>NC_135329.1:44439268-45139743 GCF_023851605.1 Tamandua tetradactyla | reverse complement strand
TAGTGACCAAAAAATTTAGGAAGCAAGAAATTCCTGTTGTTATTTGAACTAAAACTTGAGGGCCAAGTATCATATGAGAAGTTTGTTACAATGTAGGCTGTTGCATCTGGGAGATACAGCTTAGCAAATGTGGAGAGTCTCAAAGATCCTGATTTTTTTTTCTGTAAGTAAACTGATTATTGCTGTAATCAGACTCTGCAAACATGGTAAGCAGCCCCAGAACCAACTGGGAGCTTGTTTACAATGCAGAAACTGTGGCCCAAACCAGATATACCATATTAGAATTTGTGTTTTAAAAATATTCCTACTTGATTCATATGCACATCACTATCCTTGCTATTTCATTAGGAATCCTAGGTGACTCTGATGCAGTGACATTTTGAGGAAATGACCAAAGATTCAAAAGCTTGAAGATTTTTAAAAAGAAAGGAAGAAAGCTAATGTGCGGGGTGTCTGTGATGAATTGTGAGTTAAGAAAACTACATTTATAAAACAGATTCATATTTAATCATTACTCATGCTACAAAAGAATTCGTTTTGCAAAATTGATGCTTCATGACATAATTGCCACAAATCAAAGGATTCCTTAATGCAGCACACCTGATTTGTTTTACACTTTTCAGGATTGCATTTCTTGTGGAAAGGCGTGAAACCTCTAATAGTAAGTGGGATAAATGTAGAGTGAAGCACTCTTGAGTCTGAGAAATAATTTCTTTTTTTTTGAGATGAGAATGCAGTGCAATCAATTCTATCCTTACAATCCTTACTATCAACTCACTGTTGGTGACTCAGAGATCAGGGTAAGGAAAAATGATCAACGCTGATACTTTATTATCTCTAGACAAAAATAGAAGAAAAAAGGAAACAACCAAACTTCATAAAGTGAAAGCGAAGGCTAATTGTTGTTTTGTAACTGCTTATAAGCAATAGATTTTTTTCAAATAATGAAAGCAATATTTTTCAAATAATGCATATATTGCTTATAAACCATAGTTTCTTGCAAATATTGAAAAAAATTCAATTTTTATGAAAAAATCTCAAATATCAATATTTTCTCATTTATTTGAAATAGCAGAAATTTTACACTGTAACATGTAATCTTTTGTCATCTTTAATATTATTGCAGAACAATGATTAACCCATGAGTGATACAGAGTAATTCCTTATTAGATATTCAGCTAATATCCATTCAATCTACCAATATTTTACATTGCTTATTTCCAGGTGAATATGTTTTCTAAATTGACATTCTTAAAAATTGTTTCTAATATTTTAGCATATGCATAGGCAAATGCTAATGCTATAAAATTCATATGTTAATAGCAGAAGATACTATAAAATTAATTTTCTGCTATTTTAACACATTTTAAGATGTCTGAACACGTGAGTAATTGACACATTATTTTTTAGACTCCAATCTGTAAATCAGAACTAAACATTTTGACTAATGGAGTCTAGAGTGTTGTAAGGAACCAATAGTCTTGAGTTGTAACTCCACTCTTCCAGTACCTATTCATATAAAACCTGAGGTAAACCAGCCAGCATCACTTTTTCAACTCTTGACCCCTTTCCTTACAGTACAGTGACTGAGCTGTAATATATAAGGATTTCCTCCTTCTATCCCCATCCCTTTTTCTTTCTCTCACCCCAGTCCCCCTAGTTTTCTTCTTTTCCTTCAATATCACTACTTTCTCCCAACTTGAAGGAACTCAGACTATCCTAGACTAAAGCATTTTGTCTTTCGTTTCTCCTTAATTGTTTGTTATAAGAATCTCTGGGTTCTTTAAAAACTCGTTTGAATATTCTGATAAAAGGTAAAGGGAAACAATGCTTCCTGAATATTGTCATGTTTCTGCATGGTCAAGACTTTCTGAGCAGAAACAACATGCAACATAGGTTAAAGAATGATTACTTGGAAATTAGAGAGAGTGAGTCATACTAGAGATACGTACAAATTTATCTCTCTTGGAGCCATATGTCTACAGTCTAATGTGCAATGAACCCAGAAACCTGCACCTCCTCTCCTAAGAGAAGATTTGATTACATTAGTAAAGTAAGATCTGTCTTCTTCTTCTCTGAGGAGCAGCATGGTCAGTTGTGCCAACCATCCTACATCAGCTCTGAGATTCATAACTTTACAGTACCTCTCCTGTGGTAATAAACTCCGTATATGAAGCCTCTCAGTGTCTCACTTTGTGGGCGATTGGGGCATGAGGATGTGGTGCTAAGATGTTCTGCGAACAACTAAAAGCCTGTCTCAGATTCAGAAACCTCATGTTTCATTTCAGGTTAAAATAAATAAATATAGATATTAAACATTAACAAAAAATTGTTTTAGATTTGGTCAGGGTAGAAATTGTCATTGATAAATTGCTGTTAGCTTCAGGATATGAAATTCTAAAGATACTAAATGCAAATAAATATTTAATATATCCAGATTCACTCACTGCATTTCATGCCCTACTTTTACAATGAGAAGTTGTTGAATGGTAGTAGTGATTTTGTATGTTGAATCAAATGTTTGAGAGTTTTAAAACACCTAGTAAATATATAAACTAAGTCATTTACTGTTTACAATGACTTGTAGGGCATATCAGCTAAGAATTATCATCCTTATCTCATAAATGAGGAAACTATTGAATGAAAATAACTGACCCAAAGTCCCATGACCAGAAATGGAAAAATTAAGTTTAGAATATATAGTTTCTAATGATCAATCTACAGCTTATTCTGCTAAGCTGCTATTGCTCCCTGATTTTTCATTGTCTTAGAAAATCTCTCCAGCAGACTTGTTAAAGTCCTTTTATTATTTTGGATAATAAAAAGAATGATTTATTTTACATTAAACATTTCAATTTAAACCAGCATAGCATGCATTGTGTATATGCTAAATTTTCATTTTTTTTCCTATTTAGCAAGTTACCCACGCTGCTTAATTTCTTTTTTTTAATTAAAAATGACTTTTCATTACAAATGAATTATTCTAGTATCTTTGGCTTTGAAAATGGATTTAAGCCAAATCATTTCTCATGGAATTAACAAAAAAGGAAAGAAAAAAGGAAAAAAAAATTTGCTTTCACAATTTGTTTTTTGGAACTTTTGTGTTTCATACCTTTCTGATAACTCCTAACCTCCTGTAACATGCTGACCCAATATGTGCTTAAGGTTCTTGAATTATTCAATTTTAAGGGGAAATATTTACACACCAATTTTCTTTATTGAAACAAAATACAAATGGAAACAGTTGCTGTATTAGTTAGGATTCTCCTTAGAAACAGAACTACAGATTTAATACAGAAATTGGCTCACTGCGGGTATTGGCAAGTCCGAATTCCACAGAGCATGGGAACTCTGATGAAGGTTTTGATGAATTCCCAGAAGAAGCTGATAGGCTGAGGTAGAAACAGAAATTCTTTCTGACTGCTGAAATTATCCATTCTCCCTTTAAGGACTTCAAGTGATTAGATGAGAGGGCTCGCATTGCTGAAGGCAATCTCCTTTGTTGATTGTAGATGTAATCAGTCATAGATGCAATCAACTGGTTAATGATTTAAACCCATGAAATGCCCTTACAGTGACAATCAGGCCATCGCTTCTCCCAGCAAACAACTGACTCGATAATCTAGCCACATTGACACAGGAACAAAGTCAACTCCTTGTCAGTTTAGCACCCTACACATCTCCTTAAAACACATTTAACCTCAAAATAAAGACAATAAATGTAGGCAAACTTTTGTCTAACATAATCTAACCGTCCTGCATAAAACTGGAAATGCAGCTATATCTTTCTCTGAAAGAGGATGCAAGTCCTGGAATAATTTTCACTCTTAAATCTGATATCCCGGAACTTAAATACTATAACATAAATATAATTTATATGATAAAGGGATAAGATAGGGAAGAAAAGGAAATACCTACTTTATGTGTATACATAAATATTCATAACAAAATGAGGAGGAACTATTCATAACCATTACAGTCCTCATTTATGCAGCTGGACACATCGTCATAGCTCCCATCTATAGTTATTTTCTTCCACTACCCATTCCAAATAACTCTTACCCTCAGCAACACCTCAGCTGGTCATGGTTCCATACCTGATGGGGTGACCCAAACCCACATTCCTGAGGTTTTGGAGCCATTGAATTGGCAGGGCATGATAGTACTAAGAGATACTCTAAGTAATCTCCTGTATTCCAGGTAAACTCTTCTTTACCTTCATTGTTCAGGAGCAGCCCTATTTCTGTTTGATATTCAGGATCAATCACTTCAGCCAGTAAGTAAATCCATTCTTTGCTGTTTATTCAGAGGCAACAGGATACCAAAGTGTCCAGGTGGCAGTCTTCCAGTTTAATGGAATTATTGTTGTGTCTCTTGGTAGAAGCATGCCTGCTTTTGGAATGAAGATCTATAGGCCAGTAGACTTTACAGTTGAGGAAATAAGAAGCAGATTTTTTTCTAGTGGAGTACTAGGGATGTTAGTGAAGGATGCTACTTCTATTTCTACCCCTTCATTACTGTACCTGTGAATTCTGTCTGGGAGAAACAGCACCATAAGTAGATGTTGACTTAGAACATATACAGACTCTTGAAACATCACTGCATCTACCCTGCAAGACATTGCCACATGGTTGGTGCTGTAATTGAGTCTTCTAAAAGTCATTCCACTGTCTTATCAATCCATCTGCTTCAGGATGATGTGGAACATGGTAAGACCAGTGAATTTCATGAGAATGTGCTTATTTCCACAACGCATTTGCTATAAAATGGGTTCCTTGATCAGAAACAACATTGTCTGGAATGCCATGGTAGTGAATAGGTACTTTGTAAATTTATGAATGATAGTTTGGACAGAAGCATAACATGCATGGAAAGCAAATCTTTATCCAGAGTATGTGTCTGCTCCAGTAAGAATAAAATGGGTCCCTTCCATGATGGAAATGGTCCAATGTAACCAAATTGCCACCAGGGAGCAGGCTGATTGTCTTGGGATTGGCACCATGTTATGATGATGCCATGGTCCAATGGGAACTGATGTAATGTCATAAAAGAAATTATATTTGTTCCCTCATCATCCTCATATAAAATATATTATATTTGGCTTAGTCATAATTTTGGCTTTGGTGCAACCATCCAGTTAGCCCTGGCCTGGTTTAACCACTTAAATTAGTAAGGTAGGCACCTCTATGTGCTTTGGAATGATAATAACCACCCCACTAGCTTTAACAAAAGGCCCTTTGACTCTTCTTTTCTTTCTCACTGCAAAATTTAATATCAGGGCAGGTAATTACATATGGCTTGGATGACAAGCTTCCCTCAGCTTCTCTAAACAGCCTTTGCCATTTATGCTTTTGGTGTCTAATGAAACTGTCAAGCTCAGTATTCATGAGAAAACTCTACCACTTCCCTCTGGGTCACAATAAAGACAAGAGTCTGGGATCCACATGTGTTCTTTACTTTCACTTCCACAGCCCCTTGCTTGAGCCTACATTAGGTAAGCCCAGTGGGCCTATCTGCTGTCCTCATTCTCCCCTCACCCTTCTAGTGCCTTTGATCTAACAAAGCTGTCCTTTTATGCATTCTTGGCTGGCTAGCTATTTGTGGTTGTACCTCATCACCCAAAGAATTTTCACGTAATATCTAAAACAACTGAATGTTGGTCTCTGCTGCTGGCAGATTGGGCACTCAGCAGAGACTGTAGCTAGGTCATGCTTGGTAAATGGAAATGCATGTGGCTGTGGTCCTGCATAACTTCCAACCCTACCACCAAGGCCACTTTGTTTATAAGCTCATTAAGCAGTAAAAAAAGTGGCGAGGGAAAAAGGCTAACTGGTATCCACAGGGACAGTCATACTATTCACTTATCATTAAAATTTTCTTCTGCTGAAGTCACCCTCTGATGAGACTTCACATGAGACAATTATCTTCATGTTTTTCACACATTCAGAAAGGTCTATCCACACACCTCTTCAGCAGACCTCTTTGTCACCAATTTCCAATTATGTTCCTTTCAAGTGCCCGATCATCCAGCAAAACCATTGGTTAGAGCCAGAATGCTGGAATACAAATGCACCTCTGGTTATTTCTCTTTCCAAACCAAATGAACAACCAGGCATACTGCTTGAAGTTCTGCCCATTTGGAGAATTTCCCTTCATGATTGTCTTTAGGGATGCCACAGAAAGGGATTTTAGTGCTTTAGCTTCTCAATTTTGTACATTGGGTGGAATCATCTGTAAAACAGGCCCAACTTTTCTCTTCCTCAGTCAACTAACTGATCATAGGGACCTCTTCAAGAGGCCATAACTGCAGGCTGGGAAACAGAAGGTAATGTGTCAGGAATGGGAGCCGTTGGCACTAGGGCCATGTCCTTCAGTAACTTACTTGTACTTTATTCTAGTTTTCTATCTGTGGGAATGCAATATACCAGAAACTGAATGGCTTTTTAAAAATGGAATTTACTAAGTTGCTATTTTACAGTTCTAAGGCCGAGAATATTCCAATTAAAGCAAGTCTATAAAAATGTCCAAATTAAGGCACCAACAAGAGATTACCTTCACTCAAGAAAGGTCAGTGAAGCTCAGGGTTTCTCTCTCAACTGGAAGACACGTGGTGAACATGGTGATATTTGCTAGCTTTCTCTCCAGGTTTCTTGTTTCATGACGCTCTCTCAGGGGCATATTCCTTCTTCATCTCCAAAGGTCTTTGGTTGTGTGCTCTGGCTCTTGTCATTCTGAAGCTTTCTCCAAAATGTTTCCTCTTTTAAAGGATTAAACTAGTCAAGACCCACCTGGAATGGGCAGAGCCACAACACCTTGGAGATAATCTAATCAAGTTCCCAACCCAAAGTGCTGAATAGGGATTAAAAGAAAGGGCTGCGTCCACAAGATTGGATTAGGAGCATGGCTTTTCTAGGGTACATAAATCCTTTCAAACTGGCACATACCTTCAGATCTTGCTCAAGACCCATCTTACCTATACCACTTTTATTTGATGATGGAGTGCTGCTGGTCAAACCTAACTTTATGGTTTGGTAGGTCGGACCATATCCCATTCATTACCTGCAACTCAGTTTTTAAGGTAATTTAGCGACCCATGGTTAAGTGTTTAATCTGCCAAGGTCCAATAGCAGGTCAAAAGTTGTTTCTTAAAAGAAGAGAACTTACTTGCAGTGGATGGCTGGGTTTTGCTCCAAAATTTTAAAGGTCTACTCTGTGATGTTCTACAGAGGCCTTGACAAAGGCTTCAAACACTGTCTCAATTCACCATTAAAACTTCTACCATGACTAGATCTGCTGGATCATGTGACCTAAGTTGCAGAGCAACTTGCAAGGCAACTTGGCCCTACTGCAGAGCCTTCTCTTGTCCCTTTCCAAAACTAGAGGTTTTTCAGCTGACTTGTTAAATAGTCCAAAGTAGTACATTCAAATGAAGAATATGTTACTTCCAAAATCCAAAGAGGCCAATTAAGCATTGTTCTTGTTCTTTGGTTGTAAGAGGGGCCACGTAAGCAAAAGCTCATCCATTACCTTAGAAGGGATATCTTGGCATGCTGCATACCACTGTACATCTAGATATTTCATTGAGGTGGAAGACCCCTTAATTTACATTGGATTTGTCACCACCCTTTAACATGCAAACATTTTACTTATAAGTGTAGAATATTTGCTTATTGCTCACTAGGTCCAATCAACATGATATCCTCAAAATACTGGACCAGTGTGATGTTCTGAGAGGAAGGGAAAGGCAATAAAAGTCTCTGCAGACTGGATTATGACAGAGCTAGAGAACTGATATACCCCCTAAGGTAAGAAGGAGAAAGTCTATTGTTGGCCCTACCAGGTGAAAGCAAAGTGTTTCTGGTGGTTTTTATTGATGAGTATCAAGAAAAAAGAATTTGCCACATCAGTAGCTGCATAACTGGTATAAGGGATTCTGAAACAGCAGCTATTGTTGGAGTCACAGACTGGTTAAGCTGATGGTAATCTACTGTCATCCTGCAAGATTTGTCTGTTTTCTGCATAGGCCAAATAAGAATGTTGAATGGGGATATGGTGGAAATCACCACTCATGCATCCTCCAAGTGCTTGAAGGTGGCACTAATCTCTGCAATCACTCCTGGAATGTGGTACAGCTTTTGGTTTACCATTTTTCTATGTAGAGGGAGTTCTAGTGTCTTACTCTTGGCATTTTCTACCATAATAGTCTTCTCTCCACAACTCAGGGAGCCAATGTGGGGATTCTCCTAGTTGCTGAGTATTTCTGTTGCAAAGATACATTCCCAAATTGGGGAAATGACCAAAGGACAGACCACTGTGCAACAGACCTGAGCTAAAACTCCAGTGATCACCAAACCTCCATAAGCCCCTACTCTGATGGACCATAGTGAGTTTTGGGTCTCCTGGAATTAATGGATTATTAGCTCATGTCTAATAATTGCTGAAATGTCTGATCATTTACTTTTCCCCAGTGCACAGTCATCCTTTCAAAGGTGGTAGGTCCCTGTAGGGCAGGCTAGGGAAAGATTAACAGTACATATTTTTCACAGTGTAGCACATCCCTCCCCAAGGGAGCTCAGACTTCTCTTTAGTTAAAGGGTTCTGGGTCTATAAACTATCTCAAGTCTGGGAAGTGATTTGAGAGAGTGTGATTTGTTTTTGTGATTCAAAGTTAGAATTTGTCCACTTGACCTATGACTGTTCTGCTTTTATAGATCAAGTAAATATTTAGTAGACTGCCCATTTATGTAACTTCTATGTAACCCGTGACATCATAGGTCTCTGAGTTTCAAGCTATCCTGATTACTGCTTTAACTCTGTTGTCCATTTTAGTATAGCAGCTATGCCCACCTTGTCTTTGGTGATTAAGTGCTGCCATTTGGCTTCTGTCTTACCCTTGAAATGATGAGCCCCACTGTGTTTTAAGGATCCAAGTTCCTCCACAGCAGCAGTTTCCACAATAATATCTGACCTACAGAGAAGACTCACCACAGAATACTTAAGGGATGATGGAGCTGTTTTCACAATATAGTCCTCACTGTCCTGGTAAAAGGTGTGTCCTCTGGATATTCCTGGGATGGGTGAGTAGGTCTTACATGACAAATTCACTCTAATATTCAAATCCCTCTAAGCCTTTGGATACTCTCATCTACATTATACCAGGGCAGTTCTCACATTTTGACTTCAGGCAACATGGGTTGCCTTTTGGCCCATGTTTCAGTCAACCATCTTAATAAATTGTTAGAGCCCTCTGTAAACTCTTGACATACAACATTGAATCCAGAATTTCTGCTTAGTGGACCAATTTCAATAAATTCAGTCTCATCAAACTTTATGTTCCTTCCATCATTATCCCATGCCCTTAATATCCATTCCCATATGTATTCCCCTGACTTCTGTCTACGTAAATTGGAAAAATCATGCAGTTCTTTTGGCTTGCAGCCCAGCTCCAAAATGCAATGTCACATTTCATACCTCACCTTTCAGGGTCTGTTGGGACATCAGTCTAGTTTTAGTTCTGGAAGAAAAGAGGGGTGGTGGAAGTGGGTCACGAGAGGAATTAGCAGTGTCCTGCAAGTCAACTACCTCAGGGCATTCCATGACAGTTTCATCTGGTGAAACAGGATTAATCTCTTCAAATGGAATTTGTGATTCCTCAGGAGAGGCAGGTAAAAACTTGTCAGGCACAGCAGGTTAATCTCTTCAGATGGAGGAGAAATGCCGATTCCTCAATGTAGACTGAAGGTTGGGTGGCTGATTTCTTAGGGCAGAACAATATTGCTCTATTTGGCAAAGAAGACTCAGCAAAATCTAGGGTTTCAATATCCCTATCTACAATTATCATTATTATCAGACTGTATGTCCCTATTCTCATTTTCTGGGTCCCATTCCTTCCCAATCATTGCCTTCACTTCAACAGCAGAAACCCTGCAAGGTTAGGTATTCAATTTATATTATAATTCAACTACTTGCCCATAAGACTCTCGGTGTAGTTTTCAGAAATAGCAAATCTGGGACTCCAAGAAATGAGCTTCTTTCAGGGCACACATAGAAACTTTTCTGTTTCCATGCAATGTTTAAACGGGAATTTGAAGACTTGAGCTCATTCCTTTCTTTAACCACTGTATTCAGCATGTTTAGGGAAAACTAACTAACATCTTTTTTACTTTTTAACTTTGAAAACTCTATAGAGGTTTAAAATACATTGTCACTAAGAACCTTACTTCTAGCAAACAATTGACAGGCATTATCTAATGATGATATTTTGCATATTTCTGTTGTCAATTCATATCATAAGACTATTTGTGCCAGCTTGAGCTTTGGAAACAGTCATCAATGCCCTTTAATCTAATATGATTAGGGAATCGATTTTCACAACCTTAGAACCAACTCAGAAATCTCATCTATAAGATTCTATTTTTCAATAACCACTTCTGCTACTAAAATCTGTATTAGTCACGGTTTTCCAGAGAAACATTATTAACAAGGTATCTATCTATCTATCTACCTATCTATCTAATGCATGTATATTACATTAATACATGTAAATATTAGGAGATTTAATATAGGAACTGACTCATACAACTATGGGGATTGGTATTCCAAATTCCAGAGGGCAGGCTGCAAGTTGGGAACTTTTCAATGAAAGTTTCAATGAATTCACCAGAAGAAGATGGCTGGCTGAAGTAGAAATAGAAATTCTCATTTCTCACTGCTGAAATCATCTGTTTTCCTTTAAAGTCTCCAAATGATTAGAGGAGACTTCTCTGACTGCTCATGAAACTCTCCTTTTTTGTTTGTAGATGTAATTACCAGTTGTACTAGTTAGGGTTCTCTAGAGAAACAGAACCAACAGGGAACACTTGCAAATATAAAATTTATGAAAGTGTCTCACATGACCGTAGGAATGCAGAGTCTAAAATCCAAAGGGCAGGCTGCGAAGCCGATGACTCCAATGGATAGCCTGGATGAACTTCACAGGAGAGGATCACCAGCCAGAGCAGGAATGCAACCTGTCTCCTCTGAGTCCTCCTTAAAAGGCTTCCCATGATTGCATTTAGAATCACTAATTGCAGAAGACACTCCCCTTTGGCTGATTACAAATGGAATCAGCTGTGGATGTAGCTGACGTGATCATGACCTAATCCTATGAAATGTCCTCATTGCAACAGACAGGCCAGCACTTGCCCAATCAGATGAACAGATACCACAACTTGGCCAAGTTAACACCTGTCCCTAACCATGACAGTCCACCCCTTGTCAACTTGGCACATATATATATATATATATATATATATATATATATATATATCACCTTAGACCATACTTAATTTCCAAATGAAAACAAGCACACATTTTTTCTTTTACCTGACAATACTCAACTGTCCTGCATATAACTGGAAACACATTAAATCTCTCCAGAATAGCGTGCAAATCCTTGGGCAACATTCATTCTTAAACTTGATATCTTACAACTTAAATAGTATAACACAAACAAAACAGCATTACAGTCCTCGTTTCTGTAACTGATCACGTGGTCGAAGTTCATATTTATCACTACCTTCTTCCACTACCCATTCCATGTTCCATTTCCCCTCAGCAAGCACTTCAGCTGGCCGTGGTTCTTTGCCTGGTGGGGTGACCCAAACCTTCATTCCTGAAGTCTCAGAGCCATTAGTGGTCCTGCCTGGATTGTGTTGTTGCAGTTTTCCATTGATTTTAATCACAGGGCATGGTAGTACTAATAGACGCCCCAGGGGATCTCCTATATTCCAAGAAAACTCTTCTTTACCTCCATTATGTAGTTGCAGTCCTACTTCCTGCTGATAGTCAGGGTCAATTACCCCAGACAATAATGTAATCCCCTTCTTGGTGTGTTGATCCAGAGGCATAAGTAGCCCAAAGTGGCCAGGTGGCAATCTTAACTTCCAGTTCAGTGGTATCACTGTTTTTTCTCCTGGAGAAAGCACACCCCATTTTGGAACTAAAACCTGTAGACCAGCAGAACTCAGGGTAGCAGGGACAGGAAGCAAAAATTTTCCTAGTGGATCACTAGGAGTAATAGTGAGTGGCACCATACCCATTTCCACCCCTTGGTTCCTGGACCCATGGATCCTGGCTATGGGAGAAACAGCACCATACAGTGGACGCTGATTCAGAGCATACACAGCTTCCTGGAGAACATTACCCCAGCCTTTCAAGTTTTTGCCACCTAGTTGGCACTGTAATTGAGTTTTCAAAAGGCCATTCCACCGTTCTATCAATCCAGCAGCTTCTGGATGATGGGGAACATGGTAAGACCAGAGAATTCCATGAGCATGTGCCCATTCTTGCACTTCATTTGCTGTGAAGTGTGTTCCTTGATCCGAAGCAATGCTATGTGGAATACCATGATGATGGATAAGGCATTCCGTAAGCCCACGGATAGTAGTTTTGGCAGAAGCATTGTGTGCAGGGAAAGCAAACCCATATCCAGAGTATGTGTCTATTCCAGTTAGAACAAATCGCTGCCCCTTCCATGAAGGGAGTGGTCCAATGTAATCAACCTGCCACCATGTAGCTGGCTGGTCACCTCGGGGAATGGTGCCATATCGAGGGCTGAGTGTGGGTCTCTTCTGCTGGCAGATTGGGCACTCAACAGTGGCTGTAGCCAGGTCAGCCTTGGTGAGTGGAAGTCCATGTTGCTGAGCCCATGCATAACCTCCATCCCTACCACCATGACCACTTTGTTCATGAGCCCATTGGGCAATAACAGGAGTTGCTGGGGAAAGAGGCTGACTGGTATCCATAGAACGGGTCATCTTATCCACTTGGCCTTTCCCACCATAATAGCCCTCACTGCACGAGTTAGAGAACCAACGTGGGGATTCTGCCAGTTGCTCAGTATGTCTATGCCAATTATACATTCCGGAACTGGGGAAATAACTACAGGATGGGTCCGGGGGCCCACTGGACCCACTGTGAGACGGATCTGAGCTAAAACTCCATTGATCACCTGGCCTCCATAAGCCCCCACTCTGACTGGTGGTCCAGAGTGACGTTTTGGGTCCCCTGGAATTAATGTCACTTCTGAACCAGTGTCTAATAATCCCCGAAATATCTGATCATTTCCTTTTCCCCAATGCACAGTTACCCTGGTAAAAGGCCGTCGGTCTCCTTGGGGAAGAGTTAGAGGAAGGTTAACAGTATAAATTTGTGGCAGTGTAACAGGTTTCTTCCCCATAGGGACCTGGCCTCCCCTTCATTCAAGGGGCTCAGGGTCTGTAAATTGTTTCAAGTCTGGAAATTGGTTAAGGGGCCATGACTCTGTGTTTTTGTAATTCAGGTTAGACTTCTGTTCCTTTGACCTAGAACTCTTTTGTTTATACAGCTCCAACAAGAATTTAGTAGGCTGCCCTTCTATTGTATTTCTAGGCACCCCATGATTTACTAGCCAATGCCACAAATCTCTGCGTGTCATATAATTTTGATGCCTCCTTTGAGTTTGTTGTCTATTATAATACCCACGTCTACCCTGTCTTTGGTGATTAAGTGCTGCCACCTGGCTTCTGCCAACTCGGGATCCTGTCATCCCCATTGTGTTTAAGGACTCCAGCTCAGTGACAGCAGTTCCTACAGTAATATCTGACCTACAAAGAAGTGCAACCACAGAGCTCTTGAGGGATGATGGTGCTAGTCTCACAAATTTATTTCTCACTGTTCTGGTAAAAGGTGCATCCTCTGGACATTCCTGGGGTGTAAGAGCAGGCTTTGCATGATAAATCCACTCTAACATCCCAATCTCTCTAAGCCTCTGGATCCCCTCATCTACATTATACCAGGGCAGTTCTGGCATTTCAACCTCAGGTAATGTTGGCCATCTTTTGATCCATGTTTTAACCAACCACCCAAACAAGCTGTTAACACCTTTTTTAACTGCTCTAGCTATAACATTGAATGCAGAATCTCTGCTTAGTGGGCCCATATCAATAAATTCAGCCTGATCCAGCCTTATATTCCTCCCACCATTATCCCACACTCTTAAAATCCATTGCCACACATATTCCCCTGATTTCTGTCTATATGAATTGGAAAACTCACACAGTTCTTTTGGAGTATAACGTATCTCCTCATGTGTGATACTTTGTACCTCACCTTTAGGGGCCTGTTGGGACTTTAGTCTAGTTATAGGTCTAGAAGAAATGAGGGGTGGTGGGGATGGGTCATGAAAAGAATTAGAAATATCTTCCAAGCCATTTGCTTCAGGGCTTTCATTTGCAGTTTCATCTGGTGAAACAGGATTAATAACTCTAGGGCTAATCCCTTCAGGAGGAGGTTGGGTGGCCAATTCCTCAAGGCAGGCTGGAGGTGAGGCGGCTATGTCCTCAGGGCAGACTATTACAGGGTTATCTAAAGAAGGCTCAGCATGGTCTAGGGTTTCAACCTCACCCCCAACATCATTATCAATCCACATGTCACCATCCCATTTTTCAGGGTCCCACTCCTTTCCAATCAATGCCCTCACTTTAACGGCAGACACCATGCAAGACTGAGATTTCAGTTTACGTTGTAAAGTTGCTACTTTAACAATAAGATTCTGAGTCTGATTTTCAGAGGTCTCAAGTCTACGGCTACAGGAAATAAAATTTTCCTTCAGGATACTCATAGAAACCTCTACATCTTTCAGACGGCACTTAAGCTTCTTGTTTGAAGCCTTAAGCCCATCCCTTTCACCCTTTAATGTAGACAGTGTATCTAACAACAACCAACCAACATCTCTATAACTCTTATTCCTACAAAACTCTGTAAAGGTGTCAAAAACATTATCCCCCAGAGTCTGGCTTCGTACAAGCGAAGCATTAGGAGAATCGAATGATGATATTTTGACTATCTCCTTTGCCAACTCAGTCCATGGATTGGGAGTGTCATTCTGATTACGGGAATCAGAGTCCTTAGTGTCTCTGAGCCCAGTCAGAGTAGAAAACCATTCATAAAAACCCATTTTTAAGATTCTGTTCCTTAAGAACCACTCCCGGTACCAAGATGTATTAGTTAGGGTTCTCTAGAGAAACAGAACCAACAGGGAACACTTGCAAATATAAAATTTATGAAAGTGTCTCACGTGACCGTAGGAACGCAGAGTCCAAAATCCAAAGGGCAGGCTGCGAAGCCGATGACTCCAATGGATAGCCTGGACGAACTTCACAGGAGAGGATCACCAGCCAAAGCAGGAATGCAACCTGTCTCCTCTGAGTCCTTCTTAAAAGGCTTCCCATGATTGCATTTAGCATCACTAATTGCAGAAGACACTCCCCTTTGGCTGATTACAAATGGAATCAGCTGTGGATGTAGCTGACGTGATCATGACCTAATCCTATGAAATGTCCTCATTGCAACAGACAGGCAAGCGCTTGCCCAATCAGATGAACAGGTACCACAACTTGGCCAAGTTGACACCTGTCCCTAACCATGACACCAGTAGATTCACAAAATACCCTTACAGTAATACTCAGGCCAGGACTTGCTTGGCCAAACAACTGGAGACTATAGCCAGAACTTAACCATCACAGTTGCCATTGCTAACTTTACTGACATTAACTCTTAGAAGTCTTTACAAAACCACGTGGGAGGTGATGCATCAACATCGCACTGTTTATGCAGTGAAACCAACTTATCCTTAGAGAAAGGAGGGAGGTCAGATACACGTTCCATGTTTCACTGGATTGTAGGGGTACTGCACATGCTCTTATTCCACTTTTTCCTTTACACTCAAATGCTTGAAACACTCTTAAATAGCCTGCCTTTTGCTTTATTGTGGAATTTGCTTTGTGATGACTTTTAAATTGAAAAATGTTTCCAAATTTGTGGGCGTGCTCTTCAAATAAACAAACAAAAATGACTTTTGATAACATTGCTCAAATACATAAAATGTCAATCTTTGACACCCTCCCAATATTTATTTTTTAAATTCAACCAATACTTAATTTAAAGAGCATCTTCTTTTATGCTATGCATGAAGGTAGATGAAGTGGATACAAGAATGGGTACAATGCTGAGAAGCTCACACTTCAGTGGAGAATAAATAAATGACATTTCTAGCATTTTATCAATAAGGAAAACTTTCATATAAATCATGCCATTTGAATCTCACAATAACCTTGTCAAATAGGGTAGCCATTAATTTATTTTTCTAGGTAGCCATTAATTTCATTCTCATTTTACAAGTGAGGTTTGGAAATGGCAGTTCAAGTTTCCAGAAATTTTAAAAGTATATGAAGATATTAGTAAATGTAAAATAAAACATGTCAATTCAATCTAACTTTTGGATTGAATATTTCTTTATAAATCCAATTACCTTCATCTTTTCATTCTTTCCTATGTACTAATGGTATTGATGACCAATGGAAATCACCCGGATTCAGCAGAAATGGGTGACTTCTTTATCTTGTCAATCATGAGGAATTCATTTAGTTGGACTTCAGAGCTCATTCCATCTCACAGCATTAGGGACTGTACCGGTATGAAGGGATTATGTCCTCTAGAAAAGCCATGTTTTAATCCTGATCCATTTTATGGAGGCAGTGGATTCTTTTAATCCTTATTCAGTACTGTAGCCTGTAGTTTGGAAAACTGATTAGATTATCTGCATGATGTACACACCTAACTCTGGGTATTAACATTTGATTAGAGGGAGATGTGACTCCACCCATTCCAGGTGAGCCTTGATGAGTTAACCAGAATCTTTTAAAAGAGGAAACATTTTAGAAAAAGCTTCAGAGCCATAAGAGCCATGAGAGCTCATGCAGCCATAGGCCTTTGGAGATTAAGAAGGAAAATACCCAGGGGGAGCTTCATGAAACAAGAAGCCTGGAGAGAAAGCTAGCAGACATCGCTATGTGCCTTTCCAATTGAGAGAGAAACCCTGAATGTTGTCAGCCTTCTTGAACCAAGGTATCTTTCCCTGGATGCCTTAGATTGGATATTTCTATAACCTTTCTTTAATTTGGACATTTTCACAGTCTTAGAACTGTAAACTTGTAACTTAATAAATTCCCCTTTTCAAAAGCCATTCTATTTTTGGTACACTGCATTCTGTCAGCTTGCAAACTAGAACAGGTACCATCTATGCACTGATGCCTCCAAAATTTGTATCACAAGCCTAGATATTTTCCATGAACTTCAGACTGGTATATCTGACTCTACTCAGAAATCTCATTTTTGTTATTGTCTGACATTTCAAACTTAGAAACACCCCAAACTAAATTCCTGATTTACTCCTAATTTACTACCTGGCCTCTTCCCTCATGCTTCGTTCAATAAAGGGCACCACCATTCACTCCACTGGAATCACTCTCAACTCTTTAATTCACACACATCCACATCCAGTCTATTAGCATTATGTGGTATGCATTTCTATGTGTGAAGGCGTCTAAACATGTTTCATAAATACTACTATATTCAAGAGCTCTATAAACTGTGTGGTGCTATATTGATGTAATGAACAAATTTATATTTACATTCAAAAATTCAAATCATGAAACTACAGGTTGTTTTGAGGATAATGAAGTCTTCATGTTTAAGTGATCTGAGAAGCTAAATTGTCAACAGATAATTTTGCATAGGTGCATAAAATTTAGATTAACATCTGGGTACCTTAAATCTGGTGCTATTGGCAAACGCATGTGGGACTAATACAATTATTATGGGTATACTGCATCTTGAAAATTACTTCCTAGACAAATCTGGGGCTTGTTATTCTTTTAAAGTAAAATTATGGTACCAAAGTATGTAAAAATGGCCTTACTCTTTTCATCATGTCATCAAAAAACACAATTATCAAAATAATTTCCTATAATGACTTTGAGAAAAGAGAAGGAGGATAGTGGTGAGTCATCTCCTTCAAAATTATTAGGAATGTTAACGAAATAAACTCCAGTTAGGAAATTTCAGGTGTACCTTTACTTAGAAGGAGAAAGAGATGATAGGTGACATTTATAGGAAAACATGGGTGGGAGGAATAAGTTACTAAAAAGGTAAGGTGTAGTCTTTTGTAAAAAAGGTGAAACTGTCTCTGAGGTATTACAAAAGAGGTAAAGGAAGAGAGGAGGGAAGGGAAGGGGACAGGAGGGGAGAGGAGGGTTGGGTAGAGGAGAGAGAGAGAATGAAAAAGAAGAGAGAGAGAAAGAGAATGCAAGAGGTGGAGAGAGAAGCCTAAAGATTGTAGCTGTTGGGCATGGATACTGAAAGACTGTCATAGGATATTTGCTAGGTTTTGTGCTTGCTTGTTTGTTTTTACATTGCTTTCAAATAATTTAAATGAACAAGAATGTACATGGAACCATGGAAAAACCATCGCCGAGCTACAGAGTGACTGAAGAAGAGTTAAGGAAGTTAGGGAACAAATGAAGCACAGCAAAGCACTAGTACGTGTTGATAGTTCGTATATTTTGGTGAAAAGCTTGGGATTTTTAGTTTTATCATAAAACATATAGAAATGTAACTTACACTTATATATACATATATATCATTTCATGTACTTCTGAAATATTTTCTACCACCTTTACCAAAATGCTCCAGTGCTTCCTTAGCCTGCCAGTTCTTTCCTAAAACTTAGTCATACTTTCAGATCCCCAGTAGCAGGATGACTTGCCTTTGTTGATAATGTACTAATCATAAAGCTTGAGTGATAAACAATCTCATGGCTAAGGTAAAAGCATCTACATTTCAACCAAATGAAAGCACACAAATTAAGAAGAGAATTCCATAGTCACAGCACAGCATTGAAGAAAAGAAACAAGTTTTTAAATTTAGATACAGATACATTAGGATTCTTTTAAATCAATGATTCTGAAATCAAATGTAGATGCTCATAGTTTACAACTGAACAAAATATGAATGAATACTGGGAAAAAGTTCTTTAGCTACATTTACTACATTTTTTTAAGTGTATGTAAGCTTTAAAACAAATTATGGAAACAAGTACCAGGAAGAATAGCTATAGGCAATATACTTTAACATATTTACTTTACAACTGAATTTCCCTGTGAAATGTAATTACAGGCTGGTTCTATGTGTTGGTCTGGAACTAGATGTGGCAAATGGCTAAACTCTGTTCTGAAAGACAACTTATACTGTCCAGCAAATGTCAATGATGTGGAACATCTGGAATTCCTCCAGAAATAAACTGTGGCATGCAAAAGCACCAAGACAGAATTAAACATCTACTAAATTGACTTTTTTAGTTCAGTTCAGCTTCACTAATGAGGAGATATCACCCACAAAGTTTCTCTTTTGACTCTCCAATTCTCTTTGACTTTCCAATAGGAATGAATAGGACTAGTAAGTCATATCTGGGAAAAGCAACAATTTAAAATATTAAAACAACAACAAAACCCCCTCCCTCCAGTTTTTATTTTAAATTTACCTTCAAAGTATTCCAGCATAAATGTAGTTAATGTAATCCACAATCTCTTAGGAAATAATTTTGACTAAAGTTTTAAATAACCCTTAAACTGAGCAAATACATTTACTATTTTATTTACCCATGACCTAAATTTGTAAAAGCAAAAGTCAAATGAAGAAACAGATATATGTAGATGTGGTTGCTCAATTTGTTAGTAAAAATTAAAATATGTTTCTGTTTCCTCTGTGTTATATCACAGTAAGTGTCTATGATAAAACAGTTATAATAACAATAAGGCAAGCTCTCAGATTTTGTCTCTAAAAAAGTCATCCATCTGATATTATCAACTAGGATAAAGAAGCAAGGTTTGAAGCTGTTTAAGCATGTTCTTAAATCTAATCCATTCCTTTGGGTGTGAACCCATTTAAGTAGGAGCTTTTGATGAGGCTACTTCAGTTAAGGTGTGGCCCACCTAAATCAGGATGGGTCTTATTCCTATTACAGGAATCATACATAAGAGTATGAAATTCAGACAAAGAGGAAGCCACAGAGGGAACAGCCAGGAGCTGAACATCAATGGAACCCAGAAGAAACAGGGGAGGCCAAGAGATGCCACTGTGTTCCTTGCCTTGTGATTAGCTAAGGACCAAGGATCACTGACAGCCAGTCCCCGGGACACCACAGTCTTTTGGGAGAAAGTGTTGCCATCATGATATCTTCATTTGGACTTTTTTTCGTAACTTTAAAACTGTGAGCACATAAAGTCCCATTCAGTTGAATCATTGTAAGGTATTTGCTTGAGCAGCCCAGGAACCAAAAACAGGCTGAGTGGCAGAACAATTTCACAGCCCTTTCTTCCAGAAACAAAATGTTTTACTCTTCTTACATTTAGAGTTTTATATTAAATACTCAAGACTTTGAAAGTGGGTCTGTAAAATGCCAAGGCTGATATTTATATCATATTAAATGCTGTTGTGTCCACATTTAAATGGAAAAAACATTAGATCAAAGAACATCCCTTATCAGTGGCTTTTATCCTCTTCCAAAGCAACACTGTCCTTCCCCTTCCTCAAGAAAAACGTCCCTATTTTCATTTGCTGTGTTTCTCCACTTAGTGTGTGACATTTATGTACATGTCTGTTGTTGAACAGAAAACATGTAATCTCAGAAACTATATTTAAGTAAGTTATGCATAAAGGGCATTATCAAATTTGTTAAAACGATCTTGTTGGATTCTCACTACACTGTGAGGTCCTTGATGTCTTGTTTTAATTGTTGTTGTACCCCTGGTAATTATTACAGAACTTGCCGCATGGTAGTAGGTGTACCATAAAATATCTGCTGCTGTAAAATGAAGATATATTTCACCCATGTCCAGGGTAAACTAAACACCGCCTTTCTGCTGTTTATAAGTGTAACTATAGGGAAAAGAAAGAACTTTCCAAAACTAGAAAAAAATGTACATTCTTGGGAAAGTTACTTCTACGCATATAATTTTTAGCAATGAAATAAAGGATCCTTTTGAACTATTTCAGGAATCAAATGATATAAAGTGCAGTAAAATACTGTATAAACTATGAGGGAATATGAAAGTGTTTGTGTTTTTATTGCTGACTTACCTCTGTTGGGCCCTGGGCACAATTTAACTCATAACTTGCTGGGTTGTAAATGGTAAATGCTGGCTGCTACGCCTACCTTGGAGAGCCCAATACAGAATTTCCACGTAAACCAAAACGAAACTAAACTAAACTAAAAACCCTTGTTAACTGTTTACAACCATTGTTTTTCAAAATCCATTGGAAATTATTTTTCTAGTTGACTGCCTATTAGGATTTTATGGAATAGCTGAGTTCTGAGTTCTGTGACAGAGGTCATTCGGTAAACGTGGCTCCAGGTCATGCTGACAACACTTGGAATTATGGTGGATCATGGCAGGGCCTATCATACCCAAGTCCCTTTAAAGAAAAATGTCCTGCTCAAAGACCCTGCCATGTGATCAGACCTTCCCCAACCAAGGTGGAAATATGATGCATAAGCAGCCTATTCCTGGCCTTTCAATGCTACTGAGATAACTTGACATGAAAGTCTTAGCTCTGCTCAGAAACTGCATCAGCTCAGTCAATCAGATGTTCACCTCTGGGACTGGAATTTGAAAACATGAGTTAAATTAGGCAGCATCGAGGAGGAGCTGAAGTTGAAATGACAATACTAACAAATGTCAACCATGTACATTTATTGAACATTTATACCATGTTCTAGTTTGCTAATTGCCGGAATGCAACATACCAGAAATGGATTGGCTTTTAATAAAAGGGAATTTATTTTGTTAGTTCTTCAGAGGAAAGGCAGCTAACTTTCCACTGAGGTTCTTTCTTACGTGGGAAGGCACAGGATGGTCTGCTGGCCTTCTCTCCAGGCCTTTGGGTTCCAATCAACTTTCCCCGGGGTGATTCCTCTCTGCATCTCCAAAGGCCTGGGCTGAGCTGCGAGTGCTGAGATGAGGAATGCCGAGCTGCTTTGGCTGTGCTACATTGCGATCTCTCATTTAAGCAGCAGCCAATTAAGTCAAACGTCATTCATTGCAGCAGGCACGCCTCCTAGCCAACTGCAGACGTAATCAGCAACAGATGAGGTTCACATACTATTGGCTCATGTCCACAGTAACAAAACTAGGTGCCTTCACCTTGCCAAGTTGACAACTGAATCTAACTACCACACACCATATGAGGTATGGTGCTAAACATCTGACATGCACTGTCTTATTTAAACAATACAACAATGTTGTGAGGTAGGTGCTATTATCACTCAATCTGATAGACACGAAACCTGAGGAACAGAGAGATTAAGTAACTCGCCCAAAATTCCATAGCTTGTCAATGGCATTGAACTGTAGATCTGTCTGAATGTAAAGCCCACATTACTAACCACTACTCTATCCTCTCCTGCCAATATGGTCACAGGTGAGGTCTAGATAGCAATGAATGAACTGAGATTATGGGTAAGCAGAAATTATGAGTAAGTAGAAACAATGGGTAAAAGAAGTATAAAGTATGACAAAATAAATTGATGCTGGCCAGAAAAGCAAGTGGATGTACAGAGGGAAGTGACTATTCTGTGCTGCAATTATGGTAGAGCAAAGGAATGAGATTCCATGTCCCTTGTTTCTGAGTACATCAGATAATAAAAATGTTTACCAAGGGCTTACTATGTACTTGGCCCTGCACTAAGAATTTCTCATGGATTAATTATTCTTCAACACACATCTATGAGGAAGGTTCTATTCTTATAAATCCCATTTTGGAGATGCAGAGGCTTGAAATTTCATAATTTACTAAATCCACATCACACTGATGCTACATGAATCACATAACCTGCCCAAAAGCCCACTACAGGGCTTTTGAGATAATACTTCTGACTCTGAATAACTTCAGCAGCAGTCCTTTTCAGTTCTTGAAACCTGAAACGACAAGGCAGGTTCACTGACAGAAGAGAACCTGGAACATGGTCAAACTCCTTCCAGAAGAGAAGTGACCACTTGCATCACCTTAAGATTTACATGTTGGGGAAATGAGAGTTTTTGGTTTTAGCAACACCAAGACTTTAAATGGCTTTTTAATAAGAAAAATTGGGGAGAAGGAGGGGTTTATTTTCCTCTCGCAGAAGTTACTTTCTTCAGCTCAAATGAGCTAAGACAACATGTTCGAGTGAAAGCCTTGATCCTTTTTCTCTGGAATATTGTCTTTGAGTCAAGCAATGATTTCAGTTCTAAGTAATTTGTACACTTTCTAAAGAATGTATGATGGGCTATGTAATAAATTGAATTTTTTTTTGTTGATGTGTTTTATAAACCTATCCTGAAATTCCTTTTAAGGATTAAAAGCTTGCTTTACAGATTGCCACAAACATTGTGGACCAGGTTTTCAATAATATGTACTTTCCAAAGGTCTTCAAAACTTCAGAGAGAGGAGTAGTGATTTTACGTTTGATGGCAAAAATAGTTACTTCCATGTTATTTCTTTTCAGCAATGCTTGCATAAGTTGATCACCATCTGGCAACTGAACATATGATTTAAAATATAGCTGGTACACTTGTGAGACTGAAAGTATGTGCTATTGTTATGCCAAAAAAACAGTGAAAATCAGATTGACATGTGTTTACTTGGACAGAAGCACACCTCAGCAATATTCTACTTCAGCTGGATGCAGAGACCCTACCTTTAATTCGAATAACCATCTGTTGACAACTTTTCATTAGTTTTCCAACATCAAGATACTTTTCGAATTTTGCATTTTACGAACACATATTCATTTTAGTTAGTTTTTATTTAGCTTTATTCTTTTTAATTAGCTTTTAGTTGCCCTTGGGAGTAATTAGCTCTTCTTATTTTTTATTTCTTTTTCCCTATTTCTATGAAATGAACCTTTTGAAAATAAATGTCCCACATCCTCATTTCAGAAAAGCACATTTTCCAGGACCTGGCCTTATGCAATATTATGCAATACCTGCCCATGCATATGTCCTCAACCAACACTCTTAAAAGAACAAAGAATAGTACGTATAACTGTTTATGAAATTTAATATAATTTAAGCGTTAGGATATATTACCTAATATTTTCAAGGATTTAAAAATTCTGTAAATGAAAATAAAAATAGAGCAGAAGTAATAACAATATCATGAAAGTAGGGTTCTGGTAAGTTGAGATCACCATTATATTTCTCTGAATAATGAAACCGACATACACCGGAAATCATATATTTAAAAATTTGATTAAGCAGATCCAACACTTTTATCTGGAGTTGATGCTCTATGCTCATTACACCTGAAGAGAAAGTTACTTTTGAGAACATAAGCACTTCTTACAAGGTGCCTGGGTTTCTGCAAAGGCTCTCTCGAAACCACGGCCCAACAGAAAAGAGGGTGAGCTGCAGGTGCAACTGATTCATAATACGCAATTTCTGAAGTTTCTAGAGTATTAGTCATATAGGGCTCTAATGATCAGATGAAATTATCAATTCACATGGGACTTTAATGAACGGTCGTAAGGAGGCTAAATAGCTTTATGAGGATTATGTAGAAAGTCAGCTCTCAAGGTGCAAACTGCTCCTGAGGACTGAGTTAGAGATTCACTGCAGTGCTTCGACTCTCCCATGCCGCTCACACAGCACTGGATTCACTGAAACTTGGATTTATCGGTAACAGAAGCGGGAAGTTTCAATTAGTTTCACAGAGGAAACTAAAGTTGGAAGACAGAATAATGGCAGAGCTGGGAATAGAACCGTAACCATCAAACTCATCATGATGACTGCCCTTTCCAGTCTACCACGTAAACTGAACTTTGGCAGCTCTAAACTCAAGATATTTCAGTTTAAATTCCTCAGAATCTGGCAGACATAAGGTTTGTGAAAAGAGGCAGTATATTACAAATTTTCGTAAAATGAACATAATTTAGAAGGTATGATAGCTTAAAAAAAGGAAGAAAGCAAAAGAATATAATGATAAAGCAGTGCTTTGTGGTAGAAACACAGGGAGAAATTAAGGAAGTCTCACAGACAGAACATAATGCAGGTTGTAGTGCCCTTGGTGTCATCTTAATTTCAATTTGTCGGTTGTTCATTTTCCTTAGAGCAGAGGTTTGAACACGTTTCAAATTTCGAAACAAGGTATTTAATGTAGTAAAAGGTGGCATTGCTTGCTTCGGGTAAATTTGAGGTATTGAGGTCAGGCAGTTTATTTGGATGATGCAGCGTTTGTGACATGGATCAATGCAAAGAAAATTGGACACTGAATTTTAAACTAAACAAGCAAAACAAAGCATTAATAATAAAAAAGTATTACATTGTCCATCGTACTGCGGGGCTCAAAAAAAAATATGAGAATTTCTCTCAGTGAAGTTGAAACTGCCAGGGAATAGGTATTAACTAGTGTTTCCTCACAGGCACAGAATGTCGATCATCTATTTAAAAAATTCCTCTAAATTTAGACTTTTGTATGTGGAGAGCAATCATGCATTGAGAGTCTTATTAATTAATCAGAAAAGAAACACTAAGATTCCTAAAAAAACTTTTAGTTGTGCAATCAGGGAACATTTTGTCACTTCTTACTTTTTCCTCTAGTCCTGAAGAGGGTAGAAATGCCTCTTAGTCTCAGCAGATGAGCTGAATATTCTTCAGTCAGATGGCTGTGAAGCTGAGATACTTTCCTTTCCTCACAAATTCAAATTAGGTGCTGAGCTTCTCTGCGGTGCTTTTTAGTCTCTAATGGTAATGTATGAGGTCCTTCTACTTGGAGCAGTAACAACAAGTATGGATTATTGATGCCCACACTCTCAGACTCATAAATCATATTCCCAGGCTGCTCATACTTCACTGCATAGCCTGAATTGAGGTGACCGAGTTTATTTGCAGTTATTTTTACATTTCTTCCAAAAATTTCAAGTTCTTTCTAGTGTTACTTTGTTGGATGAAACCATATAAGCCATGTTTAGCAAAGAATTTGAAAGAACGGTACTCAATTTGTCTTGAGGAGAATTCAATTATTTAGGCAAATACATAGATGATTTTTTACTTAGTAAAAGCTAGTAAAGTCACAGCATTTCTTAATTGAAAAAATGTATGTACTAAATGCAACTGGTTGTCCTGGTTTGGATTGTGGAATGGAATTTCCATCCATGGAAAAACTGGTAAAATCTAAATAGAGTCTGTAATGTAGCACCAATGTTAATTTCTCAGTTTTTTAAAATCAAATGTGCTGTGATCGTGACAATAAGCACATGTTTTCTTTTCATTGGTGAGTACAGGTTTGGTTTTCTTTTTTTGTAATAAACTTTTATTTTGGAATAATTTTTGTTTTAAAGACAAGTTGCAGCTATAATAATGGAGAATTCCTGTATACACTTTACCCAGTTTCCCCTAACGAGATCATCTCAGATGATCACAGCACATTGGTTGCCTTTTTATTTACTTTTAATATGGCAGAAAGTCAGTCAACATCATATAAAACTTGTATCCTATTTTCTTATATAACTGAAAGCTACTAGGTTTTGTTATTTGATTCTAGTTGTGATTTTCAGAGTCACAAAAAGTAAAATCACTTTAACTGCTAAACTTCTAGGCAGAGACCCCACACTGTATTTGATCAGTTTTGGAAGAGTGGCGTGGGTAGAATTGGTACATAAAATTGAAGAATTATAACATTCAGCATTACATATATATTATGAGCTCTACTAAAGTTGGACATTCATTTATTTTAATAAAACTTTGAAAGATATGGGGGAAAGAGTAGCTTTTAAATTTCCAGTGTTTGGTCATTAAATTAGAAATACCTGAAAGGGAAGGTACTTTTGTTAGCTTTTTAGTCATATCGTTGATTACTAAGACATAGAGCTTTCTGCACTCGCACCTCATGACCAAGCTGATATTCTAAGCAGGAAAAAAACTTCATAATATAGTAACAGGTACTTGAATTGAGAGAAAGAAATGAATTAATTTACCAATTTGGTGTAAAAAACAGCCAGTTAAATCACAAACCGAATAACTTCCAGACAGTTAGGTAAAGAGGAGAATGGCAGGCAGAGCATGTCTGTCATGACCTCTCAAAAACATCAGATTTAATTATTGCTCCTCTAATATAAATCACTTCATCAACAAACTGCCCCCCGCTCCCCTTCCCCATTGAAGTTCAAAGTTGCCCTTACCGGAGGGGTGTTGAAAATGTAGAAGGATGAGCCTTTCAGTGCCAGGAACTTGTATCTGAAGGTTTGAGAGGGGTCAGTTCCTTGGAGTCTCTCATTTACCCACCCCATATGTACAACCTGCAGAGGGAAACCTCTGAAAATTAAAAACCAAGCCTTAATAAGAGCATATTGTCACAGGAGCAGAAAGAGCAAACATTAAACAAGTTGTCCTCTATT
Organism: Tamandua tetradactyla; assembly: GCF_023851605.1. NCBI lineage: Eukaryota > Metazoa > Chordata > Mammalia > Pilosa > Myrmecophagidae > Tamandua > Tamandua tetradactyla. The sequence goes on along the minus strand of NC_135329.1, from coordinate 45,112,454 downwards.
TCAGCACACACAAAATCAGTAGAAGGGAGAAACCTGAAGAAATCTCTAGCTCGATTTCTGAATTACCAACCAAAGTGTACATGATACGAATGTTTAATATCTTGACCTGAACATTCAAAGTTCTGTATTGGGTCAGATTCTATATACGAGCATCTATATAATCTTAGCTTTGATCAATAATGGACTTCTCTGCTGCTTCAGAGTTGTGTGTTTCATGAATTTTTAAAGAACACGATATCGAATCACATTCTGTGAAGGACTAGAATTTCACAGCTTTTTGTAAACTTATAAAAACAGTTAAATAGATATTCTGTATCTCTAGTAAACATAGAAGCTGCCATAGGTAGAAAAATTTAAGTCTTTCTTTTTCAGTTCAAATCCCTAAACACAGTGAAAATAATACAAAAATATTAGATTCGTACAAATGACTTTGAATATTTATTCTTGGAACAAAAATGCAAATTATATAAATCAGAATATGATTCCAAAACTTAATGGAAGTGGTAATGCAATTTAAGAATTCAGCCCATAAATTCAAATTATTAAGCAAAAATTTGTCTTATCTAATATTTTATTTTGAAACATTTGACATAGTAAGTGATAAGAGTAATTTCATTTTTTTATTTTCTCCTTTTGCCATGTTAAGGAAACCAGTTAAAAAACATAATCATATGCAGTAAATATTTAAAGAAGCTTGAAAATTAAAAAGATAAAATAAATTCTTCATAGACAATCCTATTTATTATAGACAATTCACATTATGAAGTGAAGCTTTCTTAGAACTGTTTCACAGTGGGGGCCCCCCATGGCTTAGGCATCCTTGAAGTCTGAGAAATCAGTACTTATCTCATGTGTGCTCAAAAGACATTGTCTGAGTGAATGAAATACCAACTAGAATGATTCAAGGTACTTAATTTCTTGCTTCAATTTTCTTTTTTACTTGACAAACCACTGCCAGTTTTCCCTCTTAGACCTGGCCGAAATACTTCTGAGAAGGTCAGTGACAGGCTGGTTTAAACCTCAAGACATCAGACGAACCTTTTTTATAAAAATCAGATTTCCACATATGGTATCTCTAGTGATGGAAAATAAAAAATTAAGAAATGCTGTAGTAAGGGGAATTGCAGTCATAGCAAAATGGTCAATATTACTATGGTTTTGAGGGTTGAATACAAAGAATTAAAAACATTCTATATTTTAACTTTTTCTGATCTGGCTATACTTCGTATTATAAAGCTTTTGAAAGTAACCCAGAGATTTCACTGGTTCTTGAACTTTTAAGTTCTTTTTGGGTTTAACTATAGTCAGCCCCATGATGACACAGGATCCATATTAATGTAATAGTGCTGCTGTTATAATACAAGACATTTTTTATTTTGCATGCAATCTTGGGACACATTTGATTTTGCTGAGCCTCAATTTTTTTTCATCATCAGATGGGACTAGAATGATCTCCCTCATTTGATTATTGTGAGAATTTAATACTATACCATAGGAAAATGCTTCGCCACGTGCTGGTAGGTAGGAGGCAAGTAGTATATTATTCAGATGGCATTGCTACGCTGCAAAACCGTTAATACAGAATCAACTTTTTGAACGTCCTGTGGATTTGACACTAAATACACAGATTATTACAAATATATAATTGAGTTGTCTTCCTTTTTATCTGGTTTTGTCATAGGTAAACATATTTATTGGTTATAGTGCCAACATTAACATTGCTACAAATCATAAGGTGTGCCCATCTTCCATTGCTGAAATTCCTTTCATTTTCCTATTTAATTTAACGGAGGCTTGATGTTTCTAAAATTAACATGAACTCAATGGGCCAATATTTAATTCGCAACTCATTACTGCACGAGTGTAATGACATGTATAGTTTATTTAAGATAGGATTAATTTTAAGCACAGTTACTAAAACAACGAATTGCAAATATAGTGACTTTTATATAACAAGGAAAACAATATTGGGCCAGGGGTTTTTTCAAATAAATGCCTCTGTTTTATGAAGACTGGGCATAATGGCATTAAATAAGTTGTAATTAAATAAATAAGTTAGTTTACAATGATTTTGCTAAACCTGGTTAAGTGGTACTAAATATCTGCTGAAGTTTTCTAAACCAAATCATGATTGTGACTTGGGATCTAAAACTACACAGTTTGTAGCCTGGATTTTTTTTTTTTTCTCTCATTGCAAGGTTCTAAAAGCTAAGGAGTTGCATTATAGTGCTAGAACTATACTCAGTGGATTTCTCTGTTTTCTGTCGGGGTGCCATATTAGTTGAAGGGTTTGCATCCCTGGGACAACACTCAAAGCAGGCAACAGGCACTCCTGCTTCAGTGACAAGAACTCTGGGCACAAGTCCAAAGTCCTTCTGAGTTTCTGTCTCCTCACTGCTCATGGTGTGATGCTGGCAATGTGCCTAACCTCTATGTTTTAATGTCCTTACCTATAAAATGGGAGTAACGCAACCTACTGCACAAATCTATTTTGAGGAATAAACAAATTAACGCATATGATAACACACTGCATAACGTAAAATGCTGTATAAATATTAAGTTCTATTAACCTCTTTAAGTAGGATAATAGTGTCTTTTCTCTCTGCTTTTGTAGCCCTTTCCACTGGATCCTTTCTTAAAACATTAGTTCTGTGAGGGCAAGTGCAATGTCTTTTTTTCCTGTAGTCTCTATAATGCCGGCAGATAGTATATGTTCCCTACTTCTTGAAAGAAAAAGTGAGTAAATCTTCATCTGTTCAACAGCTACAGCTTGATGTGCAGTTATATAGTATAGACAACCAGGAAGACATGTTCATTGTATTTATTGGGATGGCTTAGGGAAGGGCTTTGTTTTATTGATAACCATCAAAGAGTGGGACCAGAATTTCTAGAAAATACAGGAAATCAATTAAATCCTAAATTATACCGTAAACTTTAAAGAGTCAGCAGCAAGCACAAATATATGCTTTGATACTATGTCAGGAATGTACTGCAGCGGGATTCTTACACTATCCTTTCCATACTAGCAAGTTGATAAGAGAGGAGGAGGTACAGAAAACACACACATTCTAGATATACAATAAATGATGGAATAAAAAAATTCTCCAGCAGGTCTCCGGCAACATGGTTTGAAGAGTCCTGTAAAATGTTTAAAACAAATGTTTCCTCCTGTGAGATATTCTATTGGTCAAAGCCTTTGTCTCTGTGTCCAAATTAGATTCAGAAAGGGGATTTAAAGCAATTATTTTGTCTAAAGGGAAGGAAAAAATATTCTGTCGTTTTCCTTTCTTTGAAAACTATATATTCAAATTCTTCCACGTTTCCCTCATTTCCTTCTTTTCGTGAAATTCTCAATGAGTTTTATAAGAGATGATTAGGTAAATTAGGACCTAACATAGAGGAACTTAATTTTAGACAGGGCTGTATATATTCACAGATATATGAAGACAGTTAGATAGATGATAGATAATAGAGAGAACAGATAAGGTTTACATTATATACAGATAAAGGTAAAGTAGATTAGAAGGTAGAAAGTGTAAATTCTTGTCTGAAATGGAGAAGCAGTGATTCTTTGACAAACATAATAGAAACAAGTGAAGAGAATTTAGTTAAGCTATTAAATGACTGTATATTTTCAACTAATATGCTAGCTACTCTGCTTCACTGAAGCCACAGCTATTGGGTGGGGAACACAAGGACCAAAACTGTCCAAGGCAGTAAATTGACAATATTGTTTTCCTCTTTCTCCTTTCATTCTGTTCTCTGTGTTCTTTAGAGCTGGTAAAATCTCTCTCTCTCCCTGTCATTTCTCCCCTTTCCCAATCTAGTTAACACAGTACTTAGCAAATAGTTCAACAGGAATTATGTATTGAGGAGAGAATGAAGAGCTATTTTTCTGGTCAGAATGACAATAATACAGGTTGTTAATATTTGAAAATTCTATGAGTTGGATATGAACATCATTAAATTTCATATATAATTTAATTCTGCTAAGTTTAATTAGGAAAGAAGTAAGTAATAGCTTTGCTATTATTAGAAACATTGGCTGCTTTATGAATCTGTTTTAGGTATATGCAGTTCATAAATCATATTAAGGGAAGCTAATTTTATCTTTTACATTATGGATTTTTTAATGGCTTATTACATGTTCCGAGAAATGTATATTATACTTTTATGAACATCTACCTGATTGTAACACCATAATTAAATTAAGAGGCTATAAACCATTATAATGAAGAGGTGTATTTTCATTTATCTTTCCTGATGCCATTTCTATGGCATGAATTAGTCAAGATAATTAGTTAAGCATCCATCAGGTATCACCACAGCTGGCTTGTTTCTTTATACAGAAAAAAAAGGCCAGAATTACTTGTCTATTTAGGTTTCATTTGAATTTGGGCAGAAATTCATCTATATCTCTCTGCTTTCCATTGCATTTCCTTTAATTCAGGTTGTTTGAGAAGAAATTTGTTTTGGAAATTCAGAAAACCACTTGCTCATTTAATAGGGTGAACAGTTTGCCTGAGACAATTCTAATTCATGCCTGTTGTCTTAGTGTCTCTGTTAGGTAGTCTTTGCCCCAGACAAAATGTCCTAGTTTGTTCTTGGTGCCTGCCCATGTAAAAAAAAAATGCCCTAGTTTGAATGATAAATTAAATGGTAGTTTTACGAATCTACCAAGCTACCTATGACTTTCGTATAATCCTAATTCTGTTTTCTTCTGCTTTTATTTGCCAATTTCAGTGGTTATGAAACATCTTTTTTTCCATATTTATTCAAATACTGTTATTATATGCTACATGCCAAACCAAGAATTAACTGTTCAGAATGAGAAAAACATATGTTGTCTTGTTTCTAAAGGGTCTAGAATTAACTTTTTAAGGTCTACTTTCCCAAATCAATTCAATGCTCCTTAAACACTGACCATTTGTTATGTACAAAAAGCACAATGTCAGATGCCAGAGAGAATGCTGAATGCCTAAGATGGTCCTTGACTTCAAAGAGTTTTTCTCGATTTCTGTTAAAAATTTTAAGAAATTAAAAATTAGGTATGGGCTGTAATTTAACAAATTAACACAGGTGGGCTTACTGTAGTATAGATTAGAGGCTGGAAATTGAATTAAGGGCAAAGGTCCTTCATTATACTTATTAGTAAGATCACTTTCACACAGTTAGTGTGTCTGTGTGTGGTGTGTGTGTACCTCAACTACTGATCATATCCATTTCAATACAGACAACTGTAAAGTTGTCTCAGTCTCCAAGCAATGCTGTCCATTATAGCGGAGCCCTGAGTGCCTTGGCCACACTTGATAAAGGAAACTGCTGTGAATTAGGTAAGTTCAAGTCCTGTTAACTAGAATTTCTCTGACAGAGGAAGACTCCCTGATTTATTTATTTCATCAGTCTCCAAACTCTTTTGTTTCTCCTATCAGTACATGTTTTTTTGAGCATGCTTTCCTGTTACATATATTATATACTTACAAGTGAAACATATATGCTATTGTCAATTGGTATATCAAAGACTATTAAATTTATATCTAATTGTTGATAAAATATAAGTATAAATAGAAGGTTTTACGTTTTCTACTTGCATTCCAATATTTTCTTGAGTCCCTGTGACTGGTTTAGGTTACTTCGTACTGCCACAAAAGAGGCTGTATTCAACATAAAAGTCAGGGTTTATTTTTTAGCCCCAAACATGAAAACACTAAAACCACACCAAATTGCCCGGCTCTTCATCTTTCCTGACAAAGCTGAAACTTCTTTCCCTCTTTTTTATTATCCAAAGCAAACCTGCCTGATCTAAACAATGCCATCTTGTAACAGAGATACTTGTTTATGTAAGGGGTATGAAATGACTCCAGTTCAATCCCCCAAAACTCATTTTTGTGACCTCTGAAATTTGAGTCTGTCCAAATAATATATTAACCATTCATCTAGATTTCTCCAACACTGAGCTCTGTGGCATAGAGTAACCTTTGGAAGTACAATACTTAGCCTACATTTTCTCAGCTTCCCAGAAAAGTTCTTTTATTTGAGATACACACTTCTGCTATACCCTTTCCCTTTTTAGATAGATGATAAAAAAAGAACTATCCATTTGATAGGTTTTTGTACCTTGTGTAAGACCACAGTTAACACTAGGCCCACCATGATAACCTGTACAGGAATAATGAGGTCAATTCCTACCAGTTAGTAACAGAGCTACTTTTTATTTATGAAACTAAATTTTCTATTTTCTCCCAACAAAAATGAAATCTATGTCCATTTATCTATATCTATCTATCTATCTATCCACCCATCTAATCCAATCTAATTTATCTATGCATATGCATATCTATCTTTTTTTAGTTCCAGGAACGTTTAAAGTCAAATTCAATATCCAACCTTACTAATCTGTTCTTCTCCTTTGAAAAGCAGCAAAACATCACAATTGCAAGTCTGTGGCACTTTACACCTCTGAAGTCCTTTCACATTCCTTATCACACTTGGACCTCACAGACTTGGAACAAGATTGGGCAGCATTTGCAAAAGGATTTCCACTTGCTCTTGTGGGGCTTTGGGTAGCTACTTAAGTTCTCTATGCCTCATTTTCCTTCTCCGTAAGAAAGCTGCTGTGGAAGATAAACAGATGTTTGTAAAGCATTTTGCCTGGCGTGAAGTGCTCAATAAATGGTAGCTATGGTTATTACAATGATTATTTCTTCTAAAACTGAGCATCATGGAATATTGTAAGACTCAACCAATATACGCAAGGAAATTTAAATTTGACAATAGTGCTTTCTCCAGCTTTTTCTAGCACCCATTTGATAAGAAGCACACGCACAGCACCATGAACACAGAGCATCCTATTTAATTGAGTGATATATTTCTAAGTTGCCTCAGGTCCTCTTAGAAGTTATCAGAATGTAGTTTTGCAGTAAATAGTCTGCATTAATCTGTTGAAGACTCTTTCACAGGGTTACTTCCTTATGCTGTGTAGACAAAAGAAGAGAGGATGTGCTGAAAAGGCAAGGAATGATGTCTGCTTTCAAAGCAACAAATATCTAGACTGCTATAAAAAGGCCAAAGGAGGAACCAGTGTTAACCATGGCTGAATCTGTCATAAAGTAAACATAGTCCTGACAGAAGGAGAGTATGGGACACTCTAAAAAAGTCACATGCATCTGCTATTCTTATAAAAATGCTCTGAAATTCCCTATCTTGCCTTCTTCAGCAGATATTTTAGAACAAAACGTGGATGAGACTCCAGCAGTGTCAACAGTGTGAAGAGAAATTATATATTTTAAATCACAGCTGCAAACAAACAGAAAAGGGCAGCTGCTGTGCATGTGTATGTGCTTCTTATCAAATGGGTGCTAGAAAAAGCTGGAGAAAGCACTACTGTCAACTTTAAATTTCCTTGCATATATTGGTTGAGTCTTACAATGTTTCATGACTCTCAGTTTTAGAAGAAGCAATCATTGTAATAACCATAGCTACCATTTATTGAGCACTTCACACCAAGCAAAAGGCTTTACAAACATCTCTTTATTCTCCACAGCAGCTTTCTGAGAAAAATATTTACTCAGTCTTACAGAGGTTTCATATCTAATTCATATATTATATAATATATCTTTCCTTCATCTGACCAGGAAAGAAGTGTCCAGAGCATCAATATGGCATGCTGGAAAATTTGAGCATAGTTCCAAGTCAGTGTTTTATAATTATGGATTAAAACAAAGAGAATTTTAAAAGCATGTTAAGTATATTTAAAACAATACCCAACCATCTGAGAAACAACTTTTTAAATAGATCTCTTTGTTCATTTAGGCATATCAAAGTTCTTAGTTCACAAAATTAGACAGGAATCAAATAGTGGCTTTTGGTAACAAGACGTCAGAAATCTAAACTCCATAATGTATACAGAAAGTGAAACTTTTGGAGAAAATTTGAAATAGTCCTCTAAGAAAAGCATGCCAACATATCCTGGGGTTGGTTCTTTAATAATTCTACATGGGAAAGCTCATGTATAATATTTCTTTCCAGTCAAAGTAATTCAAGCTGTATAGTAAATTCAAAGTTGTATAGAAATTTTAAGGTAGAAAAATTTGGATGGGAAGAGTTTATGAGAACTTGTGTTTCAAAAACATATGATGTAGCAGGAAAATAATATTTCATGTTAAAATATGAAATGAATCCCACATTATTTGAGGATATATATGGAGCTATTCCTCATAAAATAGCTAATGAATCCCCTTCATTCAGCTATGCAAAACAGAAGGAGTTGATCATAAATTTAGAGAATACAAGAAATAAAATTTACTTTTAGAAGAATTTTTCTTTCCTAATTAAAATATGTTGACTAGAGAGGCTTAATTTAAAACACAGCCTTAATTACCTACTTTTTTCAGTAAATATTTGACAGTTAGAGTCTTATTTCATGAATAGCTTTAATTTTGAATTCAAATTTGATTTCAAACACTATTTAGAGAGTGTTTATAAGCACTATTTAAAGTAAATTGAACACATTTGCCTCAAGTTTCTTGAGGGTGCAATTCATACTTCCTTAAGTCTATAAAAATGTAATTAGAGGACTAATGAAGTATTAATAAAAGTGTGGACTTACATTACAATTTAGACTATGATTTTATTAAAAAGAAAAGAGAAGAACAGCATAGTGGTTTCAAAGTCTACTTATCTAATACTCAACATGATTATAATATGTTATTCTTAAGTACTTATAGACCTAATAAATGGGCAGTTTTTGAATTATAAAACCAGGCATATTATAAGTTAACATTTATTCTCAGAAGGAAAAAGCTGAGGAGGTTACAGTTAACTAAACAAGTAGCTGTAGAAATGCATCTAAGTAAATAATTCTGTCCTCCACAAAAGCAAACAGTTTGCTCATTATCAGTCTGATAATGAGCAAACTGTTTGCTTTTGTGGAGGACAGAATTATTAACCTGCAGTAAATATCTTTCAGATCAAAGCCTCCCAAGAATGAAGCTTCGCTTCCCAATAAGGAAGTAAATCCAAGAAAATTAGATGACAGGATTCCATTTTATACAGATATGTCTCATCATAAACTCAGTGTAAACCATCATATATGCATTATTGTTTAAATTGTGCTTCCTTTCAAAATACAAATGCCAATAAATAAATCATTTATGACATGGAAAACAAGAGATCAGAACTATTTGCCTGACACTATTTAAATTATAAATGGATATTTTTTATAAAGGTAACACTAAAGTCATGGGCCCCCAACATCAGTCTGCTTTGTGCTAATGTTTTGCTATCATAAAATTTCCAAATCAAATTTCAGAAATCAAGAAGAGGCTGCTTTTGGAGATTTGTTATTATATCAAAATGTAAAACATAAATCCTACCTGATCACAAGGAGAACAGCATTTATTTGCCATCTTCATCTGTAGAAAGAGGGTAGTAAGGAGTTAGTACAAGTATATTAGTACCATAATTTTTCAACTTAATTGGTGGATAAAATTAGTCACAGAAAATATCCTTGGAAGCAAAATTTCTTTGATGATGAATTTCTTTTCTTAACACCAAATCAGAGTGAATTATACATGATGGCACGTATTCTCATAACAGAAAATACTTATTTTTACATATTTAATTTATTCTTTTTGGTATATCAGCATCTTATGAGAGTCGAGTTGCGTGGCACAGCAGATGCTTAAATTTCAATCTGAGAAAAGTGGGGAGAATGACTTCTCCTTGACATAATCTTAAGTAATTATAATGATCACATTTGTTCCTTCATTTAATTGTCTCAACAATTCTGGTAGGACGATATCATGTTCCAAAACTTTACTATTGAAAAATGGAGTCCCAGAATAATAACATGCCTGCAACTGCACAGTTGGAAAGTGGGAAAGCTTGACTTCAAATGAACATTTATGATTTTCAAGATTTTGAAGTTTTCCAACACTCTGAACTGCCTGCTAGAAAAGCATCTAGAACTGAAGGATTCTTGCTGCCATACACATTTTTGAAACTATCAATCTAGCACTACCTGTTTTTTTTTTTTTTCCTTCTATCTATCCGGATATCTTTGGAATTCAAAATGTCAAACTGAGAAAATAAGATCTGAAAGAGGATATGGTACATCCTTATATAATTGAAGAATGAAAGCTCCTGAGATCCATAGACTAGAAATCTAACAAATCGTTACTTCCTCAAATACTTTATTTTACTTACTCTATTTCAGTTTGTCAGCTCTCAAGGGCAATTTAGGTATGGGAGAAAGAAGTGGGATAGAGGAGTGGGGGATGGATGAGATGGTTCTCTTGCAAGATGGCATGTGCCTGGCTGGCTACACAGGGTTCCCTTACCCTAACTTCTAGTCACAAACTTGCCATTGAAATAGAAGCAGGAATAGTGATATAAATTTTAGGCATAAAAGCTGGGAGGGAACAATAATAAGAAAATTGGTCAAAAGCAAACTTTATTCAAGGGTTTTTCCTTATATGAACTTCCCATAGCTGTGATCATTCAATTTATGGTCAGCATTCTGTCTGGGTAGACACTTGCAGTGGTTGTTGAAAGTTCAGTTAGTGAACCTAATATCCCATTGACAGTTTCATCCCCATTCTCTATTTCTTTTTATTTCTTTAAAAAAAATTTCTATTGACTTTGAACATCAATCACCCTACTCAAGGGAACACAGCACATTTTCTTTCCTGGATGCCTGCATAAAATTTTGAGAAATAATGTTTTTACTTCCATATATATATGAAATTATGAAACCATATGAAAATATATTTTTTCACTATTTTAGGAGAATTACAGCCTTTAGTACAATTAGATTTCCCCAAAATAAAAATGCTGCTTTATGTAAATGCACCTGGATAAAATATTTACCAAATTATAATATTAGATGCATGCTAATAGTATATACATGTGCATGCATGTGTGTGTGTGGGGGGTATAGACTGTGAAAAGAAGAGCAATTAAGACTGGATACATCCAAATGTTTTATCTAGCTTATATGCTTGTATCTGAGAATATTCAAATGACTTACTTTCAAAATTTTTAATTGAAGGTTTGATAAGTTGAAACAAGGACATGCTCTACTATTTTATCTTTATGGCCAATTACTATCAGGCTAATAGTAAACAATAGAAATGCTAACTGTTTTTCATGTATGACAAAGCAAAAACAGTAAGTGATGGAAAACCTGTATGCTTACACTTTGAAGTGTCAGATCACTAATGTTTGCTGATACTGCTCTTAGCCAGTCAGCACACTCCTGGGATGTATAAAACTGAAGAATTCCGGTGCTGACTCCATCCAGGGCTAGCACTTCAAATGCACTCGACCTGAGTGGAGAAGGAAAAAGCAACACGGTCCAAGAAGGTATTTTGGAGTTCAGGTACATTCAAATGACCTCAGATCATTTCCTTGCAAATAGTGAGGACAGCAGAGGAACAGTTTTTAAATCAGATTTAACTGCAGTATGTGCTTCTATTATAGGTTTGCTCAGCATTTCTCTCATATTTACTAAAAAAAAACACAGCAGAATATTGTAACCATAAATGTTTTAGAGTATTAAATATGTTTGTTGAAATTAAGTTCAAAATTTTTAAGCCACTCACTACCAAAAGGCAAGTTTAACTTAATAAAGATATGAAAGGCACTTCATAAAGGAAATAACTCTTGTTCTTTTGGGAATTTTGGACTTGTATGATATTCAGTAAATAATTCTGAAGCCCATGTATTATAGTATTTAAATTGCTTGGCACAATGACGATGGTGTAGATCAAAGCACCATTATCACTGATCATTTACTGTATTTTATGACCACACATATACTTATGATTTACAGTTGAGCTTGTGAAGAGGTTGTTTTGTTTTCTTTTTCATGAAAACTAAAGTACCAAAAACACAACCTTGACAATTTTGCATAAAATAATATGACACAGCTATGATAAATCATTACAGCAAAATAACCGCCTCTAATTCAGTAGTCCTCCCTATCATGCAAAATTTTAAAAAGATAAACTACATGTAACTATTTACAAAATCTAATGCCACAGAAACTTGTTTCTGTATCTAAATAATAAAATATATATAATACATGAAGCCTTTGTATCTCGAACATCCTAAGAATGTAACTGAAAACTAAAAAAAACAAAAACAAAATAAAACAAATGTATATATTTTAAAACTCAAGGTTCACACTACATTATTTTTTAATATTCTTTCAATGTGAGTTTAATCCACTGTTTTGATGAGCAAGGGGGACCATATACGGGAAAGAACAGGAAATGAAGACATTGTAAAACAATGTCACATACTCTTGAGGTAAATATGTTGGATCAGGGCTTCCTCTGGATAAGGAAACTTTCTTTTTTAAAAACAAACATCCCTGATAAGGAGCCATTCCCATCTTATTTTGCATTGCTTAGAGCAGAACATAAGCTGGACTTACTTGTGATTTTTCTACTTTGTGAACTACAATGTAATATTAAAGGTGATAAATGAGAACATTTTTGAACATTTGAAAAGTACAATAATGGGTAAAAATTTTATTATAGACAATCAAGAGTAGAAATGAACTGGAAGATGAAAGAATTAGTGAACCCATCAAAAATGCATAATGGAACTACCAGAAGGAGAAGAGAAACAGTGAAAGGAGCAGAACAAAATATCTGAAGAAATAATGGCTGAAAATATCCCAAACCTATTAATAAACACTAACTTACACAACTGGGAAACTCAGTGAACTCTAAGTACAATAAAAGACATAGAATAACAAACAGACACATTACAGTAAAATGTTGAAAGTTCAAAAAATTTGAAACAATAAGAGAAAAACCTCTCATTATATCCAAGGAAATGACAATAAAATTAGTAGATGACATCTGAGCAGAAGCAATGGAGGCCAGAGTGCAATGGAATAACACATTCAGTGTGCTCAAAGAAAAACACTCCTTCAAGAATCCTATATGCAGCAAAGTTATAGTTAAAAAAATTAAGGTGAAAAGACATCCAATAAAACAAAAACTGAGGTAACAAATCCCTAGCAGATCTGCCTTACAAAAGAATTAAAGGAAGTTCTATGGCTAAATGCAAGTGACCCCAAATTGTAACTTGAAACCACATGAAAGAACAATGGGCACTGGTAAACATAATTATGTGATCATTAAAGATAGTAGAGATTCATATTTCATCTTTTTCCTCATAATTGAATTAAAATACAATTATATAAATGTATATATAATGTTTTATCAAGTGAAACAGAAATTTAATATATGTGCAATATATTTGTCAATATCAGCACAAAGTGCATGTGTACGTGCTGCACTGAGCTATAAAGACATAAATACAGCTATACAATCATGACATTAAATGTGAATGAATTAAAGACCCATCCAAAAGGCAGAGATGGTCACACTGGATTAAAAAAAAGAGCCAACTGTGTGCTGTCTTCAGGAGACATATTTCAAATTTAAAGATGCAAAAAGACAAAGTAAAAGGGTGGAAAAAGATATATCACGTAAACAGCAAACACAAGACAACTGAAGTGGCTATAGCAATATTAAACAACATCAAATTTAAAGAAAATGATGTTACTAGAGATGCAGAGGCACATTTTAAAAGGATAAAATGCTGACTCAATCAATCAGGGAGATATAACAATTATAAACATACATGCACCAAAACACATGAAGCAAACATCGAGAGAAACAATGGAGAAAACAGACAATTCAACGATAATAGTTTGAGACTTCAACATCCCACATTCAATAATGGGTAGGACAATGAGACAGAAAACTAGCAAGTAAATAAAAGACTTGAACAACACTGTTGGTAAAACAGACCTAAAAGATTACAACACGATACTAACAAAAGCAACATGCATTCTTCTTAAGTACACTTTGAACACTCTCCAGGTAGATCATACGCTAGTCCACAAAACAAATTTCAATGAAATGAAACTAGAAAGCAATAACAAAAAAATAGGTAAACTCATAAATACACCCCTAAATATCAAACAGGATAAAAAAGCTATCAAAAGGAAATAATAAAACACATTGACATCGCTGAAAATGAAGAAACAACATACCAAAATTTATGGGAAGTAGCTAAAGTGGTTCTTAAAGGGAACTTCAGAGCTCTAAATGACTACATTGAGAAAGAAAAAAAAACTTTAAATCAATTACCTTAAAATGTTGGAAAAAGAAGAGCAAACTATACTTAAAGCAGGGAGAATGAAGGAAATAATAAATACCGCAGTGGAAATTAATGGAATAGAGGGTAGGAAAACCATAGAGAAAAATCAATGAAACTGAATTTAGGTAGGAAGATCAAAGAAGGACAGAAGAGAGGGAGGGAAGAAGAGGGAGAAGTAGGGGGAGGGAGCAAGTGAGGGGGAGAAAGTATTCTTAGATATAACAACTAAAACAGGAGCCACAAAATTAGATCATTTTGATTTCCTCAAAGTTACAAAATTTGGTGCTTCAAAAGACACTATCAGAAAAAGTCAGAAGGCATCCCACAGAGTGGGAGGGCATATTTTCCCATATTATATTTGATAAAGGATATAGACCCAGAATATATAAATAACTCTGTTTACAACTCAATACTTAAAAAACCAGCCACATAAACAATGGATTATAACAAGTGTAGGGGAGGACATGGAGAAATCAGGATTCTCTGCTTGTGGAAATGCAAATGGTGCCCATTAAAAAAAAACAACAACAATAACACTTTGGCAGTGCCTCAGGTACTTAAAAACAGAATTATTATATGACCCAGAAATTCCACTCCTTAGGTATATACCAAAAAGATGAAGGCATATGTCCAAGCAAAAACTTGAATACAAAGGCTATAGCAGAGTAATTCATAATTGCTAAAATGTGGAAACAAACCAGATGCCCATCAACAGATGAATGGATAAACAAATATGGAGTATCCATATTATGGAATATTATTTTGCTATTAAAAAAAATGAAGTTCTGATACGTGCTCCTAAGTGGAGGAAACCTGAAAACATTATGCTATGTGAAAGGAGCCAATCAGAAAAGACCACATATATTTGATTCTAGAAATATCTAGAAACATCAAGAGACATAATGTAGATCAGTTACTGCTTATTGCTGAGGAGGGTGGGAGGGTTGCATGATAAAAGACATGGGAATTCTATTTGAGGTGATAAAATGTTTTAAAATTGATTGCTGTGTAGTTTGTCCAACTCTGAATATACTAAAGATCCTGAATTTTACACTTCATATGGCAAATTGTATGATATGTGTACTGTATTTTAACAAGCCTATTTAAGAAAAAGAAAAAATGGAAGGAGAAAAATTGGAGATGGTAAGTACATTTTTTCAATTATTTTTAATTTCCTTTTTTTGTTTGTTTTTACAGGAAGAGAAGCTGGGCATTAGCTGAAGGGGGGCAATGAGGTAAGTGGTTTTTTTTTTTTTTTCTCTTTAAATATTTTCAAACATTTCTCTTTAAATGTTATAGAATAGGATTTTTAAAGTTACTTGCTTCTCCTAATAGAAAATTTAGCTCCTGGCTATATGGCCTATTTCAATAATCTGTTTTATCCTTATCACCTTGAACAGCTACTGCAGGTATTATTTATTTGCTAAATTAGCTTTTGCTGAATTGTGTTAAGTTGAACTGAATCATGGCTAATAAATTAGTAACTTAGTAGAACTAACTGGGTAGAACAAAAATCACAAACTGATACAAATTCAGAATTCAGCAGTTCATTACTAACTCACTAAGTTCTTAAAGTTTTAGTAAATCTGTCCCTCTTGTTTACTGATCTCCAACTCCCTCTATCTGGGAGAAGTTTTCTTACCTTGTCCTCATTTTTATATTCATTATACTTGCCCTCAGAAAAACATTTAGTAAGTAACCAGTGCATACCATTTCAAGTTCCATTATTGTTGTATTCATTACAAAGTACTTTGATTCTAAAAATGCTGGGGGATGTATTTTATACAAATTATTGACATTCCACAGAAATTTGGTGCTTAGTAAATACTGAAAAAACTTAACATTTATATAGTTTTTTCATCTAAGTTCTCACTAGTTCTCTTTAAGATGTGTTAACTAAAAATTGGATCACTGTCATCACTTCTCAACTTTCTAGTAACTTGTGTAATATGTACAAAATTCAGGTTGGCCTGAATTTACTGTTAAAAGAAAAGTTGAATCAATTAGGTTATTATTGACAAGAGATGAGTCCCATGGCTCCCAGAGATTAGAATTCAGGGATTATTATTTTTAGTTACCTTTTCTGTTGAATACACACATAAAAGTACAGAAATTACAAGTGAATATCTCAATAAACAACCATAAATTAAATATGTCTACAAAATCAGCATCCAGATCCAGAAAGAGCCTTTTTTTTTTACCTGTCCCCCTAAGGGGTAACCTAACTTTGACTTCCAAGACCTTTTATTGACTTTGCCTCTTCTTGAACTCTCTCCTAATGAAATCATAAGCACTGCTTTGTATTTGATGTCTCTGAGATTCATCCAAGCTGTTGTATGGAATTATAGTTTGTTGACTCTTATTGCTATATACTCTTCTATTGTAAAATGCATGCACACTTACTTGCCTGTTTTATTGCTAGTGGACATTTGAGTTGTTTCCATTTGGGGATGTTATACATAGTGATGATATGAATATTCTTTTTTTGGTGAATATAAGAACACATTTCTATTTGGTATGTGTCTAAAAATGAATTGCTAAATCATAAGCTATATATATATATATATATAGGTCATGCTAAACTGTTTTAAAAAATATTGTACTATCAGGATTATATAAGAATTTCAAATGTTTCTTATCCTCTCTAATACTTGGTAATGTCTTGTTTTTACCATCTTTACCATTCTGGCATGTATACTTTGACTTTAATTTGCATTTCCCTGGTGACTTCCTCAACTAACTTTTTCCCCACATATTTCTTAGTAATTAATTCGACAAGTTACTTGATGTTTACTGATCCTCAGAATTAGCAACGTATCTGCCAGAGAATCCAATGCATTGCTAATTAAACATTGGGCACACTTAATAAAATCAACACTGTAATCACTACTATAAAGTGTGTGATGAGAAACAATAAACAGTATTGTGAGGGAGAACGATAGTGGACCTCAGGTCTATTCATGATCATTTATTATTTGCACGGCCTTGAGAAAGATATTTAGGTTTTCACCACGAAGTGATGAATGAACTTTGAATCCTAGAAGCTCATGGTACATGCACATGGTATAGACAATTGTATTTTACCAGGAAAAGAGATGAGGTTTGAGCCAGAAGTTCTGTTTTGAGTCCTAGAACATTCATGTTTTATTTTAGCAGACAAGCTATCATTCAACCTCTGAGATTGATTTTCCTCAGTTTTTGTGATGGGCTTCAAAATGCCACTTGCTTCACAGAACAGAAGTATTGTGAGATGTAAACGAAATGATGTAAACAAAGTTATTTATAAACTCATGGTACCCTACAAACATTATTATTAAATAGAAAAATTATCTGTCAAAGCAAGCAATGAAAATTGCATATTATATGAAAAGAAATGGTGAAATCTGTTGGTGTAACATTAATAAATATCGGCATAATATAAAATAGGGAAAAGAAAATTGAAAATTCATTTTGTAATAGAAGACATATGTCAATCAAAGAAATTATTATGCATGACTAATTGCTATGTACTGCTAACACCTTTCAGATTAACTATGAGGTTTGTACGCCATCGCTACATTGAGTTTAAGCTTGTCTATAAGGTCCCTCTCTTTGGCTGAGAGATGGTATCTGGCCTCATGACGCTGAAGTTATAGCATCTTCTGAGGCTTTTCAGGTGCTTACTTAAGGTCATTCTTAAAGCCAAAAATCACAGAATACTTATTGCTCAGAACCCAACATGCTGTTTGATAATCATGCATTAGATTTTATTGTACTACTCACTGCAATAAATGCTATACTAAGCAAAAGACAGTGTGCTTACTTGGCTTTTCCACATTTTAAAGTTTTTCAAAAAGTCACACTTAGGTTGGAATAGGCTTAACTGAATTTTATATGCCCAAGAGCTGGCTTAGTGTCCGGCAGGTAGCAGGTGCTAAACAAATGTTGTTTAATGAATGAATGAATGACTAAATGGATGACTGAATAAGAGAAGATACAAAAAAAAGAAAAGACACTGTGCCTTTATCCATACAGAGAAAAACAAAATCAAAATGTAATAAATGCAGAACTCAAGAAATGATAATATCAATACTTTTGAAAAACGTATCTCCCTTTCTGTGATTTTCTCAGGGCTTTAAGAAATTTTTGAATTTCCAACAGAAAATTGAACATAATTTCATACTATGAGGAAGCAAGAAAATTCACAGTTTTTGTCTAAGGGAAATAAATTTATTTCACTGAAGTTCAAAAAAATATATATATATCTTAATTTAGTAGAACATTAAAGAACTGAAAATTAAGGTCTTGTTTCTGCATTGCTTTTGGAGGAGAAAGAAACTGCATGGGCTATTCTCCTTGTACCCCTTTAAATATATTCTCTAATACTTTCCATTTAGCAATTGGCTTTTGACTGGATTCAGACAAGGTGAGGCATGAATCCTTTACCTATGGCCACAGGTCCTGGTGGGTGGCCATTTTGCAGCTACTGTTCTCACCTGGTTCAGTAAAACTGTCCTCTTCTTGCCCCTGCAGGACAGTCCCTTGGGTACTGACCATTCTCTCGAACCCACCCCCACCTATGTAAGCAATACCTTGGCTTCACACCCTTCAGTAATTATCACTTTCAATGCGCCATCTGCTTCATACTAAAATTAATCTTATAGACCATATCAATGACTTTTTAAATCCCAAACTTACACATTTGATAAATATTCTATGGTTAATGGCTACTCTTCAAACCTCTCCATGAATGCAATTCGTTTATTAAAATGCCATTATCACCAGAAAATTTACAGCATAAATAAAGTGTTTACTTGAGACACACAAAGGTCAGCAGGTCTAGAAAAGGAAGGCAGACTCTCCTTCAGATGTGTAAAAGAATTTCAGTACCTACCTAAAGTATGACTTTAAGAACTGAGAATTTTTCATTGCCCCTGAAAGCTTCAATTTAAGGTAAAAACAGATTCAATGTCAGAGAAAGAGAACTTAAAGTTTATGCAGAAACTTTTAAATAACTGGTACAGTTTTAAAGGGTGAATACATTCCATCTTAAAATTTTTAAACAAACAAGACTTTATCCATAGATTACGGTTAAAGACCATACGTTATGAAATTAATGGCTCTACATTGTCATTCTACTATATATTCTTGCCATTTTTAATCTTTTATACCTATGCAGTAACAAAGGGAGTGCTTTAATATATGTCTGTTATCATTAACTTTAGATACATGTTTTGGAAGCTGAGGGATAGAACGGATATTTACTGTAGCTCATGACTAAGAATTATGAGCATTCTCTAAACAAAATAAAAGGAAAAATGTGTATGTTCTTCAGAATTTAAAACATTGTCAAATTGCTTGCATATTACAATTCAAAACTGTTTCTGTAGTGGGGATATGAAAGTATAGTGTAAGCCAGAGAAATATTTTCTTGTTGATTTCCCTATTATGCAGTGGCATTTCTATGTATTTTATGTTAAATATTAACAGACAAGACCCATTTAAATTCAGGCACCATTCTCCATGAATGCAATTTGTTTATTAAGAAGTCATTATCACCAGAAAATTCACAGAACAAATAAAGTGTTCACTTGAGACACAAAAAAGTTCAGCAGGTCTAGAAAAGGAAGATAAATTCTCCATCGTGGTGAATAAAAGTGCAACTTAATGGCCTCCTTCTGTCATTTCCTTTTGCTTTCATGAGACCAAAATGTGTGTGTCTTTCTAGCACCTCACCTTTCTCAGGGCAGGTACTTCAGAGATATGAAAGGTAAAGTGTTCCATCTAAGCCTTTCTGAAGCCGGAGGGTTGAACAACTATATGTGATCTTCAGTGACCCTCCAAATGCCCCCCACTGAATAAAAATAAAGGTAATGAAACAAAATCTCAAGGGATTTTAAACACATCCACCATATTATTATTGTTTGCATGTGTTTTATTTATTTGTTTCCCACTGGTGTTTCCTACAAGGCTATAAAGCTTTATGAAAGCATGTATTTAGTGTATTTTGTTCACTTCACCATGCCTAGCATCTATGCTAGTATCTGGCAATAAAAGGAGATATGCAAAAATACTTATTGCATGAATAAATGCTTGAGGAAATCCAGTATGATTTTAAAGTCCTTGAGCTTGTGATCTGAATGGCTAGAGTCTCCCCTTCTGAATTTCCCCTTACCTCCTACCTCAACCATACTGTTTGGCATATTCTTTTAAAAATAGATATAATAAAGGCCCACTTCATTGGGTCATGAGGATGAAATGGAGATTAAGTATATAAAGTAGTTACCACTGTATCTGACACATGTTATTCACAAAAATATAACATCTTCTGGGGTAAAACTACTAAGGGACACTGAAGTTGTAATTATCCCATCTTCTGGGGTAAAACTACTAAGGGATACTGAAGTTGCATTGAGTATTTTGTGCTTCTTATTAGACATAAGAAGGCGTTCATGATACATGGAATTTTAACACTCAATACCAACAACTAATCATAACAACAACAATAACAAGAGTTAGAGGTTATTATTTATTAAGGAATTATTTTGTGCTAGGTACTATATTAAAAAATTTACATTTGTAAATTATTTTATTCTTAGTACAATCATATGAAACAGGCATTATTACTTCAAATTCCCAACATAAAAACTATGTCATAAAGACATTGTGTAATCTACCTCAGGTTTGGCAGCTAATAAGGGGCAGAATCAGGATTTAAATGCAGGCAATCTGAATTCCTAGGCCTATGCTCTGTTCCATTATACTATGTTACCTTCAAAAATCAAATTATTATACATTTTATTCCAGTAAAGCACAAGTACCTGAATCATGGTTTGCAGTCATATTTCTCTGTTATACATGCACGATGAAGCCCAACTATTTGTTCTAAAATACTTCAATTAGGCACTTCCATTCACCAGGTAGGAAGTATGATAAAATATTTTAACAAAAATATGCTTCCTGGGTAAAGCAAAAGTCTTTTCTTCTCTTTAAATCTTTCATGAACTCTCCAGCCTCCTAACATCAACTATGCCAGCACATATTTCTTCTGAATCTGTACTGCACTATTGTCTACATTATCAAATTGTGTTTAACATACGTGCTTAAAGTTTTATAACATTCTGGCATGTATATATTTATCTAACATATTTTATGCTCCCTTTCTATTACAACGAATAAAACTACAGAATTAAAGTAGATTTACAGAATTAAAATATCTATATCACAATATCCTTGGCATATATCAGGTCATGAAAATGATCCAAAATATCAAATAAAATAGATAGAAAATTACACATCCTCACTACAAATACTGAAGCGATAATGGCTGGTGTGCTTAAATCAGGTGCTAACATGAGTTCCTATCGCTTGTTTCTTGTGACCCACAAGGCTCAAAGCTTTTCTAAAACAAGGTGGGTTAGGGACCAGGAACATGTAGTATCTGAGGTAACAAACAGGAGGAAATTTAGGGATTTGTTCCAAAAAAGCAAGCTTACCCCCAATTTAGCTAAGGTTGTGAATACGCCAGTAACGAAGCCAAAGAAATAAAAGTAATTGGTCTCCAAAGAACTAACACATTCGACAAGAAAATGAGGCAAGGGGCCAGAAGTAAAAGAAACTTCTCCCCACCAGGGCTAACTAAACCGAGAACCAATTCAAACACGAGTTAAGATGGTATTCTATAAGTTCTTTGATCCTCACCAGAGTCCTTATTTTTGTAAAAATGAATATCATTTTTAAGAAAGCGTGGCACTTGAGATGGTAAAGAGACCTCATTTCTGTTAATCATGACAGTCAATGATTACTAAGCCCCCTTCTAGCTCTAAACCCTCGTGATTCTATTTCACCACTGAGGTTTCTCTTCCTAAGTAGTAGAGAGTGTGAAATGGATTGTGGAAGAGAAAGTCATAAACTACTGTTCTTGGAAACGGGAGATACAGTGAAATGTTCAATCCACAGCCTTAAGTATTGGAAAGACCCAGATTCCACAAGCACTGCCATTAATTAGCTGTGTGACATAGGAAAGCTGTCTAACCTCTCTAGGCTCTCTTCCTCATTTCATAAATGGGGACAGTAATAGCTGACATGATCAACAAAAATGAGCAATGCCCACCTGTGGTCGGGACCATAGCTGAATCTTAATAAATAGTAGCAATCATAATAATATAGAATACTAGAATTATCATAAAATTGTCATAGGATGCATACATAAAATGTATGCATGCATGTATTTTTGTTTTGTAAAGTGTATTTGTATCTCAGAGAAAACACTTAACCCAGATTTAAGATAGTAAAGAAAATTGGAAATATTTCAATACAACAATACTCAGGCTCTCACCTAACACGGAAAACATGGATTGGTTTCAATCCTAAATAGAGTCACTCAGGTTCATATGACCGTATGAGAAATGCAATATCATAAGGTAAATTCAAAGGAAACTAAATTGTGCCTGAACAGTAGGAAAGTTCAAAGGCTGTTTTTCACGAAGTTCTGTCATCGGTAAATAAGGCTATTAATAATAGATACTAAAATTACGACTTTTCTCTACAGACAAGAAGACTCTCTGGATGAGAAGATGACAGATTAATTTTATTATTAGGTTGATTTACATCCCCTAACTATCCTTTGGGCTCCTTTAATGCAACAGCCACTCTTATGCTCTAGAATCTCTTGTACCTTCCAAAGTGCTTGACACATAGTAGATGATCAATTACTGCTTGATGAATAAATCTTATTTCTGCATTTGCTCTTAAAAACAAAAACAAACAAAAACACACACACTTCTAGTAGATGATGAAACAGCTCTTATAAAAATCTGTGTTTATTCAAAATGCAGAGGTAGGGATATTGTTAAATGTTATGTGGCAAAGGACAAGCTGATACCGAATAAACTATAGCATTTTAGGCGGAGGTCAGGACTGGGTTGTCTGTCTTTTGTCCTGGGAATTAAGGTTGGTGAAGCTGCTAAAGACGAATGCAAACTATGTTTAATTATCTTGATCACATTCTCAAATTCTTCATGTCTGAACAAAATTCTTACATCTTAAAAGTTCAAATTTACATAATG
The DNA here is from genome assembly GCF_023851605.1 of Tamandua tetradactyla. Classification (NCBI taxonomy): domain Eukaryota; kingdom Metazoa; phylum Chordata; class Mammalia; order Pilosa; family Myrmecophagidae; genus Tamandua; species Tamandua tetradactyla. The sequence continues at coordinate 45,089,223 of NC_135329.1, read as the reverse complement.
ACTAAAGTTATTTTTAACAAATTCCAAGTACTCTAACTCGAAAACAGAAATGTATTTATTGTCGATAAATGTCTAACAAAGTCTAAAAGACTCTTAGATGGCTAAATTCACAGAAACTGCTAAGCCTCAATGTTTTGTCTTCATAACTGTTTTAAGTAATTGGGCTTGCTGCTTTATTCTATAATTAAAGGAAATAAGTATAACAAAAGCGTCGTAGCTGTCACTTAGGTTTCTTTTAGTCTTTGGTTGCAGTGTCTCCAAAACTTGGCTTCAGAAATTCCCCCAGATGACTAAGATAGTATATAATAAACTTCTATGTCCAGGAGGACAGTAACGTATATTTAAAGACTTTGTTTTCATTAAGCACACCTCTTAAATCCCTAGATGTCTTTCAGTATTACTAACAGAGGTAATTTCTGATAGAAGCAGCTGCTACACCAGCATATAATGTTAGCTGGTGTCATGGGAAAGTAAACATTACGTACAGTTCTGCTGCGGTACTTTTTTTTTAAATTTAACTACTATGAAAGGCTGAATTACCGGCTGTACGAATTTCCTGAAATGGCACAATCTACACCGGAGAATGTTCTAAGTAACAATTTCTTCCTTGAAAACTATACATTTTAATTTCATAATTTTCCATATTCTCCAATGCTGATTAATCTTTGTTTTTAAATCCACATCCATGTTACTAACTATATCTAGGAAGATTCCAGCTAAATGAATAACCTCTGAGACTACCTTAAAGCCAATTGAATCAAATGAAGGTTTTAAAAATAGTAGAGATTGGCATTGGGTAAGTCAATAGACTTACTTTCTCACTTTTCAACTTTAAGTTTTCTTTTTTTTTTTTTGCATGGGCAGGCTCCAGGAATTGAACCCGGGTCTCCGGCATGGCAGGCGATAACTGTGCCTGCTGAGCCACTGTGGTCCGCCCTATACTTTTAGTTTTAACTGCACAATAAATTAGTTTTTAAAACCATGTCTCTTTTTCATTCACTTTTCAAGCAAGTCAAATTAAGAACTAATTTAGGAAAGGATACAATATGGAAAAACAGACACATTCATACTGGTTGTATGAACTTTCTGTGGTAAATGAGATACTTGACAAAATATTTTACAAGCCTTACATTTTTTGAAAAATGTAAAAAAAATGATTTTATTTTACTAACAAACATTTCCTTTTCCTCCCTCCTCCTATCCCCATAACCTCTAAGATGCTTTCCATTTCTGCAAATCTGCTATTGCTGGTCATCTATTATAAGTGAAAGCATACACTTTTTCTCATTTGCCTTGCTTATTTAGCTGAACATAATGCTTTCAAGGTTCTTCCATGTTGAAGTATGTCTCAAAACATTATTCTTTCTTATGGCCAAATAACTCCATTGTGCATAATGTACTACATTTTCTTTTTCTATTCATAGAAATACTTGGGTTGATGGATACTTGGGTTGCTTTCTGGTTTTGGTTATTGTGAATAATGCTGCTATAAACATTGGTGTACAAGTATCTGTATACACCTAGAAGTGGGATTGCCTGCACATATGGCTACTCTATATTTAACTTTGTGAGGAATCACCATCCTGCTTTCCACAGTGGCTGTACCATTTTACATTTCCATCAACAATGCACCAGAGAACTAACTCCTCTGCATCATCTCCAACATTTTTATTTTTCATTTTTATATAACAGCCATCCTTTTGGGAGTGAAGTGATAGCTCATGGGTTTGATTTGTATTTCCATAATAGCTAATGAGGTTGAACATTTTTTCATGTGTTTATTGGCCAACTAAAAATATCTTCTTTGGAGAAATAAGTCAAGTCTTTTGCCCATTTCTTATATGGTTTGTTTGTCTTTTTGATGTTTAACTGTGAAAGTTCTCTCTGTATTATAGATATTAAGCTCTTATCCAATTTATGATTTGAAACTATTTTCTACCATTCTGTAGGTTGTCTTTTCATTTTCATGATAATTTTCTTGAATGTACAAAAGTTTTTAATTTTGACAAAATAAAACTGATCTGTTGTTTCTTTTATTATTCATGCCTTTGGTGTCACATCTAAGAATCCACTGTCAAATCACAAGCCATGGAGACTTGCTCCTATGTTATCTTCTAAGAGCTTCATAGTTTGAGCTCTTATATTTCAGTCCTTGACCTAATTAGATATGATATATGTGTACCTAGCTTCATTCTTTTGCGTAGGGATATATATTTTTCTCAATGCCATTTGTTTAGAGACTATTCCTTCCCTACTGCATGTACTTAGCACCCTTGTCAAAAGTCAATTTGCCATAAATATGCCAATCTATTTCTTGGCTTTCAATTCTGTTCCAGTGATCTATTTGCCTATCTTAGTACAGGTACCACACTGATTAGATTACTGTAGCATTTTGGCGCAATTCAAAATCAGAAGTGTGTCTGCCAATCTAGTTCTTCTTTTCCAAGACTTAAAATCTTTTAATCTTTCTATTTTATCATTCAACTTTATAATTTATTCTAATGCAATAATTGTAAATGTCAACAAAAAATTAATACAAAGGCGATACAGGATTCCTAAGTGTGTATACTTTTAAAAAGAAAGGCACTATTGGTCCCATAATTAGGGAACAGTGGGAAAAACATATGCTATAAACACAACTGTATTACTACAAATCCCTGTTTTCATTGAAATATATGCAGAAATATACATGCGTGTGCATCAAGAGGTTGCCAAATACCAATGTTTCCCTTGTTCATTACCATCTGACCAATATTAAGTATTACTCAATGGCTGTTTTATTTCTTCAGGAAATCTTTCCTAAAGGCATGCAACATTTTCAAGGTATTGTGATCTTTCTCTCACTTAATCACTACAATACTTTACTGAGTTGGATGCCTAAATATTACATTTGTAATTGTCTGTTGTTCGTTAGAATATAAACTTATAGATGATAGAAAGTGTCTTCTTTCCCCCATTACATCAAGAGGCACTGACAGGTTGTCAAGAAATATTTCCTGAATAAAATTCCATTGCCAAGACTCAATCACAAGTCCATGAGGGTAAATGTTAGAGAAAAACTTTAATTGGTGGACACTAGATATTATAGCCACTTTTCATTGACAGAGATGTTAGTTTTGCATAGAGTTGCCCTGGAATGCATATTAGAACTAGTCTTTGGTCTCAACCACTGATTCGCCTTGTTAATACTGGTTTAATAGATTAGGTTTACATAGGCAATGAAGGGGAATTCTGGAGAGTCATCATGAGTCAGAGTTGGGGGCCAGGAAATAGAGTGATGGCCTGTGGTAATAGCGAAACAGGAAGCCTGAACACGGGTTTTGAAAATGATGAAATGGAACTACAGCAAATACAGGAATACAATTAACAGCTCTACATATCACGCGAACTTGGACGACAGACATACACATACACCTGCCACATATCCTAGACTTTACGTCCTGAGCTTTGAAGGGCCAAAGCATATTTCTCAAGATCTGGAATAAAACGGTCTCTGACCCCTTGTGGTTTTTCTACTTCATTTGTACATTTAGCACTGAACAGTCTTCACAATATTTTCCTAGTCCATATGATCATTAAATTCTACCCCCAAAGAACAGTTTTTCAATGTTTTCTGGCTACTAGTATGCTCTTGATTTTATGGAAGCACCAAAATCAGTAAAAGAAAAATCACAAGAATCCAAAATTTCATATCCCTTTTTTCTCTTATTTCGCTGCTGAATTCAAAAGTGATCACTGATGCGAAAATAATTCTCATGCCCACTTAATGAAAATACATTGATTAAAGAAAACACCCTCTAGTTAAGTCTGTAAAGTTAAATAATAGATTTGGGAGGGCTAATAAGGGAGGACAACATATATATTACTACTAATAATAATTATAGTTGATAAAAATAGCTGGCTAGCATTTATTGAATGCTTCCTTTATAATAAGCAAAATGCTTATTTTTGTAAAATACTGTGTAAAATACATTATAATTTGTACCAGTTTTAATCTTCACACTAATCTTACAAAGAGGGTCTTATTATTATCATTTTTTAGATGAAGAAACTGAAGAAAAAGTAAATTAATCAATTTATCTAAGGTCCAAGCTAGAAAGCGGCAGAGGCATTTGACCCTATGCACACACAAACATACACAAATTAAAAAGAACGTAGATCTCTGATTTCATGACATCACTTAACTATAATACTATATTGTCTCCTCCAAAATTGTATACCTTAAAACCACAGGCCTTGCTGCTTTTATGAGTATGTAGCATATTCTGTCCATATCTGACAATATATTTTAAACATATATTTGTTCTGGTATTTAATATAATTCAATCTTCTCGAACAGTTCTGTGACTCCAGAAACATAATCATTCTTTTGAATTTTGAGTTATTTCGCATGTTCTTTTTCTTGTGAAAGAAATATTGTATCTGAAAATAGAGTGGAGAAAAAGGTAAAGAACTCACTTGAAATATCCAACAAAAGTTTTCAAACTGGGCTGAATCGAGACAAAGGTAGAAATACCTATGTCAGTCAATTATTCAGAGAAGAGAATATTTTCCCTTCTTAGACAGGATTGAATATAAGATGAGAAGAAAACTTGAATGAATTCTGCAAAATACCATTTGAGGCACCTGTTACTAAATTCCCCTAAACTGTAGACATTTTGCAGCAGAAAGCATCTGGTGATATCTAAGAGGATGAGCTAGGAAAGGAAAGAAGGAGAGTCAGAGAGACCCAAGTCTCCTGAAATAAGAGCACTGGGTAAAGAGGAGGAGGGTGGAGGCATTTTGTCATAAGAGGTGGAGAGGTAAAATCTTAGGACATGGTGAAAAATTACTAAGTCTAGTCAAAGGTCACAGGAACATGCAGGACCACTTGCAAAGCAGAGGCAGGAATAAAAGAGCAAATAAAACAAACCCTAATAATGGAAGGGTGTGGTCTCAAAAGTAGTTAGAATGAGAGATAATAGGTAAATAAGAGGGCTCACCTATCAATAGCCATCCCTAAGACTTGGGTTAATATCCACGGAGTGAGATAAATGTACCATGGTTATTTGCACCCTGGGAACACAGGTTTCTATACTAGGGCCTGCATTAGAATCATCCTTTCTCTATCTACTTTCTGGGGGAAACTGGGCATGCACATTATTATGTTTCTTTCATCTGTGATCACTCAATTCTTCCAACTTTAAAATCCCATCTTATTTATTTTCATTTCAAACTTGGAAAGCACATTGAATCTCCACACACAAAGGAAACGACAATCAACATAGCATTCAGAGGCGAAGATTTGTGATGAATTTATCTTGCTTGGATAAGAAGAAAAGATCTTAATGTCTAGAAGCTGAGACTCTGCATTACCTACCAGTAGACAGGGCACTAATCCCTTATAGTCAGAATGAATAACCATTCGACATAGAAATAAAAGATACTACCCTGAAAAATTGCCATTTGATGCATTAAAAGAGAGAAAGGCAGACAGAGAAGGGGAAAATAAACCCAAACAAAAGATTTTTCTCCTTAAGCAGCATGATACAGTGGTGATAAGGAATTCCCTGAAGAGAAAACATAATTTTTAGAAAAAAGAGTGAAATGTTGCCACTGATACTGTTTACATCAATTACTCCTCAAGAACTTGTTTTGAATTACCAGAAAAGAAGAAAAAAATGAGTGCAATTTTAACCAGGAAGCAGCTATTCAGAGCTCTTTTCCACATTTGTTGAATGGGGGAGGTAGTAATTAACTTATATTTGTAAATCAGCAATACTTGTTCTTACATAACACAACTTAGAACTAAAGTTCCCTAAAAGTCATCATTAAAAAGTTAGGGAATATTTATAAATCCGTGAAGGACACTCTTTGTGGTTTTCATGTGGGGTTTGTAGATATTCATAAGTTTTTAATACCCCATTCATTTACGTACATACTGAGTGGAAAAGACGTGTGCTAGGAGCCATGGATGATACTGAGCTGAGTGAGACATGGCTCCTGCCTAATGGAGAGCTAACCAATGATATTAGATGATGTGTTGATTTGAAGCTGCTAAATACCTGAGAAAATGTCATGTTCTTTTAATTCATTCCTGTGAATGCAGAACTGATGTGGGTGGGACCTTTTGATTAGGTTGTTTCAACTGAGATGTGACCCACCTAATTCAAGGTAGGACTTAATCCTTTGCTGGAATCCTCTATGAGGACAAAAGACAGAAAAATCCCAGAGAGCTCAGAAACACCCATGGAAGTTTGGAGAGAGCTGAGAAAGAATAGCCCCAGAGAAGAAAGGAGAACCCACAGGGGCTGAGAGAAAGAGCCACTGAAGTCAGAGCCTGTGGTAGTTACATTCAGTTGTCAACTTGGCCAGGTGAAGGTGCTTAGTTCTCTTGCTGTGGACATGAGCCAATGGTATGTGAACCTCATCTACTGCTCATTACATCTGCAGTCAGCTAGGAGGTATGTCTGCTGCAATGAATGATGTTTGACTTAATTGGCTCGTCCCTAAATGAGAGAGCTCAATGTAGCACAGCCCAAGCAGCTCAGCATACCTCATCTCAGCACTCGCAGCTCAGCCCAGGCTTTTGGAGATGCAGAAAGAAATCATCCCTGGGAAAGTTGTTGGAACCCAGAGGCCTGGAGAGAAGGCCAGCAGAGATCACCCTGAGCCTTCCCAGGTAAGAAATAACCTCAGATGAAAGTTAGCTGCCTTTCCTCTGAAGAACTAACAAAATAAATCCCCTTTTATTAAAAGCCAATCCATTTCTGGTGTGTTGCATTCCGGCAGCTAGCAAACTAGAATAGATTTTGGTACTGGAGAGTGGGGTGCTGCTGCTGCAGTTTGCAAATACCAAACATCTTAGAACAGCTTTTTAAGTGGATAAAGGGAAGATTCTGGAGGAGCTGTGAGGAGCTGGATAGAGAAGGTCTGCATTGCTTTGAAGAGACTGTTGGTGGGAACATGGACTCTAAAGATACCTCTGACCAGGCTCTAGGCAGAAATGAGGCATGTGCTATTGCAGACTGGAAGGAAGGCGATCCTTGTTTTAAAATAGCAGATAATCTGGCAAAATTGACTAATGGCTTTGGTTGGCAGGCTGATTTTAAAAGCCATGAACTTGGATATTTAGCAGAAGAGATCTCCAAATTAAATGTGGAAAGTACAACCTGGTTTCTACTCATAGCTTATAATGAAATGTGACAGGAGAGAGATAAGATTAAAAACTGAACTCTTGAGTACAAAGAAATCAGAAATTGATGTCCTGGAAAATTCTGGGCCTCCAGAAAGGGAGACTGCAGAGAATAGTGCTCCATGTGAGGATATGACCAGATGTGGAACCATTCAGCCATCTCAGAGAAAGTCAGGATTGGACATGGAATTATCCAGGAAGGATTTGTGGAAGCTCCTTATGTCTGATGGGCATGATCCAAGGCTACTGCACAGAAAGCCAATGAGAGTGCTGTGGGACCTGTATAAACAGAGCCGTTGCCAGTCTGGACTTGGGGGTCTAGAGAAGGGACACATTGGAGGAAAAATAACTTCAGAGGCAAAGCCATGGAAGCTGAGGTCTGAAGTCAAGAGGCCTCAGGCCAGGAGATCGGACCCACCCAAGCCTGTGGAGAGGTGAGTTTTCCCCAAAGGCAGAGGATGAGCCTTCCACCTCATTGCAGTGGAAGAGTCATACCGCCTCAGGCCTTGGAGAGAGTGAAGCACATTCCTTGGGGTTTGAGGACAGCCTGGCTGCCACCACATGCTGAGGTTGAGTGTGTGCCCCAGAGATGGCAGAGAGCCCGGGTGCAGCCCCAGTGCTTGGAGAGGGTGGAGCCGAGAAAAAGGTGGTCTCCCCAATGTCCCCTAAGGTTGCATCTGGAGAGAGGCAGACCTCTGCATAGGCTTTTGGAAAGGGTGGGACTGCTGCTTTCAGAAGCCCTGAAGATAAATGACTCTCAGACTTTGAAATTTAATGGACTTTGCCCTGTGGGTTTTCGAAACTGTATGGGTCAGTGACCCCTGTGTACCTTCCTCTCTATGGAAATGGGCATATGTATCCTATGACAGTTCCTCCTGTGTATGTTGGCAGCAAATAAATTGTTCTGAGTTTTACAGGTCCAGAGCTAAAATGGAGAAAATTTTGTGTTAGAACTGTCCATGCTTTTAACTAACTTTGATGAGACTTTATACTGATTTTAATCTTATATTAATCTTGTATTTGAAATGTTACTGGGATGGTTTAAGGTTCTCTGATATTGTTATGGAATGAATGTATTTTGTATATGGGGAAAACATGTCCTTTTCAGTGTCCAGAGAGTGGAATGCGCTGGTTTGAAAGGATGTATGTCCCTTATAAAAGCCATGTTTAATCAAAATCCCATTTTGTAAGGGCAGAATAATCCCTTTTCAATACTGTAATCAGATCTGGAGATGTGATTTAACCAAGAGTGGTTGTTAAACTGGATTAGGTGATGACATGTCTCCAACCATTTAGGTGGGTCTTGATAAGTTTCTGGAGTCCTATAAAAAAGGAAACATTTTGGAGAATGAAGAGATTCAGAGGGAGCAGAGAAGAACGACATAACCACAAGAGCAGAGAGTTCACAAGCCAGTGACCTTTGGAGATGAAGGAGAACGCCTCACAGGGAGCTTCATGAAACAAGAAGCCAGGAGAGAAAGTAGCAGATGATGCATTGCTCAGCATGTGCCCTTCCAGCCGAGAGAGAAACTGTGACTGTGTTCACCATGTGCCTTTCCAGATGAGAGAGAGAAACCCTGAATATCATTGGCCTTCTTGAACCAAGGTATCTTTCCCTGGATGCTTTTGATTGGACATTTCTATAGATTTGTTTTAATTGGACATTTTCTCAGCCTTAGAATTGTAAACTAGCAACTTATTAAATTCCCCTTTTTAAAAGCCATTCTGATTCTGGAATATTGCATTCCAGCAGCTAGCAAACTAGAACAGAGCCTGGAAGCAATGAATCCGGGAAGAGAAGGACCACCAGCCATGAAGGTACACCACCCATGTACCTTCCCATGTGACTGAGATGTTCCTGGATGAGCAGCAGCCTTTCTTCAGAGTCCAGGTATCATCCTGTTGATGCCTTAATTTGGATATTTCCATGGCCTAAGAATTGTTAATTATAAGATAATGATTCACATTGTAAAAGCCAACCCATTTCTGTTATCATGCATTCCGGCAGGTTTAACAAACTGAAATAGATGGATATCATTCCCACTGAATATGGGGCATATTAGCTGCATGGGAATAAGCCTGTGAGTAACGAGGTGAAGACCTCAAAATGACATGTTCTCACTGCACAGCTGCTCAGGCATGAGGGCAAATTTCCAAATCCCTGTCTACAGGGCCACCAAGGAAGGGAGAGCAGTACTCAACACAAGTCTATGTAAGGTTGAGTTATATGCTCCACGATGTGGAAAGGTATACAGAGAAAGCATGGTGAAATTATTTTGAATTAAAGCCAGTAATTCCATACTAAGAACATGTTATGAATATCTGAAAATATTCAGTTCTCTATGATGAATAGTTTTATACCTATATTAATGGCGGAAATATTCAGTAAATTATAGGAACTTTCTTACCCAAGAATACAGTCAGCACTAGCCAGAATTCAGGCTAAAGTATGAGCTGCTGCTGTCTTATTAATACCTTCTTTAAATGCACAAATGAGGGCGCCATGCTTTCTACTAACTTTACTTATATAACTGTCCAAGCAATTCTCAATATTTAAGAAAACATACTTTCTATGAGGGGAGAGAAAGATCTCCATGTTGTTGAAAACATTCTATACTCTTTGATGAAAAAAGAATCTTTCTCTTTTCCTCTAAAGCATTTATACAGAGCACAGCCATAGTGATTGACATTTTAAATAATATATGTAGAATGGCATGATTCTCTTTCAATGAACAAGGACCACATGATCCTACCCCCAAAATGAAGTTTTCTGATAACTTGAAAGACATATTGCATAAAGAAAAAAATAAAATAAAATAAAACACAGTCCCGTAGTTGTGGAATTCTTTTGATAAACATTAACAACCACTGATTAGCAACATCAGACAAGCACATGAATATCATGGGACAAGGCCACTAAGTAATCATGCCTGAACAAACATAAAAACAAAGAAACCATACAACCACAGGAATGCTCACAGATATCCAATGCCTGGTTATCCTAACTCTGCTTCTCCAATCGTAAGTCTGGCTCAGCTCCTTCCCACTTTGCATTTTTATCCTACTAGATAAAATCCTCCTAGATAAAAATCATTAAGCTTAAGAATGAGGCCAAGCTTTCCTAATATAGAGAATCTAAAGAAGAATCTTTTGAGGCATAACTATTTTTTTTAACTTTTTTATTGTATAGTAAAACATATATACAAAGAAAAGAAATAAAAAAGCAATAGTTTTCAAAGCACTCTTCAACAAGTGGTTACAGGACAGATCCCAGAGATTGTCATGGGCTACTGTACAGTCAGTCCTCTCATATTTTTCCTTCTAGCTGCTCCAGAATATAGGAGGCTAGAGGGCTTAAATACTTTTTTATCATCACAATTGACTTTTTTTCCTTCATTTTTTGTGAACAATAATATATATACAAAAAAGCTATAAATTTCAAACCACGGCACCAAAATTAGTTGTAGAACATATTTCAGACTTTGACATGGGTTACAATTTCACAATTCTAGGTTTTTACTTATAGCTGCTCTAAAATACTGGAGGTTAAAAGAGATACCAATTTAATGATTCAGCATTCATACTCATTTGTTAAGTCTACCTTCTATATATAACTACACCATCACCTTTGATCTTTCCTTACCTCTCTGGGGTTGTTTGGACTATGGCAATTCTAAAGTTTTGTTATTGGAAGGGCCTGTCACTAATTTTGGTCAGAATGTAATTGTTGATCCCATGGCTGTGTGGGTTCTGTCTGCACTTTCCAGAATGGTTCCTTCTTAAAGGGCCCCAACCTTGAATGGGTGGAGACACATCTCCATGGAAACCATCTAATCAAAAGGCACCACCTACAAGTGTGAGGGTCACATCTCCACGGAAACAATCAAAAAGATCCCATCCAGGAATACTGAATGAGAATTAAAGGACATGGCTTTTCTGGGGGTACACAACAGATTCAAACCAGCAATAATGGGTTAATTGTTCTTCTTTGGGGATAAACACTCAAATTGGAACTTCTTTCCTTCCATTCACACATTCTCTTTCTCCCCATAAACAAATAAAACTTACAGTAATCTGACATTTGTTCAGGATATTTCAAAGCACTTTTCAACTGATAGTTTTATTACATCTCCTCTTCATACAACTATCTTATGAAGTAGCAAATATTAACATCATCTTCTACCCTACTTGTTTAAGCAGAAGAGGAAATATTTTAAAAAATGATAAAAGATTTGATGATTTAGCAAATTCATAGGCTCCTTAAAGGGCAAAAGTAAAATTAGAAATAATGTATTTGCAAATCCACTACTGTTTCTTTTATACTATCTGCTCCAGCAGGGGTAAAGCAATTTGTCTCAGGTCCCAGGGAGAGCCATTTTGTATAATGACTGTCATAATTTATAATGTATTTACTAAGGCTGTGTCATAAAGTTTCCTTATGTTCAGATTAATATGGATTTTAGCAAGCACACAAATTTCTCTTGCTTTTAAGAACACTCTATTCTGCTACTCTCTTAGATACATGTATAATATGGGCAGTACATTGTCTCAACTCAGGAGCCGGGATCCCAGAGTGCCTTTTCAATGGATCCTGCCACTTCAAAGTGGTTCTCTTGTTGCTTGTGCTTTTGGTAGAAGGTCTAAGAAACCAACGACTAACACAAGACCCTAAAGATCATTCCCTTCGTTGGCTTCTAGGAGTTTCACAGTTCGGGTTTTCACATTTACATCTTTGATACATTTTGAGGTCATTTTTTTGTATAAGATGGTAGGAAGGGACCATATTCATTCTTATGTGCATGGATATTCGGTTTTCCCAGGGACATCTGCTGAAGAGATTATTCTTTCCATTTTATAATTTTCATGGTGCTTTCTTCATCCTTGGTTGTTTAAGTGTGTGTTGTTTAATCTCCAAGCGTTTGTGTATTTACTGTCCTCCCTCTGCTATGGATATCCAGCTTCATTCCATTGTGGTCCGAAGACATACGTTCTATGACTTCTTTTTTTAATTTAGTGAGATTTGTCCTGTGACCTAACATATGGTCTGTGCCAGAGAATGGCTCTGTGGACTACAGAAGAGTGTGTATTCTGTTGTTGGCTAAAACTTTCCTTATATGCCTGGTCTACTTGGTTTATGGTACCATTCAATTCTTCTATTTCCTTACTGATCATAGATACAAAAAAGCAATACATTTCCAAGTCCGATTTTAACAAGTAGTTATAGAACACATTTTAAAATTTGGTATGGGTGTATACTTCCATGGGTTTTCATTTTCTGTTCTAGATGCTTTAAGACACTGGAGATCAAAAGAAATATCAATATAACGAATCAGCACTCACACTTATTTGTTAAATCCTACATTCTCTGTACAGCTCGACCATCACCTTTGATCTTTTTCCCACTCTTTAGGGGTATTTGGGCTAGGCCCATTCTAATTTTTTTTATGTTGGAAGGGGCTGTTGATAATATGTCAATGGGGGATGGAACTAATTGATGTTCTGGAAAGGCTGGCCCTTCTGCATTTCAGGGCTTAACTAGTCCCGGGATCATTCGGAGGCTGTAGGTTTCTGGAATGTTACGCTGGTGCACGGAACCTTTGTAAAATCTTATATAATGCCCTAGGTATTCTTTAGGATTGGCAGGAATAGTTGTGATTGAGCTTTGGCAAGTTATGATAGGCAGCAATGTCTAAATGAAACTTGGGTAAGAGTGACCTCCAGAGTAGCCTCTCCACTCTATTTGAACTCTCTCAGCCATGGGTACCTTATTTCTTACACTTCTTTTCCCTGTTTTGGTCAGGATGACTTTGCTGATCCATCCCATGGTGCCAGGGTCAGGCTCATCCCTGGGAATCATCTCCCATGTCACTGAGGAGACTTTCATTCCTCGATGTCATGTCACATGTAGGGGGGAGGGCAAATTCACTTGCAGAGTTGAGCTTAGAGAGAGAGGGGCCACATCTGAGCGACAAAAGAGGTCCTGTTTAGCCTATAGGTAGGCTAAGCTTCTCTGCTACATACATAAGCCTCTCAAGATCAAGGCCTTGGTCTATTGATTTGGATGCCCCTAATACCTGACACAGTATCTGGGATTTTTCCAGCAACAAAATTTAAGAGTTCCATATTTTTTCCCCTGTTCCTCAAGGGGCTTTGCTAACACTTTTTGATTATCTGCTTAATATACTCTGGGGTGTATACAGGCATTACATTAAACTATATAGGATTAAAGGCCCTCATTCTTATTCTGGGCTCCCTATGTTTGGATTGTTCAAATGAGCTATCCAGACAGGTTGAGTTAGATTACATGCTACAGAAAAGTTAGGTTCTGGACAAAATAGACCTTTCTTCTTTTGGTCTGAAAGAAAAGATGAAGCTCTAAAATACAGACAATGTCTCCCTTACCCCTGTAGTCTGAATTACCTTAATCCCGACCTGGTTGGCTTCTGCATATATAAAACAGCCCTTAAAATCCAGAAATAACAATTACCACTCCAGACTAAATATGACTGCTATAGAAGCTTACAGTCTAGGCCCCAGTTTTCTTAGAAGTGTTTTCTACATGAGATCATGCAATATTTGTTCTTTTGTTTCTGGTTTATTTTGCCTCACCAAATGTCCCACAGGTTCATTCATATTAACGCATGCCTCACAACTTTGATCCATTTTGTAGCAGTGCAGTGTTCTTTGACTTGTCTATTTATACTTTCTATAAAGGTTGGGAAATTTTCCCCCATTATATCCTCCACTAATCTTCCCTCTCCTTCAGGCACACCGATGATCTTATATTTGCGTACTTTGTTTTGTCTATCATTTCCCTGAGATCTAATTCAACTTTTTCCATTTTTAAATGTTATTTGCTCTTTTATGTTTTCAAAATCAGTTTTCCTGTCCTCTGTTCCCTTATTCTTTCTTCTGTCTCTTCACATCTGCTATTGTATCCCTAGTATATTTTTGATTTGGTCTTCTGCATCTTTAATCTCCATGTATCTGCCATTTTTCTTTCAAATTTCTCTTCATGCTCCTGTAATGTCTTCTTGATCTCTTTTACATCATTATCCATTCCACTGGTTTTATTTAGTTGAGTTATATGAACACCTTTGATTGGCTGTTCCAACGTCTATCTACTCCAGTGTTTTAATTTGGCCATTAAATTGGGCAGCATCTATCTGCATCTTCATATGATTAGTGATCTTCTACTGTTCTCGTGGCATTCAAATATCTTGATACGTTTACTTTAGAAGTTGATTTCCTTCAGTAATCTAAAGGATGATGGGCGTAGGACAGGATGTGAGGTGTGGGGAGGGGCACAGCAGTGCGGTGATGGGTTACAGTGCAGGTATGTGCAAAGGTAAGGAGCGGTAAGCTGGTGCCTGTAAGAGTAGGGTGCAGGCTGAGGGGTTGTGGAGGTGCAGTGTGGGGGTCAAGAGGGCGAGGTGCAGCTCAGTCAGGCCCTATAGTGCAGGATCAGGGTGCTGGGTGGGGAACACGGAGGTACAGTGTGGCGGGAGGTGGATGGGGGCGCTGAGTGAATGTCCTGGGGCTGGTACATGGGCAGGATGAAGGTGGGTGCATGGAGTGTAAGGATCGTAGGTTTCAGGGTTTGGGGTACAGGGCACAGACATCAGGGCACAGGGAGGGTAGGGTGCGGGTATGTCCTTGTGCAGGGGAGGGGGCTAGGGGGCCCAGGATGCAGATGTGTTAGTGTGTAGGGGAGGAGCACAGGTTGGGGAAGTTGCAGGGCATGTCAGGGGTAGGTGGTGATAGGTGGGCAGGGCCCTGGCACGGGTGTGCAGGTGCAGGAGGGAGCTGGGAAAAGGGTGGATGCTGGTGCAGGAACGAGGCTATGTGGCACAGCTGTGCAGGAGAGCACCTGCCAGTTGTGGGAAAGGGGCACTTGTGCTGTGGGTTGGGGCAAGGGTGTGCATGTGAGTGGGACAGGGCAGGTGGGGTGCAGGGGCCAAGAAGCCAGTACACGGATATGTGGGTGCCCCGCTAGGGAGGATGTGACTTTGCCAGTGCATGCCTCTCGGGGGCAGGGCCCTGGTGTGTATGAGTCTAGGGGGCAGGGCCCCGGTATGAGCGTGGGCAGAACTCAGGGGCAGCAGGGCGGGATTGTGCTTATGTGGGCTGGGGGCGGGTGTGGCCCAGATGCAAAAGTCTGCACTTGCCCAGAGCGGAGGGGGCATGAAGTGTGTGGGTGTATGCATGAGGGGCCGGCTGCTGATGTACACTTGCACAGAGCTGGGGGGTGGTGGGCAGGCTGGAGTGACTGTACGTGTTGAGGGTGGGTGTGGCTCAGGTATGAAGGTGAGTGCCTGCAGCCCAGACGCGCAGGTGCCTGCTTGCAGCGGGGAGGGAGGGTGATCGAGAGGCTGGTCACCTGTACATGGGTCTTGGGAGGGGCGGGGAGAAACTGTGAGCCTTCCCCAGAGAGGTGGGTTGGGTTGGGACAGGCTTGTGCATGCATGTGTGGGGTAGAGGTGTATAGGGAGGGAGGTCAGGGCAGGAGTGCACTCAGGGGCAGGGGTGCTTGGAGTGCCGTGGGTGGGTGGGCGACAGGGTGCAGGTGTGTGGGGTATGGGGTGTGGAGGGAGACTCGGGTTGCAGGGTAGAGGTAGCACATGAGGGTAGGGATTTCAAGAAACCTGGCTTGCTTCCTTCCTAGTGCCTGTCTCCCCCATGGTACACTCCCCGTCGGTCCACTCCTACTTATTCAAAGATAATGTGGGAGAACTGCAGTCTGAAGTATCTCACACCACCAACTTGGTTGACCTGTCCTTCAAAGGCTAGCTATATATATATTTATTTTATTTTATTTTATTATTTTATTATTTTTTGCATGGGTAGGCACTGGGAATCGAACCTGGGTCTCTGGCATGGCAGGCGAGAATTCTGCCACTGAGCCACCATCGAACCACTTGCTAACTATATTTTAAAAGACAAATTCCTGAGACTTATTGGAATACATGTCATATACTTCCAAAGGTGAAAATGTTGAGTAGTTGTAGTAGGTAGAATCTTAAGATGGCCCTAATATCGCCAGCCTCTGGGAAACATATACCATCTTCTGTTGATTCAAACATATGCACAACATGGTGCTGCTGTGAGGGATTTTTCTAATGTAATTAACATACCAAATTAGCTGGCTTTGAGTTAGGGTGATTATTCGGGTGGGCCTGACCTAATCAGGTGGGGCCTCTCTATGTTAGTCTAGGAATCAGAGACAAAAAAAATCGGTGATTGGTCACACAAGGGGAATTTGATGCATGACAGGTTGACTATTGTTTGCTTAAAGTTGAAGGAAAGATGATGCAAGTAGTACAGGTTGTCTCTAATGGCTGAGAGTGGCCTCTGGTTAACACCTACCAAAATATTAAGAAACTGTGTCCAACAAACTGCAAATTACTGAATTCTGCCACAACTTTAATGATCCAGGAAGAAGACCCTGAGCTCAGTAAGTTGATATCCTTATTGTATTTACTTTCTGTTTTTACATCTGTTAGTATAATTTCAAATATCTACCCCCACCAAGTTCTTATTGAATGATATTTTTCTGTTCTGTGAAGCCAATCATTTACTCTTTATTAATAGTGCCATGTCCTTTAGATAAACACATTATTTCCAATTTATCCAAGAACTACTTCAGAATAAACACCGATAGACAATAAACAGAGTCAAAGATGGATTAGATACTACTGTAGTGCTTTAGAGACAATGGTATATGTAAACAGGTGTGCTTATTACAACTGATTTTTATAATTCAAATAATTAACATACAAAAGAGTTAGTTTTAGATGTGTACCTCCTATTTAGAAGAGTCTTTTTTTATAAACTTTCAGAAATTAAGGAACCTTAATAGTCATTCAGTCCCAATGACTTTCATAGACTAAAAAGAAGCAGACTCAGAAAATGGTGGTGATAAATTTGAGGACGTAAAATTAGATAATGTCAGTCAGTGCTAGGATATACAGGTATGCTGACTTCTAACCTGCTGGGGGTTTGGTTGGCTGGTTTTAACCACTATAAGATATTTCCTAGAACCCCTTCCTAAGCTATAGTTTAAAAATTTTATTTTAAGATTTTTAAACTAAGTTTTTACACTTACAATTAATATTTTCTACATTTGTTCCTTAAATATCCCAAACCATGGAGAAACCTCAGGAGAAAACAAACAGGAGATTTATAATTCTATCTATCTAGGTAGAAGTGCTTCTGCTTCTTGTGTTTTCCCACATTTTTAAATGTGATTGAAGGAGTTTACAGATGGGATAGAGAAAATAACATCATTTCATCCTATAAACAGAGGCTTTGACACCAATTTTTTTCAGAACAAACGTATTTTACAAAATGCAGAGTTTGAGTTCTCTTCATTTTGTCTCTTGCACCTTCCTGCTTATACCCAAAATTTGCTTAAAATGATGAAAAATAAGTAAGAAAGATAAAAAGATATAATTGCCCTCATAAGTCAACATATTCTTGACTTGTGAAAAATTGGAAGCCTTTCAGTTTGTGTTAGGGCTTGATAGCTTGTCTAATGCAAAAAGCATAAGTGGGAGTGGTAACTGGCTCAAATAATCTACTATCTCCTTGCTTTATACTTAATTCTTTGTAGACACAATGCATTTATCTTAATAATAACTTTATGAGTGACTTGGGTCAAAATCGTTTGTTGCCATGAATAATATGTCTATAAATATCTCAAGCAGTCAAAATGGCTAGCAAAAATCTACATTTAGTCAATAATTACAACAGAGCTCCATTTTTTTTCCTCTAGTGTAAGGAGACATTTCACCTTGTGCCCTGTAGACATTGTGTCAGTGGGAGGACAGGGTACAGCCTGTGACAAATGAATGACATTAATCTATAAACCCGAGGCTATAAAGACATATCTATTTTCTGTGACACTGAGATGTCAGATAGGCTAGCAAGTGCTTGATGAAGTTCAGTAACTCTACTTTCCTAGGAAACTATTTAATTTAAATACAAAATACACTGATAGACAGAGATCAGACAACACAATATTTCCTTGTCTGTCAAAATTGCTGTTATGCCCAAATCTCTACTCAATTCTAAAATAAAACAACCCCACCAAAGAAATAAATTGTAAGAAGGCAACACACATACACACACACACATTCTCTCTCTCTCATTTTAAAAGGGCTTCATGGCAGTTAAAGAAAGATTGCTTATACATTTTTTATGTATTATTATATCTAGAAAATTTAGAAAATGTACCAATTTATCTATCATTTTTCCACCTTTCTAGCTATCTACATATATTATAGGCCTATTTGTGTTTTAAAATGCTGCCACACATATAGAAGGGAAATCTAGAGTTCTTATGAATGCTGAGATATCATAAACGTGCACATTCATTGTAAGAGGTTATGCAGCTACTATCAGTTAATACTGAAAATAAAATTATAACCATTTATCAAAAGCATTATTAGCTAGAGCTAATACTTCAGAGTAACCCAAATCACCATCCTCTCCTCAAATACTTTATCATGGACTTGCTCACTTTTAAAAAAAAATCACTTTTCCTTTGCTGAGAGTTAAGCAGACAGATGGTTCACATGGTTTTCTACACAACTGTCATATGACTGAAAAAAACAAATTCACTAGGCAGTTTCTTCTTGGCCTTCTGATGGTAACAAAATAGAACAATTAATCACAGATAATATATTTTACAAATTAGAGTGAAGAATTCTATCTTATTCTACAAAAATGTAATGAAAACCTAAACCTTTAGAGATAAATCTTTGAAATCATTTCATTAACCAAGCTTAAAAACTAGTGAATATTCATTTAACACTGGTGCTGTTCTAATTCTCTAATTTTTAAAATTTTATTAGTGAAGAAATTAAGACCTATGGAGCTTAAATGATATTTCTTCTATTAATTGTAACTTAGAAAATAATGAAAGTCTTCCTATTTCCAATTTAGTTCTCTTAATATTTAAAATTGAAAACAGAATTTCTTGTAGTGACTAGGCTTTTAAAGAAACAACAATCGTTTTGTCACTAGATGAAATGATTCCTAGTAATAAAACAGCTGATGTTGTGATTATTGTTTTCTCATGTTTCCCTTAGTATTTACAATTTTTTTTTTGCAAATGCTAAAACCCACCAAAAGATAGTCACGTGAATTTGCATAACAATCCAAACACCTGAAAGCAATCAGTAAATTATTATGAACTGGCAAAAGTACATGCGATTCAATAGCTTTTTCCATTTCAGACAATGTCCACAAACCTTAATTTTTCTGTTCCAGCTTTGTACCTTGAGATTCGAGCCAGAGACAGAGGAACTGACAAAGTATCTAGCCAGTGCTTCTCATATTTTGGTTCATTAGCTGTGGGCGAGGAAGGTGATGATGGAGCCTGTGAAAAATAAATGTCAATCAATAATCATAGAATCTGCCAGAAAGCATCATATACAGGAAAGGCATGTACAAGTACCTGAACATCATGCCCCATAAAAAATAAAATTAAACACATTTTAACTGAATAAAGAACAATATGAGATGATTTTATCAAAAATCTAGAAAATAAATAAGGGCTCTTCTACTTGAATTAAAATGATTTTTCTCTTTCTCTCTCTTATTAAGTAAAATATGCATGAGAGAAAAGTCACATAGAAGGAGATGGGGAAAGAAGCCTAAATCTGAAGGGGAAAGTTAGAGATATGACAAAAGTTCTGAGCCAATTATTGCTCTAGTAAGAGAGAAAACAAACCAACTTGAAATGTCAATTTAGAACAAGTTTAGGTCTAGCATATAGTAAATGATAACCTTATACCATTGTAATGGGTATTCAGATTACATGATCATACTTATTAAATAACGGCAAAGACCCCACTGTCAGTTGAATGGAGGTGAGTTTTTCATCCTGAACAGAGTTTTGAGGTAATGAAGATGGAGGAAAGTTATCTGATCTTCAATAGGGGCTGAAGGTGTGAGGAAGACTATATGAGAAAGTGAATGAATCCATGCAAACACATTACATTACTAGATAAAGCATTCCACACGATGTGTAAATAACAAGGTGATCAGAAAACTGGCTCTAGGTGAGAAAACAGCCTATTTCTAGTTTTTTTGAAGAAGGATTCATTAGTTGCTTGGTCTATCTTATAATAGAGCCCGCAGCTCACCATGAATGAAACAAAGCATTGATTCACTCCAACCATGGACACGGACGTCCCTCAATTTATGATGGGCACCTATTTTACATTCACATAGCACCATCAAAATGATCAGCAGTGTTACCTGTGAATGCAGATGACAGGTTTTCATAGTACTTTTCAGTTTCATATACAATATCTAGCTTTATTTATTTAAGCCACACAACCAACTGTCTGGCACATACTGGGAAATCAGAGGTTGGCATAGCTGTCATTCTTAACTGAGAGATTTGGAAACTGATGGGGAAACTGAAATAAGGAAGGTATACAGGACCTAGAACTTAATGGATTAAAATTAAAATCCATTCCTTCCCCAGTTTCTCTAGTCAGCACAGAATTCTCATATTAAGACATTGGAGAAATTTCTAGGTGGGTTTCTAAAATTCTTTGTTAAATATTCAGGAAGCTGGGATGCAGATCTCATCAAAAATTTCAGAGGCACAAAAGACCCTCTAAGGATTTAAGGTTGAGCATTGCTGCTACATTCATTGAACTATTGGACTTCTGAGAATCCCAAGGTTGTTTTCCTTCTGCAGTCTCAGAGAAGGCTCCAGGTAGAGTAAACGGACTATCCCACCCAACCCTACTCAAGCTGCAGATTACTGAACAAAATTAATCACCATCTTAAAAAATAGACGACTAAAGTTCAGATCAAAAGAAAAGCAAAGATGTTGAGTCGCCAGCCAAAATATTAATTAAGAATGAAAAATTGTGTTTGGGTCACCTATCAGAAAGGATTAAACCTCAAAGTACACCAGATTTTCTGTTGTACATTTTAATTTCACCACCATTTTTTGATAATCATCATTCAGAATATAGGAAATGGGTTATATTGGTGAAAATATGGTTTTGCTGAAAAGCATGACAGATACTGGAAATGTGCTATTATTAGGAAAATTAAAGTTATTCTGGATATGTGAATTGGCTAAAATATTTTAAAATCACTCTCCACTCTAAAAATCCAGCAGGGCTCAGCTAAATTTCCAAAAAGGCTTGTGTCTAACTGTTGTAAGGTTCAATAATGGTCATCAAAGGATATTTGGGTATTAACCCCTGAAACTGTATATATTAGTTTATTTGGAAAAAAGTCTCTGCAGATGTGATTAAATTAAGGCTAATGATGGAAATATTATTCTAGATGATGTAGGTGGGCTCTAATGCAATGATATCTATCATCATAAACAGAGAGCAGAGGACTATTCAACACAGACATACAGAAAAGGAGAAAGTGATATTTCCAACAAGGAAGTGAGTGGAGCAGTATGGCTGAAAGCCAAAGAGAGTTGACAGCCACTAGAAGCTGGAAAAGACAAGGAAGACAATTTTCCCTAAAACCTTTAGAAGGAGCTTGGTACTGCTAACACCTTGATTTCAGCCCCAGTGATACTTATTTTGGACTTCTGGCCAGAACTGTAAGAAGATACATTTGTGTTGTTTTAAATTATTATAGCAGTCACAGGAAACTAATACAGCAACCATGAACTGTGGGTTCTTCTGACTATACGACTGACAGCCTCTTGCCTCTGGAATCTTTGCATTTGCTTGAATGAAACTTTTATGTAAGTTAAGAACATCTAAAGTCATGGACAGGGGCCTTCTTGAGTTACAGAAAAATTGAATGAATTGCTTCTTCCCTGTCTGCTTGTTTATAAATGTTAACTTAATAACTATCCAATATGAATTGGCATTTGGTTAGAGACTCACAACCATTATATATTGGTACTGAGACTGTGATGTAGTGGCTACATTTCCTATTTTAAGCTTCATTGACAGCATTATCTTTCAAAAATACAGGCGCAGGAGTTGGGGTAAGATGGCAGCGTAATGAGGTGTGGAATTTAGCTTATCCTCCAGAGCAGCTGGTAAATAGAAAGATTGATATTATATGAGACACTTTCTCAGACCATAATGGACTGAAGTTGGGAAATCAACAACAATCAGAGGGCTAGAAAATTCATAAATATATAGAAGGTAAACACACTCTTAAACAACAAGTGGATCAAGGAAGAAATTACAAGAAAAATCAGAAACTATTTGGAGGCAAACGAGAATGAAAACATAACATATCAACATTTATGGGATGGAGCAAATGTGGTGCTGAGAGGGAAATTTATTGCCTTAAATGCTTATACTAAAAAAGAAGAAAGAGCAAAAATTGAGGAATTTACTGTTCAGTGGGAACAACTAGAGAAAGAACAGCAAACTAACCCCAAGGCAAACAAAAGGAAAGAAATATTGAAGATTACAACAGAATTAAATGAGATTGAGACTATGAAAACAATTGAAAAAAATCAATAAAACAGAGTTGGTTTTTTGAGAAAATCAATAAAATTAATGGGCCCTGAGCTAGGCTGACAAAAAAAAAAAAAAAAAAAAAAAGAGAAATCATGAAAATAAATGAAATCAGAAATGGAAGAGGGAGCATAACCACAGACCCCACAGAAATAAAGGAGAAAGTGAGAGGATACTATGAGCAACTATATGCTAATAAGCTAGACAATATAGATGAAATGGACAACTTCCTGAAAAGGCATGAACAACAAACATTGAATTGAGAAAAAATAGACAACTTCAACAAACCAATCACAAATAAGGAGACTGAATCATTCATCAAGAAGCTCCCCAAAAAGAAAGTCTAGGACCAGATGTTTCACATGTGAATTCTACCAAGAATTCAAGAAAGAATTAGTATCAAATCCTTCCCAAAATCTTCAAAAAAATTGAAGATGAGGGAAAGCTACTTAATTCATTCTATGAAGCCAACATCACCCTAATACCAAAGCCAGAGAAAGATACCACAAGAAAATAAAAATACAGACCAATCTCCTTAATGAATATAGATACAAAAATCCTAAACAAAATGCATGCAAATCAAATCCAGCAGCACATTTAAAAGAATTATACACCATGACCAAGAGGGATTTATTACAGCTGTATAGCTGGTTCAATACAAGAAAATCAATTAATGTAATATATCATATCAATAAGTCAAAGTAAATGACTACATGATCATCTTGATTGATGCAGTAAAGCCATTTGACAAAATTCAACATCCTTTCTTAATGAAAACTCTTCAAAGGATAGCAATAGAAGGGAATGCCCTCAATATGATAAAGAGAATATATGAAAAAAACACAGCTAACAACATCCTCAATGGGGAAAAATTGAAAACTTTCTCTCTAAGATCAGGAATAAGACAAAGATGTCTTATTAACGGTCACCACTGTTATTCAACCTTGTGCTGGAAGTTTTAGCCAGAGTAATCAGACAAGGAAAAGAAAGATAAGTCAACCAAATTGGAAAGGAAAAAGTAAAACTCTCTCTGTTTGCAGATGATATGATACTACATGTTAAAGATCTCAAAAAATCTACAGCAAACTTACTAGAGCTAATAAGTGAGTACAGCAAGGTGGCAGCATACAAAAGCAACACCCCCCAAATCAGTATTGTTTCTATATACTACTGACGAACAATCTGAGGAAGAAATCAAGAAAGAATTCCACTTATAATAACAACCAAAAGAATAAATATTTAGGAATAAATTTAACTAAGGATACAAAAAATCTATGCACAGAAAACTACAAGAAATTGCTAAAAGAAACCATAGAAGACCTAAATAAATGGAAAGGCATATTGTGTTCATGTACTGGAAGACTACATAAAGTTAAAATGTTAATTCTACCCAAACTTATTTATAGATTAAATGCAATACCAATTAAAATCCTAACAAATTATTTTTCAGAAATAGAAAAACCAATAACTAAATTTATTTGGAAGGGCAGGGTGTCCCGAATAGCTAAAAAATATCTTGGGAAAGAAAAATGAAGTGGGAGGTCTCACACTCCCTGACTTTAAAGCATATTACAAAGCTACAGTGGTCAAAAGAGCATGGTATTGGCATAAAGATAGATATACTGACCAATGGAATAGAACTGAGAGTTCAGAACTAGACCTTTACATCTAAAGACAATTGACCTTTGGTAAGGACATCAAGCCAACCCAGCTGGGACAGAGCAGCCTCTTCAATAAATACTGTTTGGAGAAGTGGATATCCATATGCAAAAGAATGAAAGAGGATCCACGTTTCACACCCTATAGAAAAAATAACTCAAAATGGACCCCAAACCTAAACATTAGAGTTAAAGCCATAAAACTCTTAGAAGAAAATGTAGTGGAATATCTTATAAATGTTAATAAGGGGTGGTTTCCTAGACCTTACTCTCAAAGCATTAGGAATGAAAAAAAAAAGTAGATAAATGGGAGCTCCTTAAAATGAAACACTTGTGTGCATCAAAGAACTTTGTCAGGAAAGTAAAAAGGCAGTCTATGCAGTGGGAGACAATATTTGGAAGCCACATATCAGATAAGGGTTTATTCTCCAGGATATATAAAGAGATTCTACAACTGAACAACAAAAAGATGATACCATTAAAAAATGGGCAGAAAACATGAATGGACATTTTTCAGAAGAGGAAATACAAATGACTGAAAGGCACATGAAAAGATCTTCACCCTCACTGGCTATTAGGAAAACGCAAATCAAAACCACAATGAGATACCATCTCACAGCCTCTAGAATGGCCATTATCAAAAAAACAGAAAATGAGAATTGCTGGAGAGAATGTGGTAAAAAAGGCACACTTATCCACTGTGGGTAGGAATGTAAAATGTTACAACCACTCTGGATGGCAGATTTGCAGTTCCTTAGGAAGATAGGTATAGAATTGTCATATGATCCAGCAATCCCATTACAAGGTATATATTCAGAGGACTGAAGGCAAAGACACAAACGGACATTTTCACACCGATGTTTACAGCAGCATTATTTAGATTGCCAAGAGATGGAAACAGCCCAATTGTCCATCAATGGATGAGTGGCTAAGCAAGCGGCGGTATATACATTCGATGGAATATTACACATTTGTAAGACAGAATAAATTCCTGAAGCATGTAACAACATCGAGGAGCCTTGAGGACATTAGGCTGAGTGAAGTCAGCCAGAAACAAAAAGATAAATACTGTGGTCTAACTAATATGAACTAACATTAATTAGTGAACTTTGAGAGTTAGAGTTAAGAATACAGGTTGTCAGGAGATAGAAAGAGGGTAGAAATTGGGCATTTGGTGCTGATGGAAGGCAGATTGTATAACAGGACTGATTGTAAAAATTCAGAAGTTGATAGCACAATACTTATCTGAGGTTGCACAATATTATAAGTACACTGAATGAAGTTGAATGTGAGTATGGTTCAGTGAAAAGGGCTGGGGGCATGTATAAAACCAGAAGGAAAGATAGAGGATAAAGACTGAGAAGCTATATCTTAGAAATAACTAGAGTGGACAATGATGGAGATTAAGTGTACAAATATAAAACATTTTTGCATGATGGGAAACATATGAATGTCAATATTTGTATTGAAAATAGGATGGCATACAGGGTCAAGTGCAATGAATGCAAGCTAGTCAACAATGACATTGTAATATGCTTCCACTGAATGTAACAAAGGGATTATGCCAAAACTAAACGTCAACAAGAGGGGGGGGAGTTATGGAGGAGTGGTATGGATTCTCTGTGGAAGAAAAGAAATATCCTCACATAGATTATGGTGGCAAAAGAATGTATATTTACTCAGGTCGGACTATATGACGTATGAATAAAACTGTTCAAGATGAACAGAGAGAAACAAGTACTACAGAAAATGTGGAGAAAGAGATGTACCTATTCACTGTGGTAGGGAAGCTGAGAGGTGCAGCCCATCTGGAGGGGTGTGTGGTAGTTCCACAGAAGGCTAGGGGTGGGTGCGTATGATCCTGCAACCCTGTTGTTAGGTATATAACTGGAGGAACTGAGCGTGGGGACAGGAATGGACATTCACATACCGGTGTTTATGGCTACAGTGTTCAGATTCACAATGGATAGTGGTGGCATAAAGGTACAATGACTGGAGAACGGAAGGGAGAACTGTGGTGCATACATAAAACAAACTACTGAGCAGCTGCAAGAAGGAATGACGTTGCAAGGCATGCAACTAGGTGAATGAAGCTAAGGACAATGTTTGAATGAAATGACAGAAACAAGAAGACAAATATCATGCCACACTTATATGGACTAACTATAATATACAGACTTGAGACTTGAAGTCAAGAGCCTGTGTTATCAGGTTGGGATTTATTGTAAAGGATACTAGGTTGTAAGCTCTTGTAGCAGTCACACATATTCAGTAGTTCTGTTATTTCTAAATTGAGATACTGAGCTATTTGAGTATAACCTTGTCGTTTCCTGAAACTTCAGGTAAGTCTGTGACACGTGAGACTGTGAGTTAAAGCACTGAAGCTATGAAAAGTCAGCATAACTCCCTAGAGCAACTGGTTAAGAAGCTGAAAAAGTGATCAGATTTCAACTAGAGATGAATGAAGCTGATTTGGATAGGACTAAGGTAAATCAGAATACAGCACAAAGGGTGATATGACTCATATTTTAAAACTTCAACTTCTGAGCAGGCCATGGTGGCTTAGCAGGCAAGAATGCTCACCTGCCATGCCAGAGGACCTGGGTTCGATTCCCAGTGCCTGTCCATGTAAAAAAACAAGCAAACAAAAAACTTCAACTTCTGCATGAGATCAAAGGAAGGGATGTTTATTTAGTGCAAAATTTACATTTTGGGTAGCTAGCATTATTTAATTTAACTTGTATGATCAGTTTATTTAAAGACCATAATTACATGGAATCTTGAATAAGGCATGAGGTCTTGTTGGTTTGTACAGGCTAGAGTGATGCCATGATATATCCCAGAGTAATTTGGGCAGAGAATAAAAAGTATTTGCAAAGTCCCCTTGGGGCACTGGGGAGAAAGGAGGAAATATTAAACTTTCCCATCTAGGGAATTCCTGGTATTTTCACAAGCAGTGGGGATAACTGATTCAATAGGTTGAGCCCTTGATCTTTGGATTTATCTCTCTAAAACCTATTCCAAAAAAGGAGAAGCTAAGCCTACTTATAATTATGCCTAAGGGTCGCCTCCAGAGAACCTCTTTTGTTGCTCTGATGTGGTCTCTCTTTAAGCCAACTTGGCAGGTGAACTCACTGCCCTCCCCACTATGTGCGACATGACTCCCAGGGATGTAAATATCCCTGGCAATGGGACAGGACTCCTAGAGTGTTCTGGGACCTGGCATCACAGGATTGAGAAAGGCTTCTTCACCAAAAGAGGGAAGAGAGAAATGAGACAAAATAAAGTTTCAGTGGCTAAGAGATTTCAAACAGTGGTGAGAGGTTATCCTTATGTATTATATAGAAATCCCTTTTTAGTTTATGATGCATTGGAGTGGCTTGTGGGAAGTACCTGAAACTGTTGAACTGTGACCCAGTATCCTTGATTCTTGAAGACGATTATGTGACTATATAGCTTTTATAATGTGACCATGTGATTGTGAAAACCTTGTGTCTGATGCTTCTTTTATTCAGGATAAGGACAGTTGAGAAAAAAAATACAGATAAATAATAAATAAATAATGGGGAGTATAGGGTTAAAAATTGGGTAGATTGTAATACTAGTGGTCAATGAAAGGGAGGGGTAAAGGGTAAGTAATGTATGAGTTTTTCCTTTTTTCTTTTTATTTCTTTTCTGGAGTGATGCAAATGTTCTAAAAATGATCATGGTGATGAATACAGAACTATGTGATGATATTGTGAGCCACTGACTATACACCATGTATGGACTGTATGTGTGTGAAGATTTCCCATTAAAAATATTTTAAAAATATATGCACACACACACTGTTAAAAACTGCATGTTTCATGTGGTTGAATTGGTGTTGATTGGTTTACAACAACTGAGAGTAATTTTTTTATAGTCTTCACTTCAGGCTTCCTGGTGATTTATTTATCATTTCTTTTATTATATAACTCCTTTTCTCATTCTGCTCCCACCATAAATTATTTTTGCCTCTGTATTCTAGGATTTTATAGGAAGATTTCTCACCAAATTCAAGGGTGTGGAGGACGACAAATCAATTTTAAGGCTGGGTTGGAGTGGGACAATACAAAGCATCATAGTAAGGGGAATAGCTACATATTGAAAAGATTTTTTAACAAACCAAAAGTAAACAAAAAAATCAAACAATCAGAGGCTGATTTGGAGTTATCTTCTTAACATTCTTTATTTTATTTATTAATTCCATAGTTGAAGGCTTAAAATGAAAAGTGCTATTAATTCCATGGTTGAAGGCTTAAAATCAAAAGTGGCAATGTTGCAATATTAGAAGTTTAAGCTAGATTTCTATTGTTCATTCATTGGTATCTTTTTCTGTTATATTTTAACTTCTGGAAAAACATTTGCTTTTGGTGCACCATGTGAGCAGATCATTGGACTGCTTTCAGATTTATCATGCATTTTATACTAGTTTTACTGAAATACTCACTTGTCAGCATAAACTGCTTTTTCCTACATAGCAACTCAGTGTATTATTGTATATTGTGGATTGCCTTTCGTTATCAATATATTTTGAATTTTACCACCAGTATTTGGGTTCACAATATTATATTTAGGAGATGGGACTTCATAACTAATGATATTTTTATGTGTTTTGCTCAGTGCAGCACACCATTTGTCACTGATTCAAATGTATAGCTATAATATCTTATCATTTATTCAGAGCTATTTAACTAGTAATGAAAAACCAAAATTTAAAATTTCACACTGGATTCCAATATGCAATAAAAACATTTAAATGAGAAAATAATAGGGGTTATTTTATAAAATTCTTTAAAAATTACTTTCAAAACAATGTAAGATAAAAAAAAAAAACACTTCCATCAACAGACTGCATTCCATAATTCATTGGCCATATATTAGCATGCAATATTGTTACCTTTTAAAAAAAACTTTTTTTTCCCTTTGCCTGGGAATGACTTCTTCTCACTGAGGGGCAACTGAAAAGCCCACATTTTCATGTCAAATTAAATGTAAGTTTCCTGTGGAAAAATATTCTGTAACCAGGCAGCTGAAGGAAAATAGTTAGGTCTCCTTACTGCTATTTTACAGGCCAATGGACTTTTCTGTGGCATTAAAATGCCCCCTCACATACAGAAGATAAAGAGGGAGTAGCCTGGAAAAAGGAACAAAAGGATCATGGCTAAATTTATTTTCAGTATCTCATTCATTCTCTACTAAATGCACCATGATATATCGCTATTTGTTCTTTGCAGTAAGTCCTGAGGTCTTAACAAAAGATCTCAGAGAAACACTGAGCAGGAAGATGCAGCATTACAAGAAAAATCTGCACTTTTCTCTCCTTAGGAAACCAACATGCAAATTGTGCCCTGAAAGTCCTTCCTTCACAGTCAGGTGTCTCTGTAGACAGCTCATGTGCGACGCATAGCTTTCATACATTTAAAAAAATTCCAACCTGACTGAAGTTCATCTTCTGAAAAAAAAGAGCAGAAGTTAATGCTGATGGAAGTAAAAAACAACTTCGTGCTTTTAATATCAGCCAAAAATTGTACATCAGCTTAATAGCCTGCAGAAGTAATGAGGCGTATCCCTACCAGCTGAATCAAAACACCCATACGTTGCACCTGTCAGGTTTTTTTCTTGTGTGTGATCTTGCTACTACTGGAGTACAGAATTCAGGTAACCCAAATGTTGTAATTGCCATTTACTGCTATCTACTGCAGGAGACACCAACTTTGGATCAGAGTAAAAAGCAAAACAAACAAACGAATATGTTTTCCTCTGTTTAATTTATGATGCAGTTAAAGGTTGACAAAGGACTAAAAAAAGGTCATTTCATGTTTATATGTAATTGATTAACTCAAAGATATGTACTAGGAGATGCTTTAGTTATGAAATAAAAATTCTGAAGCTAGATGGAAAAGAAGAGTTGCTGTACTTATCTAACGAAACAAAGGCTGAGAAAAAGAGGAAAAGAGAAAGAACCATAGGATGGAGTAGGACAGACCTCCTTAACAAGCGAGTGCCACATCTGTGAGGTTGTCACAGCTTGCATTCACAACAGTCTCTTCCATTCCCCCCAAACACTATACAATGGATACATTTTTGAAATTCAAATAAAGTTATGTACCTTTAATATACTTTTAAGAAAATATCTGGATTAGAATAAAAATGTCCTGTGAGTCGTGGGACTATTTTGGAAATATTTTTCTTTCTTATACTTTTACTCTGCATTTCATTTGTCTTGTTTTGTTCTTACTTTTTAAAATTGGGTACATACGTATGTACACAGTAACACTGCAAATACATTTTTAAGTCTGTATCTGATTAAAATATCATTTTAGAAAATTTGAGAAATATAAAATGGTAAAAAAATCAAAATCACCACTTATTTTATATATTTCCTTATCTTTTTCTATTAACTTTAAAAAAAATTTCATTGAACTATATTACATATAATAATTTAAAAGATATATTTAAGATAACAATATTTATAAGTACAAGAGAGACCATAAGTGATGGGACAGGATAACATATCTGCTATTAGGGGGATTTTCTGCTTTAAATATAATACTAGTTCTTGGTTATGAAAACGATAATGATTTGTTCTGTATAACTCTTATTCATATGGGGTTACTTTTTCTTTCTTTCTCAGTAATTCTCTTTAGAACATTTTCTGAATTTATACCTTTTTTTTAGCTATTGCTGGAAGAGAACTGAACTATTCATTTGTTTTATAGGAATATCTAACAAATTGGAAGATGCTTCTGAAAAGTAAGATAAAATATGGCCTACTAGAGAGAACTGAGGACTGAGCAAACACAATAGAAGAAATAAGGAGGACAATTTTGCAAGAATTTGTTTCAGTAGAGGTTGCCGAATAAAATCAACAATACATAACTTACCTGAAATCTTGATTATGACTTACAAATAAATAAAGGAGAACCTCCTTGTTCTCTGTTTCAACTGTGCAATCTTTCAGATCTTAATCATGTTGATTTCTCCTATTCTGGTGTATGTCTTTAATATTTTTCAAAACATGTATATTTGGTGTTTTAATACTTTGTATTGCATATAAGAGAACTGAAGACAACTTTTTAGCTTAGCTCTTTTTTCTACTTTGAATGACGAAGAGGGCTCACTTTATTCTTTATTTTAAACTTCATTATTTTGGGGTAAGAATCACATACAATAACACATTCGGATTTTAAGTACACAGTTGATGAGTCTAGATAAACACATACAACCATACAACCACAACCCAAATTATGATATAGAATATTTTTACCACATCCATTCACCCCTCCCTGGAAAAAAAATTTCCTTGTGCCTATTTGCAGGCAATTTCTCCACTGCAGCCCAGAAAACACTGATCTGATTCTGTCACTACAGATTAGATTTGACTGTTTGAGAACTTCACATAAATGGAACCATAGAGTATGTATTTATGTGTGTCAGGCTTCTTTCACGCAACATAAACTCTGTGAGATTTATCCATGCTAATGTATAAATCAGCAATTCATATTTATATAATTCATTTATATCAATGAATAGTATCTTCCTGTATGCATATATCAACATTTCTTTATCCAATCACTTGTTGATGGACATTTGGTTGTTTCAGTTTGGGTGATTATAAATAACTTTCCTATATTGCCATTTAAATTGGTTTTTGATTGTTGTACCAAGCTTGCATTCCTGGGATAAACTGCGGTTGCTCAGGAGGTATTATCCTTCGCAAACATTGTTGCTTTTGATTTATTAACAGATCATTGAGAATTTTTGCATTTACATTCATGAGGAATTAAGCTTGCCCCAATATAATGCTGATACCCCTCTGCACTAATGTTTTGTTCAAACTCCATCCCCTAAGCCACATCAGTTCATTTTGTCCCAGATAATCTCTCTCTCACTTTCACTCATTTGGCAGCTGTGTTCCCAATACGATTTTTGAAAAAAATCTCTCCATATCTCTCCTACTAACTTATCATGCCAATTAGTGAAAATAAAGGCTGTTCTTTTGAATGGCAACAGACAACTCTGTGACTAAAATCTTTGCAAGTCTTTACTTTTCTCTTGGATAGACACCATATCTTTAAATTAAACAACATAGGACAAACGGAACCGAAATATTCCTTGATCTGTTTTAATTAGATACTTGAATGCACACATTTTTTAATACAAAATCTCAAAAACAGGATGTGTGAACTCTGTTCCATGAAGTATGCTTTTTTGCTTTGTGTAGTGCAGTAGGGGAAGTTGAAAGGAAGAGGACGATGTGGCCAAGTAAGTTTGAAAATTCCTGCTTGGAGTAGCACAATTGATATTAGCACAGGGCCAAGATTTCCTGTGCAAAAGAAACCGGATTTACTTTGTTTAGACTAAGCTTAGTTTAATAGGCCCTTCTCCTCCAATATTATGCTTTGGTATCTGGGAAAAAATTATCTAGGCACATACAAGACACATAATCACGGTGATAATATTTGTAATAATGATGGTGATAATGTTGGTAAGTTTGATTATGATAACAGGATAGATAGAATTGGAATGTACTCCAAAAATTATTTAATGCCATTTATTCATTTTAGAAATGAGAAAACATCCATTTAGAGAATAAAAGAGAGTTCTCATAGATTAAACTTGGTCTCTGAACTTCAGCAATAATCTTTATTTTGGTAGAGTGTTTTTTACACTTCTCATTGTATTTAGATTGAAATTGGAGTTCAGCTACTTAAAATGCAGTGAAGGATCTAAAAATTGCCAAAATAATCATACTTTCTCTTGGCAGATTTAATCTGCATATCTGAATTTACCTTCCTCCACCTGCCAAAAAAGAGACAAATTTGTGGATTTACACTTTTGAAAATATTCCTCCTTTTAACCAAAATGTTGACCTTATATCATAAAATATATGCTTTTAAAAATGAAGTTGCTTCAACAGTTATTTATATTAGATTTTTTAAATAACTTTTTTGTGGAAAACAAGATGTACTTCACTCATATTTCTTTAAAAACTTGAAAAAAATAAAGGAATCTAATATAATCTGAGAAAGATTTTTTCATAAAAATTATAAAATTTGATATGAAGCAAACAGTTATATTGCATTTTGGAACTTGGCCCAGATACAAGATTGGGGTTTTAAACCAGAACTGTTAAAATAAACAATACGAAAACTATTTTTTTCAAGATTCGAACATTTAGGAATAAGAGCCTGACCATGTAGATTGAAGGCTTAACTCAGTTTTCCATGATCTTTAAGAGGAAACTTTTCTTCAAAGGAAGGATTTTTGGTAATTATATAATTGGTTTTACTGTCAGTATCTAGTTTAAGATAAGTACATAAAGTCTTGGTTGTCAGATTATTTTGGCTGCAATAATACAAATAATACAGTACCTTTTAAATGCCATTTATATTCAATGCTTCATCTTTTTTATTTTCAAAAGCTGCAATCTCCTTGACATACAGCCGGCTTCATGATCATGTCTGGAATACGCTTTATCTATCTTATTGTAATTTTTTTTCAATTTTCCTTAGTAAGTTTGACATGATACTATTTACTTTAGAAATAAGTCTTCTCATGGTTTTCTTATCTTTCACTGTGTGTGACATTCGAGGACCTTTACAGCCTTACTCCACCCCCCACCCCCACTTCCTAAACCTCTCACTGAATGCACCTCCTTTCTGTCAATGGATCCTAAGGTAAGCATCAGCATCTCCTGGGAGGCTTTTCCCATATACATATGTCTGTTAGTTTAATGTTGAATGTCATCCTCATTGGACTCTTGATTAGCTGAACACACTAAGAAAAACACCGGAGTCTAATTGTTTTTCACACTTAGAGCAATGCCATGCTGCTATACTTTCCTTTTCTGCATTCATTCCTTCAGTGATCTTCTTCCCTCAATTACCTCCACTGAAATCTCCCTACACATCTCCTTCCTTGGCTGAAGCGCTGCTTCTCCTAGAAGATATTCATCAATCCCTTAAGCCTTACTCTAGTTCAGGTGTTTTTCTCCCGAACTGCACACCGCACAGAGAAGACGAGGCACGGAATTCTGCAGTACCAGAATTAATAAACACTAAACTGCTGTGCCCAGGCCATGCAAATTGAAATGTTTAAATTCCTCATACTTCTAAGAAAAGACTAATTATTCTATAACCATGTGTTCCTGTTTGAAGATACTATGTACCGAAGAAAAGCCATGTCCTTTAATCCTCATTCAATATTGCTGGGCAGGATCTTTTTTATTGTTTCCATGGAGATGTGAACCACCCAATTGTGGGTGGTAACTTTTGTTTAGATAGCTTCCGTGGAGATGTGTCTCCACACATTAAAGTTGGGGTTGCTTACTGGAGCCCTTTACTAGGGAATCGTTATGGAAAAAGCTGAGAACCAACAGAGTCCACATAGCCAGAGACCTCTGGAGATGTATAAAGAAAATGCTCCAGGGGATGCCATTGAAAAAACTTTGAGAGAAAGCCAGCAGATGTGGCCATGTGCTTTTCCAGCTAAATGAAAGACCTTGAACATCATCGGCTTTCTTGAACCAAGGTATCTTTCCTGGATCCTTAGTTTGCACATTTTATAGCCTTGCCTTAATTTGGACATTTTCATAGCCTTAGACCTGTGAACTTGCAACTTAATAAATTTCCTTTTAAAAAATCTGTTCCATTTCTCACATATTGCATTCCAGCAGCTTAAAAACTAAAACACTATGGTAAAATAAAACACCACAATTGATTGTATTCTTGTTCAATCAAAGAGTCTTATAGCCAAGGAAACCATCAGCACTGGTATTAAATCCATTCAATCACTGACAACTCGCCTCAATGAACACACCTCTGAAAAGTAACCAGTCAGTAACAGCTCATCCCATTTGAAAGTCCACTTATCACGAATGGATTCTATTCAAGGAGAATATGCTTCCAAAGACCAAACAATCTACAACAGTCTTGCTTGAGTGATTTGCTTCTAAATTAAATGTAAACTTACTCCCACCTCTGAAAGTTCACCAGTCACTGAACAGCAAATTTCCCCCAACCCTAACAAAGCTCAATCCTCAACCTTGCAGCAGGAACTGTGTCTGAGCAGCATAGTTGTCCATTTCTTCAGCAAGCAATAAAGTCAGCTTTATACATTTTCTTTCAAGTACTGAGTGTGGTCACATTCTTTGAAACACAAAAGAACTATGTAAGATAATATGTTAAGGTAGTAGCACAAGTATTTTTAGCCCCTTTTTACATAGGAGAAAACTAATGTTGCCAGGTTAAGTGAATTAACCAAAGGCACATAATATTTAACTTTTAATCCAGCATAATTCCCTAACTAACTAAATGATTTCTTGGTTAAGGTTTTTACAGGAGCTTAAAATGTATGCATTTCTAAAAACTATACACTGTGTAATTTAAAACCTACATAGAAGTGACTTCATTTCTTGGAATGGTTTTAGTTTCCTGTCAACATCTGCTATTTGAACAAAACACACCTAAGCATTTGAAGTAGAGCAAGTTTTGAGTTTATTTTCTTCAGCCAGAATCGTCTTTATTCGAATGGTTTGAATTTAGGTTGTCACTAGTTCTATAACCTAGCTTCCCACAGGTGTCCTTATCATATTAAAACAGTTACACAGAAACAACATAGTACATAAAGAACAAAGCCATTTATAAGGAGTATAACCATCTTCTTTGTCATTTAAGAAGTATTTTAAAAGAAATCGTAGATCCTGCCGTGACAGCAGTAACATACCTTGCTGATCATTTTCCACATTTGTAGTAAAAACAAAACTATTATAATGAGAAAGAAAACCAAGAAATATTAAACATAAATTATATTTAATTTTAAGATGATAAGTAATCATTTCCAGATTTTCAATACAAACAGATTATCATTTTAGATGTCGCTCAGACAAAATTAGTACATAGTTTGAATAATATATTAAAATATAATTTCAGTGGATATATATTACAGAAAAAATATTTTACTAAAATTTAATACATAGGAAAGATTTGTAATTGTTAGTAATTCTGAAAGATTTAAATAGCAGGTAATATGAAAATATTTACATACTTGATTTTATTTTCTATATCTTTCTTATGATAACAGAAAACTGGTCCATTCGTGTCTTCTGATGAGCACATAATTACCTTTCATTGTCTAGGATTATTTTTTTTCTGCCCCTTGTCTCTAGCTATCACATTAAGCACCCTTACAGAAGAGTGATTAATGAGTATAACCAGGAGATAGCTGATAATTCTGAGACCTTTACTTCTCTTTCATTAATCCTTCTCTAGAAAGTAAGCCTTCGTTGGCTGATTTCTCAGAATATTCATTCTCCATTTTGATAGCTGCCACACTCAGCTAATCCTTTACCTCCACAATCTGGCTTTATTATAAAAACTTACTCCTAGGTACTCTCTATCCAATTCAAGCTCTCTGGGCAAGCAACTAGAAAGGTCAGCGACTTGTCTGTCTTTTATTGCTTTATACAAAATGCCCAGCACAGTAGTTAGTTAGCACGTAGTAGGGGTCCAAAATACGTGTTGACAGAATGAAAGAAAAAAATCTGACTGGATCTTGCATTATCACCAGCATTTAATCTTCAGGATTAAAAACACACACACACACACACAAAACTAATTATTTCATTTCTTATCAATTTTCACTAGAGTTCCTAGACATAAAAGAACTGAGAACACACATATGGGCATCTGTTAATTCTTTGATCCTAAATACTTCCTTTTGGCCTGTAGAGCAAGCGTCTAAGTTATTATCGGATATAATAATTGAGGCTAAGAGAGATTGTGGGATAAGTCCCAGGTCATTTGGCTGGTTTTTGGCAAAGTAAGGTTTCCAGCAGTTTTAAGACTACAGAGCCTGTGATCTTTCTGAACCATGTGCAATCGATTTCAATCTGGTATTAATCATTACATAGGAATGAATCTCAGGCTTGGAGGAAGGATTCATTTAAATAGAATTTGCTACTAAGTGCTGTGGGTTTTCTCAATTAAATCAGTGAATTTTCCAAGGACCCTGTCATACATTAGATACTTAATAAAACTTGGGATGAGAAATAAATTATTTTGCCCCCCAAAGAAAATTTTATCTATGTTTAAGTTAGTTGAACTGGATTTAGTTTCTGTATATAACTGCCTATAAATCCAGCACATTGCAAGAAAAGTCTGTGGTGGAGAAAACTAGACCAGATGAGTAATCTGCGTACACTAACAGGAGGCCTGAAACCCCAGGATTTCTAGAGTCTAGACTTTTGTTCCTAGAAGATCATACCCTTTCCTGGGCCCCAGATTCCTGCTGTTAGCTGTGTTCTCTTGAACTTGCCCTATCATCGATTTTGCTCTCTGAATTGACTTGGTCTCTCAAGATTTAACCATGAACTTGAGGCAAACTGACAACCGCACTCCAGCTTCAACAGTAAATATTGAATACAGGACTAAATATTTATATTTATAATGTACATATGTATGATATATATTATGAACACATGTTATATCATCATATAAGTGCTACTTATATACAATTTCAATAACTAGAAATGTTGTTTAACTGAAACATAGACATGGGTTCAAACTGTGGCTTTGTTAGTTATTAGTTGAGGACCCTGGACGAGTTATGTAATTCTCTGAGCCTCAATTTCCTCTTCTATAAAATAAAGTTAATGGTATCTACTTTATGGGACTGTGGAGAGGCTTGAATGCAATAATATAGCATAGAATAGAAACTGCTAAATTAGTGTTGAATTTTAAAAAATCAGAAATTATCTATAATCAGGTTTAATACTCTTTCTGTATCTGTTTATACTAAAATTTCTCAGCAACGGATGTTTCCTGACTATTGAACTTTGACCTTATTTCTATAACCCTGCAAATTCCGATTTCTGTTGGTGCATTCACACTGTTATACTGTTTTAAATTTTAGTATTTAAGAAGCATGAAGGGAAGAATACAAGACTTGTATGCTTGTGTAGCATATTATTGATACATTTAAAGACTTTTACTCTGAAATTCCTTCACAGCACACACCTTATATATCAGGTTTCTACTAATGTTTCTCCCAAGAATGGTAAAATTTTAACAACTGACTTATGATAAATGACTTTGTTATTGACAAATTTCATAGGAATGAGAAGTAATTCCTAGCAAAGCAATTACTAAAAGGTTACCCTAGAAATTTTCTTACAAATTTTTGATCTCCCATCATTCAAAGAGCAAAAAGCTCATCTCCCTAAGGCAGTAGGAAAAACGGAAGAATATCAATCATGAAGTCAGGA
The DNA here is from genome assembly GCF_023851605.1 of Tamandua tetradactyla. NCBI lineage: Eukaryota > Metazoa > Chordata > Mammalia > Pilosa > Myrmecophagidae > Tamandua > Tamandua tetradactyla. Next base: position 45,050,628 of record NC_135329.1, on the reverse strand, counting down.
AAAAATGAGATTGAATTCTTGTCTGTCTTTTATTAGCTTTATCACCCTGGGTAATTCCCCAACTTCATGGAGCCTCACCTATTTCTTCTTTTGTGAAATAGAAATAACTATAGTTGAATAATATGGTGATTGCAATATTAATAATAAGATTTAAAACATAAAGTTATTTTGCTTGTTTTTTGGAAATAATCTCTCTGCCTCTCTACCTTCTTTTCATTTTTTTTTCTCTTCATGTTCCAGTAAGGCTTGTTAGTTAACATGAAAGAGAGACTTCTCCTCATTTGTGTAAATCCACTATTTTGTGTGGTGGATTGAATTATGCGCCCCAATTTAGGCATGTTCTTAATTTTACTCAACATTCCTGTGGGTGTGAACCCATTGTTAAAAGGGCCTTTCTGAAGATGTTAGTTAAGGTGTGGCCACCTGAACCCCTGTGCAGCTTGAGCTGGAGTACTGGAGCCTTCTTAGGGTAAGGTCATAGGGAGAAGAAAGAAACCAGTGGGAACCAGAAGAGGGAGGAGACATCACTGTGTGATATGAGGTAGAGATGCTGTGTAAGGAAGCCCAAGGATTGAGACAAGTTGCACGCTCTTGCTTTTGTAGCCAGGAGGAAGCAAGCTGACTAGCCTCCAAAACTGTGAGTCAACAAGTTCCTGTTGTATTTGTCAGAGCAGCTTGGCAAACTAAGACACCCTATGACCACATCCTTGTTAAACAGATCTATCACCACAGTCACACTGCTTTAGTAGCAAAAGCAATACCATCGACTCCAGTCACCTTTGCAATGGGCAGGAGTAAGGAAACAACTGATACAAATAAATGGATCAAAGTCAGACATAATGCTTGGCGCATAAAGTGTGCTTTATAAATAATCTAAGTGTTTATGTATCTATTTTTATATTCAAGTCAATCACTTGACATGGAAAACATTTTAGGGTTTTTAACACATTAAGACACAGGAAATAATAAAAAGCTTGCTGGAATTTTACTGAAAATCTTCACTGAATAACAACCTGCAAACAGACTGTCCTAGGGATAGAGATACTGACACTTATTTGCCACGTGAAACTGTAGGCGCCCTTAAAACTTGTGCAACAAAATGTTAAAAACTAGTGTACATGTTTTGTCTTAGTTCTGGGGGAGGTATCAAAGTGAAGGAGAATAAAATAGATGTCAGAGCACACATTCAGGGAAGGCTAGAAGACATGAAATCACTTTGTTATCCTTAACTCACTATCCACATTGACTGTAAAAAAATAACCTGAAGATTGATTGGAGAGCGTTTGGAGGTTAAGTCTTCCCTGGGAGAACGCCATTGGTCCTTTCTTCCTCTCCTCATAGAGACAAGAGTGTGATATTCACCCTCATCTTAAGCTGAGTGGGTCAGGGTGGGGGTGGGGGATTAGCAAAATGCTTGAGAACTCAGTGTCCTGCAGAGTTCAGAAAATATTGGTGCAGGTAAATGACACTTGCCACAGGGAGTCTAAAAGAGGGAAAGGCTGTCTGTCTAGAGCATCTTTCCTGGAATCAGAGTAAAATGAAAGAATGTGGCCAAGGAGCATCTTTCTGGGTAGCCACAGATAAAAATCCATGGCAGGGAACCAGCCAGGCGCAGGCCTCATCAGCATCAAAGGAACCTTAGCACAAAGATTCTCAGGGGGAAATCTCCAAGGAAACCATAAAAGTCCCTCACAAGACAAAGTGCCAGCAATTACACTTGTGTCACGTAGAAGGCCTTGCAGCCAGATTAGAGCTATGCCAACTACATAACATTTTACTTTTTACCCCAATAGGCTAGTTACATTGCAATACTGTGTTTTGCTTGGGAGCATGTCATGAACTCTGTTTCTGCACTCACTTCCACCTGGTCGATTCTGGACCACGATATTTTGCCTAGGCAAATGAAAAGAATTGCCATAGGCACTGGGGAAGTTTTGTGAAGCATCCTCTTTTCCCTCATTCTGTTTTTTTTTTTTTTTTTTTGCCTAGGGCAGGCTCCGGGAATTGAACCCGGGTCTCTGGCATGGAGGCTAGACCTCTGCCACTGAGCCACTGTTGCACCGTGCCCCATTCTGTTTTAAGTGGACCCAGATTGAGATATATTCTTAACGCTGCTTCAGCTTCCACTCTGTTTTCAGTTCCAATTTGCTTTGAAAATGCCTCATTTCTAGACCACTGACACAACATATATCTATATTTGAATATGTAGGACAGAATTATGAATTTGGACCTTTTTATAACACTCACACCATCCACTTGGGTTAAACCACCTGATACAAGAAGTAAAATGGATTAGGATATAAAAATCTATTTAAAACCCAAGCACAAACAGCATGGGAGATTTTGGTTGTGGTTCTTTTGTGACATGATCTATTAGACAAGAACCAATTAAAAGCTAACCTTTTAAAAATATTTTAAGAAAATACATTCAGTTTTACCGAAACGATGTTGACATACTCTCCAAGGTGTAATATTTGTAGATTTTTAATCAAGGGTGCTTGTCACTGACTAAAAAAATTTCTTGCTTGTTTGTTTCTTTGCTTCTGGAGTAAAGGCTTTTGGAGTAAAGGCTCCATTAGGCATTACATATTAAATTATTATTGAGGAAATGCTTCATTCTAAAATGTTTTTTGGTGAAGCTAAATTAAGGCATTTATCTCAATAACTGAAAATCTAGGGCTGCACAGTACAGTCATCATTTTATAAGAAATATCTAAATTTTTCTTTTTGAATTTTACACATTTTGAGTGGAAATGCTCAATTTGTTATTTTAAAACATAAATATTAATTCAAAAGTTTAATCAAGACATTTAACTGCCTAAGTTATTTAAGTTGTATACATTATTTAATACTTACAACACATTTATTAAAAACACTATGAACTTTAACCGACAACAAACTGTTGTCATATTCTTCAAACTGTAATCATTATCATCATAAGAAAAAATATCTTCCTAAAACATGAATAATTGAAAAAAATAGAGTCTGATTCTCCTTATACCCTTTTTTGGGTGTGTGTAAATCAGGTCTATTTGGGAGCCACATGAAGTCTTTATAGATACCAAAAATCTATTTAAAATGGAGATTGATAAAATAGCAAAGCATATGAAGATAAAGAGAAGGAAAATGTGCAAATATTTGAAGATTTTATTATTATCACATAGTAACAATTCAATGGTTAATGCAATATCCTAATGAAATCTTATTATCAATATAGTTTACGCACCAAAGCACATGCACCCATTTTATTTCTTGCATAGATAATATTATAGACTTGACATAGGAAAATAAGGAATAAAGAAAATTGTAAGAAGGAAAACTCTTGCTGATTACAAGGGAAAAATAAAAACGTTCAGAAATGAAATAATCACAATAACAATAACAACAATAGACCCATCTCAAGCTAGATATTTGAATTCTTTCCTCAGGTTCTGAGCCTCTCCATGATTCTATAAGCAATATAGTTTCCATTTTTGATTGCAGTATTAGTTTTCTCTTGCTGCTGTGACCAACTTTATGGCTTAAAGCCATGCAATTTTATTATCTTCTAGCTCTAGAGGTCACAAGTCTAAAAATAAGACTTACAGGTCTAAAGCCAGGGCCATATGCCTTCTGGAGGCTTCTAAGGGAGAATCCCTTCTCATCCTGCTTCTAGAGGTGGCAGGGCATCATTAGCTCATGGACTTTCTCTGCCTACGGCATCACTCAGACCTCTGTTTCTGTTGTCACATCTCCTCTGACCTACTCTCTTACCTCCCTCCCTTCTAAGGAGTCTGGGATTACACCGGGGCAACTGGGAGAATGCAGGATAGTCTCCACATCTTAAGGTCCTTAACTAAATCCCTTTTTCCATGTAAGGCAGCATATACCCAGGATTTTGGGATTAGATTATACACAGTTGGTGGTGGTGGTGGGGGGGGGTAGGTGGCATTATCCTGCTTTTACCATATTTGCCAATGAGCAGAAAATACAATAACATATTGTAAATATTCAATCGGAGTTGTTTAACAAATGAATGAATGAACGATTTTTAAAAGTATTTTCTAAACACTTAATCATCCAATCATGTAATTTTGCTTAATGCCTCCAGAGGGAGACTGCGTCAGCTCAAATCCTGGCTCCATCAATTACTGGTTTTATTACTGTGGGTAAGTTATTTAAATTTCTCAAGCCTCAGTTTTCTCATCAGTAAAACACTGGTAATAAAGGACAAATGTGATAAGGATTATGTAAGGGATAAATGAATTAATATATGTAAAGTCCTTTAAAAGATTTAGCACATAGAAATATTATATGTGTTAACTCTGAGAGGTAGGATGCTAGAACCACATCACCTTGATAAATCAATTAAGTTCTTGGTGCCTTGTTTATTTTTTCCTCCTTAAAAAGAGGATAATAATAATAAATATAAATGTATAATATTTAGAAGGATTCTTGATGTAAAGTTACTACTGTATAAATATCGGCTATTATTAATTTTAAGACTACTAGTAGTAGTCTTAAAATACATATATATATATTATATATACATTTAGAGAAAAAATAAATCACCTATATTCTTGGCTTTGGCATATATCCTTTAATTTCCTAAGACTTTGTATATTATTGCAGTCCTACAAAGATATACACTTCTGAAAATTAACAACTTATATAACTATTTTCCAGTCTTTTAAAATTCTTGGTAAAATCAATTTTTTAAAACACTGAAAAGTCTTATATGAATGTGCCACCATATACTTATACTCTTCAAAACTTAGGTTGAAATCTCTTTTTCTCATTGCACAGTATGTGCTATGGAGCACTGCTTGTAATAAATTCTTGGATGTAGAATTACCATGTCAAAAGACCTGACGACCTATAATGGATTTAGTACCTACTGCCAGACTGTTCTTCAGAAATATTGCTACATTGTCACTCCATTGAACCTTTTTGAAGTCACCTAAATAGCAAACCTAAACAATAAAACAAAATTTTTTATGGAAAGCATGCATCAATCGCCCTCTGCAGAGAGTCCACAGATTAGAATAATTTATATTATCTTGTCTCTAACTTATGTGCTCCAGGTCTGCATACACAGCTTTATACACTGAATACCTAAATATCTCTTGGGAAGATCATTCCTTATACTCTCTCAAGGTCTATCTTTAGCTTTTAATAGAGCTAAAGTTTGTATATAACAATTTGATTTTTAATCTAATTTTCTTAGAATTTAATTCTTATTCCTTTGTTTCTTCATAATTTTTCTCAAATTTTAAGATGACTTTAAATCACTTATTAAATGTCTTCCTAGTATCTTTTGTTCTTTAATATTCTACATTAATTTTTGTTATATTTGAGATGCACAAATAACATGAAGACACATATTAATATATAATATAGGAAGTTATGAAACATAATAATAAACAACCATGAAATTACTACTGGACTCACAAATTAGAGTATTGCTAATATCTTGCTTATCTCTATGTCTTCCTTTCTTATCCCATTGCTACAGTTGGTCCCTCTCTGCCCCATAGCCACTAATTTAACTTCTAGGGTAGATCAACCTTGTGTGAAGCATGAAGATGATAAAATTTGGGGGGATTTCTGTTTAAAAAAAATGAATACCCAATTTGGGCAAAATCAAGAGCAGCTCATATGCACTAAAAATTGCCATGAAATACCTGTCCAAGAAAACTTCCCCAGCTGGATCCCAAATTTATCCATATTCACCAAACACCACCTAATATGACAAGGAATATGAAAAAGGGGAAGAAATATTGTTTAAAATATCTTAAATTTGAAAATTTTATAAAAATATAAGACCATATGACAGCACTGTATAATTTCCTCCTAGGAATTCATGCTATTGAAGAGCCCAGAAATTTGTTTCGTTAGTATTATGTTAAATCCACATGTGCTTGAATTTCTGATCCTTCCATTTATTTTAATTTTGATGAACATTTTGGATTATTTCCAGGTTTTTGCTTTAGCGAATATTCTTGTACATGTTGCCTAAGAGACACATGTAAATATAACTCTAGTATACATATCTAGAAGTGGAATTTCTAGATTTCTAAGGATCGCAAAGGTTCAGCTTTAAAACACAATACAAATATGTTTCAAAAATGGTTGCATCAGTTTATATAACTATCATTTATAGATTAGTATTTCTATTAATTCACAACTTAGTAATATTTTATTACTCAATATATTTTATTTAAAATAACACTTCACGGTGATATTTGCATTTTCCTTATTACTAATGAGATTGACAGTCTCTGCATATGATACTTATTATTCTTATTCTCTTTTCTGGAAGTACATAATAAGATACTGTGTAAATATTTTTATTGGGTTATTTATTCTTTTGATTTGTAAGTGGCCTTATATTTTGAATAACAGATGTCAGTCATATATATATATATACATACATCCACATACATCACATATGAATATACACATATATAATGTGTATATTACAATACATATATATAATAAATATATATTCACATTATTATAGTGCTTGATCAAATCTTCTTATTGTGGTCAAATTCAATAATTTTTAAAGATAAATATTTTTCCAACCCCCCAAATCACATACATACTCTGCTTTTCTTCCTGTAACTTTTAAAAATTTGACTTCATATGTAAATTTTTAATCCATCAGAAATAGACTTTTGCTTCAAGCTTCCATCTGGACACTTTTTCCAGAACTACTTTTTGAATGGCCTGTCTTCTTTTATCTTCTGCCGTATCAAGATTTCTATTCATGTCGTGGTATGTTTATAATCTCTTTACTCTTTACTGTAGCTGATTGGTTATTCTTTATATCCTTGAACCCACACTACTCTACTTAATAATAAATTTTGTTGTCTCGGAGGACAAGATCCCTCAACTTCTTCAGTAATACCTTGAATATTTTTGAGTCTCCGCTTTTCAAAAAATGCTGATAACCTTTATAGTTAACAAGTCTGCTGGTTAATTTCTATAAGATTATCTTCATCTGGTAGATAACTAGATAGAGATAAAGATATAACTTGGAATGTGTACATAAATTTGAGAAGAATAGTCATATTTATGATACTGAGTTTCCTTAACTGCTATATTAGTGTATCTTTCCAACCGTAAAGATCATACATATTTTTTGTTAGTTATATTCTTAGGTACCTTACATTTTATTAACATTGCAACATATCTTTTAATAGTTTTTTTTGGATTTTGAGAACAGCTGCAGTTGAATTTTTTTATGTTCTTATGGCCAGCCACTTTTTAAAATCTCTTATTTCCATATTTCTTCTGTGTATTTGATTTCATCTTCCCATCCTCTAGCAATAAAATAAATATGATGTTTTATATAAGTATTTATGGGCTTTATCTTAAGAAGACCTTCATAATGTCTGTTCCAAAATATTAATAGTCATAGAAAGCAAATTTTATTACATTTATTTGAAAGTATTTGATACAAATGTAATAATTCTCTTTTTTTTTTAAGTAACTTCTTTTTTTCTTCAGTGTGTCAGTCTTCATTAAGTCATTCATTCACTATCCCTGCCTGGGACTCAATTCTTGCTTTCCTTTACTGATTCAATTATTTGTTTAACTTATGGTTTTAATGGCTTACTTTTATATTTGCTTAATAATTTTGTTTAAATTTAATCTGTTGAATTATTTTATAAATCTGCTTCTTTTTTGCGAATATCGTACACAAGTCTCTTATCTATTTCAAATATTTCTATTTTTGTTTTGTGCTCTGAGATAGTTTTCCCATGCCCTTCTTGAGCTATTCACTTATTTGCAATGACTTGACTCTTTTTGAGCTAATCTTTTGAAATTTTGAAGTTATAAAGCTTTTTGGTGCTATAACAGCCGTTTCTTATTCATTTTTGTTAAAGCTTTCTTACAAGGATAAATTAATTAGGCCAACTTTTAATCTTGCATTTGCCACAGTGGAAAGCAGAAGGCACTGGAACTGTATTTAAAACCTTCCAATAAATCAGTATTGCAAAGAATTCTACATCCAACAAAAGCACCATGTATCATTCAGGAGAACGGCAAACATCTTTGGACATGCAAAGAGTCAAGGTATAATCTCTCTGTGTACCTTCCATGAGGAAATCATGTGAGGACACTAACCAAATAGCAAGCGAGTCAGAACAGAAATTGCCAGAGTGAATAATGAAGACAGTAGGAGACAGGAATTTTACAAATATCCATTTTCAAATCTAAGTACATGGTATTAATGTAAATGGATTTTTTTTGTGAATATAAATGCTAAGTAGGGATTCCTGAATCAAAACTTAACAGTTTAGGACGGGCTGCAGTGGCTCAGCAGGCAGAGTTCTCACCTGCCATGCCAGAGACTTGGGTTTGATTCCTGGTGCCTGCCCACGCAAAAAAAAAAATACTTAACAGTTTAGGGTTCACAGGTGGTTCAGTGGTAGATTGCTCACCTTTCATGCATGTGACCCAGGTTCGATTCCCGGACTATGCACCCCCCCCCCCCAAAAAAAAGTTAACAGTTTAAATTATAAATTAAGAATTTTTAACTTTGTGAGCAAAAACCAGTGCTGAAAGAAGACAAGTTGAAATTGTTTGGAAATAAAAACATTGGACAGGCTTTATCTTCTGCAGGGTGAGAGAGGAAAGGATGAGAAAATACATCCTCTTGAAAAGGGAGTAATTTGTAAGTTAATTTCAAATACTAACATAGAAATGTTGTCAAATATACAAGTAGCATATTTGTAACTATCATGGACAGAGAGAAAACATATTCTACACTGCCCGCCCCCACCTGCCCAACTGAGGACTCCATCCAAAAATGGGTTGCAAATGCATCTGCTGGTCACACACTTGTAAAAGGCAGAAAACCAGTCCTCTTTGATTATAAAGCTTCTCTGAACATGACTAAATCAGTTCTTTGATCTGTCAGTCTCTTTCTGGGAGAATGAAAGTGATATGAGGGAATCTGAAAAACAGAATAAACTCTGTGTCTGAGGAAATTTTCAATTCACGACTTCCAATAAAACAAACTGCCGAGCAGATTATTTCCAATTCCATAGATATTATTTATTCCTCACCCCATAGATACTATTAAGTCTAATATTAGCATTTCCACATACACAATATAGTCTCCTGATAAGTGCAAAAACTACAGTTTTTAGAAGGAAAAGCATAACAGTTAACTGAGAGTAAAGGGCCATTGGTTATTAGGTTACTGATGTGATCATTTGGAAAAGCAACTAGGTTATCTTTAAAAATTGGACATGGCTTTTAGTCTTGAAATCTTTTTTTAAATAACATTAACACTCTTTTAGACTATCAGAAATTCAGATTCTTTGTAATGAGTTTAAACATTTTGATGACATGTTTAGTTTGAAGGTGAGTTAACCATCTGAATAAATACAGATCATTTTAAGTTCTATATGCATCTCTTTTTTTTTGGGTAAAGATGATGAAGATGGGTGAAGATAACAAATATTCTACGTATTCTGAGGGCTCTTGATTTACTCTACCTCTTCATTTCTTGCATAATTCCTCAAAGTATTATATCCACCAAAGCCAGAAGAACATACATCACTTGCCTAAGACCATGAAAGTGACATAAGAGAATGAACTCAGATAAGCCTCTCTCCAATACTGTCACATTACTTTCTCAGTTATGTGCACTATCTTCACACATACCATTTTAGCTTTCCAGAAATTATTAATGAGTATACAGTGATGCTCTCAATATACTCTTTCCTTTGACAAGAATCATTTTCAGGCTGATTGCTGTTGAAAATTAAAAAACAAACAAACAAAAAAACCTAAGAACACTCAATGATGGTTTCACCAGGATACTTGATAAGGTTGGAGAAAATATTAAAAAAATAGAAGAGAAATCTTAATAAATTTCTCAGAATATAACTCAGAGATAAGGAGAAAAATACATGAAAGAAAAGTTAAGGGATAAAACTGATAGATCGAGAAGATCTAATATGTATCCAGAATTCTAGAAGAGGAGACTGGAGAGAACATAGCACAGGTAATATTTGCCAAGATGAAGGCTGAAATTTTTTTTACAACTGATGAAAGTCAAACACAACCAGGTTGTGGACACAAAACCTATCAAAAGTAGGAAATACAAAGAATAAACCTGTATCAGGATCCTCTGTAGTGACTCTGCATACTACTATCAACAAACTGCTGAAAAGCAGTAGGGAAAATATCTCTACCTGTCTGACAGCTAGACTGAAAGCAGATATTTTTGGTATCAATAATAGAAACTAAGACAGTACAATACTGTCATGGTCAGGTTCATGTGTCAACTTGGTCAGGTGGTAGGATCTGTTTGTCTGGTTGGGCAAGTGCTTGCCTGCCTGCTGCGATGAAGACATTTCATAGAATTAAATCATGATCACGTCGGCTGCATCCACAGCTGATTCCATTTGTAATCAACCAAGGGGAGTGTCATGTGCAATGAGTGATGCTTAATCTAATCACTGGAAGGCTTTTAAGGAGGATTCAGAAGAGACAGGTTCTTTCTGCTTCGGCCAGTGAGCCTCTCCTGTGGAGTTCATCCAGACCCTCCAGTGGAATTGTCGACTTCACAGCCTGCCCTGCGGATTTTGGTCTCTATGTTCCCACGGTTCTGTGAGACACTTTCATAAATTTTAAATTTATGGATATTTCCTGTTGATTCTGTTTCTCTAGAGAACCCTAACTAATACAAATATCATCTCCAAAGTTTTAGAGAAAATAACCAATTTTAATATCAATTGAAACTGAGAGAGTTTACCACCAAAGGGCCATAAATATTAAAGAAAGTATGAGAAGAAGAAAACGGATGTCCTGATGACTTCTGACTGCAACACATCATGCTGAGGAAAAAAAGGTGGTTAGCCCTTGTATAAAGCACATCTAACAACCTGACTTATGTGGGTTAAAAAATAGTTTTGAACTGCAGAACCACAATAGCTTGTCAGTCAGGGGGAGTTGATTTGCATTCATTTATTATTATAAGATTCTTGTACTGTTCCAGAGGGAGGTTAAGATATACTTTATCCTTAGACTTTATAACCTATATATATGGTAAAATTCTGTGGGTAAAAAAAAATCAGCATATAAAGGAGTCAGGCATTTTTATAGTGTGAATTGATATAATGTGTGGTAAGAATTTTTCTCAAAGTGCTTTCAGGATTTAAAAATTCTTCTTAGACACTAATCCCTTGGTGGATATTACTCAATATATACTGAGAGGAAGAGTCTTCCTAATTTCCCACAGGATAGGAGCCTGTACCCAGCTAATCCTGGAAAGATGGGGGCACTGAAATTGGAGTGACCAAAGTGAACTGCAGCTACTTCTCCTGCTCAGTTCTTGTTTATGTGAGAGAGTGAAGATTTGGGACGTGACTGAAACTGATTGCAAATATACAGGCTATATACTTCCTAAGTACTTTCTATTAATTCAGGAACATACCCCTTGCAAAGCCCATTTCATATGAGATTTAATGGAACGTCCTAAAAATTGCTTGCAGCAATTCCTACAGCCAAGGTTAAATGGTAAATCAGAGGCAGGGCTTTGAAATCTGCCTCAAAATGAAGTATTCCTGCTTTCTCACTGAGATATTATGAATCATCTGCTTAAAATATCCTTAGATGCAATGACAAGACATTACACATGAGAATAAATGTCAAAGGAATTGGCATCTTATACTCATGTTTTTAGTTATTTCCTCTGAAACGATCCTGTCTGTTTTGGACAATGGAGCATCATTTTAATTTTGACAAGGGATTATCTGTGGTGTACCGATATTCCTGCGAAATAATATTTAATGAGAATCAACATGCTTACTGTGTTACTCGAATTTCCGTTTAAATGCAAACCACTGTCAAAGAGAGGTGAAGAAGCCCCACTGCTATGATCACTGGATGGCCCTGGGGATCCTGCAAGCAAAATGAGAAGTAGTCATTCTAAATGCAGCTCAACAACAATTCACATTGTGCTTAAAAAAGAATGAACTTAAATTCTACCCAAACATAAAGAAGTCAACTACTGCAAGGTGCCTACCCAGCTCTCAAAAATGTTGATGGTTGGGTTACAAACGATGGCTCTTCACCTTTCTTCTGTTTCATGTGGCTGATTATTAATTATCTTACTTTAAATAGAAAAAGCAGGGCAGAGGCAGGGTACTATTAGAATGACCCATCTCACCACAAAGGCTGCTATCAGGATTCAGGGAGCCAGCAGTGTGACGATACATGCTTTCTAAACCATGACACCCGTGGTTAAACATGATTAGTAGCTATGGCGTTTGGAGCTGCATGTACTTCAGAAAACACGTCCTTAAATCAAATCCATTCCCATGGATGTGAACCCATTGTAAGTAGGACCTTTTGATGAGGTTACTCAGTTAAGGTGTGGCCAACGCCATTCAGGATGCGTCTTTATTCTACTACTAGATTCCTTCATGAACAGAATGAATACAGAATAAGAGAGGAAAGCTATGGAAGCAAGAAGCTGAAAGTAATGAAACCCAGAAATAAGGGAGGACCAGTAGACACCATCATGTGCTTTGCCATGTTGCAGAGAGGCCAGGGATTGCCAGCAGCTGGTCTTTGAGAAGAAAGCATTGCCTTATGCTTTGATTTCCACATTTTCTTGGCCTCAACACCATAAGCTAATAAATTTCCATTGTTCAAGTCAAATTATGTCATGGTATTTGCTTTAAGCAGCTTAGGAAATGAAAACACTAGTGTAAACTGTCAGTTATGGGCTCATTTTAGGACTTTTTATAGTTATACTTTCTGTCACTAGCATGAGCTTTGGCCCAGTATTCTAAAAATTATTCTGGATTTAGTGATTGCAATTTTTAAATGATTTATTATTTAACATTTTATTATTATCATCTTTGCTGCATGAATTGCTTTAGAGAAAATTTAAAGATAAATTAGATAAGTATGTAGGCTATGATATTTAAAAACAAAATAAAAGTAGAGATGTAGAAGGGAGCAGAAGTCAGCAGACTTGAAATACTGGTTCTAGATCCTCTCTACTGAGGATCTAAAATGACTTTCTGATCTTAGACTAATCACCTAACTTTTGTGGGTTACAGTTTTCTTTTCTATAAGTAAAGAGAGAGACTGGTCTAAATAAACTCTATAGTATCACTTCTGAGTAGAAATACAGCCAAATGATTAGACCACATATTGGATGAGCCATGCAGGTACAAGTTCCAAGATCTGCTGGTCATTGTCTCTCTGTAATGACCTTTGCCTCTGGCTCTTTAATTCATTTGCTCTACTATGACCACGGAGACAATAATGGGGAAGTGGCATAGATTATTTTTTCACTCTACTTCTTCCAAACTGTGAGAAATAAGTGTTCCAGAAATTCATAAATTTTGAAGCAGAAAAAGTTGAGGGCAGAAAGAGCATCAATATATATTTAATCCTACTTTATTTCAGGGACTTTGCTAGGCAGCTTTAATATTAAATAATTAAATAATCACCTTGCAAGGCACGTGTTACTAATTTTGTTTAATATATGTGAACTTAAAACTTTAAAGAGGTCAAGACGCTTTCCCAATGCTCATAATCAACGAGAAGGGTTAATAAAATTAAAATTCTGGTCTGGATCCAGAACCTATGTCCCTTTGTGGCTTTATCTTTAGTTAAGCCATGAGGGAAAGGGCTCACTGGTGTGTGTCTATGTGTGTGTATAGGTATCTGCATATGTATGTATGTGTGTTTCTGTGTGTGTACCATATCTTAAAAAATGGTTACAACTTAAAATCCTTCTCAATGGAATAACAGATACTCAAATCACAAAATCATGAAATCCAGAACTGATATAGGAATTTATCCATTATGAGCTATGGAGTTGGACTCAGATGGCCTGGATTTGAGCTGGTATAGTCTTGCTAATTGTGCAATTCTGGGCATGTCAGTCATCCATGCAAGGTTTAGTTTTCACAGAAACACAATGGGCACTACTGCCCACCTCAGAGAACCACTCTGTTACTAAAAGAAACAATCTATAGAATGCTTAATAATATGCCTGATACCTATAAATTACTTACTGAATATTTTAAAACATACTCAAATATCATTTCAAGGAACCAATATTCCCATTTGTTGGTGCACAGAAAAAGCCCTCACTTAGACCTAGCGGCAAAAACAAACCCTTCTAGCTCTATTGATTGAGCGAGAAGGGAAGAAAGATGTGAAAGAAGTTATCACCAAGTAAATAACCAAGAGTGATGAAAGGAAAAAAAAAAAAAAAGATGAGCACTAAAAATAAATGCACTGGAGGCTTCCAATGGACTTCAGAAGCTTTACACAGCATCAGGGGCTGCCACAGGCAGTGAGGAAGGGAGGTGGCAGCTGCTTGCTAATTGCCAAGAAAGAATTGAAAAGTGTAGCCCTAACAAAGCTAAGGACAGTTTTTCTTCTGAATATGACAGATAAGCAAGGCTTTTATTCAGTAGCCCAATACCCACTCACTGTTTCGCTTTGGCTGATCACTCATTGCTTTTTTGACCCAACTGGCAATTTCAGAGATGTTCTAGTTTGCTAGCTGCCGGAATGTAACACACCAGAGACAGATTGGCTTTTAATAAAAGGGGATTTATTTCATTACTTCTTCAGAGGAAAAGCAGCCAGCTTTCATCTGAAGTTCCTTCTTACATGGGAAGGCTCAGAGTAATCTCTGCTGGCCTTCTCTCCAGACCTCTGGGTTCTAACAACTTTCCCCAGGGTGATTTCTTTCTGCATCTCCACAGGCCTGGGCTGAGCTGCGAGTGCTGAGATGAGGTATGCTGAGCTGCTTGGATTGTACTAAGTTGAGCTCTCTCATTTAAGCACCAGCCAAGTAACTCAAACATCATTCATTGCAGCAGGCACACCTCCTAGCCGACTGCAGATGTAATCCGCAACAGATGAGGTTCGCATACCGTTGGCTCATGTCCACAGCAACAGAACTAGGCACATCCACTGGCCAAGGCAACAGCTGAATCTGACTACCACAAAAAATAAGCCAGTAACCCATCCCACAACACTATCAATATGGAGGATGGAAAGGGCCTCAGATTGGTCCTGTGTTGCATAGGTGAACATCCTGGACCAATCATAATGGCCAAACTGGGACATGGGCTCATTTTTTTTTTCCTCTTGCTGGAAAATTTTCAAAACCAACTTGAACCCAGTACTAGTCAATTATTAGGAAAAAATTCATATGAAACAGAGGTCTCAAACTGGCAAGGAAAAAGCTGTATCTAGCCAACAAATCTGTTTTGTTTTACAAAAAATGAAGACAGTTCACTTCTGTCTTTTCCTTGAAAACTTAGAAGATCTAACACTACTCAGTTAAAATTGCCAAATGATACAGTGGGAAAATGCTCACCTTCCATGTGGGAGATCCGGGTTCAACTCCTGGACCATGCACCCCCCCAAAAATTACCAAATGATAATAAATGTCTGCAGCAGAGCATTGTTGACTGTCACCTTTGGAAGAGACAGCTGTTTCCTAGATCCATAACCCTGATTCTCTGCATCATGTTCAACCTGATCTATAGTCATTGATGTAGCTTGCCTTTACCCTATAGGAATTTCATTTTCTCAGGCCTACAGATAAGCAATGTTGATAAAATGCAGGTATAGAAAACATAAACATGCATTTGTCACATTATCATTGTCAACACCATCTTAAGTTATAATTTATTGAGGACTAAACTAAAAAACTGCATGTATTATTTGACTCACTAATAACAAAAATAAATCCTGTGAAGTAGGGATTATCTATTATTATTATCTCTGTTTCATAGATAAGGAAAATTAGTGGGATTTGGGCAAAATACATTTGGATGTCTCAGTTTTCTCTTCCGAAAACAGGTAATAGTACCAAAAACTCAAAGGACTGTTTGAAAGATAATATTTAAAGTCTTAACATTCAAAGCACCTAACACAGTGTAGGTAAAGTAGGTATTCAATAAATATAATCTGAAGCTTCTATAGCTATTCAAGAAAATTAAGAAATTCCTAGATCTTCATAAGGATAATGATTTAACAAGGAAGAGTAAAAGTTTTCTTGCCTTTTTCATCATTCTAAGAAAAATTACCTGGAGCAAAGCTATATTCTTTTATTGTGCCTTCTCCTCCTAGCCCTCAATTTTTTGGGGGGCAGGGGGCGGGTATAAGAGTTGGCAATTCCTACATGTGATTTAATGTTGTAAAATCTCAGCTTCTATGATAATATGACACAAAGCCAAATACTTGAAAGCTGCCGTACTGATTGTGTAAAGTTTCCATGATAAGAGAAACAGAAGTTTAGGCATTATAGTAAAAGAGACCTTCTATATCCCTGAGCCAAAAATGCAGTCCTTTAATTAGATCCTCTGAGAACTTGAAAAGAGGAAAGAACTACTCAGAATAGCATTAGTAGCTGGATTTGTCACCAACTAGCCATAAATTATAACAGCTTCATGCATTTGCACCTGGAATGTCTTGTCACTTAATCTCTTTCATGATTAAAATGAAGATCCAATGACATCACATACATAAAGTCATACCATGACTTGTAAATATATTTCAAATATTTCAATTATAAAGGAATGGACATGATGGGCATTTTTATGTCAGCATTTCCCAGTGTAAACAGGTACATATTATGGCCTGGGGAATAAGGGCAGGGGCACTCCAGGCAGACTTCTCACATCTAACCCCATCTCTGCAAGTTTAAGCAAGTTTATAAACTTCTCTGGCATCAATTTTCTTATCTTCAAAATGAGGGTAATAATATTTGTGAGAATTTAACATGTTTGTGAAATAGTTCGTAACAAATTTCTACATGCACATTAATATGCTGAAGGGATCTGGGAATTCTGTGAGAAATAAGAACTGTTTAATTTTGTTTAAACAGTAGTTAGTAATTTCATTTGACCACTGAACATTCTTTTTTTTTTTTTTTTTCACTTAATACTAAATACCAAACTTTACTTTAGAATATCTTTCCATCATTTTCGGTTGCACAGTATTGTTTTCAGAATAGCAACCTTAAGTCTGGTTTTTTTTTTTTTTTTTTTTTTTTTTTTGGCATTTATATGTACATTTTATTACATTATCTCTTTGCATTCCTTTCTCAATGCCTTTTGCTTTACCTCCAGAACCAGCTTATCAGTTATTTGAGAGCAAAATCTGAATGCTTCCAACTCTCTGCACTTTCCAAAAATTCTAAGGGCAATGCTATAGCTACATGCAACACATGCCAAATGGTACCAAGTATTCGGTCATACAAATAAATGAACGAATTTTAATTTGATGGTCATTTAGAGGCTCTAGATTTCTGTCATTTTATTTCTCATGAATATTTTTTTCACCTAGACCCAAAAGGAAAATTTTGAACTCTGTATATCTTTCTTCTGTTTGTCATCAATAAATATCCATTGTTTAGATAGAAAAGATCAGCGCCATCATTAATGATAAAAAGACGGTGTCAAAAACAAGTAGACTATCAGAAAATATATAACACAAATAGTTTACAATCAATATTTATAAGAACATTTAGCCTAAAAAATGAACAATCATCTGTATCAAAACCATATTTACTGCCCTTATACATTAGGGATAGGAACATAAAATGGTGCACGTGCTGAGGGATATAGTCTGGCAATTCCCCCAAAACTGAAACACCACTGAATTGTACATTTTAAAGTGGTTAAAATGGGAAATTTTAGGTTGTCTATATGTTACCAGAATTTTTTTAAAAACTTAGAACTGTACCACCCTGTGAACCTCATATAAACTACTGATTACACTTAATACTATAAAATGTAATAATATTTTATTAATTGTAAAAAAAAAGTACCACATTAATGCAAAGTGTCAAGAACAGGAAAATTCTGAGTGTGTGTGTAGGGTATATGGGAGCTCTTCTTTCTGCACAATTTTTTTATGCTCTTACAATTTCTCCAAAACAAACAAACAAAATGGAATTACATATGATCCACCAATTCTACCCTAGGTACATACCCAGTAGAATTAAAAACATATGTCAACACAAAAAACTGAAAACAAATGTTCATAGCAGCATAACATGTTATAGACTAATATGTTAATATATTATAAACCTACAAAATAGGTTTGTATCAGTGCTATTCAAAAGAGCCCAAACCTGGAAATAACTCAAGATTGTTTATCAGAGGATGAATAAACAAAATGCAGGAGATACATACAATGGGCTATCATTTAGCCATAAAAAGGAGTAAGTACTGTTACATGCTAAAACATGGATGAACTTTGAAAAAATTATGCTAAATGAAAAAAACCAGATACAAAAGGTTACATTTTCTATAGCTCCAATGATATGAAATGTCAACAATAAGCAATCCGTAGAAATGATAAGAAGATTATTGATGGCTAGG
This sequence comes from Tamandua tetradactyla, assembly GCF_023851605.1. Classification (NCBI taxonomy): domain Eukaryota; kingdom Metazoa; phylum Chordata; class Mammalia; order Pilosa; family Myrmecophagidae; genus Tamandua; species Tamandua tetradactyla. The sequence goes on along the minus strand of NC_135329.1, from coordinate 45,032,248 downwards.
GCATGGGAGAAGGGGGTGAAACTGGACTACCTTCAAATATGTATGTTTCTTTTTGGGGTGATGGAACTATTCTGAAATGAAGTAGTGGTAAGGGTTGAATACACAATGAATATATACTAAAAACCACTGAAGTGTACACCTTAAAATGGCAAACTTTATATTATGTGAATTATATCTAAAAAAAAAACACAACAGGGGTCTGAATCTCTGCAAAACCAAAACAAAACAAAATTAAGATGACTCAATCTTAATGGCTATTTGTCTTTTTTAATATAATTTTATATGTTGAAAGTTGGTATTTTCCTTATAAATATGTTATGATATTTTCTTATACTGTTAATCGCTGTTATTGGGTAGATTATTGTATCACAAAAAACAACAAAACAAATGGGAATCACTCAGACAAAAGTAATTTTGTCTTCCCCCAAATATATATTTTGTCTGAATTTATGATGGATTTATGGGCACTGTGCTTAAAACTTTATGCCTACTAAGATTTTAACACTTTCAGATGATTAAAAAATAAAATAAAAGGGTACTTGAAATTTATAGAATTAAAAGAGAACTCAACATCCCTGGCAAGTATGAAGCTGAAGGATACAGTTCTAATGTGATTTAAATGCCAGATTATTGCAAAATTTCCACCTCCTTTTGTATTGTGTACATCGTTAAAGACATGCTGACCTTGTCAATGCAGATATAGCTAGAGTTATCAGAACTCTGCACAGCATATCAGCAATAAAACGGACAAAGGTTATAGGTCAATGACAACAGATTTAACCACGGAGTTCACAAATTTTGAATGGAGCCCATGGTCACAAAGTTAGGATATGCATCTCTTAACAAAAATGGCAACCAGTACCACTGGCTTCCAGTTGTATAATTTCAAGAACCATTCCATCGGGAGAAGGAAATGTGATTTACCTCTCATAGAGATTCTAGCTAATGATTCATGATTTAAATCTTCAGTGTAGGGCATTTCTTTCCTTTGATACTGGTTTATTACTTTTTAAAAATTGTGTTGCTTCACCAGCATTAGGGAAAACTGTCCTAGAAACCTCACCCATCTATTTCCCTTTTCCCCAAAGGCACCTTACTCATAAGATAAATTAGCAAAGACCCTAATATAGATTTCATCAATGTCATTGTGTGCACATCCCGTTTTCAGTTCATACGCTTGTTGTTCCAATGTTATAAATTATTCATTACTTTTCTTCTATGCATGCTGATACGTATACAACAGATAAACAGATAGATTGATAGAGTGATAGCCACTCAAACAGCCTAGTAGAAGAATGCTGTAAATTTACCACCTTACAGTTATACAATGCCAAATAATATACAATGAAAATCAACATTCAACATTTACTGACACTAGAGCCTTTAAATTCTACTTAATAGGATCACTTTGAAACCTTGATAAATATTGCGCTTATACAATCTTTTTTTTTAATAAATCTGTGACTGGAGACATCTAATAACTTTGTATGATTAATACCTCACAATCATTTTTCTTTAAGTGTTCATTCTGAGATTTAAAATTGAAAGGCTATATTGTCTAGCCCTTCTTCACTGTCAAAGTAATAAGATGTCCACCCTGAGAGGTTAAAACTTTCTCTATTTATATTTTTTTGTACTAAACCTCATTACACCCAAACTTCAAATTTCTTCTTTCACCTCTGTCAACTATGTTTCATCTTCTCTCTATTCAAACTGCTCAAATCTATTTAGTAGGTCCCTTCATTGGTCTCTAAGAATTTTGTATAATTGATGATGAGGTAGAGAATGCGTGGAGAATTTGATATTACCTTTTGCCTGCAAATATAAAATGCACTATCGCCTCATTTTTTATATATGTATCCTTCTCTTTTTAATCCACTGTCTTTAAAAAAAAATCTATCATGTACCTAATCTTATTTTTATCCTTTTCAATCTTAATTGTTACATGTTTCTGCATATGGGAATATTAGTATTGCTGATACTAATATTAGTATTAGCAAGTCCTCTCAGGTGCTCTCATCTGAACCCATTGTTTAAGTGTGTGTACCTTGATGTATCCTTAATACCAGTAAATATGACCCTTCCTGGTTGACTCTCAGAACTTGAGATATCTTTTAACACATCTACTATTTTTCTGGATAAAAAGAACTATTTCTCAAATTCCCATGGGATGCGCCACAGTGCTATGCATATTCTTTATTTCTGTTTCAACTTCTGATCTCATTTTTAATATTTCCCACTTTCTAGTACTTTTGAAATACTTAATCTTACTGCATGTACAACCCCAAAATAGTACTCTTCTTTTTATCCTAGAATCCACTGGGTATTCTCATTAATTGCTAATATTTTTCTGCCTAGTAGAGGTATTGGTCTTTTCAAAAGGTAGAATTTGCAGTGAGTTTTATTGACACCTTTTCATAGTAATGGGAATAATATCAATTTTTCTAAGAATAGTGAAAAGCATAGCTATTCCACTGTGGTCTGATAGGGAAAAAAAAAGAGTAACTGAAATTGATTTTCTCTGGATTAGTCAGGAACATGAAAGTAGAACTAATACTATGATTTTAATGCACCTTTTTTTTTCCACATGTGAACCCTACTCCAATCTACTAAGTAGATTCAGCAACTCATTTGTCAAGTTCTACAGTGTTAGAATCATGGACAGATTATAAGATCCTTGTGAGCTTGGACTTTCTATTAAAGCTCGTTCTTTGATTGCCAACAATAGTTCCCGACAAAGAACAGGCCTTCAATCTATACTGTGATGTAGCAGATTGAGTTACGTACCCCCCCTTTCAAAATAAAAGTTCAGATAGAAAGAATATGCATCGCACTGTGGTACATTTTTTGGTAATCTGAGAAATAGGAATGTCAGTCCAGAAAGACATTTCAAAGTTCTGACAGCCAACGAGGAAAGCCCACGCTTACTAGTGTTGAATATACATCAGGGTATGCACACTTAAGCAATGGGTTCTTGTGAGGGCATCTGAGAGGAACTGGGGGTGGAAGCAATACTAATTAATTGTGCTGGTTTGAAAGGATGTACGTACCCTAGAAAGGGCATGTTTTAATCCTAATCCTATTTTGTAAAGGCAACCATTTCTTCTAATCCTTATTCAGTACTGTATGTTTGAAACTGTAATTAGATCATCTCCTTGGAGATGAGATTCAGGGTCTTGATGTGATCTTGATGTGATCATGGGTGATCAAGAGTGGCTGTTAAACTGGATTAGGTAGAGACGTGTCTCCACCCATTTCGGTGGGTCTTGATTAGTTTCTGGAGTCCCATAAAAGAAGGAACATTTTGGAGAATGTGAGCAATTCAGACAGAGCAGAGCAGAATGACACAGCCACGAAAAGCAGAGTCCACCAGCCAGTGACCTTTGGAGATGAAGAAGGAAAATGCCTCCCGGGGAACTTCATGAAACAGGAAGCCAGGAGAAGCAGCTAGCAGATGATGCCATGTTCGTCAGGTGCTCTTCCAGATGAGAGAGGAACCCTGACTGTTTGTCATGTGCCTTCTCACTTAAGAGAGAAACCCTGAACTTCATCAGTCTTCTTGACCAAGGTATCTTTCCCTGAATGTCTTTGATTGGACATTTCTATAGACTTGCTGTAATTGGGACATTTTCTTGGCCTTAGAACTGTAAACTAGCAACTTATTAAATTCCCCTCTTTAAAAGCCATTCCATTTCTGGTATATTGCATTCTGGCAACTAGCAAACTAGAACATTCATCTTAACTCACTTTCCTGTGAGGGTGACCTTTGGAAAACGTTATTTTTAGTTAAACTACGACCAACTGAATCAGGATGGATGTGTGTGTGTGTGTGTGTGTGTGTGTGCGTGTGTGTGTGTGTGTGAGTATGCTGTATGGCAGGGTCACATTTCATTATTTTTCCATGTGAGTATCCTGTTATTTGCAGTACCATTTGTTGAATTTTTTGTTTCTTTGTTTGCTTTTGGGGAAGCGCATGAACCAGGAATCGAACCCGGGTCTCTTGCATGACAGGCGAGAATTCTACCACTGACCTACCCTTGCACCCCTCAATTAGGATGGATTTTAATCTTATTACTGGATGCTTTGTGAAAAGAAAGCCACTGAGAAAAGCCAGAAGCTGTTAGTCAACAGAACCCAGAGGAGAAAGAGGAAATTGCCATGTGATGGGATGCCAAGGAACCCAGGATTGCCAGCCAGCCAAAATTCTGCCAATCCTGGGAGAAAGAAGCAAGCTTTCTAGCTTCTGAAATCACATGCCAGTGAATTCTTGCTGTTAAGCCAACCCATACTGATAATGGAATATTTTACAAAAGATGATAGCTGGATAAAATAATTAAAAGCAACAGCGACTTTCCTTAAAGTGTTTTATACATAGTGGTTTATAACTACAAACTAGACCATAATTCAAGTACAACAGAGAATTACAAGTTTTGTATCAAAATATGGTAGGCATGTCAGAGTACAGATTTAATTATTTTCCTTTTTACTTAAACTTTTTCTTTTTAAGGTACACAAATAGGTATTTTAAATAAAACTTCGTTTCCATATATGTATATTAATATATATATAATCATGGTAAATTTATTTTAAAGAGGACGTATACAGTGAATAACTCAACAAAAGGCAGTCTGAAGATACATTCATTCAAAAAACGTTGACGTATCATAGGTAGAACGTCTTAAGAACATGTAATGCTGAGGTATCAATCTGTATCTTTCTTCTCTCTGAATACATGCTCAGGAAAGATTTATACTCCTGTAAGTGTTATATCATTTGGATAAATAATGTGTCAAGGAAGGAAATTCTCCAGTACCCTTGAATTTCTCCCCTTTCCTCTTACCTAATGGGAGCTTCAGAAATGATGGAGCTTCCTTGAGATACTGAACAGTGATGGTAACTTCATCGCCAGCATTTCTCAAAAGATGCACCTGTCAACACGACAAAAAATAGCTCCTTTACCATCACACACAAAACGAAATCCCTACCTTTCTCAGCTGTTTCTCAAGAACTCAGTGTTAATTATGACCTTTGAGACATCGAAAATTTGTAGGGTTAAACTGGGATAATAACAGAATGGCTATGCAACCCAAATTAAAGAACTTCTGTATTTTATTTACATATATATTATGTTCACCAGCAGAGGTTTGCTATTATTTAACCTTAAGACCAGGCTCTCTGCTTACTGTAGGATTGTAATCTACCACAGAAAATCATGTGAGAGATCAATTTATTAGTACGACTAGCCAATTTCCAGATATCAGCAAAACTGGATTAACTGTGATACAACCACCTATAAATATGAGTTACATAGTTTAAATAAAATTTTAGGTCCCAAGAAATTAATGGACATTAATATGATTTAACAAAACTTTTGTTGGAATTTCAAACTATCTTCATGGTTTTAGTCACTTCCACAGCCACATGTATTTTATTACTTATTCCACTTAAAGTAAGCTTTTTGTGCTAAGTATATTCACTGTCATTTAAGTAAGTTGGATTGGGGCACTACAAATTCTACATGTTACAAAACTACCATTTATTAGAATTACTTGCAATCCCACCCTATGTATGTCTATGATGCTTCTGCTTCAACTCTAACCAAAGGACAGTAATAGCTAGTCCTCATTCTTACTCACTCATATAACCTGTCAGCAATTTGAGCAGATTCCCTCATTAACTCCTTCATTCCCTTTGCTTGTGGGGTCTTTATTTCTTATGTCACTTCCAATTACATCATTTACTCCCTGGTGTATTTACACTCATTAACAGATTTTTAAAATACTGGATGGAGGTAGAGTGGGTGTGGTAGAGCTCGGGTTAAAAATATTTAGATGCCTCTTCTGAACTTGGGAATCAAATCTAAATAATTTCTATGTCACTCAAGGGTATTTACAATATATCCTCAGTCACCTTACTAGCTCTATTTATCTATCTCACCTAGGCCCTCTAAACTGAACAGACCCTTGAATATAGGCAATTTCAAGAACGTACTTTGCACTTCTATGTCACTGAGCCTTTACTTTATACCTTGACCAAAGAAGGTTTGTGCATTTTCCCAGGCCTCATGAAATCCCACTAAATATTTCAAACCCAGTTCAGTGCAACCACTGCTGAAAAGATCTACTTAATTTCATCGGGCATTTTCAGTATTCTACCTCTTCTTACTACTCATCTTTTTCTTTATTATTACTAATGGCATTGTGTGGCAGCCCCTGTGTATAGCAGGTACTAGGGGTATGTTTTACATATATTAAGTCCACATGATCCTATGACATAATCATCATTGCATATTTTCCAAGGCTATACCACAAGTAAGAAGCCGAGGCATTCCTAAAACCCAAGTCTTCTTCTCTATGAAGCCATCTCTTTTCACTAGCTGTTTTAGAGATAAATTGTGTCCTGAGCAGCATTAATGAAATATCATCCAATTGTTGTTTACTCATTATTAGGGGCAAGTCTCCAAATGTCTAGCAGAGGTTGAACCATGTCTTCAAATATCTAGTACGGCTTAAGGTTCAAATAGCTAGTAGTTACATAGTGACTAAGAAACAGAAGTTATTTTCGTACTGAATCAAGGAAGGCATTAAAGCTCAGATTTAGAGGATCTGTTTAGGGCCATCTTCTATTCCTGTATAATATCCTACAGGGAAAGTAACCAATCTGAATTCGTTTCTTCTCACCACCAACAAGAAGCAGAACATAAAGTATCTTCTCTGATGAATGGAACCCAAGATTACTTGAGAAAAGCTCAGTGTAACTGCATCCTCTCTTTCTGTACTGAAGGGATGCATAATCCTGCAATGCCTATCCTATAAAATCCTTTATCTATAGATGTGAATGGTATGAGGGTATGGGGAGGAGAAAGATAACAAAAGACAACTGTGGCACTCTGAAAGTGGATCCCAGCCTGTTTAATTTTCTAATTGCTGGAGAACTCAATTTAATTTTAGTTAAAAAGGACCAGAGCATCAACTAAAGAGGACAGGATTTGAGGCTTCTGTGACTCCTTGAGGATACATTCCAAGCAATATTACTCTCCTTTTTAAATAATCTAGTTCCTGTTTTTAGCTATTTCTTTAATTATACTATCTTGTGGTTATTCTGTTTTAAATGAGTTAGCGTGTATGCTTGTGTGTTTATCAGTGTGTGTATGTACACATGCCCAATGTTCATATGGACACTTATTCCTGCCTATCTACCTAAGTAAGTGAGGCAACTAAATCTGTTGAATGATTTTCACAAAATTTTCTGGAGAACAAGTGTGACTGATAGTATTATAAACTCCTACTTGATAAGGGCTAATTAACCTAAAAGACTCACTCTCATATTTACAGCTTAGCTTGCAGGGTCCTTGAAGAGATACCATATGGTAAAGTTAATTTTGTGTGTGGGTAACAAAACAACACTAAAATGTGGGGCAGATGACCTGAAAAAGTTAGACACTTAATTAAGGACCATACTTAGCTTCAACTTCTTATATTTTTCAAGTCCCAAATGTTTACCCTGCCTTGATTTGTTGTACTTCAAAATACCTGAATGAGACAAAGGTTTTTCTTCATTGCTAAATTTATTTATGTATTCAAACCATGCATGAGGCACATTAAAATATATTTGAATATTGACTATTGATGTTACTAAATTCAGTAAATGACTTGAAGACTATTTCTCCATGCCCAAATCATTATCTTAAGACTCTCAGATGTTACAAAGCCTAATTCCACTCTTTACGTTTATATGGCAACACTCCTTTTCCACCACACAGCAAGACATAATTGCTTTCTGCATCCAATTAAAATCAGTAATTGTGGCACCTTTCCTAGAAGCTCCCTGCCACCTTTATGACTGCACTCCTAATCACCACTCAACATCTGCTCTGTTCTAACAGTAAACTTACCATGTTTTCCAACCTCTAATCTAGCAGCCATGCCATCAAACTCTTCAGAGATAAGTTGAGTATATTTCTTTTTAAAAAAGGATTCAACTTCTAAATGAATCTTTTCCCCAAGTATTTAAAAATTCCACCCAAGCCATTCGATCCTACTAAGGGCTGTGGCACAACTAGCTCCAAACAAGACAAGGAGTTTGTGTGTCCACAAAGCTCCTACATGGCATCTTGTCAATGACAGTTCCATGGGAGACCTTCCAGGGACCATAGAACACTCCATACGACTACACATATGGGCAGCCTAAAAAGAGTTAGTGCATTTTTACAAATTTTAATTTAAAAGACCATATATTGAATATTTAAAAATATGAAATAATATACACATATAGTGAAAAATTAAATATTAATCACATACCAGATCTCTAGTTCCATACCTCAGAGACTCTGCTCCTAGAATTTTGGGGCATCCTTGCAGAAATATTCTGTACATTTATAAGAATGACTTTTATTCTGAGGGCAATTTGGTCATAGATACCAAAATTTACAATTTATGCCATTTTGATACAGAAACTGTATCTGTAGATATATTAGCAGATGGAAATAAATAAATGTATCCAGTAATGTTTAATGCACCACACATACACAAATACTGTATATTTCTAAGCCATTATATTTCCCTTATCTTTACTTAAATGTTAACATGCCCTACACTTTTTGAGACATTGCTTCCTTTATCTAAAGTATATATCATACAGTTTATTCCATATCAACTCATATAGGTCTATTTTGCTCTTTTTCATGGATACATAGTGTTCTATTTTGAGAATGTTCTACAAATAATTCAATTAATACCCAGTTTTAAAAATCTCTGTTGAGCGGGTTATTAATGTCACTTTTAATTCTTGATCATGTTTATGTCTTCACTAATATCCTTTAATTAATCTTTTCTGGTCTGTATATCTCATATTATTAGAAGAAAAATTTTAAGACAAACTTTATGGCTCTCTGTTAGCCCTGTGTCAATTTCCACCACTTTCATCTGTATTCAGCAACTTACATACTAAGACTCATCAGCATAAGCCCTTAACTGTCTCTATCCTAAGTTCCTAGCCCCTCTCTGACTTTGTTCCACTGGACTGGTCAAATCCCAACTATGATGAAATCCAACCTTCCAACTGAATCCCCTTCTGAAAACTTAATACCTAAAAATCACGAAACAAAAAAAAAATGCCTAAACCTGCTGATTGGTCCCCCTTCAATGACAGATCCTTAGAACCACCTGATAATCAAGTCATATATTTCTGATCTTTCCACTCTCCCACTCGAGTTGATAATTATCTTGTCTTATAAAGCTTCAACACATTCTCTCCTATCCACCTCTTATCTGCTGAACTTGAGAAAATAGAAGCTATCAAAAGAAAACCTCCCACAGCTCCAGCGACCACATATATCTACCGTGACACATACGTTGTCTTCTATAATCTATTACCTTCCTTTCCTTTCTGAGGATGAACTGTTTCTCTCCTAGAGAAAGCTAAGCCTTTCTTTAGTACTAGAATCCGTCTGCTTCACCTTTTCAAGGCTACTTCTCTATTAAAGTTCTTCCTCTTTCTCTTCTGAATCATTTATCAATTGTCTCCAGTGGGCCATTCTATAACCCTACAAATGTGCAATTTCTCCTATCTTGTGGTGGACTGGGGGTGAGGAGGGGACAGGGAACAAAAACAAAGAGAAAAATCTTATTGATTCTACATCCCCCTTCAGTTATATCATTTCTCATTTCCTCTTCAAAGCAAAACCTCCTGAAATCAAAGTATATACTTTTTGTCTCCTAGTCCTTTCCTCCCATAATCTTCAGCCCACCCCAATTAAACTTTTGTTTACACTATTCACCAAAACTGTTATTTTCAAGGTTACCAATGAACTTCAAGAGGCTAAATATACATGTGACAAATCTGAGTTCTCATCTTATAGGTTCTCTTAGAAGTACTTTGCAGAGTTGACCATTCTCTCTTCACTTACATAGCTCCTTTACTTGGTTTTCATCTTATCACACTTGCCTGGCTTCCTCACTCAATAGCTGCTAACCAGGTACGTTCATTCAGTTTCATGGCTTCCTAAACACTTCATCTACTGAAGAATCACAAGTTTTTGTTTTTGTTTTTTTAACATGGGCAGGCACCGGGAATCGAACCCAGGTCCTCTGGCATGGTAGGCAAGCATTCTTGCCTGCTGAGCCAGCATGGCCTGCCCAGGAATCACAAGTTTTTACCTCCAGCCCAGACTCTCCTCTGGAATGCTAATTCATATTCACAGTTATCTACATGACACCCATCAGATGTTAAATACGTACCCAAAACACAACACATCTAAAATCAAACTACCTTTCCTTCTTCTTAATTAGCATCTTCTAGTGATTTTCTCCATGTCAAAAAACTGCAAATCTGTTTTCAGATCCTCTCGCCAAAAATGTTTTATTCATCCTTATAAATGGATACAATTACATCTCACCAGGTCCCCAGCCCAGCTCCAACCCAGTGTTTTCTTCTGCTGGAGTTATTGCAATAACCTCTAGGTAGCCTCCCTGCTTCTCTCATATCTCCCTATCCTCATTCCATTCTTAGCATAAGGGCACTCATATTACTTGATAAAATAAGTTAATTAAGATCTATGTCTGCTCCTGTTAACTCTTAAGAAGGCCTACGGCTCGAACTGAGACTCTATAAAACTTTCAAGAGGTGAGCCTGCTTTCCTGGCACCTAAAATTTCCAGAGGGTTCCGAGACCAGATAAATCCTAAAACCCAGAGGGACCGTCCTCTCCAAGATTATCAACTAATTACATCCTCCTTTCCTTTAGTATCAACACCCATTCTCAACATGAAAAAGTCAGAACAGGCATTGCCTAAAGATCCCTATAGATTGGCAGAAGGATCAAAGGAGAAGGAGGAGTATAACATGAAAAATAGGATTTAAAAAATAAGTATGACTGCTGAATCACTATATTGATATTTCTTCTAGCCTCCAGTATTTAGGAGCAGTTAGAAGGAAAAAGCTGAAATAGTGGAATGGTAACCCATAACAAACTCTGAAATCTGTTCTGTAACTGCTTGTTGAAGTGAACTTTGAAAATCATTGCTTTCGTTTTCTTTTCTTTGTATATACATTATATTTCACAACACAAATATGATTAAAAATGTGATGTCTGGCAATGCCAGTCTGGGCTAATGAAAGAGACTTCTTTTCTGGCAAAAAGAGGGAAAAAAATCTAGGTCTGTAAGCATTTTATATTTTTGATAAGTTATGTTTTCTCTTTGTTTCTTTACTCACCTTTTATCTCTTTATTGCTGTGAAATTTTTACTCTATTTTTGCCCTTCTTGCATTTCTTCATAACTTTAGGCAAATTAACTTCAATTTTTCCTATCAGTCTTTATTTTATCAATTTATTTCTTACATTGAGGAAGACAAGTGGAAGCATACTCACATATCTCTTTCTACATCTTCTCACTTCTGCCTTATATTGGTTTCATCTGAGTGCTTAGGATATGTCACCTCACATGGACATGATCTACGTATTCAAGAGTTATGATATTTTTTTATTTTAGCTATTTTTCAAGTTACTCTATATTATAATTAACATCCTTCTAAACTTCAATTATGGTTTAAGAAAATGCATTCAAAGCATGTACTTCCCTTCATACGATATTATAATGACTAAATTAACTATAAAATCTCATTATAGTTAAACATGCTTTTAGTAATTAAAAAAAAGATATCAAACAATATACTTAAAATATACCTAAGGGAAAAAAAAGTTTCTGAGCATCAAAATGTCAGCATTGAAAGATGTGTTAAATGGAATTAAGAAAGGGGATATTTACCAAAGTAGACATTTTAAATTCACAATTATAGCAAGAACAAAACTGCAAATTGAAAGGTCTCAGATATAAACACCCCTTACCAAATATTTGGAAGGATCTATATTTTTGAATTTGACTCTAACACTATGGTTACTGCTATCATGGCTATGTGATTGTGTGGTAAAAGAGTGGTATTAAGTTCAATACTGTTTGTTAGTGCTACCTGCCAATTGTTTTTTTAAATGGAAAATTATTTACAAACATATCATTTAAAAATAGGCATTGGTATTTTATAAGGTTGACTTTTTTGGTTTCATTCTCAATATATTTCTATTTTAGAATCTAAGCAGAGAAGTTCAGCACTGGGCAATAAAACTAAATACATATGAATTTAGCTTTGGAAGCTTCTACTGCCACCAGGGCACACAGAGATAAGATGGTTGTTGTACGTGTGTGCAGTCAGAATCCCATTAATCATTTTTCCATCACCTATTTATCATGGCCAACATTTTGGAAAATTTAATATACCTCTTTTCTATGCAAATTTTAAATGTTTCATTCACATAAATTTAAGTGAATAAGGGAAAATTTCGTTCATGAATACATTCTTAAATTTAGTTTTAAAACCAGAACATCTTGAACAAATAAGTTATTTCACTGTAAATGATTAAGGTATCATCATTTAGTTAATTGCTAGCAGCAAAGATTATTCTACAATGAAATAACAGCTTATGCAAGTGGACCATTTGAGTTTGACATTAAATATTTTCACTACCCTGAGGAACCACCTGATTTTTTGCTGTTAAGGATATCTACTTGATGGGAAAGGCACCAAAATATTCTTGCAGGCAAGAAAACTTTGATGCACTGATTTTTGTGCATAGAGCAATGAGAGTTTTAAAGAAAACTGCTTAAGATAGATTACTTTCTCTTTTATCAAATGATGCATGGTATATCTGTCCTTGGAACTATAACTCAACACTCTTCAATAAGCTTCCAGAGCAATGCAATGTTGGGTCCATATTGCCCTGTGGAATAGGCTGGTGTGGAGTCAGTTATACCTTATACTTCTAGTTTGCGTACAGAACCATACTTTCAAGGACCTGAAAATTTTTTTAACCTAATCAGTGAAAACCTGCATTGTGCTTCTCTATGGAAAATAACTCAAACTCAGTTCTATTTAAATACTACATTAGTAAACTAACCAAACAGCCTATTAAATTATTCATTATTTAAAAAAAAATTCTCATTGTCAGTATTCTTTCAATATTTGAGCAAAGTGCTTGTATCCATATGAACTTAATTTGCATTGGACTGGAATTTTCTCTAATTGTAAAAGCATTTTCATGAAACCCTTTACTCTTATTTTGTATCCTTTCAAAAAGTTCTGAATTTTGAGCACTATGCTAACCATAAACTAGCAAGCTTATTATCTAAATATTTCCACTATTCAAGGCCAAAATAGAAAATTAACTCCATTATTATCCATAAAAATAAAATTTTAACAGATTTTAGAGAATATTGTTAATTAAAATCCTTTTTTCTACTTATCTGATTTTCATTCAAGGAAGCTCCCTGAAGAATTCTTAAATTCCTACATTTGTTTACTTATTATACTTTCATGCATAACCAGCCCACATATTTCATTATTTACCAAAAATAGACAAAGTTCTCTTTCTTCGGTATTTGACCCTGACAACACCATTTTCATTAATACAGTCATTCTTTCACTCCCTATAAAATCACTGAGCAAAATCTAAGTGCTACTCATTGTGTTGGGCATTGGATTGCTAGTCCTCCTTGCAAGTGATCGAGACTTCCTTATTGGGCAGGCATTTAAAGCAGGTGCTGGACTTACGCCCTAGCTGAGTCACGATACAGAAAATATTTGAAACACCAAAGCCTTCCCTGGCTTCCAATGAATGAAAGGGACAACCACAGGGCTCCCCATATTCTTTGTGGCACCAGCACTACAAATGGCCTAAGAAATTTGTCCCCACACGGAAACCATAATTTAAACTGATTATCCATTTTCTAATTTGAGATCACCAGAATAAACTCCTCAGGTCTTACATTCTTATAAACTCAGTCATAAGATGTCCAAGACTACCAAATCAGTTTCCCTACCCTAACCCAACCACATCATTCCTCTTTCCTAATCACCCAAATGCCTTCACTTTAATCAAGTTTTATAATATCAGTAAAAGCGCCTATAGGTTAAAATTCTTCTTTAATTTTTCCATTCACCTGCTTGCTCTAAAAACAAAACTAAACAACCAAAAACAAGTTATAGTCTGAGAACCCTGCTCTCTCACAACTCTGTTCAGTGCTGTCTGTTTGTGTTTCTCGTGTGCATCCCTGGTACAGGAGGTGAGGTAGGCCAAATTGTTCTTCCACATCCATTCTCCCCCAGAACAAACAAACAAACAAAACACTGCTTTGAGGCATATGCAATCTGACTAAACCCAATAACCCTCCTTATGCAGGCCTCTACTGACCTTTGAACAGCTCCTCCTCGTCTTTCGCTCCACTGACACTATTAAATAGACCATTCTTGGGAATTTCAATATCAATGTACTGTATTTTTAGTAACCAACTTTAACCTTGGGTTTTAGTTTCTTGAACTCTTTCCTCATCCCAAAAGGTCTTATTGTCTATACCACCTAAGCCACATACCCAAAAATGCTTTAAAAATATCTTTTTTTTCTCAAAGTGCTTCTACAATTTTGAACCTCTCAGATCCAGTATTATTTCATGTCTTGCCATTTCATACCCTCACTCTGGTATATTTCAACCATACCACAACTTCCAAACCATTGACCCAGCCACGTTCTCACTACACAGCACAGCCTATGGTCTCACTGTCCTCCTTATCAAACTTAAATTCAATATCCATCACTGTCACTTTGCCTTGCATGCTTCATCATCGTTGGTCAAATATCTAACTCTTTTCCTACTCTGTACTTGCTCTCAGGCTGCACATTTAGGCTTGCAAAAACATACAATTTGATTGACTAATCTTACTTTAACTTCATTACCATTGATCTCAAGTGGACTTTTAGTGCAACGTACATTCCCCTGCCTATTCTCTCTCCTTTTAATCAATAGGATGATTCCACAACTTCTTTTCATTGAAATACGCAACACGTTTCCCACTCCCCGCTTTCAGTTGCTGATCATACATCTTATTTCAATGAGAAAAGTAAAGAGAAATATCCTATATTTGGAGCCCATTTTCTATCAACTTACATCCAACCTATACTCTGTGTTCTCTCTTGTGACAGTAAAGAACATTCCTTGCTCCCATCTGAGGTCAGGGAATTCATTCCTTCTAGCTTTCTAAAATACTTGCACAATTCAATTGTTGCAATTATGTTGCAATTGCTCCCCTCTTTCTCATATACCAGTATCTTTCTTCTATGTGAATTGTTTCCCTCAGAATACTAACATGCCACAGTACCTTCTATCATATTATACTTCTCTTAACCCAACATCATATGTGTGGTAGTTAGATTCAGTTGTCAACTTGGCCAGGTGAAAGTGCCTAGTTCTGTTGCTGTGGACATGAGCCAATGGTACATGAACCTCATCTGCTGCTCATTACATCTGCAGTCAGCTAGGAGGTATGTCTGCTGCAATGAATGATGTTTGACTTAATTGGCTCGTCCCTAAATGAGAGAGCTCAACGTAGCACAGCCCAAGCAGCTCAGCATACCTCATCTCAGCACTCGTAGGTCAGCTCAGGCTTTTGGAGATGCAGAAAGAAGTCACCCTGGGGAAAGTTGTTGGAACCCAGGGGCCTGGAGAGAAGGCCAGCAGAGATCGCCCTGTGCCTTCCCACGTTAAGAAAGAACCTCCGTTGAAAGTTAGCTGCCTTTCCTTTGAAGAACTAATGAAACAAATCCCCTTTTATTAAAAACAAATTTGTCTCTGGTGTGTTGCATTCCAGCAGCTAGCAAATCACAACAATATGCAACAATATGCAACAAAACTGCCTGTTTTCTCTTATTGAAAAAATGTGCAAAAAAGTTAGTTATACTTATTCCATCTACCTCCTCAATTTTTATTTTTCTTACACTCTCTTGGATCACTCCATTAAAACTACACTTGTGAGGGTCCCCACTGGCCTCTACATCGAAAATCTGATCGATATTCAGTCTTCCTCTAAAGTGACCTCTCAGAAGTTTTTGATAAAGTTTATCACTCTTCATTTCTTTAACTTGTTTTTCCTTTGGCTTCCAGTATATAGCAGCTTCACCATTCCCCCCTATTTCATGGAATGCTTTTTTTTTTTTCTTTTTGTCTTAATGACCTTATTCTGCATCCTAAATTTTAAATGTGAGCATTCTCTAAGGAACTATTTTACTGCTTCCTCAGACTTTTCTTCTCTGTATGCATGCACATTACCTTTCTAGGTACTCTCAATACTCTGTATACATTTATGACTTCCAATTTTATATCTGAAGTCCCAGCATTGGCCATTGCGAAAATTGGCTCTTCAATTAAGTTAATTCCTCAGACCTAAATTTGGCGTCACTTTGGAAGCCCCTGCTTCTCCCACAACCTGCATTCAGTCCAACTGAATGACCTGTAGGGCTAATTATAAAATGTATCTGCATTATGACCATTTGCCTCTCCTTATATGGTTGCTATCAAGGTAACACAACTAATATGTATTGGCACTGACATTAGGATCCATGTGTGTCCATAATGGAATCTTCAATAGGTGGAAGATCTTGTTTGTACAGGTTAGTGTGATACCTGGATACACCCCAGAGAAATGTGGGAAGAGAATAAAAAAGTATTCACAAAGATCCTTGGGGTACTGTGGAGAAAGGGAGATATATTAAACTTCACCATCAGGGGAATTTCTGGGATATTCTCGCAAGTAGTAGGGATAACCAAATCAAGAGGCTGAGCCCTCAATCTTGGGTTTCACCCCTATGAAACTTATTTCCACAAAGAAGAAGCTAAGCCTACTTATAATTATGCCCAAGAGTCACCTCCAGAGAACCTCTTTTGTTTCTGAGGTGTGGCCTCTCTCTCTCTAGGCTAACTAGGCAGGTGAACTCACTGCCCTTCCGTTCTATGTGGGACATGACTCCCAGGGGTTGGAACTCACCCTGGAAATATGGGACAGGACTCCTGAGATGAGCCAGAATCATGAGATTGAGAAATCCTTCTTGACCAAAAGGGTAAAGAGAGAAATGAGACAAAAAACTGTCAGAGGCAGAGAATTCTCAAGCACAGTTGAGAGGTTATCCTGGAGATTATTCTTATGCATTATAGATATCCCTTTTTAGTTTATGGGATATTGGAGTGGCTAGAGGGAAGTGTCTGAAATGGTTGAACAGGATTCCAATAGTCTTGATTCTTGAAGACGAATGTATAGCTCTTACAATGTGACCGTGTGATTGTGTCACCTTGTATCTGATGTTCCTTTTATCTAGTGTATGGACACATGAGTAAAAAATTAAAGATAAAAAGATTAATTGATAATAGGGGGGAATAAAGAGTAAAAAAAAATTGGGTAGATTGAAATAACTAATGGTCAATGAGAGGGAGGGATAAGGGGTATGGGATGTATGAGTTCTTTTACTGGAACGATGCAAATGTTCTAAAAATGATCATGGAGATGAATACACAACTATGTGATGATATTGTGAGCCAATGATTGTAAACTTTGGATGGACTATATGTGCGTGAAGATATCTCAATAAAAACATTTTTTTTAAAGAAGAAGAAATAGAAATGTCAAAAAGTAAGATTCCAATTTTGTTTAAAATGTAAATGTAGAAGAGATTGAGAATGAGGACACAAAAGTCAAAATATTAAGTTTTTTTTTCTTGGTAGTGTAATTACACATCATTTTAGTTTCCTTTTCATACTTTTCTATTTCTTTAAATTTTCTACATTGGGCATATGATATTTCATAGTGAAAATAAATTTACTAAAATAAAGGAATAAGTAATACCTCATAGATATCACTGTTACCTGTGATCTCAGAAATAAATTTTATTTTATTTATTAAAAAAACATTTGCGTGTACCAGACTCCAAACGCTTTGAGATTAGCCATTTGGTTTTCATTTGCCTTGAAACAAACAAGTCGGGTCTTGCCTATTATTTTACTTTTAACCTCTTGGATTGACTTTGTTTAAAGCATTTCTCTTGTAATGCATCTAGCTGTGTACATGTGTGTGTGTGGTGGTGGGGCATGGAAAGGGCCGAGTTCCTGAGCCAATCTGAGAATCCATTTTTTAGTTAGGGAGAATTAATCTCCTTACATTTACTGTTACAATCCAATCCAATTATGTGCTGTGCTAGTGCATTCAATACCCATCATTATTTGATCAGAAGGCCAATAAAGTTATGAGATAGTTAAGTGGCAATTGTTAACAAAATGATACAGCCTACATGCCTATAATATTACTTTACATTTTCTTTGTTTATATACTTTTTCTGTATTCTTTATATTTATATAATTGTCCTTATCTATTTTATATGATCTATATTATCTTTCACTCTTTCTATCCATCTTACTTACCTCTCAGCATTCTACAGTGTATATATATACAGCTTCACTTGCATTTTATATATTAACTTGCTAAGTTTAATCAATATGTATCATCTTCCTAAATATAAACAGCTCCAGAAAGAAACTCATGTTTTTGGTGTCTTCCACTCATAAAAGATGAAGGAAAAGTTGCACTTACTTTGGCACCCTTTGGCAAGAAGTCATTCCAAGCTTTGGTGCACCGTCTTATAGCTTCTTATAGGCTACAGTTGATGTTTCCAATGGTCATTATCAGCTGGGTGATACTATTACACTTCTAAATTTCTTCAATTATTACCCACAATTTTTCACAGTGGTCACAATTTCCTATGGGCTTCCACCGCCCTCACTCACATTGCTTCAAGATATATATGATCAATAGTCTTTCAAATTTTTCCAAGTTCCTAGTCTTACTATAAGAAAAGTTACTTTTCTACTTTAATTTTTTTGGTTGATTTCTGTCAGAATTAGGCGGATGCCTTTTTGTATTTAAAGCTATTTTCTAAAGGTTCTCTGGGTTTGATCTCACTACAGGCCTTTTACCTCAAAGCAACATCTTACTCGATATAACAAATTTCCTACTTAATATCTATAGACTCTGTTTTAGCTTTCATATGCGGAGTACTCAACTTGCTTTATTGCCATTTTCGTTTAAAGTTAAGAAAATGTGTTTAGTCTTTGTGCTGGTTTGAAACTGTTATGTGCCTCAGAAGAGCCATGCTCTTTTAATCCAACCATGTAGAGGCAGACCTTTTGCAAGGTGGGACATTTTGATTTGATTGTGTTCATGGAGATGTGTCCCACCAATTGTGGGTGGGTTATTTTGATTACATGGAGATGTGACCCCACTCATTCAAAGTGGGTCTTAATCTGCTTGCCGGAGTCCTTTAAGAAGGATACATTTTGGAGAGTGATACATTTCTTACATTTCTCCAAGACAGATGCTTGGAGAGCTAAGAGAGATCAGAGAGATGAAACCGGATATAGTTTGGAGACGTTAAGCTAAGAAATGAAATTCAGAATTTGCCCTGGAAAAGTAAAGAAAGGACTGGCAGAGGCTTAAGAGAGTGAAAGCCACTGAATCAGAAACTGAAAGCAACATACTGGGTGCAAGGACAAGCAGATGCCAGTTACATGACTTGTCAGCTGACAGAGCTAGTCTAGATGCTGACAGGCTTTCCTCCAAGAAAGCACCCTCTTGATGGTGCCTTAATTTGGACATTTTCAAGACCTTAGAACTGTAACCTCATAACTTAAATATATGCTCTTCAAGAAAGTCAATCCATTTCTAGTTTCTTTAACAAACTGAAAAAGTCTTCAAATTATTTGCATTGTATTACAGCTATGATTTCCAGCATTAATTATGTTTTACCACCTTAAATTGCTTGCATTTTTCTGCTCTATGCAATTAGTATTGTCTACTTAACTCTTGTATAGATTTTGCCTAAAACATGAACAAGTTATTGTTAGCGGAAAACCACATGCTCTCCTACTCAGAATTACAAGCTTTCATGTCATTCCCAAACTACTATGGGTTTTCCTAAGCTTGCATCAAGCAATTTTCATTGCTTTTTATCCTCAGATAAATAGATTTAATTTTTCCACAAAGTGATCCCTTTGTGAAGTCATCATTAATGGCATCATATAACATTATTTGTACTTTTTAGCTTCTCCTATTTATATTTATAATCATATTACATTTTCTTTATAACTCAAGCAAAGAAGAAGATCCTTTTTTGTATGCCATTCAAAAAAGCAATACAATTTTTTAAAAAGTGGATCATTTCTTTCACATCTTTTAAAATAATACTCATAGAACAGTATTTTATCTCTTAGTTGAGCATCAGCTATCATTATAACAGTCTTTGAAATTATAGTGGTAGCTGTTAAGTATTCTGAAGAAACAAAATCATTGTTCTGCCCTCTCATCCACATATAATCCAGAAGTGATAGTTATGATACAATGCCTGGCATAAAAATACATAAATAGTACTCAGATGATAATACCATTGTATGAATCCCACTGGTGATATCTAATATAGACCCTTTAAAAATCCAGATAAACTATGCAGAATTACACTTGAAGCATAAATGAAACCAAAATATTCTATTCTGAAGTATGAGAAGATCAATTGATGAAGTTTATGTACTTAAGATATATATTAAAAGAGAAATGCCTTATAATTTTGAGAAAAATCTGTTTTCAATACTTAGATATTATGTGTAACACGGTGTACTCTTGAGACTCCCAGATTATGCCCCTATAAACTGAGGCTAATCCATTCTCCCAGAGTTTTTATGAGGATTTGACAAAATAATGTGACTGAAGCTGCCTTACAAAATATGAATGGCTATGCTTGTTATAATTACTAGGTGGATGAAAGTCTCCAATGAGACTGTAAGGAAGTAATGAAAAAGAGCACAAAAATGGGCAAAAGACTGGCAGGAAATCATAGAAGTAAAAAGGTTTAAAGCAGCTTAAAGAATTATTAAAATATTTTAAATCCAAATATGAACAGAAGAACATAGGAAAGTTCCTAAAAGTGGAAGAGCCAGAGAACACAACTCTCACAGTGCGTATTCCCAGAGCAAAATGTCCAAAGCTTCAGTCAAGTGAGAAAGAGGCAGTTTGGGGTTACTGTGGAAGAACGAGCCTGCATTTGGAAACAGATCAAATGAAGAACGATGATGAGTTGAAGGGTCCCGAGGTTTGTTTCTTGGAAGGGAACAGAGGGGGATAATGAGATTTAGGGAAATGTTTGAATCGATGATGAAAAATTAACACTCCTTTGATCTGGATTAGCAGGGGAATATTAAAGGAAGGTAGACTGGATGGATTCAAGGTCATGTGCACACAGATAACAGACAAAGTAATACAGCTGAAACAGATGGAATATCAGGCAATTTTCAGCACTCTTTACATTTGGATTTCAGACAGAGCTTCTTCTGGTTTTCTATGATCATGAAAATAACTAGAGGGAAGTCTTTAGCTATACCGCTAAGGGCTGGTTTCTTACAATATGGTGCACAATTATGGATATTGTACATCATAGAACATATTATATATTACTTATTATAATATGTATTTTATTTTATATATAATTTTACAACTCTAGGTTAATTGAAAGTTTTAATCAAGCCCCTTCCTAATTTTACAGATGAAATGAATCAAGCTGAGAGGGCTTAAGTCACAGATTCAAAACACAAACGACTGGTGACAGCCCTGGAATAAGAATCCAAGCCACTGAAGGTCCCGGGAATTGCTGCTGCCTTGGGAATAAGGAATCGGTTCCAGACCAGAGTGTGCGGCTGTGCGGGAGAAAACCAACCCTGAAAAACCATTTAACACAGTGGCCTGACCACCACCTTTCACGTGATTTTAGTGATAAAGGGGTTGCTCTTCTCTGGGACTATTGCTATTTCACAGCTAAAACAAAAATCACAGAAGAATGCTAAATTCTTTCAGGCATATAAATTTAAGCCTCTATCATTTTCATAATTTAATCACATTTTGCCACTAACCAAATAGCATTTTTTTAAAATTACTTTTTTCAGTATATTTAAATAAACCCCAAATTGTATTTCTTTATTTTTAGAAGTTAAATTATGTAATAGGAATCCACAGGCATATTTTGCTCACTGGGACAACAGGAAAAAATTCTTCCTCAGTTGTCATGTTGGCACCATTTCAACTCTAATCAATACTTCTATTGACAGATAAAATCATTAGGTTCACTTTTTAGCACATCAAACAGCAAAGGGATGTTTTTCAATGATAGACCTACAGCACAGTAAAGTATATTTCTGAAGAGTAAATGAAATGCTTTACAGGGTGTATGTTCAACTGTGCCAAATGAAGCTGTGGCAAGAAAGGCCATTTACTTAGGTAGCAAACTGCGATTTTTTTTTTCAATATGCAGCTCACTGACAGACACAGCGTTTTTTTTTCCCAGTAGATAAATGAATAGATTCACATGGTTTACAAAGTAAGATGCTCATTAGCATTCCATGCAGATAAGTTATGAGGCAAGTGGAGATAATCAGACACGTTCGTTTGTTAAGGCTTTAGAAATATGAAAATGAATGTCACGCTGACCTCTTCTGATTGTTTCCTTTCCTTAAATCCTTTTGGAATTTAAAATTTAAATTTCAAATTTAAATTTGAAATATCGTCTCAAAATAATTTTCTGATCCTTCAGATACTGTGTGATTTACTATTTATTAAGAAATTGTTAACAACGAAATAGTTTTCAAAATAACATTTTCCTATCAGTGAATAAAAATATTAATGGATAAATATCATATAAGAAGTGGATGATGAATATTATCTATCAGTTTATCATGGGTATGAATAATTCCGCCACCTGAAAGTAGAAAAGACTTGAAGAATAGATTTTTCCACTCCCCTGATGCTCAGAATTGCAAAACCAAGATTTTTGGAGCAAAAAGGTATAAGAAATGATTTATTGAGTAGTCCAACTACTTCACTTTGCATGTTAACAAATAGAAGTCCTGAGAATTCTGTAATTTGCTGATACACAAAATCAAGGGGCAAAGCTCTGAAAAAGAACGTTAGATCGTCTGATAGTCTCATAAGTTTTCTTCCTATTTGTATTGACTCATTTTTTTTTTTAAAGCATTTTTTTTATTTTATTATTTTTTGTTTGTTTGTTTGCTTTTTTTTACATGGGCTGGGGCCGGGAATCGAACCGGGGTCCTCCGGCATGGCAGGCAAGCACTCTTGCCCGCTGAGCCACCGCGGCCCGCCCAGTATTGACTCATTTACAGTAATTGTCCTTATTTCTAATCCTGTTAATATACCTACACCACTTTTTTTTTTTTTTTTTAGGGAGGAAGGGAAGGAAAGACAGAGAGAAGGAAGGAAGGATGGAAGGAAGGAAGAAAGGGAAACATCTTCTTGTTTTTATTGTATTTTGTTTGTTTGTTTGTTCTCCACATGGGCTGGGGCCGGGAATCGAACCGAGGTCCTCCGGCATGGCAGGCAAGCACCCTGCCCGCTGAGCCACCGCGGCCCCCCCCCTACACCACTTTTATATCTCTTAGATTAGGCGAAACTAAACAAAATTAGTTCAACTATGGACCAAATCCCAGACCTCTCACTAAGCTGTCACACTGCTGAACCCATACCTCTTTTTCCCCTAAAGTTTCACTTCTCCCCAATACACACATATACATATTTACACACACGGCAAGGAGAACATATATATATATTTATATTTCAATTTAATCACTGAATGGTTTAGTAATTTCTAAAAGTGTATGCATCATGGAACTCGTCATGTATTTGGCTTCCCAAATTCATGTAATCACAGAAACATTTTTACAGATTGCCTTACAGATTCCCATGGGAAATAATTTGGGATATTGGGATATACTCATCTGTACTCTGACATCACCATTGGTATTTTTTTAGGAAAAAGAGCAATGCTCAGAATTTTTAATTACCCATTAGGATCTCCAAGACTTCTATTGTACGCCTGCCGTAGAGTGACCACAAATCAAGGAAAACTCACTTCAATGGCTGGACTTTCTTTTCTTTTTCCTAACTCCCTTTATTTTTCCTTCTCCTACTCCCTTCAACTCTCCTTCACTTCCTTTTTCCTTTCCTTCATTCCTGGAAGCTCACATGGGCAATTATTTGTGGAACCAGCTACAAAGAATGGTTGGATGACTTCCAAAGTATACAATCCTATATATTTATGCTTCCTGTCATAATCATCTTTGATTTGATCGAAACACAAGATGAGGAAATCCTTGCCCAAACTATGGGTGTGTCTTGCTGCTAGCTATGCATCTTCAAGACCCTTTAACAGGACAGTAGTTGGAACTATTAAAAGGAGGATCCACCATCAGTTTGAAGAGCTTATGAGAATGTCCTTCCAACTAATCTTTGTTTGGCCTTGTGCTTAGGCTTAATACCCAAAATAAACTGTGTGTAGCACAATATCCCAGCTGCCATTTCTAGTTCTGGGATTTTAAATGCGTGGAGAAATGCAAGTGAGGAGAGAAAAGCAACATGAGTTTTATTTCCAATGTTCACATTTTGTCCATATAAATATGAACAAGTTGTCTGACCCATCTTCAGCTCAAAATCCTCATGGTTGAAATGAGGGGTTGGACTGACCAACTACTAACTAAGATCCTTTCCATCTTTCACTGATTTTAAATACTTTCAAATCCAAAATAATGGTGGAATTTTCTTTTGTTCTGATTTGATGATCATATATGTCACAATTGAAATAGTACTTGTTCCTAAAATTATTTTTCAAGTAGATATTATTCCATTCATAAAAAAATAGATGAAAAAGACAAAGAAAATGCACATCACTGGTTTATGCATTTTAACACCTTCCCCTTTTTTTTGACAAGGCTACTCTTTTAGTTTCTTATAATATGGAATTAAAATATGATTTTTTTCAACTAATTGACTTTCTTTCCTCAAGAGCACAATCAGGCCTGCATTATCTTCAATTGTCCCTAATAAACTCATATTCTCAAAATATAATGAACAATTACTATTGAGGACATTTTTAGAATAATATTTTTGAAGTTAATCACTTTCACATGATATTATTATATCTGAGCAATACAGGATTTTATGGCATGTGATTGCAACTGATATATGTGTGTGTATATATATGTATCTTTTATGTTGATTTCTATTCTTTTGATTAGATCATATAAGATATTCTTTCTTGTATGCTCTATTTGATAATATTCTTTACAAAGGTAACCCTTAAGTTTTAAACTTGAAATCTCAGTGCAGTGGAAAAAAATACTGTATATCACTATTTAAAATTTTTATCATATTCTGTTCAAACACAGTTTTTAAAGTAGCATTCTTTCAGGCTGAGAATACTTTAACTTTGTGGGGATATCGTTCTTGGGAGGAGTGTTCTTGCATTTCTGCTGGGGAAGCTGAGAGGGGCAGGGTAGTTTAGCAGAAAGCCTTGGGTCATCACCCCAAGAATTGGTCTTGATTCCATCATATAACAATTTTGTAGCCTCAGGAAGTCATTTAAAATCTCAGACATAATTTCCCGATTTTGACAAAGGATTTATGAGAAATAAAACCTACATCATAAGATGACAAAATACCATGAAATGATAAGTCCTTGCTAATTTAATGAAACATTAAAGATATTTGTAAAAATAACATTTGGGAGCATTAATATTTTAACGAGAAGCAAGTAGGAAGCTTAGTCTGGAAAGACTGGGGGTATAACATGTCATCTCACACAAGACTCTGGCTATACTAACCACTCTTTGTCCCTTCCACTTGATTTATATGTTTTTATTTCTTTATGTTATCAGAAGAACACAGTAAGCAGATCACAAACCATGGACATAACTGTGCTCTCTGGATTATACGCACAGGCGCGCACACATACAGACTTAATACTCATAGAATTAAATATCTTAAGTAGGTATGCTAGTTTGAAACTGCTGTG
The DNA here is from genome assembly GCF_023851605.1 of Tamandua tetradactyla. NCBI lineage: Eukaryota > Metazoa > Chordata > Mammalia > Pilosa > Myrmecophagidae > Tamandua > Tamandua tetradactyla. The sequence goes on along the minus strand of NC_135329.1, from coordinate 45,006,477 downwards.
TATTACAATAAAGCCATATTCTTTCTCTTAATCCAATCTTGGCAGCAGACCCCCACTTAGGCAGACACTTTGACTGGATTATTTCCGTGGAGGTGAGGCATGCCCAGTTGTGGGTGAAACCTTTTATTAGATTGTTTTAATGGAGGTGTAATCAACTCAATTGTGGGTATGACCCCTTGACTAGATGGAAAATTGTCTTTGCCCACTTAAGGCATGTCTTGATTAATTTACTGGAGTCCTTTAAAAGGGGAAACATTTTAAAGAAAGTTTAGATGTAACATAGGTACAGACATTTGGAGATGTGAAGTGAGAACAGAGATGTTTGGGGATTTGACAAACATCACCCTTTCTTCAAAGTCATAGTATCTTTTCTGTATACTCTAGCTTGGACAATTTTATGGCTTTAGAACTGTAAATTTGTGACTTAATAAATTCTTATTATAAAAGCCATTGCATTTCTGGTATTTTGCATTCCAGAAGCATTAACAAAATAAAACAGAGTTTGGCACCAGAGAAGTGGGGTGCTATAGTTTGCAATTACCAAACATGTTGGAATTATTTTTTAAATGGATAAGGGGGAGATTCTGGAATAATTATAAGGAACTTGATAGAGGAAGCCTAGATTGCTTTGAAGAGACTGCTGGTAGAATTGAGGACACTAAAGGTTCTTCCAATGACACATTAGACAGAAATGAGGAATGTGTCATTACGAACTGGAAAGTGATCCTTTTTTTGTTGGCAGAGAATATGGCAAATTGTGTTCTACTGTCAGATGGAAGGTAGAATTTGAAAGCGATGGGTTGAGATACTTAGCTGAAGATATTTCCTAATGAAATATGGAAAATGCAGCCTGGCTGCTCCTTGCAGCTTATAGTTAAAGAGATAGGCTGAGAAATGAACTTTTGGGTACAAAAGAAATCAAAAACTGATGGTGTGGAAAATTCGGGGCTTTCAGAAGGGGAGACCCCAGAGAATAGTGCCCCATGAGAGAATTTAACCAAACATGGAACCAGGTAGCCATTTCAGAAAAAGCCAGAATTGGAAATGGAGTTATCTCGAAGGATTTCTAGGAGGTCCTATTACACTGCCCAGAAAATCGACAAGTGTTTTGAAAGATCTGCATAAACAGAACCATTGCCAGTCTGAATTAAAGGGACAGACTGAAGCAAAAAAAAAAAAAAAAATTTCTTCAAAAGCAGAACCATGGATGCTAAGGTCTGAAGCAAAGAAATCTCAGACCATGAGAGTAGATCCACCCATCCACATGGAAAGGGTAAGTTTGTCCCAAAGGCAGAAGGCAGGCCTTCCACTCTATACTAAGGAAAAGTGTTTCCACCTTGGACCTCAGACAGGATGGATCAAATTCCCTGGGGATTGTGGGTGGGGGAGGGCTGGAAATTGCCTTATTGTTTTGAGGGAGCTGAGTGTATGCCCTGCAGATGGTGCTGTCCCTATGCTTGGAGAAGGCAGAGCCAAAAGAAAAAGAACCCCCGCCCAACACTCCCCAGAGTTTCAACCTTTACCCCAGCATTTGGAGAGAACAGGGCCGCTGCATAAGCCCAAAGAGATGATGGGACTGACACTCTCTGATGCCCCAAGGAGGAAACATCACTCGATACATGGCTCTCAGACTTCGAAATCCAATAGAGTATGCTCTGCATATTCCAGGCTTCAGAACTGTGTCTGGTGACCCCTGTTTACCTTTTAATTTCTCCCTATGGGAATAGGAGCATGTATCTTATGACTGCTTCTCCTTTGTATATAAGAAGCAGTTAGCTAGTTCTGAGTTTCACAGATTCAAAGTCGGAGAAGAATATTTTTCCTTTAGGACAGAACATGCCTACTGACTTTGACGAGATCTTGTACTGTGTCTGATTTTGTACTGCATTTGTATTGCTACTAAAATGGTTTAAGGCTTTTGTGATATTGTGTTGGAATTTACTTTATATATGGAAAAAACATGTCTTTTGGGGGTCCAGAGGGTGCAATGTGCTAGTGTGATACTTATGTACCGTAGAAAAAGCATGTTCTTTCTCCTAATCTGATCTTGGTGGGTACGGAGGAAGAACTATTGTTTAGGGTAGAAACTTTAATTGGACTGTTTCCTTGGAAATGTAATATACCTATTTGTGGGTGAAACTTTGACTAGATTGTTTCTATGGAGAAGTAATCTGCTCAATTGTGGGTGTGACCATTTGACTAGAAGGAGGTGTAACTCTGCCCATTTAAAATATGTCTTCATTACTTCACTGGAGTCCTTTAAAAGGGGATATATTGGAGAAAGCTTAAATGCACCACAAATCAGACATCTGGAGATGCTTGAAGTGCACACAGAGACATTTGGAAAGCCAGACAGATATAGACCAGGTGTGAAGCAAGTATTCAGAGAAATAGCCAAACTGAAGAGAAGAAATCTCTGGCCCTGAGAGATGCTAAACTACGAAATTAAATCCAGAACTTTGCCCTGGAGCAGCTAAGTGTGGATACACAAATGCTTAGAGAGGAAGCAACTGGAATCAGAAGCTGGAAGCAATAGAACTGGGAACAAGGACCAGTATATGCCAGCTACGTGCCTTCCCATGTGATAGACACCAGCCTTTCTTTAGAATCAATGTATATTTACCTGGATGACTTAGTTTGGACATTTCTATGGCCTTAGAACTGTAAATTTGTGACTTCATAAATCTCCTGTCTAAAAGTCATTTTATTTTTTGTTATTTTGCATTCTTGCAGCATTAACAAACTAAAACCGGAGGTCATATGTTCTCAGGGAAGACTCAGTGTCCATCTCTCACCAATGTCTTACACAATTGCACTTTAATATTTGTGTTGGATTATCTTTCATCAACTTGGCAACATTTGAATTCATCTCCTTCTCTGGAGAAGTCACAAACACACTTCAACAGCCATCCTCCACTCCTGTTACTCTCACCTCCTTTTCTATTGTGTGCCATTCCACAACCTGAGAGAGATGTTAGGTTTAACGAAATGGCCTGACCAGCTTGCCCAGAGAACAGAAAAAAGCAGCCTCAGATGAGGAAGTCTCAGTGTCAGGGCCTCCTCCCCATGAGGTTAGTAAAAACCACACTCAAACAGTATAGAGTAGTCTCTCTTCCTTGGCATGAAGGGTGGCATACAAAGCTGCTACCTACCTACCCCAACTCAAAGCAGTTTTGGGCCACCCCAGAAGACCAGCAGGGATAGGACTTCTTCCCCTGCTCTGATGGACTCTTTGTGCTATGTAAGTGACAATAAGATTTTCCCTTTCTGGACTCTTCATTCTCCGCAATAAAGAGATTATTTGCTGGAGTTTCTGTTGTGCCCTCAATCTGTGTCCCCAGGACACACCTTTACAGCAACTTGCTCCACAGTAGAGAAAGCGTCACCATTAAAGTCTCGAAAATGTAGAGATGATTTTTACTACATTCAAATTCAACTTCTCCAAATGACCAATGCCTTCATGCAGAAAGCAAATGGATTATCAATTATGACAGTGCATTATTGTAAATACAAACAGATGGGACTTTAATTAAAACTGCTGTCCCAGATGTGTTCTCTTTCTTAGAACAAATAAAAAACATTGGTGTAGAATGACCATGGCAAATGCTTATTTTTTTTGTAGCTGCTAGATCTTAAATAACACCAGAAGTAGTTTGCTTTTGAATGTAAATGGTATATCTTGACTCTTATACATTAGGGCAATATGTCAATTATCTTACTTTATGTCATTCTCTGGTGTACAAGAAAAATGATCATCTCATCATTCCATGGGCCACTGTGGTCGTTTACTACACTGTTGACATCACGTTGCTTCAACTTGGGTAAAAAGCTACAATATCTTAGAGAATTTGATCAGACATATATGTGCCAGGGAATGAGAAATAAATACCACAAACATACATGAGCCTGCAACTTCATGGAAGTTTTTAGGTCTCTAGAAGTCTGGGGCATGCCAGCATATCCCTCGGATGTTGAAGGACAAGATACCACATGTTGAATCCCCTCCAGCTAAGAAAGCAATGAAACCACTGATGGTCTTCTCGGATTCTGGTGGGAAGACATACAGCATTTGGCACACTGCTCTTCTCCATTTACCAAATCTCTAATGCTAACAGTTTTGGGAAGGCTTTGTGACATATTCATGCTACTATCATGCAAGCTGCCCTGTAATTTCAGCCATGTGATTCAATGAGCCAGGAATATCTGCTATCTCGATATCAGATAAGAATGTCTCTGCAGCTTCTGGAGGAGCCTAATAGTATAATGACATGGAGACACATAGGGTTTTAGAAGAAAGCCTTGGGTCTTTTGCTAATAACTTCTCAACTTTTGCTAATAACTTCTCTCTTCACTGAAAAAAATGCCAAGCTGGTTTTCTGGGCTCTGGCAGAGTGTGAACGCTTTATCATTGGCCAACAAATTATACTATAACACAGTTGTCCATTAAGACATGAGTGTTACCTCTTTCACAAAGCCACAGGGGTTGTGCATCTTCTATATCAATGGGTGTAGTTTATAACAGAACAAGTAAATTGCAAGAATAGTGTCTCGGGATTCCCATGGCTCCTACTACTGACACAATAACACTTTACCCTCAATCCACTCCTATAACTTTAATAGGAGTTTGGTTCCCCATTCTCAAAACTTTGAAATCTACTAATTAAAAGTCTGGGCATTAGTGAGAAGTAGTGCTGAACCACAGATACCTATTGAAATCCCTATGGGATTGCTTAGGATTTAAAACTGCATAAATGATTCTAACATGCAGCAGGGGTTGAGAATCCCTTCTCTAAACAATTTGCTAATATATGAATAAAGAAATCATTGTTAGATGATTTATTTAAAATTTTAGTTTAGCCTGCTTCTTTATTTGGCCCTAACACAATTTATAACAAGGTTGAAAACTGCTGTAATCTCTTGTCAGCTCATGATGAAGAAGCTTCTGGATATTTCTCATATGAGTTGTGACTAAAAGAAATTTGTAATTTTAAGTCAGAGAATAAGAAGCTTGAGGAATATTGGGGAAAGAAAGAGAGAAACTATATTAAAATACATGAGAGCTGTCTGAAGAAAGGAATTTAATTCATTCTCTATCATCCAAAGAGCAGAGGCAGAATCAGCCTGAAAGAGTGGCTCCTCTTTTCAAATTTAGCATGTATTTGTACCTTTTTTAAGGAGCTATTATTTTCCAATATTGTTAAAATTTTTAAATACAATTAATCTTTCCTTTATTAGACCATACTCATCCTTGAGAACAAATTCATATTTATATAAATTGATGATATACTGTCTAATAATAAATATAATAGAAATTCCATAAATATTTCCGAAATGAATGACCACAGAGTCACAGGAATGCAAACCTTAGTTCACTATGAGGAAAACCTTTCTTACCAGTGTAACAGCTAAAAAAGGAGTAAATTGTTTTGTGATTAGTTTCTGTTAAAAGGGATTGCAGCATTGAGTTATTTCTCAGAATAGATAATCCTTAAAATTATTTTTCACTCTGGGGATATATGCTAATTTTTAATGCAGTGGTTAACATTATTTCTAAATATTTTAAAATTCTAAATCACTTGACCTGAAGGTAGCATCTCTGTCATGAGGTCTGGTGATGACAAAAGTTGCTCTAAGTTACTAAAATGCACATGAAAAAATGGACAATTTGAATTTTAAAAGGAGTCTAATAACCCATGAAATGTGTTAGTGCATTTAAATGCAGGGCTATTTTTTATCAGTGATTTTCACAGTACCTACAGACATAATCAGAGATATTAGACTAAAAGTAATATTCTACTGAAATACCTTAATTTAGCATTTGAGATGTCTGCCTTTAATTTCTTATTATATTGTATAAAAATGAAGGAAAATTCCATGAGATTTCTTGTTGTGAGATACCCCGAGGTCAAGGTCATTATAGAAGAGGACACAGACCCTGCTCTCAAACAAATCGGACTATCATTGGAGTTCTTACAACAGGGAGCAGGGTAGTAAGTAGCACTCTTTAGTGTGAAAGGCTCAAGTTGGTTCCAGCAGGCACACTTCACAAACTGAATAAAATGATTATCTACTGAAAACCATCAGCTCCTTCAGCCACTTTCTCATATTAGCTCACAAATGTCTGTAACTTTATGCCAAACTGAGTGATGATCATCTCCTTTCTTTTTCCTGTGAATGGTGACATATCTCAGAATTACCCCGTTTAAATTTATGGATATGCTACTCTCTGCTGAAACTGACATAAAATTCCATAATCATGTGGACTGAAAATATACAGATTTATTAAAAAGGAGAGAGGGGATACATATTTTTCTCACGAAGCAGCAAGATTTTTCCAAAGTGGAAGAAAGTAAGCAGAGTGATTCAAATTTATTTTGTGGATGTGGGTCTTAAAATTAAGGTTTACACTAAAAAGGAATTTTTTATACTGGACAGAGGTGGGTCTTCAATTTTTTTATTTGAGAAGACGTGGATTTATAAATCATGCATACAATTCAGGGTTCCCACAAAGCACCTTGCTTTGTTGGGTACATTTCCTGTAATTGATGAAAGCACATTTTGTCATTATACTATTATCTACAGTCCTTGGTTTAACTTAGGGTTCACTGGTTGTGCAGTACAGTCCATGTTTTTCTTTTTAATTTTTTAAAATTAATTTTTAATTTTTTAAAAAAATAATCTTTAATATGCTCAAAGAGATGAAAGAAGTTACAGAGAAAAAAGAACACTAACGCATATCAGGAAAATCATGAATGGACAATATGAAAATCTCAATAAAAATAGAAAAACTTAAAAAAGGAACCAATCAAAAGTTCAGGAGTTGAAGACCACATTAACTGAAGCGAAAAATTCCAAGGAAGATTTCAAAAGAAGATTGGAGCTGGCAGAAAAAAAGAATCTGCAAACGCAAATACAAGTCAATTTAAAAATGAGTTAGGCTGAAGAGCAGAAAGTAAAAAGAATTACAAAAAGCAAAAACAGCCTAAGAGACCTATGGAACCTCATCAAGAGTACCAAAATATGTTCTGGAGAAGAAAATATATTCAAAGAAATAATGATAGAGAACTTCCCAAACTAAGCCACAGCCATGAATACACCCTTCCAAAAAGCCCAGAGAACATCAAACAGGAAAAACCTGAGGAGTAAGACACTCTGTCACATACTGACCAAACTATTGAAGGCAAAGGGCAAGGAAAGAATTTTGAAAGCTGGAAGAGAAAAGAAACAACTTATGTACAAGGACATCCCAATTAGACTAAGTTCCAACATCTCATTACAAACCATGGAAGGAAGAAAACAGCAGCTTGAAATACTTTAAGTGCTGAGAGAAAACAATTAAAAACCCACAAATTTTGTCTGGTAAGATTTTGTTTAAAAAATGAAAGAAAGAAGAAGACATTCTCAGATAAATGTCCCTCAAAAAAGCTGAGGGAGTTAATGACTACTAGACCTGCCCTAAAAGCAACGCTAAAGGGAGCTCTTCAGATTGAAATGAAAGGTCTTTAGACAGTGGTTCATGCAGCATAAAGAAGTAAAAACCTCACAGAGGCAAACATATGGATAAGTATAAATGCCAGTACTATCGTACTGTATTTTTTGGTATGCAACTCCACCTTTCACTTCCTATAGGTGCTATAATGCAAATGTTTAAAAATTAATGATAAATCTACAGTTTTAGCCATACAACGCAGAAAGATATAGATGTAACAAGTACAAAAAAGTGAGGAGATGGAACGGTTTAGGACAAATATATGTGTGCACTATTGAAGTAAAGTTGATAATAAATCACATATTACTGTAATGAGTAAGCACAAGAAAAACATATGAAAAATATATCCAGAAAGAAATAAGAAAGGACTCAGTATGAAACAATTAAAATAAAAAAACAAATAAATATGAAAATAGGTATTAATAGAAGAACTGAGGGGCAAAAAAACTATAACTTACAAAAGCTAAATCACAAAATGGCAGATAAGTTTCCTGCATTATCAGTCATGACTTTAAATATAAATGGATTAAATACTCTACTCAAAAGAATTTGGCAGGATGGATAAAAAAATCATGACCCAACTATATACTGTCTGCAAGAGACTCACCTTAAACATAAAGATACAAGTAGGTTGAAACTGAAAGGATGGAGGAAAAATATGTACCATGCAAGTAGTAATCAAATGAAAGGGGGAAGGTATGCTAATATTAGATAAAATAGACTTTAAGTCAAAAACAGTTATGAGGGACAAATATGGTCATTATATACTTAGGAAGGGGTCAATTCAACATGAAGATGGAATAATTATAAAAATATATGCACCTAACAGCAGAGCCCCAAAATATATAAGGCAAATGTTATCATATTTGAAGTGAGAAACTGGCATTCTACCTCAGTAGTTTGAGATTTTAATACAGCACCATCAATGAACAGAACATTTAGACAGGAGATCAATGAGGAAATAGAAGACTTGAAGGATACTCGAAACCAACTAGACCTAACAAACATGCATAGAACCCTTCATCCAACAGCAATAGAATACACATTATTCTTGAGTGCACATGGATCATTCTCCAGGATAAACCATATATTAGGGCACAAAATAAATCTCAATAAATTAAAAAAATACATTGAAAGGCATTTATCTTTTAGAGTTAACTGAAGTTAGAATTTACTCTGAAAAATGAGAGGTTTAAATTAAATGATTGATGAGGTTTTACAAATTTAACATTTTTATGAACTTTATGAATCTGAAAAATTGAGATTATATGTCTCCACAGTTTTATGATTATTCCTTTTGAAATCATAAATGAATGTGGACCGACAAGTTGATAATTTGGTTCCGAAAGGTATATTTGTATCGCTCAAATACTAGAATAGCTCCATTTACAATGTTTACACTTCAATGACTTAAATGATTTGTCTCTTTGGGGAACAATTTTACTAACTCTTGTATAGGATGCAAGTTTAAGGTTTTCTCATCTTAAGAGAATAAAAGTTACATGTTTCCTCACCTTAAGAGAATAAAAATTGCATGTTACAAATGAGAAAAATTTGTAGAAATTTGAAAGCTAATGTAACTATTGCTAAGTTCAGAAAGCAAATATAGAGTGTTTTTTCTATTTGAACAGCGATCTGAGATTGTAGGTTCCTTGTGGCCTGGCACATACCAAAAAATCAATACATGTCCTGAATGAACAAATGCATGAATAAACAAATAGCACACCTTGAGTAATTCTTCATTTAGTACAAATTGCTACATATGGCATGTATTGGCTCCCCAGAAATTCAGAACATGTTATGGAAATCTGATGACCTTCTGGTACTTTGGGCTGTTTGTCTAGACTTGGAACAAAAAATCGGGGGAAAACAATAAACACTGATAAATGAATAACTGAGTGAATGGATACCTATAATCTTCATAGAGGATGTTAAAATATCAAAGTATACTTAGAGTTTGCTTTAGTATACAGACTACATCTTGTTAGAGATTCTAATGGAGACTGTGCTTTCATACAAGACCTGCCTTTCCAACACTGCACTCTGCCCTGCCTCACCGCCTGGTATGCCACGCCAGCCTCCACACCGATGTCTCTGCACACGCCACCGCTCTTCCTGGCATTACGTTTCTCTTTCTTCATCTCATTCATCAAGATCCAGCTTAAATATCATCTCCAACTTTGCCCCTATACCACAGGTGAAGTTACCTTCTCCGTGTTACTACTCTGCTTTGCCTGTCAAAAATTAATTAACAGTCAAATGTTTTATTTAGCCCATCTTTATATCCCTAGAACCTGCACCATTCTTCAGGAAAGTACATTTTCATGGAAGGAGTGACGGAGTGAGCGTATTTTTACTCAGACGTTTACATACCATCATCATTACCTGTGCAGTTGTTTAAGCACAGATTTTGCATGAACTGAAATAACTTTTGTATTTGTGCATGTGTGTGTCTGCATCCGCATTTGTGGAAATACCAGCAACAAAGCACTAGGAATCATGCAACATTCCCCAAGATACCAGTGTTATGCACAAAACATCCTAGTTTCAGCCAATGCAGAACACAGATAAGCAATGAAGGTCTAGAGCATAGGGAAAACTTCTGAACAGATTATATATTTATTACTGTCAATAAACATCCAGGGAATCTATGTAGACCTATAAAAATAAAAATTTTGTTTTTAAAGAGTAAAAAACATTTCAATTTTTTTATCTTTAAAAGATGCTTAATGAAATTAACTTATATAGTATTTGTGAATATCATTATGATAATATTTGTAAATTATCTACTAGCACAGTACATGACACATAGTAAGCATTTCTTTTTTTTTTTTTTTTTTTTTTTTTTTTTTAAAGGAAAGACAGAGAGAAGGAAGGAAGGAAGGAAGAAAGGGAAACATCTTTTAAACATTTTCTTGTTTTATTGTATTCTGTTTCTCCGTTTTTGTTACATGGGCTGGGGCCGGGAATCGAACCGAGGTCCTCCGGCATAGCAGGCAAGCACTTTGCCCGCTGAGCCACCGCGGCCCGCCCTGTAAGCATTTCATAAAGGTAATTTTTAATGCTTACTAAATCATTTATGCATGTCTTTCCCATTCTAAAATTTTGTATCTGTGAATACATGAAGTGATTTATAAAATGATACTGAAAAATAATTTGAATAAAAGGATAATTTTCATATTTGAACAGAAAAAAAATTATAAAATATAATGTACTTACCACTTCTTCGTGAGTTGCATTTTCTACATTAATTCCATTCACCTGAATAGATAACAAATTAAAAAATTTGAGGGTGACAATTAAGTAATATAAGTTTAAAATAAAAATTTAAAAATTTAAGTAGTAAAGTTTAAAATACTAACCTGTATAACAGCATCTCCTATGAACAACATTCCTGTTTGGTCAGCTGCAGGGTTGCAAAAGTGGCAAGTGTTAAGAGAGATTTTAAATGACATTATACTTTGTTAAGGCAGTTGTTTAAGCACAGATTTTGCATGAACTGAAATAACTTTTGTATTTGTGCATGTGTGTGTCTGTGTCCGCATTTGTGGAAATACCAGCAACAAAGCACTAGGAAGCCATCCATAAAGCTAAATAGATTGCTAATAATTTTAAGCACACTAAAATAGTTACTTTCCAGACATAAAGACTTGCTTAGTATGAAATACAAATGTCATTTTCTACTAAAGAAGGATTTCATTACATTATGTGGAAAATACGATTCACATTTTTCATTAAGTTGACAAAGACTATAAAATAAAAATTCCTAAAGTCATTAATCATTTTTCCCTTTCTCTCCTGAACAAATTTACACAGACAGCTTTAATTAAAGAGATTGTGCCTAGAATATCAAAGGGAAAAATACTTTGTATTGTAAAGTTTGAATATAATCTCTTCAACCTAATTTCCACTTAACCTTTCCACTTTCATAGATGCAGAGAGAGAATTCGTTGCAATGAGGCTGAACAAATGTCCTCAAAATGTAAACTGATTTTATTCATTTTTGCCTTCATACAGGTTTGCTTTAATTTTACAAGTCTGATTAAATATTAGAAAACAAGTAATAATCTATTCTTTGAGGACTGGAATGTCTTTTTAAAACCAAATATAAATTTGATGTAAATAGTCAACATTATTTCTAGTCATTGAGAAGAATTAAATTATGTTGAAAAAACTATAGCCATGATATGACTATATTTAATGTTACTAATTTTAGGTAACACTAGTAAAATTCTCATTTATACCAAGACTTTGAACAGAAAAGCTTCTATGGTTCCTCTCAGTGTGTTCTATTCTCTTTGTTTCTCTTAATAATTTCCATTTCTCTTGAATTCTCTCTCTTCTTCTCTGTGTTTTGTTAATATGTTCCTCACAGATAAGAAGAAGATGGGGTGCATTCTAATTTCCATTTATTAATCACCTGGAGTATCAGACCCTGTGTTTGGTCCTAGGAAGCATTATAGCCCTGACTTTTAAAGGGTTCAAAGTCCATTGGTTGAAATGGATTTGAGAAATCATACATAAAATAATGTAATTTATACAGTATGTGTGATCTAGACTACATATTATAGATGATATACTATATAAATTGTACATGATAAATCCACATCCAAACAGCTATAACAACAGAAGAGAGGAAAGAATAGTGTTCTGAAGAACTCAAATGTAGAATACTTAATTCTGTGATGGTTGGTTAGGAGGGACCAGAAAAGTTACACAGAAAATATTTAAGTTGTGCCTTGAATTCAAACAAGGAGAAAACCATGAATGCAAAGAATCTGAAAGTCTAGACCAGTCTAGACCAGTCTAGAGTGGCGTAGAGTGGAGCAGAAGAGGCAGGCGAAGGGATAGTATGGGAACCAGAAGCCATGGTGCAATGGTCCTCGAAGGCCATGTTAAGGAGGGTAGATTTTATTTCAATGGGAAACTGGATCCATCAAAGTCTCTGCAGCACAGTTGAACTCCCACTTAGAGACCTGCACATACTAGCCAGGCAGTCCATTTCAACTGAATGAAACTTTTAACCATTTACTCTATTAACTCCAGAAATAATAACCTCTATGTATGTATTTGTTGAAAAGTTAGCTCGGATGGTAAGGAATCCAAACATTTTCTCATTTTCTGACTTGTTCAGGACATTCAGATATGGATTTGTAAGAGTTTGGATAGTGAGGCATTTATTTGAAAAATTATAAAAGTCTAAGAAATACACATATAAATATATATTTATGTCTATGTATAATTGCTTCAAGTTTATGTGGGATCTGAGCTATGTGTCTCAAGGACTCTGCCTGTGATGTGTCCTTGCCTAGACTATTCTACCCTCCCTACTCCTACCTGACCTTTCTGAATTTTCCTAGTGCCTCAGCTCTTAGTACGATGACATCTCCATGGAGCGTCCTCTGATCACCTAAGGCAGATATAAATTCTATACCAAAGTGTTACTTTACTACCTCTATGTCTACACACTGTAGCACTTATTAACAGATGTGTAATCTTTCATGATCTGAACTGCTGCTTCAACTGGCTTCTAAGTTCCTTGATCAATGGGACTCTATTTGCAGCACTATTATATATCCAAGGCTTCAGCATAGCGCCAGGTTCCCGGTAGGTACTTAATCAAAGCTTGCAGAGTGGACGAATAAGAAAAAAATTTAAAGTAACTAAAAGAGAGAAAATTAACAGTCATTAATTTACATGGTATTCTAATATATGAATGTAGTTATCATAATTCAAATGATATTTAGAAAGTTTGATTTTATCAATAAAATTTATTTTTCCTAAAAATAATTGTTGTGCTTTTAACTTTTAATATCCTGTATTTACATAACTCAAATAGAAGTATTTTTTATCCATATCCCTAAACAATATTTTTAAAACTTCTTTAATTATTAACATAAGAACTAAACCAAAAGAAAGCAAAACAAACAAAAAACTCTAAAAGAAACTAAAGGGAACTAAAATGAAATAAAAGCTCTATAGGGCACAATGTTCCAAAGATTCCCGTAATATTGGGTCCTATTATGGGCTCAAAATATATCTCAAATCCACCTAAATATCAGACTGACATGGTTTTAGTACAAATTTCCATTATCCATTATCCAGGCTACTGGATCAGCCTTCCAACTGAGTTGTCTACATTTACTTTTCATTTGGGGCCACATTTTCCATGTTAGGGTCACTCTGATTTCTTATGATACAAACTATATCATAATACTTCATCACTTAAAACCTGCTGGTGGCTTCCCATTTTAGATAACATTTTAAATTTTTCTGTGTTCTACAAGGGCCACATAATTTCCTCCAGTTTGACACTATTTGTTCATTGAGCTACAAGCTACTTTATCTTGTATAGACCCTCAAAGCACTATGCTCCTTCCTACTCAAGCACCTGGAAATAAGGTCATTGCTATGCCTGGAATGCTTTTCCCACATTTGTTGCCTGGCAAAACACTAATCATTCTTCAGGTTGATGTGCAAATATCACTTTTCTCTTTAACTCTTAATTGGAATTATATTTCTTTACTCTACACTCCCATAGCTCCTTGTATATTTCCATTCTAAATACTTACTACCATTAAAGGATATATATTTATTTGCTTGCTTTTTGATTGGTTTTCTTTTGATTTTGTTTCCTAGTACCCTGGCACATTACCCAGGACTTGGAAGGAGGGCAAAATGAATCTGCTAATGAGGCATTATAATCTGCTAATGAACTAATTATGAATTGAAACAGTCTGTATCAACCTGAACAGTATATTTGTGAATACAATTCCATGTAACACTTTTTTTTCTACCTTAGAGAAGTTGTAGGTTTACAAAACAATCATGCATAAAATACAAGATTTCCATATATCACCTGGCACTGGTGTGGAACATTTGTTACAACTGATAAAGGTATATTGTTATAATTTTACTATTAACTATAGTCCATGGTTTAACAGGGTTCACAGTTTGTGTAGCATAGTTTCATGGATTAAAAAAAAAAACTGCAATATTTACAGCCTACCATCTCCCCTTCTAACCACATTCAGATATATATTACAGTGCTGTAAATTATGTTAACAATGTTGTGATAACATCACCACCATCCATCAGGAAAACAATTCCGTCATTCCAAATAGGAACTCTGCAAATTTTAAGCCTGACTTTAGCTTTCCCTATCCCCACCCCAACCCCTGGTGTGCAATATACTAGATTCTGATTCAGGGAGTTTGCATAATCATTTAGTATCAATGAAATCATACAACATTTGTCCTTTTCTGCCTGGCTTACTATACTCAGTATGATGCCTTCAAGCTTCATCCATGTTGTTGCATGTATCGGGACTCTATTTCTTTCTAAAGCTGGCTAATATTCGATTGCATATATATATATATATATATATACATATATATATATATACTATTTTTTTTCTCCATTTATCAGTTGATGGACATTTGGGTTGCTTCCATCTTTTGGCAATTGTGAATAATGCCATGCTGAACATCAGTGTGCAAATATCTGAGTTCCTTTTTTTCAATTTTTTTGGGTATATACCTAGTAGTGGAATTGCCAGTTCATACGGTAATTTTATAATCACCTTTCAAAAGAGGTGCCAAACATCCTCCAGAGGGGCAGTATCATTTTACATTGCCAGCAGCAATGAACAAGTGCTTCTTTATTTCCACATCCTCTCTAATACATGTAATTTTACATTTTTATAGCCAGCATCCAGCACATTCTAAAGGATGTGAAAGGGTGTCTAGTAGTTTGGAATCTATAAATTGCATTTGGTAGGACTGACGCCTTAACAACATTTAGTCCTCCAATCCATGAATATAGAAGGTCCTTCCATTTATTTAGGTCTTCTTTTAATTCTTTTAGCAGTGTTCTGTAGTTTTCTGTGTAGAAATTCTTTACATCCTTGGTTAGATTTATTCCAAGATATTTGATTATTTTAGATGCTATTGTAAACAGATTTTTCCCCTGATTTCTTCTTCTGATTGTTAATTGCTTGTGTGTAGAAACATTACTGACTTTTCAGCAATGCTCTTATATCCTGTCACGCCGATGTATTCATTTTCAAGTTTAAGAGCTTTACCGCCAATTTTTTTCAGTATTTTCTATATATATAGCACCAGGCCATCTACAAATAGGGAAATTTTAGTTGTTTCTTTCCAACTGGGGGGAAGGGGACTTTTATTTATTTTTCTTGTTCCGCTGCTCTGGGCAGGACTTCCAGTATTATGCTGAATCACAGTGGTGACAATGGACATTCTTCACTTGTTCCTGATTTTAGAAGGAAAGTTTTCAGACTTTCACCATTAAGTAGGATGTTAGTTGTGGATTTTTCATAGATGCCCTTTAACATGTTGTAGAACTTTCTTTCTATTCTTCTGAAGAGTGCCAGATCTTTTTATCAAGGAGTGCTAGATTTTTTAAAATACCTTTTCTGCATCAATTAAGGTAATCATCTGTTATTTTTTTCCTGCATTCTGTAAGTATGTTATATAATGGTAGTTGATTTTCTTATCAAACCATTCTTGAATACCTGGGATAAATCCCATTTGATAATGTTGTATAATTCCTGTAACATGCAGTTGGATTTGGTTTGCTTGTGTTTTGTTGATGAAATTTGAATCTATGTTCATAAGAGATATTGGTATGTAATTTTATTTTCCTGTGGTATTTTTATGTAGCTTTGCTAAGAGGGTATTGTTGGCCTCATAGAATGAATAAGGCAATGTTCCCGTCTCTTCAATTTTCTGGAAGAATCTGAGCAGAATTGGAGGTAAATCTTGGATGTTTGATAAGTTCCCCTGTGAAGCATTGGTCCTGGGCTTTTATTTGTCTAGAGGTTTTTGATTATTTATCAATCCCTTTATTAGTAATTAGACTGTGGAGATATTTTATTTCTTTGTTACTTAACATAGATAGCTTGTCTTTTTCTAAGAATGTGTCCATTTCACCTAGGTTATCTAATTTATTGGCACATAGTTGTTCATAGTATCCTTTTGCAGTCATTTGTATTTCAGTAGGGTTAGTAGTAATGTCCCCCTCTTCATTTCTCATTTTCATTATCTGTATCCTATCTCTTTTTGTCTTTATCAGTCTACTAAAGTTTTGTGAATTTAACTGATTTTTTTCAATGAAGCAACTTTTGGTTTTGTTGGTTCTCTCTATGGTTTTATTTTTGTTACCTGTTTCATTTATCTCTTCTCTAATATTTTTTATTACCTACCTTCTGTCATGCTGAATTTAGCTTGCTCTTCTTTTTTCTGGTTCTTTGAGTTTTGAAGTTAGGTCTCTGCTTCCCTCTTTTTTAACGTAAGCATTTACAGCTATAAATTTGCTTTACATTTGCTGCATCCATATGTTTTGGTATGTTGTATTTTCATTTTCATTCACCTCAAGGTACTTCCTATTTTTCCTTGTGATTTCCTCTTCCACCCACTGGTTGTTTATGAGCACCTTGTTTAATTTACACATATTTGTGAATTTTATGGTTCTACCTATGTTAATGATTTTTAGTTTCACTCTGTGTAGTCAGAGAACATACACTGCATGAGTTCAGTATTTTTTAATTTATTGAGACTTGCTTTATGAATTATCATTTGGTCTGACCTGGATAATGATCTATGTGTACTCAGGAAGAACAAGTATTATGCTGCAGTTGGGTGGAATGTTCTAAATACATCTTTTAGGTCTAGTTGTTTTAGAGTATCATTCAAGTCTTGTACTTTCTTAGTGATCATCAGACTAGATGCTCTATCTTTGATTGAAAGAGGTGTACTAAAGTCTCCTACTATTAATACAGAATCATCAATCTCTCCCATCAAATATGTCAGTATTTGCTTCATATATTTTGGGGTTCTGCTGTTAGATGCTACTTATTTATGATTATTACATTATATATTCTTGTTGAATTGACCCCTTAATCAATATATAATGACTGCCCTTTTCCCTTGTTATTGTTTTTTGTCTTAAGTATATTTTATCTGATATTATTATAGCTACTCCACCTACTTATATAGTTACTGCTTGCATTGTATATTTTTTCCATCCTTTCCCTTTCAACTTACTGTGTCTTTGAATTTAAGGTGAGACTTTTGTTAAAAGCATGTAGTTTTTAACAATTCTGCCAATTTCTGCCTTTTGACTGGAGAATTTAATCCATTTCTATTTAAAGTCTCTACTGATAAAACAGATTGGAACTCAATCTAATTGTGAGTCTCTTGTACATAACCCATTGTTTTTCACTTGCATTTTTCAGAACTCTCCCGTTGTTCTTTGCGTTTAATAGTGTGATCAATACATGATGGGTTCTTTTGCCATTTCACTTCTTTGCCAGTACTTTCTTTTGCCATTTCACTTCTTTGACTTTGTAAGGCTTATACTTTTCTTGTCCATAGATTCTTCCCTTAATTTCTACTTTTATATTTATTTTGTTCTTTATATTGAACTATATTGAGTGCCTTTTCTTTCTAGCTGAATACAATGTTCATGTTTTCTTTGAGGTTACCATGCTGTTAAAATTTAATATCCTAAATATATAACAATCATATTTGGATTTGATACCAACTGGAATTCAATAGTGTGATGGTCAAAACCCTGTGTAAAACTGGCCAGTTTATGATGTGCAGTTGTTTGGTCAAGCAAGCATTGGCTGATTTCTATAGTAAGGACATTCTGTGCACTTAAATCATCAGTAAATTGATTACCTCTATGGTTGATCACATCTACAATCAACTGAGAAGAACAATGAAACAAGTCTCATCCAATTAGTTGAAGGCTTTAAAAGGGGAAGTCATGATTTTCAGCAGTAACAAGAGAGAATTTCCATCTGTACTTCAGCCAGCCAGCTTCTCTTGGGGAATTTATCAAAAACTTTCATCAGAATCCCCAGTTTGCTGCCTGTCCTATGGAAATTGGATTAGTGCATCCCCATAGCAGCATGGACAATTTTTATAAAAATATAATATTAAAGTGATCAATCTCCTGTCATTTCTGTTTCCCTAAAGAACCCTACTACAAATAGCATACACATATAATTTTCCTATACCTCTCTGTTCTTCTTTTTCAAATACTTGTTACAACTTATATCTTTTTATATTGTATATCTAAAACCATAGCTATCATTACTTTTTATGCATTTCCATCTTCACCCTTGCAGGAAGAAGTGGAGGTATGTAACAAGAAATACAGTATAATACAATACAATGATAGTGGCACAGAGGTCTTTATTCTGCTATGAACCATTGTCTAGCATCCTTTCCTTTTGTCTGAAGAACTCCCTATAGCTTTGCTTGTATGGTAGGTGTAGTGATGATAAGCTCCTTTAGCTTTCGTTTATCTGGGAATGTCTTAATCTCTTCTTCATTTTTTTCCCACCTTCATTTTTGATAGAAAGTCTTATCAGATATAAAATTTGTGGTTGGCAGTCATTTTCTTTCAACACTTTAAGCATTTCAACCCAAATGTTTTATTGCACCCATGGTTTTTGGTGAGAAATTGGAACTCAATCTAATTGTGAGTCTCTTGTACATAACCCATTGTTTTTCACTTGCATTTTTCAGAACTCTCCCGTTGTTCTTTGCGTTTAATAGTGTGATCAATACATGATGGGTTCTATGATTCTTCATGTTTATCTGGCTGTGTTACAGGCTTCTTGGATGTTCATATATACATCTATTGCCAAGTTAGGGAAATTCTTTGTCATTACTTCTTTGAACATTGCTTCTGCCCCCTTCTCTCTTTCTTCTCCTCTGGGAAACCCATTATGTATATATTTATATGCTTGATTCTGTCCCAGAGGTGTCTTATGCTATTTTTGCTTTCTATAATTCTTTTTCTTCATGCTTCCCAGCCAGACTCATCTCAATTGCCTTGTCTTCAAATTTGATGATTAATTCTTATACCAGCTACAATACACTGTTGAAACCCTCCTGGGCATTTTTTCATTTCAGTTATTGTGGTCTTCAATTTCAGGAACCAAAAGGAACCTATTTGGTTCCTTTTAAAAATTTCTGTATCTTTACTAAGATTCTCTATTAATTATTCATTGATTTCCTTATATCATTTAGTTTTTTTTCTGTGTTTTCCTTCATCTCCTTGATTATTTTTCAGATCATCCTTTTAAAGTCTTTGGTATGTCAACTTTCTTGTCTTCTTCTTTGGTGTTTTCTGGATTTTTATCCTCTTTCTTTGCATGGGTCTTCACTTTCTATTTCTTTGTTTGAATTGTACTCTTTTGTTGCACACTACACATTTTAAAATTCACATGACCTCCTTGAGGTATCTGTTTCTTGGTGCTCTAATCTGCTGGTGGTAAGACAGAATGAGCTTCAGCCATCTTCTCAGGAAGGCCTGCCCAGGGCAAATGCAGTGCATTGGGTTCTCCCTGTCCTTTCCTGTCCTGTGACTTGTCCTGGGCTTTTGTTTTTTTAGTTGTTTTAGAGTTTTCCTGTCTACAGGTGTTTGAATGCTCCCTTTAGTCCCCAGGGGACAGACCTTTCTTTCTTGGGTGGTCCAAGCAGGCAAGCTTTTGCCACGAACTGCCCAACTCCACAGTCCCTTACACTTCTTTTGGTGTATCTTTTGGTGTATCTAGGCTTTCACCTAGAGAGGAAAATCTGGGCATGGGGGGGCATGCAGACAAATAGTTTTCTAAGTCAGTCTTACTCAGGTGAAACAGGGCTAGGGTTCCATGACAGGTGTGCTGACCAGCTCCAAAGTGTCCTGGAGGGGGGATCAGCAATGGCACCAAGAGCTTCTTCCATGGGTCTCCAAAGCTGAGCTTTCTTGAGCTGCCCAGTAAATGCTGCCCTTCAACTAATTGTACCTCACAGCTTTAGAAAAATGCAGCATCTTTAAATCTTCTCTGCCTGGTCTTTGTCCAGGGTGGACTGGAGCAATGGCATTCCTCAGAGCCTGGCACTCAACTATTCAACATTTTGAATCAAAAGCCATAATCAATGATTGGCTGTGCCCATGTCTGGTCGTGAGGAAGAGAATTTTTACATCATTTTCTGTCCCCAGTGAGCTAGCCAGAGGCCCGGCCCCAAGGCACACTGCTGTAAGAGTGGGGGATGGGTACCAGAAACCACTGTGCAGAGAGAGAGCAACTTGCTGGTCTTTATCATAATTTACCAGCCTTTCTCTCCTGCTCTTCCCTTGAGGCTGTATAGTGTTTTACTTGCCTCCAGAGTTTCAAAATAGTTGTTT
Source organism: Tamandua tetradactyla (assembly GCF_023851605.1). Taxonomy (NCBI): domain Eukaryota; kingdom Metazoa; phylum Chordata; class Mammalia; order Pilosa; family Myrmecophagidae; genus Tamandua; species Tamandua tetradactyla. The sequence continues at coordinate 44,985,782 of NC_135329.1, read as the reverse complement.
CAGACAGTTGCTTTCTCTTTAATAGTTGTTGAGTGGAAGGACTGAGTCCTGGAACTCCCTACCCTGTTATCTTCTCCCCATACTCCTCCCTACACTGTGACATGTAACATTTTTTAACAATTTATTTTTCAAGCATAAAACAAAATTACTTTGTTACCCAGCTGAAATGTATTTATGGATTAGCTATATGCCATAATTAACTGAAAAAATATTTTTTCAAACTACATATTTCAGCATTTTATCCCGATTAAATCCGGAGTTTGGAAGCTCTTGTTGGATCCTGAGACTTTCCTTTGGGGTGACTTAGAGATTGCTGTGACTCCATCCTAGCTTCTGACTCTCCAAAAATTAGCTAAAAATATCAGTGTGGCCTGATTAATTATAACAATCATTGTAATACATTCAAATAAGAAGCACTGCCATTTATTTGTCTACATGGCCTATCAGAGAATAAGCTTCAGATTTTTAAAGTAATAAAATATTGAAAATGTTGTTACTGTCAAAGTGTTTTAACTCAGTCTATACTAACCTATAGGAAATCAAAACCTATGCTTTTAGATACATCAATTTGTGTAAAACAAATTTTAAATAATTGTGTAAAGTCATGAAAGAAGGCTAATAATGAACAGCACGGTGGTTTAAAACTACACACAGTTCATTACTCAGTGAAACTGGACTTAAATGAAACTACTTCTGACAGTCTTCCAAATGTAAAATCGAATGCAACACTTGTGTCACAAGTCACATGCATGGCTGAGATCTTACAGAACAGGAAAACAGACTCTCTCAAAACTGAATTTCATAATCTGATTAAAAGGCATTTTATCCAGATGATATTTGTCAAAGTGAAGTGGCCTGTTTCTTCAATCTGGTGCTAAAATAATCCTGAAATGGTCGGAAACCATCATCAAAAAAAAAAAAAAAAAAAAAAACCAGGGAAAAACAAGTTATTGGGAAATAATGAGCATATGTAATGTGGACTAAATCAAAGTGAAGCACGGAGCTAGCTGGACCAATTTAGGAAAACTGCGCTGTGTTCTAGATGAAGCATGTCTTTCTTTGTATGATTCCAAGTTTAATTAAACTGAAATGAAGTGAGAGGTGAGGTCTATACACAATGCATCCCCACTGCCCAAATGGATTAATTTTCTATTTGAGGGAAGTTTGCTTCATTAGCATGTAGTTTTATTAAATACTTTCATAGGCCATGAGTCTTGAAGATGATCAATAAATGCATTTTCCATTTTGAATTCAGTTCTACTACCACCCAGGGATTTTGTTTTGGGACAACTGGGAAGTCCCAAGAGCTGGCTACTCATAATGTGCCTCTAGTTTAGAAAGTTTTTTATTCCGAAGGTTATGCTCGATGTGAAATTCCTGTGAGAACTGAGGAAATTAGAGAACTGAGATACCCAAGGAACTGCTGCATAATTTTGGTGTGCACACAAATATAATGTTATAAATTCTCAAGTAATGAAATTAAAATGCCAGTGGCAATCTAGGTAAATAGCAAAGCTTTTGCATAAAATTTATCAAGTTATTGAGGAAAATTACAAGATCAAATTAAAATCCTTAAAGAAAATGTGCAAATTCTCAGTTGACTAGACATTAGGGATCTTAATAGCAGAAAATATTGTTTAATTTTAGTGTAATGAGAATATGTTTGGTGACTTATTCTTCTTTTACTTATCCTACAATTTCTCTCTTCTTCTCTTGCTGTGAGAAACACTTACGTTCCTTGATTCTGAAGTTTATTAAGTACTGCTTGAGTAAAGTAGTACCTAAGAACAAAAAAAAAGGAAATAGATACTTTCTCACCCTCCTCTCAAATAGTGGAAGTACTGGTGTTAAAAAGTGATTTCTTTGTTCATTGGTTTGTTTTTGTTCATTCTTTCTCTCTGTTTGTAGCTGATAACCTGGCTTACTAGCTACTGATATTTGGGTTTAATGTAAATTATAAGTTTATCATACTTAAAATGATCAGGGTTCTTAAATGCATAGTCCTGAGACAATATGATCTGTGTTATCAAGAATTTCACAGAACTTTAAACAATTTTCATGTTTCAGACCTAACCATAGCTTAAGAAATAAAGACATCAAAGACCACAAAGTGTAAAAGTGTAATTGTCTGAAATTTATTAAAAAAAGAAAAATATGTGTGTGTACTCTTGCTAAATTGTAAATTAGCTAAAAATAAACAAAAAAATTCATATAGTTTCATGCCATGCATGCAGTTACACACAGTTAATAATAAAGTTATTAATGGCTAAAGTTTAAAAGGAATTATAAGAAGAAAAAAACTCAACCCTTTTACAATTTTGACTTAACGCCAATGTTCTTAGCTGATTTCGACTAAGAGAAGGGACCAAGAAGGAGATTCATTCCCTGTTGCTGAATAAAAGATAATTGAAAATAATTTTCAATTAAAGCTTTGAAATATTTTACATTTGAGGTATTCTTTTGGTCCTAAAAAAATTAAAAATTATTAAATGGGTGATAAAATCATGGAAGTTTGATTTTAATTTAAAAAATTAAATAGTGTTTCTAAATAAGATAAACCATTTGGTCAGATTAAGCTAGGTTTGTGGATTTTAGCTGAAAAGTGATTCTAGCTTACATCTGTAATAATCATGACATTATATCATAATGGAAAATTGAAAGGCAATACAATGTACTATAATCCATATAACTATTCAACTTGTGCAAAAAAGTTGTTACACTTGCCCTTTCCAGGCAAATTAATTATTATTACCTATACTATCATTTGAGGATATGTAAATATAATCAAGGTTTGAAAAACGATTGCTTTATAATAGAAATAACATTTCTTCTTGCAAATCAGTGGATGCAAAATGCAGACATTTTGATAAATATTGATTCATGTATACAGCTGGATAAAATAAAATTACAATACTCTTAATTCTTAACTGACTTGAATGTTATTATTTATTTGGGTTAATAATAATTAGACATTATGTATCTAACCCTCTTCATAGCACTTTATATGTATTGACTCTTATATCACAAAATAACCCTATGAATTAGGGATTAATATTATGATAATGCCTAATTGAAACACAGAGTTGGTTAGGGAACCCAAGTAATGAGTGACAGACCTGAGATTTGACAGAGAAACTCAGGCTCTAGAGCAATATTCTTAATCCTTACTTAGCATGATTCTGGGACATATTATGTTACAAAAGAACCACACTTTTGGCTCATTTCTAATCCATATATGTGGTCAAAAAGAGAATTTCATAACACTTAACAATTGCCTACAGTTTTTAAACCATATACATTTTCATTTCAAGAGGGATTATTTTCCAGATAAAGTGCCCGATGTTGAAACAATAGTATGTAGGTGATTAAACTATACATTCTATAAACTCGGTTGCAAAGTATTTGGAAAGGAATGTAGAATTAATGTACAATTTCCCCATAGCTCTAATTATACTTGTATTCATGTGCAATTATGAAACATATTTTTCTGGACCAAGTCCAAAATGATATGTCAAAATACGTATTACAAATACAAAATAATACATAGTTTGTAATTACTATCTAATTCATTTTAATTTTTTTTAAATTAAAGTTTCTAAAACTTTCAATAATTTTATGATTAAATGTATTGTTTGGAAAAAGAATGTGGAACATAGTATATTAAAATTAGTAAGAATATTTTATATGACAGTTTGGAGTAAAGCTCTTAGCCTGTAAAATATGTGAAATTTGATTGAGAAGTTTCCATATCAGATAAAAAGTTTTCTTTTGTTTTTAAGGACTCAGTAAATTAGTTAAATTGGATTGTCATAAGTGCATGAATATTAAGAACATGAACTTTTTGTTCTTTTTTGCAGTTTCACATTGAGGGAAACTGATAGTTTGTCTTAAATTTTGAATATTTCAAAAGTGCTCAATTAAAAAATGTGTAGATTATAATCATATAACTAAAATGAGTATTCTGCTACAATAGAAGGCATAATAGATTTGCCCCAAACTCTTTGACATATGTGCACATAACCACAAATTGAGTCCTTAATGACAGATCAGAATGTGACGGAATGAGACTCTTATACATGATACTGGAGCTTAAATTGCTCTTTTGCTACATCCTGCTGACAAAAGACAGAAGCCCAAATCTCCAGTAACTAAATGTTGCTACCAAGAAAGAAACATTAATTAAACACTATCAAGAGCTACCAGTCAGAACACTGTCTTCTAATTAAAATTAACTTAAACAAATTAACTAAAGAATACATCAGAGAATTGTTTACATTATCTCAACACAGCACAATTTCTCAAAAGTGGAAGACAGCAGCAACCACACAAGTCATTTGGTTGTGCCTTAATAGTGGGGAACTCTTACAGGCTGGCCTCCCAAAGTATTGCAGTATTGTATCTCGTGGTCCATGCTGGTGCCTTGTTGTTTGTATTACTATTACAATTACTATTTGTATTTATTTTGTGTTGCCAGCTAAAACAAAGTAGCTAGTTTTGCTCAACACTTAATAATAAATCTAGAAGCACTGACTACATTACTGAATGGTTAAAAGATCTATCAATATTGTAGAAAATGAAAGCTACAATTTTATACCCACAGTGTGAAACCCTTAACTTTTAAATATGTTTTCTTTAATTCAGTGCTGCAGTGTATCCTCATAATGACAAACTAACAAGGAGCAATCTGAAATGCATCACTACTGAAGAAATCTTAATCTAAAGCACTTAATCTTAATCTAACCTTAATCTCCAATAAAAGGAACCATGGTTCTTTGAAAAAAAAATACCTGCTTCTGCGACTTGGGGCACACAATTTTTAAGGTTGGCTAAAAATAGGTTGGTCTAGGACATCTTTTTCTGGGAAGGAAAAAGCTATTGGGAGTCCTGGGAATGGAGAGCGTTGTTGAAAGGATAACAGGGCCAATTTAATGGTATTTCCACTAGCCCAATTGTGAAAATTTGAGTATTAAAGAGAAAGCTATAATTGATGTTCCTTAATAAACTATCATCAGTACATAATGATACTCAAAAATAATTTTTTCTCTTATAAAATAATCAGTGCATATTTGGGTAAATTTTACTCAAGTGAGAAAAAATACTGTTCTTTTAAAATTGTGATATTATTCTCAGAATGTTGTAGAAGCATAACTATTGCAAAATATCATACTGTCATTTCACCAAATGGCTTTCAAAACATTTCATCTGTATAATTTGGAATGTCTTTTTTCATTATAAGTGACAGCATATTTACTCAAGAGAATTAATTAAGGAAGTCTGTAAAGTCTTACAGGTTAAGCAATATATATATATATATATATATATTTGCTCACATTATCTAAAATCAGTAAGGACCACAAGATATGCACATATAATTTTAAAATCACCTGGCCAAGAAATTAAGATTTAAGGGTCTTTTGCCTGTGGTTGTAACTATTAGGAAATTTATGATCAGTTGATCCATATAATTTAAATGGGAAAGCCCAAAAGACTTTCTATTACAACTACACGGCCACTTTTAGATGTATAGCTAGTATTAAGATAAGTTATTATAAAATAATGAAAAGATATAAAGACATTGTCTTCACAAAGATAAGAGTCTACATCAACATGTCTTAATAAACTTTACCATAAATTGTTCACTTCACATTGGCACCCACTTCACAATTTCTCAGGAAAACCTGACATTCAAATGTTCCTGGAAGGGACCATACCAGGTTCTACTTAGTACCATTAAAACCAGAAGGTATCAAGGTTTCCAGTTGGCTAACAACCCCAAGCCTCTCAAGAGGATTAGAAGTGAAATGTCAGAAATAATATGCATATAATACAATTGTTAAATAAAAAATATATAACAAACACTGTTTATAATGGCAAATAACAGACATAAAGTTAATCTACTACATTTAATACATATGACCTTTATATTTAGCTCTATATTTTAGTAGACAATGTAAAAAGGATGACAATATAATACTCACTGCTTAATTTACAAAAGAAAAATATATTTATATCTATTTACTAGGAGATACAAACGTTTATATCTATAGATCTATAGACCTATATAATATTATATATCTTTTGTATAGCTATAGATCCTTACATAAAAAGCAGCAGCACAGCATAATGGATAAAAGTATTTTGCAGAGCATCCAGATACACACTTCATCTTATGATTTCTCATAAAGACATCTGATAACTGCCAATGGTTCATTATAAAATTGCTTTCAAAGAAGAATGTTCTACTGAGACATTTAATTATTTGAATCATGTATAAAGTTTTCTTGGAAAGTCGATTGTTAAAAAGTTTGGAAAAAAGAATGGATGTTGCAAAAACCCTTTAACCTATTTCAAAAATCAATCATCTCATCCCATTTCTATGTACTTTCTGGAAATGATCTGCATAAAACTGCTCTTTATTAAATATAGACTCACTTCTTGTGTAAACTAAAGGACTAGGTGAAAAAGATAGCATTGAAATAGGGAAGCTAAACATATATTAAGCTGTACTTAGCCCTCCTTCGTTTCTGGAAGTAGATGAGTAATGCAGTTTTCAGATCATAACCTGAATTATTTCCCACCAAATAAAAAATGTGGACATAATTTTACAAAATCAACTAGATTTTAAGAAAGTGACATTAAGTGGACAAGAAATGAACATTCCCCAACAACTGCAGTCAAGTTTGATGCTTAATGGCATTAAACAAGAAGAGTTATAATATCTAGACTTCTGTCTAGTCCTGGAACTATTTTTTCTTCAAAGACCAATGAGAAGTCATGCTCTTTAACAAATTTTTCACCCTGCATGACATCCCAGCAATGAATATCAAGGGTTGGAGACAATGAGGGAGAGACAAGGCCTATAGTCATTATATAAACACCTACTATTTCCCACAGTCTGTACTGGGTGTTGATGTCGGTATCACTTTCATGAACCAAATATTAATTAACATTTAAAGGAGATATTCGGTATGAAGCAAAGTTTGTTACAAGGCACAACCTTCCACAACAACACAAGCTTAAATTCAGATCAGCGGTTTATATAATACATATTTTGTATATACCCACTTATCATAAAAATGTATACAGTTCTTTTGATCATTTTTAAGGAAACACTTTTGTATCTATAAAGTCAAGAATTGGGTATTGAATAGGTTACAGTCATGATTCAATTATCCATGGTAGGCAAAACAAAGAGCATCCCCTACAGAATGGTAAATTAGCAGAGCTCATTTTAGTTCTGTATGCGATGCAAGACTTTACATTTTTACTGTTATTTATTATATCATCTTATCCTATTCTCAAATTTACTATCTGAACTGATGTACTAATTACTATCTGTTACAACAGAGAAAAGGGTTGCCAATTAAGAATGAACTTTCCATAATATACATCAATTCTGAATCATTGTAAGTTTATATATTATAAATCTACAAGAACAAATAATGATAAACTACACAGCAAAAGTATGCCAAATGAGTTAATTTTTATTTAGATTTAAGACAATTCATTCTTGGAACAATTTCCATTTGTGGGTGGGGGTTGATTATTATGGGAGCTAAATGAGTGACACTAAAAATGTCAGAGGAAAGAAATAAGATTTTAACTCTGAAGAAGATAGAAATATAAACGTACACAACCTACGGATGTTTTAAAGCTGAAGAAAGGAAGGGAGAAAAGGAGAGAGCAAGAGAGAGGGAAGGATGAAAGAACAGAGGATGAAAAGAAGAAAAGGAAAAAGGAAATATTTTTTTAAGTGTCTTGTCACACTCTTTTGACTCCAAAAAAAAAAAGGAGGGAAGATTCAACTGATTTTGAAAAGAAAGATTATGTTGTTTGAAGAATGATTCAGTTTTTTTTTATTAACGGAAAAAAAAAAAAGAAATTAACACAACATTTAGAAATCATACCATTCTACATATGACTCAGTTTTAATATTTATAAGCTGCATGTGTTATGGAAGAAATTCCTTGAATAACCAGACTTTAGTAGTAATTTTAGCTTGGATATATATATTAAAATGAAGACATGTAAAGTGAAAAGTTTTATTTAACAAAATTAGAAAGCTAATCCTACTGTTTGACTGAATGGTAAGCAACATTTGGGTGGTTAATAATTTTTTTGTTACCCAGCCATTAGAGACCTTCTGAGCTCCATTTCTTTGTACATTACTATCTTTTCTATATCAAAGTGTTAATAATGGTGATGAAAGGTCAGGGAGAATCCTGGGGTTCAAACTCAAATTAATCAGATTACCCTTGTGGCTCATTCATTCATAGGGATTTGTACCATGAGGCTTTTCAAGGAGTACTTTCTACTGTTCAGCTAATAGTGTGGGGCAGGCAGTTCAGTCAGACTTTAAGGGATGCACATGGCAGGAGAAGAGCTGAAAGCCACAGCATCATAAACAGCTGCTTCCAAGAACCTTCTGTAGAGCTTATGATCTATAATGCCAGTGAGCTTTGCTTAATAAATCTTCCCCCCTCTCTCCTTGGACTTATCTTACCTTCTTTAGACAAAGCTGTTCTCCTTTAGCTCCAGACAAATAGTGATGGCTCATTAGTCTAGCTAGGTACTTCACATTCTCTGGATTATAGGGTATAAATATCCATATCTCAGAGCAAGGATGCTGACGTTATAAAACCCTGGTGGAAACCCAGGTTTTGGTCAAGACCTCTCCAACAACGGTGCCCAGCTCCTTTTTCTTTGAACAAGTTTTTTTTTTTTTTTTTAACTTTTTTTATTAATTAAAAAAAAATTAACAAACAAAACATTTAGATATCATTCCATTCTACATATACAATCAGTAATTCTTAATATCATCACATAGTTGCATATTCATCATTTCTTAGTACATTTGCATCGATTTAGAAAAAGAAATAAAAAGACAACAGAAAAAGAAATAAAACGATAATAGAGAAAAAAAAGACTATACATACCATACCCCTTACCCCTCGCTTTCATTTACCACTATTTCAAACTGAATTTATTTTAACATCTGTTCCCCCTATTATTTATTTTTATTCCATATGTTCTACTCTTCTGTTGATATAGTAGCTAAAAGGAGCATCAGACATAAGGTTTTCACATTCACAGAGTCTCATTGTGAAAGCTATATCATTGTTCAATCATCATCAAGAAACATGGCTACTGGAACACAGCACTACATTTTCAGGCAATTCCCTCCAGCCTCTCCACTACATCTTGAACAACAAGGTGATATCTACTTAATGCATAAGAATAACCTCCACGATAACCTCTCGACTCTGTTCGGAATCTCTCAGCCATTGACACTTTGTCTCATTTTACTCTTCCCCCTTTTGGTCGAGAAGTTTCTCTCAATCCCTTGATGTTAATTCTCAGCTCATTCTAGGGTTTTTCTCAGTCCCTGGATGCTGAGTCTCAGCTCATTCCAGGATCTATGTCCCACGTTGCCAGGAAGATCCACACCCCTGGGAGTCATGTCCCATGCAGAGAGTGGGAGGGGGGTGAGACTGCTTGCCGTGTTGGCTGGAGAGAGGGGCTACATCTGAGCAACAAAAGAGGCTCTCTTGGGGGTGAATTTTAGGCCTAAATTTTAAGTAGACTTGACCTATCCTTTGTGGGATTAAGTTTCATGTGAACAAACCCCAAGACTGGGGGCTCAGCCTATAGCTTTGGTTGTCCACACTGCTTGTGAGAATATCAAGAATTCAACTTGGGGAAGTTGAATCTCTCCCCACTCTCACCATTCCCCAAAGGGGACTTGCAAATACTTTTCCAGTCACTGATCAAATCAACAAACCAACAAAATCTCATGTGCTACCTGAGATTCCAAGTACTTATGACATTCAAACAAACTATCTACATGAGTTATATTAGGAAATGCTCTAGTCAAAATCTAAATTTTGTAACAAATAAACATTTTTTGCTTTAGTCTAACACATAATGTGACATTCTAAAGTATTATCATCTATTTTCAGCACCCTGCAATAATGACATTCCTTTGTTCTTCCTCAGGCCAAAACATTTTTAAAATTTGTGCACTGTACATTTCACTATTATTATACACTCTAGGCATTCCTAGATTATACCATCTCGATCTTTAACATCTATCTTTCTTTCTGATTTCATTTATGTCCGCATCCCTCCTCCCTCTATCATTTGCACATGCAGCTTCATTCAGTGTTTTAACATAATTACATTACAGTTAGGTAGCATTGTGCTGTCCATTCCTGAGTTTTTGTATCCAGTCCTGTTGCACAGTCTTTATCACTTCAGCTCCAATTACCCACTATCTTACCCTATTTCTGTCTCCTGATGGTCTCTGTTACCAACGACATATTCCAAGTTTATTCACTAATATCAGTTCATATCAGTGAGACCATACAGTATTTGTCCTTTAGTTTTTGGCTAGTCTCACTCAGCATAATGTTCTCAAGGTCCATCCATGTTGTTACACACTTCATAAGTTTATTCTGTCTTAGAGCTGCATAATATTCCATCAGATGTATATACCACAGTTTGTTTGGCCACTTGTCTGTTGATGGACATTTTGGCTGTTTCTATCTCTTTGCAACTGTAAATAATGCTGCTATAAACATTGGTGTGCAAATGTCCGTTTGTGTCTTTGCCCTTAAGTCCTCTGAGTAGATACCTACCAATGGTATTGCTGGGTCATATGGCAATCCTATATTCAGCTTTTTGAGGAATGGCCAAACTGCCTTCCACAGTGGTTGCACCATTTGACATTCCCACCAACAGTGGATAAGTGTGCCTCTTTCTCCACATTCTCTCCAGCACTTGTCATTTTCTGTTTTGTTGATAATGGCCATTCTGGTGGGTGTGAGATGATATCTCATTGTGGTTTTGATTTGGCCAGGGACATTGAGCATCTCTTCATGCGCCTTTTGGCCATTTGTATTTCCTCTTATGAGAAGTGTCTGTTCAAGTCCTTTTCCCATTTTGTAATTGGATTGGCTGTCTTTTTGTTGTTGAGTTGAACAATCTCTTTATAAATTCTGGATACTAGACCTTTATCTGATATGTCGTTTCCAAATATTGTCTCCCATTGTGTAGGCTGTCTTTTTACTTTCTTGATGAAGTTCTTTGATGCAGAAAGGTGTTTGATTTTGAGGAGCTCCCATTTCTTTCTTTCTTTCTTCAGTGCTCTTGCTTTAGGTGTAAGGTCCATAAAACTGCCTCCAATTATAAGATTCATAAGATATCTCCCTACATTTTCCTCTAACTGTTTTATGGTCTTAGACCTAATGTTTAGATCTTTGATTCATTTCGAGTTAACTTTTGTATAGGGTGTGAGATACGGATCCTCTTTCATTATTTTGCATATAGATACCCAGTTCTCTAGGCACCATTTATTGAAGAGACTGCTCTGTCCCAGGTGAGTTGGCTTGACTGCCTTATCAAAGATCAAATGTCCATAGATGAGAGGGTCTATATCTGAGCACTCTATTCGATTCCATTGGTAATATATCTATCATTATGCCAGTACCATGCTGTTTTGACCACTGTGGCTTCATAATATGCCTAAAAGTCAGGCAGCGTGAGACCTCCAGCTTTGTTTTTTTCCCTCAAGATACTTTTAGCAATTCGGGGCACCCTGCCCTTCCAGATAAATTTGCTTATTGGTTTTTCTATTTTTGAAAAGTAAGTTGTTGGGATTTTGATTGGTATTGCGTTGAATCTGTAAATCAATTTAGGTAGAATTGACATCTTAACTATATTTAGTCTTCCAATCCATGAACATGGTATGCCCTTCCATCTATTTAGGTCTTCTGTGATTTCTTTTAACAGTTTTTTATAGTTTTCTTTGTATAGATCTTTTGTCTCTTTAGTTAAATTTATTCCTAGGTATTTTATTCTTTTAGTTGCAATTGTAAATGGAATTCGTTTCTTGATTTCCCTCTCAGCTTGTTCATTACTAGTGTATAGAAACACTACAGATTTTTGAATGTTGATCTTGTAACCTGCCACTTTGCTGTACTCGTTTATTAGCTCTAGCAGTTTTGCTGTGGATTTTTCAGGGTTTTCGACATAAAGTATCATATCATCTGCAAACAGTGATAGTTTTACTTCTTCCTTTCCAATTTTGATGCCTTGTATTTCTTTTTCTTGCCTAATTGCTCTGGCTAGAACTTCCAACATGATGTTGAATAACAGTGGTGATAGTGGACATCCTTGGTTTGTTCCTGATCTTAGGGGGAAAGTTTTCAATTTTTCCCCATTGAGGATGATATTAGCTGTGGGTTTTTCATATATTCCCTTTATCATTTTAAGGAAGTTCCCTTGTATTCCTATTCTTTGAAGTGTTTTCAACAGGAAAGGATGTTGAATCTTGTCAAATGCCTTCTCTGCATCAATTGAGATGATCATGTGATTTTTCTTCTTTTATTTGTTGATATGGTGAATTACATTAACTGTTTTTCTTATGTTGAAACATTCTTGCATAGCTGGGATGACTCCTACTTGGTCATGATGTATAATTCTTTTAATGTGTTGCTGGATTCAATTTGCTAGAATTTTGTTGAGAATTTTTGCATCTATATTCATTAGGGAGATTGGTCTGTAGTTTTCTTTTTTTGTAATATCTTTGCCTGGTTTTGGTATGAGGGTGATGCTGGCTTCATAGAATGGATTAGGCAGCTTTTCCTCCATTTCAATTTTTTTGAAGAGTTTGAGCAGGGTTGGTACTAATTCTTTCAGGAATGTTTGGTAGAATTCACATGTGAAGCCGTCTGGTCCAGGACTTTTCTTTTTGGGAAGCTTTTGAATGACTGATTCAATTTCTTTACTTGTGATTGGTTTGCTGAGGTCATCTATTTCTTCTTGAGTCAAAGTTGGTTGTTCATGCCTTTCTAGGAACTTGTCCATTTCATCTACATTGTTGTATTTATTAGCGTAAAGTTGTTCTTAGTATCCTGTTATTACCTCCTTTATTTCTGTGAGGTCAGTGGTTATGTTTCCTCTTCCATTTCTGATCTTATTTATTTGTGTCCTCTCTCTTCTTCTTTTTGTCAGTCTTTCTAAGGGCCCATCAATCTTATTGATTTTCTCATAGAACCAACTTCTGGTCTTATTGATTTTCTCTGTTGTTTTCATGTTCTCAATTTCATTTATTTCTGCTCTAATCTTTGTTATTTCTTTCCTTTTGCTTGCTTTGGGGTTAGTTTGCTGTTCTTTCTCCAGTTCTTTCAAGTGGACAGTTAATTCCCGAATATTTGCCCTTTCTTCTTTTTTGATATAGGCATTTAGGGCAATAAATTTCCCTCTTAGCACTGCCTTTGCTGCATCCCATAAGTTTTGATATGTTGTGTTTTCATTTTCATTCGCCTCAAGACATTTACTGATTTCTCTTATAATTTCTTCCTTGACCCACTGGTTGTTTAAGAGTGTGTTGTTGAGCCTCCACATATTTGTGAATTTTCTGGCACTCTGCCTATTATTGATTTCCAACTTCATTCCTTTATGATCTGAGAAAGTGGTGTGTATGATTTCAATCTTTTTAAATTTGTTGAGACTTTCTTTGTGACCCAGCATATGGTCCATCTTTGAGAATGATCCATGAGCACTTGGGAAAAAAGGTGTATCCTGCTTTTGTGGGATGTAATGTCCTATAAATGCCTGTTAAGTCTAGCTCATTTATTGTAATATTCAAATTTTCTGTTTCTTTATTGATCCTCTGTCTAGATGTTCTGTCCATTGATGAGAGTGGGGAATTCAAGTCTCCAACTATTATGGTAGATGTGTCAATTTCCCTTTTCAGTATTTGCAGTGTTTGCCTCACATATTTGGGGGCATTCTGGTTTGGTGCATAAATATTTATGATTGTTATGTCTTCTTGTTGAATTGTTCCTTTTATTAGTAGATAGTATCCTTCTTTGTCTCTTTTAACTGTTTTACATTTGAAGTCTAATTTGTTGGATATTAGTATAGCTACTCCTGCTCTTTTCTGGTTGTTATTTGCATGAAATATCTTTTCCCAACCTTTCACTTTCAACCTATGTTTATCTTTGGGTCTAAGATGTGTTTCCTGTAGACAGCATGTAGAAGGATACTGTTTTTTAATCCATTCTGCCAGTCTATGTCTTTTGATTGGGGAGTTCAGTCCATTAACATTTAGTGTTATTACTGTTTGGGTAGTACTTTCCTCTACCATTTTGCCTTTTGTATTTTATATGTCATATCTAATTTTCCTCCTTTCTACACTCTTCTCCACACCTCTCTCTTCTGTCTTTTCGTATCTGACTCTAATGCTCCCTTTAGTATTTCTTGCAGAGCTGGTTTCTTGGTCACAAATTCTCTCAGTGATTTTTTTGTCTGAAAATGTTTTAATTTCCCCCTCATTTTTGAAGGACAATTTTTCTGGATATAGAATTCTTGGTTGGCAATTTTTCTCTTTTATTAATTTAAAATATCATCCCACTGTCTTCTCGCCTCTATGGTTTCTGCTGAGAAATCTACACATAGTCTTATTGGGTTTCCCTTGCATGTGATGGATTGCTTTTCTCTTGCTGCTTTCAAGATCCTCTCTTTATCTTTGAACTCTGACATTCCGACTAGTAAGTGTCTTGGAGAATGTCTATTTGGATCTATTCTCTTTGGGGTGCGCTGCACTTCTTGGATCTGTAATTTTAGGTCTTTCATAAGAGTTGGGAAATTTTCAGCGATAATTTCTTCCATTAGTTTTTCTCCTCCTTTTCCCTTCTCTTCTCCTTCCGGGACACCCACAACACGTATATTTGTGCACTTCATATTATCATTCAATTCCCTGAGTCCTTGCTCAGATTTTTCCATTCTTTTCCCTATAGTTTCTGTTTCTTTTTGGATTTCAGATGTTCCATCCTCCAGTTCACTAATCCTAACCACTGTCTCTTGAAATCTACCATTGTAGGTTTCCATTGTTTTTTTCATCTCTTCTACTGTATCTTTCATTCCCATAAGTTCTGTGATTTGTTTTTTCAGACTTTCCATTTCTTCTTTTTGTTCATTCCCTGCCTTCTTCATGTCCTCCCTCAATTCATTGATTTGGTTTTTGATGAGGTTTTCCATTTCTGTCCGTATATTCTGAATTAGTTGTTTCAGCTCCTGTATCTCATTTGAACTATTGGTTTGTTCCTTTGACTGGGACATATCTTCAATTTTCCTGGTGTGATTTATTATTTTTTGCTGGCATCTAGACATTTACTTACCTTAATTAGTTTATTCTGGGGATTGCTTTCACTTATCTTACCTAGGGTTTTCTTGCTAGATGAGTTTGTTGTCTATCTGTTCTTTGACCTTCAGTTCAGCTTTTTCTGGGCCTCTAGCTTAAGTTTTGTTTAACAGAGGGTAATTTTTCAGCTCTTGTTTTCTTGTTTCTTGTTCTGCTTGTAAGGTGTCTTTTCCCTCCCCACCCTTAGGAGGGTCTACATAGGTATTACAGACTCCAGCCAGGTTTTCCTGGACTAAATTGGCCTCCTATCAGGGGGAAGGATTCACCAACGTCAGTTTTCCCTGAGGGTGAGATCCAGCAGGTTGAAAGACTTTCCTGTGTAGTCTCTGTGCTCTGTTTTTCTTATCCTTCCCAGTATGTAGCACTTGTCTGTCTGTGGGTCCCACCAGCAAAAAATGTTGTGGCTCCTTTAACTTTGGAAGGCTCTCCCTGCTGGGGGTGTGGTGGAGACAGAGGAGAGGTAGGCTGGTTTTAATGGCTTCAAATTGCCAAGCCCTGGGGTCTGAATTCCTTGAGAGAGGGATTACACCTAAGTTGGGCTTCCCCCCTCCCCTGGGGAAGGCACATGTGGGAGATAGCCCTGAAAGCAGTCTGTTTCTGCCTATTCCTGGGGCAGTTGCAGCCAGAGTAGTCCCACCGCTGAATCCAGAGGCAGCCAAGCCTCCATAGAAACAGCCACAAAAACCTGTTTCATCCCCTTTCCTCTTTTTCAATTAGCCCAATAAGCGACCTCTGCCTTGACCAGTTTCGCCTGAGCTGGGGGCCTATTTTTAGTAGTCAGAATTTGTTTATTAATTTGCCACAATTGATGTTTGGTTGGACTCAGTCCCTGCTACTGTTCAAGTCTCTTTCCTTTCCCTCCGGGAAGCCGCCTGTGGGGGAGGGGTGGCGGGCACTGGCTGCCACGGCTTGGGGAACTCACAGTTCCAGAGACTCGCAGCTGGTCCAGCTGGTCCAGACTGGGGTATGCTGTGTGTCCGGTCACTATCGTGGCTCCCGGAGCTGTTCTGTACTGTTTCTGGTTATTTAGTAGTTGTTCTGGAGGACGAACTAAAACGCACACATTGCTAAGCTGCCATCTTGGCCCCTCAGCCTCTTGAACGAGTTTTTATACCATCCCACTGCCCACTCACAAACTCCCATTCACAAGCCTAAATCTACTTTCTTCATCACTGATTGTTTGCAAGGCAGAAAGAAACTATGCCTTTGTTGATAATGAACTGTCTTTTGGGTTCCATGTTGTAAAAGAAACAAGGTCCTAGGGATTAATTAAAAATGGAATATTTTCAAGACCTTGCCTTTTGAATGAATGTTGACAGACATTCTTCTACATAACGTACAATAAATACCATCTAAGCAAGTGGAGTCCCGAAAAAGAGTTTAAATATTAATTAACTTAAGAGTCTGTAAAATCTGGAGGTGCCTTTGGAATTGTCAGAGAATGATTTATTTGTCTTCATAATGTTTTTATCTAATTTTCTGAAAATAAATACACTTTCCAGAGCATTATATAATTCTTGATAGTTCTGAAACTGGAGTTTAGGTAAGCACTATAGCTTTTAGTTTTTAACATGTGCTGTCTTCACATTGGGCTACCAAAGCAGCTTTTATTTACTTATCATTGTAATCTTGTTATGCTAACAAAATGTTCACATGCATTTTGATTGCTTCAGTGAAGAAGAGAAAAATATCACATGACCTTACATGAATTTTTCAATTATCTAGCACATTAGTTGCTACTAATGCTACATAGAAAGAAAAACCTAAAAGATCATTACCTAGGACAAGCCCTTTGATCTTGGGGCTTGCCTTTGTGAAACCTACTCCTGCAAAGGAAAAGCTAAGCCTACTTACAATTCCCTGCCTAACAGTTACACCCCAGAAAACCTCTTTTGTTGCTCAGATGTGACCTCTCTCTTTAAGCCAACTCCACCAGTGAACTCACTGCCCTGTCCCCCACATCCCCGCCCCCCAATGTGGGAAATGACTATCAGGGATGTAATTCTCCCTGGCAATGTGAGAACATGACTCTTGGGGATGAGCTTGGGCCTGGCACCTTGGGACCAAGAAAGGCTTCTTGAACAAAAGGGGAGAGAGAAATGAAATAAAATTTCAGTGGCTGAGAAATTTCAAATAGAGCCAAGAGGTTACTTTGGAGGTTATTCTTATACACTATATAGATATCCCATTTGAGTTTTTAGTGTATTAGACTAGCTAGAAGGAAATACCCAAAACTGTTGAACTGTGATCCAGGAGGCTTGATTCTTGGTGATTGTATAACTATATAGCTTTTAAGATGTGACTGTGTGATTGTGAAAACCTTGTGACTGACTCTCCCTTCATCCAGTGTATGGACAGATGAGCAAGAAGATACAAAATAAATAAACAATAAGGGAGAGGAGGGGTTGGGATGTTCTGGGTATCTTTTTAAATGTTACTTACAAAATTTTTTTGAGAAATGAAAATGTCCAAAAATTGATTGTGGTGATGAATGCACAACTATATGATGATACTGTGAGCCACTGATGGTATATTTTGGATGATTATATGGGATGGGAATATATCTCAACAAAATTGCATTATAAAAGCTTATTGGCACCAAAGAATCTCATTTAAGTACAAGTCCCTAAAGCTCAAAAGCTAACTTGTTCAATCATATACAATTTATACAGACATCTATTGTGACTGCCTTATGTTTTAGTCATATATTTAAAATCATTATCTTAGTTCAATATCATTTCAATGAAATAAAACATAGCCAGAGAATTCAGTAGCTGAGTTGTAGATCACACTTGCTTCTTCAGTGTCAGAGCTAGAGCTACGCAAAAGAGTTTGGATATTGAACTGAGATTATTTCCAAAATTCTGCCATTGTTCAATTTATAGACCCTGCCAATCTTCAACTATTTCATCCATACAATGAAGGTTTATTACATCTATGTCAAATGATTAAATGATTGTAAGAATTAATGTTAGTACATAAAAAGTGTTAATACAGATTATCTTCCCTTCCTTGCAACATGCCCTGAAAGATTATTTGTGATTGATAACAGGAAAACATAAACTCTTGGAATAAGGTACGGACTTTCAGGTGCTTTGAAGTATGTGAAAACTGACACTTCAAATAATATTAGTTGAACTTAAGGAACAATGACGAAGTAGTTCCCAGGATAATATCTCTCCAGCCAGAAAGAATTTGTTAAGGGAGCATCTCAGACATTTTCTTTAGAGATAACAAATGGATTCTTCGCTGCAAATGTGCTCTCTCTGATCTTACATCAAGTGTATCCTTCAAAAGCAAGAGCGTACTAACAGTCTGCCAATTCGCTTTTCTACTTCAATTTTGCTCTTAGCAATCAGCTAGTGAAGATGAAGGTTCTTACTACATAGAATTTAAATTAAACCTCCCATGTGTAACATGCACACTTCAGACCTTATGATAGATCTAGTATTTCTTTTAGACATTTCAACATTTCTTATTCAGGGATGAAGTCAATTTTTGTTAACTTTTTCAAGTTTTACTTATTCTGATAACTTCAAGTGCATATCTTTCATTGATTCATTAACCAAAAAAGCATTAACTATCGTTCATTCTATATGTTCTATCTCTAATTAGATCTCTGGCTTGGGCGAAGGGGACTACTTTTACTTTCATGAGGGTAAACTCGAGACTACAAGTAGTTTTTGGTTTGTTACAGAAAGGACACGGAAAGCTCGACCTGAAGATTCCAAATCCAGACTACCCTCCCGCCCCTCAAGGTAATAAGAGATTTCTCATAGTCTACCTCCACAGAGTCATACAGGACCAGGGTTAAGTTATCTAAAATAGAAGGATGTGATTAAATATTTAAGGACTTCCAGAGAAAAAAAATTAGCAACTGATTTATTCATCAATGTGAGCAGACGGGTCTGAATATTTGTATCACACCTTAAATTGCAAAAGCCATTTGCTTTACAGAGTAGATAGGCAGATATGACAGTACAGCAGTTACGTTCAATAACAGCATGATTAACATGAAAGGAAAAAAGCTCCTTGATCTGAAAAGTGAAACACCAATGAAGCAGAATTATGAAAGATTTAATCTCTATACAAAGGTAGTTTGAACTATTAAATCTTTGCTTTCTGATGTTGACATTCTGTCCTCCTTGCACCGATGATACATTTTACTAGAGCATTCAAAAGGGAGAGGTAGTGAAATGCTCAACACTATAATAAAATATTTAAGTTAAAATTTAAATGGAAGTAAGGGTAAGGAAAGATTTAAGTATCAAGGACGTTTTAACAATGAATGCAGAAAAATAAAATGAAGGATCATACATGGAAATATATCAACCAAAAATCTTAAATAATTACTGCCTGCTCATGACACATCAAATTAACAAGTAGAAATTGAAAAAAACGTGAGGGAGGGTTCAGGAGAGCTGTCTGTCTTTTACCCTAGTTGTGTGTTTTTGACCCCAGTAAGCTAAGTTGGGAACTAGTCATAGATTTGCTTTCTTAATAAATAGCACCTTTTTTTTGCTTATATTTCGGTTTCTTTGTCAGGACTTATATTTTTAGGATTGAGTACATATGTGCACTATGGAGACTACATAGGATGTTGCACATACCTGAGCTTTATAGTGAAGCATGTGCTGCAGCTTTTTGAGTGATCACATCTAAGCCAAACTGAAGGAAGTCCACTATGTATATTCACCATATATACAAACTTTCACTTCAAAATGAAGGAACGATCCTGACTTTAGTTGCGGCAACCTGGGTTCTCTCCTAGCATCAGTCCTTCACTACTCCAGATAGCCTTTGGGACTTCAAACATCAATTCTTTTCCCATTTCTAACTAGGGAGACACTTCACCTTTGGCCTGCAGAGTTGTGTTTTAATGCAGAATTTTGGAATATGGCCAGAGATAACTCATGGCTTGAAGGTGGTCATTTAAAAATAATTGTTTAATTATCATATTACCATTTTATCCAACACAAATTTGAAATCTTGCTTCCAAGAAGTGCAGGGTGAGGATTTCCCATAACTCTGAGATTACTTTTCCAAGTTTGAATGTGTGTCTCTGGGTGGTGCTGAGAAAAGATTAGATTAGATCTTTGTGCTTGTAAAAACTTCACTTGATAGATTTCCATTCACTGTTTACTCTTCAAAGAAATTCTTCAAAGCCAAAGGGCTTACATGTGCTAAATGAGTGTCCTAATACATTACTACATATCATAAAAACTGGAAATCCCAGTTTTTGTATTTTCAGTATGTCCTAGAGTGATATGCCATTTTGGAAAAACTGCTAGAAAACTTCTAGCTCCCTTCATAAGAAGTTGTCAATTCTATCTTAGATTGTTTGTACATGAGGTCTGTGATTTCATATAAAAAATATAGTGTTGTAAGAGTCTAGGCTCTGGAGACAGAAAGACTTGATTTGAATCCTACCTTCATCACTTATTAGTATGCAATTTCAGGCAAGTTGCTTAATGTCTCTATGCCTCAGTTCCTCCATCTGTAAAATGGGGGAGTAATACAACTTATCTATCATATCACAGTTTAAGAAAATTGCTTGGAGCACAGTCAAGTGCTACATAATTGTTTGTTGTTACTACTCGAGAGGAGCTAATACATATATCTGTTCATAGTCAATAATGTGTTCTCATTTATTTCATTTAAACCTCAAAAATTCTGTGAAGTTGATATGAAAAGTTTTTTCTCATTTTTATAGATTTAAAGGCCATAGCTTAAGAAGTTTAAACAATTCACCCAAAATCACATTACATGCTGCTTCATTGTGGAGACTTGAACACAGAGCTTTTGACTATGGGTTTTGTTTTCCTTTAAATTCTTCACTGCTTGTGTGTGTGTATGTGTATGATTTGGGGCTATAGAAATGTTTATACTGTGTAAATATCTTTATGAATTATAAAGAATGCCTCATTTCCAACTTGACATTTAAAGTACAGTTTAAGCACAATCTTTATAAGTACCCATTACTTACCTGGAGAATACTTGCTTACGCTTAACAATAGGAAATGTGTGAAATGTCCCTCATTAAAACACTAAACTCTTCTAATTATTTTTCCCTTTAGTGACATGTTTTTTTTTTATTGTAATTCCCTAGGAGTTTTCGAACTGCCCCATTTTTCTCTTAAAATACAGAGGTCATACTAGTTATTTGGTCCAAAACCTAATAAAATTCTTATTAACTACTGGTAGCAAACTACAATGAAAAACAACTATAAAATACTGTTCTTGCTTTCCAAAGACAGGAACTGTCATTTAAAAATCTTTACATTATAAGATACTTTACACCTTAATGAAGCGTATGTGCATACATGTATTATATACCTTGTACACCATGTACATACATGCACATACACACACCATGCATGCCTTGTACACCTTCCTTGCATAACTCACATATCTAATATACCTTGGGTATGTGTATATGATGGAGAAATGTGTGGATAAATGAAAGAGAAAAGGAAGAGCTTTCATGTGAACCTGAAGCTCTGGGAGGAGCTATGAATACGCCATGCTTCAGAGAGGAGACAGAGCAGGCTGTAGAAAAGGGCATGAATTAGCTGGACAGTACCAAAAGACACTGAGAAGAGCTCAAATGTCCACCCTGAACATACAGATTTACTTTGTAAGCAAGAGATAGTTATCAGTGATTTCTGGGTAAGGGGATAACAGAACTGAATGGAAGAATGAAGTTTTAAGTAATATAAGAAAAAAGTCTGAAGTTCTTAAATAAATTCACACAGAAAATCACTGATTGTAATAAAACCTATGTAATAAAACTTCACATTATAATATTAATCCTATTGACAACGGTAGTTTTAAAATTTTTTAAACAGAACTCTCAGTGACTGGCAGCCCAGCTGAGTTAACCTGCCAAGCTACCTTGATGAACATGCACGCCTAGTTCCTGAACAGATGGGCTTTGGCAGGTACACTCAAGATGCCTCACATCAGTAGTAAATTAATACGTGAAGGACAAAATGTCTAAGAATTTAAATGGTTAGGCTGCTAGGCTCAATCTTTTACAAAATGGAATATTCCCACAAAGGGCTGGCTGGATTCCAAACACACGACACAGTAGAACTAACAGCAAAACTTCAGTATTATAGTATTGATGAAAACCAATCCTTTCTAAGTGTCCTTTCTAAATGGGAAAGGGGGACAGGGGTACTTGCCCTGTTCAGTTTAATATCACCTTCTAAAACTTAGGCAGCTTACTCTTATCCTATGATGTGTTGGCAGGGATGAGAAAGACTGCTCCACGGATTTAAATGAATACACTTCCTTGCTAGCAGAATTAACAATTCCATTTTCTATTTTATCCATCGGGTCAGCTACTTGAAGCTATACTGGGGTAGGATAGGTAAGAAGTTCTTACAGAACCAAAATGAATAGTTACTGGTCATCATGATGGAATGACTTGGACAGAGGAGAGGTCCTATGTCACAAGTCAATCCAGCTAACCCGATTCTGAAGAAAATACAATATATTCATAAAAGAGGACTTGTCGAAACTATTAACTATTGAAACTTACTTGCTTTTCCAATATGATTCACTGAGCAAAACATCTGTCATAAATCTAAGGGCCGCTGTGATGCTTTGGAGGAACCGAAATTTTCAGTTCCTCCTATCAGCACACAAAATTTTAGTGACAATTATTAAAAGAGATGCACAGACTTTCAGAGTAGAAGGGGTAACATAGAGATATTCTATTCCAGTACTTTATTTTATAATGAGGAAACTGAAGCTAAAATAAGGTAAATGACCTCCTTAGAAATAATCTTCAAGTCTCAAAGATCATTTATTCCATGTAGCCTTCTTAAATTTTAGTACGTCCTTCTTCTCTGATTCTATGAAATGCACTTTATACTTCTCACACAGAGCTTGGCAAACTTTATCCTGAGTATTTGTCTGCAAAAGAAAATTTACTCTAAACTATATTTTGATACATATAATCTGCTGTGATTTATGATTAAACTTTCATTTGATGATTATTTGGGGCTGCTAAATTCAGAAAACACATACATGACACACTATACACATACATATATATGCAAGTATATATATGTATATAAAACATACACACAAACACACACAGACATCCATATGTATATTCAGTTATTTATCTGTGACTGTTCTTACTTGACAGTGAGCTTCTGTAGGGTAAGTATCCCCTGCTCCTCATCTCTATGTTTATATACCCTAACAGAGTACTAGACACTGAAGTTGGCATTTAAAAAATACAAAAGGAATTAATGAGAGAAAGGGCAGTCAGAGGGAGGGAGGGAGACAACACATAGATTCCAGAATGCTTACACTAGAAACTAGATGACCTAGCTTGAAATTACTTCACTACTGCATTGACTCTTACTTTTCTCTATATTCAATTTTTTTTTAAAAAAAAGCTCCAAATGTCCTAACATTTCCAAGATAAGTTTTCATAATTTACTAACAAACTGAATTTGGCATAGCTTCAGTTCCACATTTGAAGGTATCAAAATACCAAGACACTGGAGGACTACTCACAACTCACTAAGCAGAGGTTTAACCGCTATGGGTGACTTTAGTTCTCTAATGTGAAGGATGACACATTTACTATTTCATTTCTAAGATTCTTCCTAGCTGCTAAAATTTATGAATTTGATTAATTAATAAATTGGATTTTAGTAAATTGGATTAAAAAGTCATAGTGCTCCGTATTTGTAAGAACTTTCTACTTGATATTTTGAGAACATTCACAGTTTTGACAGCTGATCAAATGGTATCTAAGTTAGTGTTTAATACTTAGAATTTAGAATTTGCTATCTAAATCTGTAGATCTTTTTTCTTTGTTGCCTTCATTTTAAATAGGTTTATGAAACTTACTGAGCAAACAGTACAATGTTTTATATGGATACTTTACAATGATTATATGGATACTTTATTTAAATGTGCCTATGGTTAAGCTACCTAAGATATCCATTTTTGGTGGTTCTAAGTGTATTGTTTGTTTTCTTAAATAGTCACAGTTCTGGTTAAAATCACGTATTTTAATAAATCATGGTACGATAAATAAAACAGTAAATTAGAAATATCAATGCGAATTTGGGACCTAAAAAGAAAAAAGAAGAATTTTCTAGACTTTATGGTAAGTGGCTGACTGCTGCAGCAGCTGCTGTTTGTCTAACACCTCCTCCCATGTGGCATCTGAAGTCCTGGATTTTTATCTCCCAAATTATAATCCATTAAAAGAAAAGGAGAGAGGATTGTGGGAATGTGGTTGAGTGCTAAGCTCCAGTAATCGGTCCCTGCACCAAAACAACTACTGCACTGGCAGAAACTGTCTTAATCAAACACTCTGAAACTGAGTTTCCAGAGCCCAGGGGAACACTGTACAGGATGCAGGGGAAAACGGGAGGGAGAGGCTGCTGGTAATATGTGATAAAGACCAGTGACGGTCACCCTCCCAACAGCTGCTGCCATCACCCTTCCCTCAGTTCCTGGCAGGCAGCAGAGGGGGCTTGGGGACACACTTGGGGAATAACTAGTCCTCAGAACTCCAGGGCTGTGTGGTCTGACCCCAGATCTCTGATGTGCTACTTCAGTTCACTGGGGCTCACTCCGAGGGTACCATTTTTCCAACCCCTCTGGGGCAGCAGCAGACGAATCTTAAAGACAGTAAACTTTGTCAAAACTACAGAAAACAGTTAAAGAGCTGCATTAAACGGCAAGTGCTGAAGTAAGGAAATGCAGCTACAAAGCCAGAGAAAAAGTTCTGGGTACCCTTGTTGGCCCCTCCCCCACCCCATGCACACCACAGGGTAGAGCCCATTTGCACTCCCATTGTGGGTCCCTGCCCTGTTCCAGAGGGAACAAAGTGTCCTGAGTGCATATTAGTGCACATGCATACTGGACTGCATATATATGGGGGCCTCTATATGGGGGTGGAAATATATATTTCCACCATATATGTGGGTAGAAATCTGAGCGACTCAGCCAGTGAACGTGTCTTGATAAAGAAGCCACTTGCAGACAAGTGAGATAGTATGAGAAACAACTTAGTTGGAAGGGTCTGGGGCAAAAGACCACCTGCATAAAGACCCTCAAAAGAGCACCCAGGAGGGGAGAAGATCTATTCCAAAGGAAGGAGAGGGGTCCTTCATTTAAACTCCTGCAAGCTGTAAATGGGGAACCCCTAAGGACTCTAGCAAGCACAAGCCCAGGAGAAGATGCAGACTCCCCAGCTCTGATTCAGTGCAGGCTCAGGTGAAACAGAGAGGACTCGGCACTTTAATTTGCCTCAGGCTGATCTGCTTAATAGGAAGGCTAAGTTTCGAAGGAGGCTATCAGCCAAAGTACCGTCAGTTTGTAAAGAGAGTAAAATGTGCTTTTTGCCTTCATCTGTTTGTTTTGATTAGTTCCTGGCATTCAAGAAAATTTCTGTCATAACATCAGCTGGGTACAAGCAAAGGGACACTGTGGGGACTAAACCCCAGAGTTAACAGCTTAAAATATTAAAAAGTATAATATGCAAGAAAATATTACAATTCAAAGAAAAAAGAAATGATGTCCCATAGATAAAAATGTTTATGTGTCCAACAACAGAGCCACAAAATATATGAAGCAACACAGATTTGAAGGGAGAAATCAACAGTTTTACATTAATAGCAGATTTCAATATACCACTGTCAATAATGGAAGAACATCTAGAAAGAAGATCTTTTAGGAAATACAGGACTTGAATGATACTCTAACAAACATATATAGAAAACTTCACCCAACAGCTGAAGACTACATATTCTTCTTTAGAGCACATAAATCATTCTCCAAGAGAGACCATATGTTAGGTAAAAAGTGAATTCTAAATAAAAATTTTTAAATATTGAAATAATAAAGCATATCTTGCACCAAAAAAACCAGGGTGAAGCTAGAAATAATAATAATGAAAAAAACAGAGAGAAATGGAAAATTCACAATATGTGGAAATTAAACAATGCACTCTTAAACAACCTATAGGTCAAGGAAGAAATCACAAGTGAAATTAGGATATATTTTGAGGCAAAGGAAAATGAAAAAACAACACACCAAAACAAGGAATGCAACAAAGGCAGTGCTAAGAGGTAAATTTATAGCTCTACATGCCTACATTTAAGAAGAAAAAAGCTCACAAATCAGAGACTATACTTTAAACGATATGGCAGGAGTAGAAAACTAAAGGGCAACATCCCTTACGAATACAGATGCAAAATCCCTCCACAAAATACAAGCAACCTGAATTCAACAGCACATCAAAAGAATTAAACATCAAGATCAAGTGGGTTTCATTCCAAGTACGCAAATGTGGTTGAATGTAAGAAAATCAATAAATGTAATATATCGCACTAAAAAAAAACAACCCATAGGATCATCTCGATGCAGAAAAGGCATGTGACATAATCTAGCACCCCTTCTAGATAAAACACTTAGAAAACTAGAACTAGATAGAAACTTCCTCAACACAAGAAACCCACAGCTAACATCATAATCAAAGATTGAAAATGTTCCTCTTAATATCAGGAACGGGACAAGGATGCCCATTGTCACCACTGTTATTTACCGTTGTGAATAACAATGATGGCAAGGAAACATATAAAAGGCATGTGAATTTGAAAGGAAAAAGTAAAAATTTCCCTATTTTTAATGATATGATTCTATATACAGAAAATTCTAAAAAACTACATCAAAGTTTCTGGAACTAATGAGGAATTTAACTAATCAATGAATAAGTCCTGTGGGGTACAGGTTCAAAATGCAGTAATCGGTAGAGTTTCCATATGCCAGAAATAAATGATCTGAAGGACATAAAAGAAAAATCAATTCAAAGTAGCAAGTAAAAGAATGAAATTTCTAAAATTAATCTATCCAAAGATACAAAGGACTTTTACATAGAACATTACAAGATATTAGTATGGGAAATAAAAAATTCAAATAAATGGAAACACATTTCATTTTCATGGATTGGAAGGCTAAATGTTGCTAAAATGTCAAATCTATCCAAAGAAATTTTCAGATTCAATGCAATCCCACTCAATTCCAACAGCCTTCTTTTCAGAAATGGATCATTACATGTGTGTGTATATATGTGTATGTGTATGTATATGGAAAGTTAATATCTAAAGTCATCTTGAAACAAAAAGAAATTGGAAGACTCACATTTCATGATATTAAATCTTAATACTAAGCAACAGTAACAAAACAGCATATTACTGGCCCAAAGACAGACACACAGATTAATGGAATTGAACTGAGAGTTCAAAAAATCAAATCTCACATTTATGACCAACCAATTTTTGACAATCATGCCAAATCCTCTTGATGGACAAAGAACTTCAACAGATAGTGCTGAGACACTGGATGCCTATGTGCAAAAGAAGGAAAGTGGACTCCTATATCACTTCATATAAAAAATCATCTCAAAATGGATTCAAGACCTAAACATAAGGACAAGAACTAAAAATTCCTAGAAGAAAGCATAGGGGAACATCTTCAGGATGCTGTTTTAGGCAATGGTTCTTAGACTCTGCACCCAAAGCACAAGTAACAAAAGAAAAAAAATAGATAAATGGGACCTCATCAAAATTAAAACTTTTTATGCTTCAAAGGACAAAATGTTTTATTAGGAAAGTAAAAAGTCAACATACCAATGGCAGAAAAAATATGGAACCCAGAGGCCACATATCTCATATGGTTTTATGTACTGGTTTGAAAATGTCATGTACCCCAGAAAAGCATTGTTGTTCTACTCCTGATCCAATCTTGTGGGGGAAGCCATGTTCTTCAATACTGATTCAATATTGTAGGGTGGGATCTTTTAATTAGATTGTTTCTATGGAGATGCAGCATACCCAAATGTGGATGTGAATTTTTGATTAGATGGGTATGTGATTCTACCCATTCAAGGTGGGTTCTGGATAGTTTACTAGACTCCTTTAAAAGAGGAAACATTTTGAAAACTGTTCTGACTCAATATAGACACAGATGTTTGGAGATGCATAAGAAAATGCCAGAGGGGCCTTCAGGATCTGATAGAGCCATTTGAAACCAGAACCAAGGAAAGGAATCCAGCAGATGCAGTCATATGACTTCCCATGAGATGCTAAGCTAAAAGATGAAACCCAGAGTTTTTTCTGGAGCAGCTAAATCAAGACCCACAGACTCCTAAAGAGAAAGCCATTGGAATCAGAAGCTAAAGGCAATGGATCCAGGAACAAGGAATAAAGAAATTCATCAACTCAGTAATAAAAAGACAAGCAACCCATTTCAAAAATGGGCAAAAGACTTGAATAGATATCTCCTAAAAAAGATATCCAAATGGCCAAAAAGCAAATGGAAATATGCACAATATCATTAGCTATTAGATAAATATAAATCAAAACCAATGATATACCATTGCCCAACCACTAGTATAGCTACTATTTAAAACAGATAATTACCAGTGCTGTAAAAGGTATGGTAAAATAGGAACACTCATTCATTTTGATGGTGGTAATGTACAATGGTGCAGCTGCTGTGGAAGACAGTTTGAGAGTTGCTCAGAAAGTTAAGTATAGAATTACCATGTGACCCATCAATCCTACTTCTAGGTGTAAACCCAAAAGATTTGAAATCAAGCATTTAAACAGATATTTGCACAGCAACGTTCATAGTGGCATTATTCACAGTCGCCAAAGATGCAAGCAACTCAAGTGCCCAACTGTCGATGAATGGATAAGTACAATATGGTACAGACACACGATGGAATACTGTTCAGCCATATAAAAAGAAGGAAGTTCTGATACATGCAACATGCCTTGAAGACATCATGTTGCATGAAATAAGCCATACACAAAATAACAAACATTGTAGGATCTCACTGATATGAAATATTTAGAATAAGCCAATTCACAGAGTCAAAAACTGAATTATAGATTACCAGGAACCAGAGTGGAGGAGTTAGTGGTAAAATTTTAGAGAATTTTATTTGGTGATTGAGAAGTTTTGGTATGGATGGAGGTGACAGTACCACGGCACTGTGAATGTAATTAATAGCACTGAATTATATATTTGATTGTGGTTAAAGGGGAAAACTTTTGATAGTATATATATGTTACTAGAACAAAAACTAAATAAAAAGCATAAGACTACATAGTCCATTGTAAGTGATGGACTATAGTTAATAGAAAAATTTGAAAAAATTTCTTTCATAAATTGTAACAAATGAACCATCCTAATGCAAGGTGTTAATAATAGGGTGGTATATAGGAACTCAAATATTATGCATGATTTTTCTGTAAACCTACAACTTTTCTAATAAAAAAAATAAATAAAAGAAGATGAAGAGGAAAGGACCCCCTGGCAGGTAGCTGTTTCCATATTTTCAGGTAAGGGAGACTGGAGAAACACTGACCCAATAATTATCTGTATTATAATGAAAAACTTGGCTGGTCTTTGTTTCCAACTCCTAGGAAAGCAACCTCTAACTCTTTGCAGTTGACTGGGATAGGAGTGGCATATGTTCTTCATGGTGAGCCTAACCACACCAGATAGTTACAGGGTGGGGCTAGACATATTTGGTCTTAGGGTGAGGAGCTAATCAGACCAGAAAGACCAACCAGATGATTAAGGGGTTGGGATTTTGAGCCACATCATGTCAGTCCACCTCCCCAACTTCTGAGAGGAGAGGAGGGTTGGGGATTGTGTTCAACCACGTAGGCAACGATTCCATCAATGATGCCAACGTAATGAGACCTCATGTGCTGGTCTGAACCTGTTATGTATCCCAGAAAAGCCATGCTTTTTTGATCCATTCTTGAGAGGGCAGACCTATTGCAGGCAGGATCTTCTGATTAGGTTGTTTCCATGGAGATGTGACCCACCAAATTCAAGGTGGGTCTTATTCCTCTTTATTGGAGTCTTTTGTGAGAGGATAAAAAGACAGTAGAAGCCAAGAGAGTGCAGAGACGTTTAGAGAGAGAAAAGAAATGCCCAGAGATATTTTGGAGAGAGGTTAGAGACAGAAACACCCCAGGAAGAGCGAGCAAGGATCCACAGAAGCTCAGAGAGAAAGCCGCTGGAATCTCTAGAAGTTGAAAGCACCCATCCCGGGAGCAAAGGACCAGCAGATGCCAGCCACATGGCTTCCCATTACATAGTGGAATGCTGGATGCCATCCGCCTTTCTTCAGAGTCAAGGTACCCTTCTCTGGATGCCCTAATTTGGACATTTTCATGGGCTTTTTTGAAGTGTAAATTCGTAACCTAATAAATCTCTTTCATAAAAGCCAATCCATTTCTGTCTTTTGCATTACAGCAGCTTTTGCAAACTGAAACACCTCATATAATCTGAGGATACTTGAAGCTAAGAAAGTATCCATAATTGATAAGATAGATTGCCGTGCTTTGAGGGTGACACATTCTGACTCCATTAGAGGGGAAATGGAAGCTTACATTTGAGACTTTCCCAGAATTCACCCTGTGCTTCTCTTCTTTTGACTTCTTCTAATATGTATCTTTTTACTATAAAAAAAACTCTAAGAGTATAATCAGTGGGTATGCCTGAATTTGCAGCCAGTTGGTCAGAAGTGTTTGTGGACTGGGCCCTGGATACTGCAATCGGTGCCTGAAGGACACTCTTGTAGAGAATGGCCCTTAAACTCTGGAACCTGGCCTAACTTCAGGTAGTTAGAGTCAGGATTGAATTAAGTTTCTCCTGTATTCCCAGTTGGCATTAGCAGCTGTAGAAGCTGACTGAACTTCTGAAAACCTTTACAACCACTATCATCTTCCAGGCACACAGTGTACCTGGTTGGATAGTCAGTTTTAAGCTTTTTTTAAAAGAAGGGTGAAGTAGAAACAACACAAGAATATGGAATGTTTATATGGTAAGAAAAAGGGGATAGTCAATAAAAAGTATGAAGAACTGGTCATAAATAATAAATTAAAAAAGCTTTCAATAGCATACCCCAAAATAAAATTAGGCATATGTGTTACAGAGCAGAGCTATATAAACCAATGAGAACTGCAGTCTTCTAGAAATGAAAACATCTGGATTGCAGAATTGATGAGACTATATTGCAAGTAATGACTATTTGGCAGAACGTCTCCCATGCCTGCTCAAATGCCACCAAATCATTCTTCTTTGGTAATAGAGCTCCAATTTGTTCATACTGTTTATGTAGGGGGTAGAGTTCTTTTGGTCTCAGCAAAAGTAGGCTCCACACTCCCCAAATTTCAGGGAATGAAGTAAGGGCATTGGAACATCTCCTGGCAAATTCATTCATTTTGAGACATGTTGAATTTGAGTTACATGTGAGGCATGTAGGATGAGGTAACTAAATGGCAATTGGAAATAGTCTCAATTTCTGAGGAAACATCAACATGACTTAATCCCAGAGAACATCAAGTCTTGGGATTCTAGTAGGCCCCAGATATTTTGGACCACCCCTACCCAGGCATGGCTAACACAGGCTTGGATATGCTTATCAGGTCACAATCTAATAAGATGCATTGAGGTGGATTTCACACTCCCTTTCTTAAAATTAGAATCTCATTTTCACTTTCAAACTGTGCTATATGTGCCCAGATTTTCTTTCTGAATTGAGTGTAAAATCCTTGCCTGATTTTTATCTGCTGGTTAATTGTGCTTCCTTGTTCTCTTTCTTTTCTGAGTCTTGATTCAGGCAGCCCCACCCCCACCAAATCAAAAAAAAAAAAACTACAATGGAAAAGAACTGGGAATCTTAACAAAGAGTACAGAAACTGTAATTCATTTGAACAATCTTTCTTTTAATTAATAATCAGTCAACCATATGGTTGACAGTGGTGCAGAAGTAATTAAACATGCCTAATTCAATAACGAATTGATTTATTTCTCCCTTGTAGAATCTCACTTTAAATGCACTGGAGCACTTGGCTTCTGCATTGCCTGTCAACTTTACAATTATAACACTTGATATATACAACAGAAATACTTTAGTCATGTTTAATCATAACGTTTATTTTGAAATGTTTAAAAATACCTAGGAAGAATGAGCATTTTATTGAGAGAGCCGCATAGTTCTTTCACTTTTTCTGTTATTTATGATAATTAAAATTTTATTTTCTAGTAATGTTGACTTCTGTTTGTGTTACCAAGGAAAACAATACTAAGGAGTGTTACGGAATCCTGTTTTCTTTCATAACCTTCAAATGATGCTGGTCTCCTTGAAAACAGCCTCTCCTTTCCCTAAGGCTGATGATGACAGCTGTGTTTATAGGCTCATTAGTTCTCAATTCCTGATTAAATATAATCCTGTCTCCTGCAAACTTTAAAAGCAGATTTTGTAACCTTTCATGAAAGGGAAAAAAATGTGTATTGTTAACCTGCTTTAATGTCCTTTTGGTGAAAATGTGTCTTTATGCAGATGCAAATTTAGAGGTGAATCATTTTGTTAAAGCATGCCTTTTCTTCTTGGATGCATTTGAAGTTACTATGACAAATTCACTGTCCATTTTAAGAATCTCTAAAAACAAAATGTTACATCCATTAACTTGTGTCATAAGTTACAAATGATTCTAAGGGACTCAAATTTTATAATCATCCTTCTTATATTATTGATCTATTTATATCTTTGAATGATAAAAAGAATTATCCTTGGTTGGAGATCTCTTGTTTCTCCACCACAATGATTGTGGTAACAGTGTAATCTATTTGGATATAGAAATGCAAAAGTTTATGATAGGAATACTTACAGTTTAGGTCTAATCAAGAGAAACAAGTAAGAAAATTAAAATGTACAAGCTTATTCTCTACCCTTCGCCCCAACATTGCATATTTTCAGTGGAGAGTGCAAATAGCATCCTCCAGGAATATAGTAAAATGGAAATTTACAATTAATTTAATTACAATTAAAATTTCACTATTAGGTAAATGAGTTCAGTAAGCTATCCCATCTCCCCTTCTATGGAAAGGGAGATGGGATAGCTCCCCTTCCATAGGTGCCCCCCTTTCTTACTACCTTTTCTAATTCAAGCCTCAAAGATGTTAATCAAAGTCCCAACCCCCTTTCTTATCACCACTTCGCATATCTTTATTTTCCACTTCTGTACATAGTAAGTTGTCAATAAATGTAATTTATTTTTTGTGGTTATTCCCATAGCTAATGTCTCATTTGGTTGTTTGAGGAGGCAGTTAATGAACTGAAGCCAGTTACCAAATATTGAGCTAAATGGCATTTCCAGTTTCAGTTTTACATTCCGTTCTTGGTCTAATGTAATTTTGCAACGGGTTTGTCATCCTTCTATGTGCAGAGTATTTTATTTCAGGGACTTCAGTGAATAATACCATTGATTTATCATCTTTTAAAAATTCCTCTGAATTTTTTAATGTAGCTAATAAATTTAGGGCTCATACCACTGAATCATCATCATCTTCAGAAGATACCCTGATACATCAAACAGTGAATTAACATCTCTTATAAAGGCTTGAAGGATCAGTATAAATAAAAATGGGCAATGTTGCATCCAGATTTAAAATATACACTTTAAAATAATACAAGCCTCAAAAATATAATTGTAGGCTAAGTAATACAGCAAAACAAATATTTGCTATTTTTAACCATTTTAAATAACATATCTTACAATTTATTGCAATATCTATGTAAGTCATTTTGGCTTTTTACCTGCTTGATCCTTGAATATTTTTGATATGACAACAGGAACTTTGTGTTCAGCACCTCCCTGAAAGAAAGAGAGAGCAGAAGGAAGCCACAGTTACCATGATTACACTGTAAATGTTCACCGAAAAGGAAAAGTCAGAATAGAAAACATATGTTCATACCTTTATGCTCAGGCCCAAGCCGCCAACAGGTTGTCTGCGCAGTGTAACAGTTCTGTGCTTTAAAAAATTTTAGAAAACTAAGTTTAGTTTAAAATATGATATCAGAGAATGAGTGAAAAATACACATATAACTTCTCAATTTAAGCTGCAAAACCGTTTAAAATATAATTCTAAGGCAATATTGCTTTACAGTAGTAGAGACAATATTAAAATCTTCAAACTATGGTATTACACATATGGAAATAGAAACGCTGAAAAGAATAAACCCTACTATATGATTTATTTAAAATTTATGCAAAAATTTGGTCACATTATCCCCATTTTACACATGAGGAATGGTGGTTCCAACAAGTGAAATGAGCTGCCCATGTTCTCCAAGGTAATAAATAGTGAAGCTGCAATGCAAGAAGAGTTTATGTGTAAAATTGTTCTTTTTTTTTACTAATTCCAAAACTTGCTCCTTTTTATTACATTTTTCTATTTTTCAATTACTTTAGGTCAACCGTTTAAATAATCACTATTAATTCAAGAATGAATAATTGTTTTTCAAGTCCTATCACCTTAGGTGCCTAACAGTATTTAAATATGTAGATATTGATAAAAAATGAAAGTACAATAGACCTTTAAGTGGCTACTGAAATGATCAAATCACCAAAGTACTTATCATCAGGTCATCTTATCATCAAATACGTTGCTGTGTTCTAAACTGGCTAAAGTAATTTCTAACTAACTACAGCTAGATACGGAACTTGCAATACTGCTGAGAGTGGATGAAATAAAGAGGCTTAGGATTAGTTAGATCAATGGATGTAGAAAAGTGTATTTTTACCTCAAAACTATACCATCCAAAATAAGGACAATGACATATGTAGTTTTAATTTTTTAGTGAAAACTTAAGAGTTTTCAGATTGAATGACTTTTTAAAATGAAACTCTGTTTAGAAAGCAAGGATGGTGGAGTAAGATGAATAAGTAGGTAAACCAGAGCACTGTTGAGCTCTGCTGCCATATAGGGTGTGGGCTCACTGCCAGCAATAAAAGACAACAATACACTAAGACATACGAGAAAACTTGCTACAGCATTTATAATATGCATCTCCCACAATTTGTAAAATCCACTTTATTCTTAGGAATGAATAATGCATTATAAGCTCAAAATAAAAAAAAACGAAATTTAGAATAAGTATATCCAATTTTAAGTGCATGCAGAGGAACACATTAAATAACATTTTACCTCGAAATTTTACACTCTATTTTGAGCCTTGAACATATAACATTTTTAACTGATGCAATATTTATGTAATCACACCCCAAAAGAAAGCTTTATTTTAGGATCTTTATCTTCTTAGCCATCTTTGGCTTTGGAATTTTTCCTTATCCAAGGCTGTATTCCAAATGGAAGACTGGTAAACAGCAAAGTTGAACTTGCTCCTAAGACATGTATACTATGGTTTTCTATTAGAAACCTATTCCAAGCACTTATCTGAAATGCAAGAAAAGCTTCTCATCCACACCTTATCATGGGACAGCAGAAGCAGGCATTATTTTAAATTTCACTGTGATTGCATAGGATTTCTAAGGGTGTTTCTATTGGCAAGGAGAGGGAGATTCTTCTATATATTAAAGCATAACATTTTCTCTCTTGTAAGTATATAAATTTAAGTTTCAAAATCAGTCAGTGTTTAACAATGATTGTGAACTGACAAAAAAAAAGGGGAAGTTTATCCATTCACTCACTCACGCTTCCATCCTTCCTTCATTCAATAAATTAATTACTACTACATTCAAATTATAGTGTGGGAATGTAGATTAAAAAAAGAATCCATCTGCCAACTGTTTTTTGCATGACTCAACACATCATATGCTTCCAAGAAAACTTTTCTGAGCAACAGATTATTTAAAAATTGGATTATCTAATATATTAACTAGGAATCTCCACTATATGGAAATTCTGAAAATATTCCACGAAGTTTTCTAAATTTTAGTCACTAATATAAGCATCTGAACTTCAATGAGAGCAAGCAAATAAATTCAGGGAAAATATATTTTCAGAAGAAATAAGTTGGTTTCTGCCTCAAAAGACCTTCCCAAACAACGGTGACATCTGTTTAAAATCTGTCATTTTCTTCACATAGATCTCAGAAAGGCAATTCAATGGAAATATCAAGAAAGTGATCAGTCTTTGCAAAATGAATTTACTGATACCAAATATCTGGACTAACATTACTATTAGGTTAGGTAAGAAAGATTACATTGTTAACATATTTTGCTAACATAATATGTTATTCACTAGAAGTTGAAGAGTCTAATATCTGATTCTGACAACCCTTCCTCACCACCCTTGATTTATTCAAGTATTTAATCTATTAAGCCTGCTAAAATTTTTATTTCTATAGAAAATCTGAGCCACCCATTTACATCTCTCTAAGACTGAGTTTTGTATCTGGAAAATTAGGATAAAAACACCAGACCTACCTTGGAGTGCAAATTAAATAAAAGTAAGTTGTAAACCATGATATTTTACATAAAAGTGTCAGAGGTGTTTAGTCTCTTCTATAAAAGCTTGTTATTCTCTGTTTTAAAACTATCTCATTCAAGCATCAAGGAGCTCAAGTATTTCAAAACTGGTAGGAACAGTTCGGCCAATCCATGATCTCATACGTTTTTTGTTTGTTTGTTTGTTTGTTTGTTTGTTTGTTTTTGGCACGGGCAGGCTCTGGGAATCCAACCCGGGTCTCCAGCATGGCAGGTGAGAATTCTGCCGCTGAGCCACCATTGCACTGCCCCATGACTTCATACTTGCATAGACAAAGATTTTATAACTATTAAGGTTCGAAATGATTTTAACATTAGCACGTTTAAGAACTTTATTTTTTTCAACACAGAAGTGAAAAAACGCTTCTTGGTTTCATCAACGCATGGTTGATGAAAAAAATAAATAAATGGGAACCAAACGTTCTGCAGCTTTTAATTGAGACCTGACATACTGCAGCCCAGCTAAAGTCACTATTTCTCCTATGTCCTGATTTGTTATGATCCCATATCCAAGGTAGAGCCGATCATTTAATTTTAAAGACATGGCTAGAACATCCCATAATGGTTCTATTAATAGATATACGAGTATAAACTGACATTAGAAAAAGCCTACTGCTATCAAAAGGTATTTTCTAATCCAACCAAAATCATGCAACCAAGATTCATTACATACTCTTTTAGGGTCAACTACCTAAATAGATCAGGTGCCAGACACAGAAGCCTCAGTGACTAAGAAAAACTATAGCCAGACCTCCTCTATTAAAACGCTTATTCCCCTACAAACATAACTTCTTCGCTGTCTGTATTCAGAAACCTCGCTCACTTATTACAAGGCTGCATTGAGAACACAATCAAAATGCCCATCATAAATTTTTGAGAACTAAGTCTGGATGCCAAGGTGTCTGATAAATAAATTCTTTTCCACTTGAATCCCATACTCAATAAATTCTTTTCAACTTGAATCCAGTTCTTTTGTCAACAAACATGAGATAGGTTTTTTCAGAAAATATTTTTCTACATCTTATCATTTAATCCCAACTGTGTTTTGACATTTAATTCATGTTTCTGTCTTGGTAGCTGACAACATTAAGATAGTACGTACTTAGTCATTGCCAAGTAATCTTCTGACTCTACATATTTTGTGTAGAGCTGTTTTTAAGGCAGATCATTCTTATCCATGATATATTTTTCATCAAAAAAAGGAGAAATTGGAACACACAAAGTAAGATTTCTAATTCTGGTCCTCTAAAAGTTTGTTCTGCAAGTTCTATTTTTGATATTTATGATTTGGCCACACATCTTAACTTTAGACATTTACTATGAACTTAACCCTAAATTTAAATTTGTTACACTTCTAAACTCATTTTCTTGTTTGAATATTGCAATTTCTAGAAAGATAAATTTCAGTCAGTTATAGAAATAAACTGTATTCCATAATGCCATTAGGCATGCAACCCTTCTCCCTCCTATGAGGGTTTACTCAGCTGAAAAATCTTCTTGTGGCAATTTGAAATGCTGATACCCCATCTCCTCTTCCTCCCTGAAAACCAACTTACATCCTCTTTCTTAGGATGCTATTATTTACAGAGTGCATGAACCAAACCTTCCTTGTTATAAAGGAAATAAACACATCTGAAAGGCTAGTAAGAGTGAAACGAGATTTTTTTTCATGATATAATTGAAGGGCCTGAAAGAAAAATAAAAAATTTAGGGATTTAGATAAAGAATTTTCAGTAATATTTTATTTTAGAAAAATTTTTGAAATAACTTGAGTATTTTATTTTTGAAAAAAATTGTTGATGGAGTCTAATATTGGAAATAAGTGGAGTAGAGGGAGGGCAAATAAGTATTTTTCTTTTTGAGGATTTGGGTATTTCTCTTTGCATTAGCAAACACTTCTATAACATCCTTTTTTAGGATGGGGCTTTTGTATATCTCTCTACCCTTTAAATTAACTCAAGGAAAATTTCTTTGGTGAGATGAAGAATCTAAATTTACCACTTGAAATAAATAAACTATTCTTTATGGGTCTAAGGTAAGGATATCAAAACATAAAGATTTATTTGTACAACAATTATGCATATTTATTCAACTCAGGTGTTTGAGTCAAAACCATATTACAAGGATTCAAAAGTAACACCTATGCTTTGAGTTTCTAAAAATTCATTACAACTCTATAGTATTCCTATTTCACTGTTATTCACACAAAGCTGATGAGCAACTAAACAGATAAACATTATCATTCTTCTTTATGCTTTGAAATTTTAACAAAGAGAATTTACCTTGCATATGGGTCAAAAACTTGAGAATTTATGCATCACTGAAAAGTGAGGTTTACTGAAATAAATATAGTGGCTATTTTGAAAATATAAATTTTACTGGGGGTGGTGGAAGGGCTTAAATCCTAAAAGAATGTGCAAAGAATTATCAGTCAATATTGGTTGATTCATATAAAATTTATAAGAATGAAAAGTAACAGATTTTATCAACATGAATTATGGATAAATTTAAGAACATGTTTGTAAAATTAAGGTATAATAATATTATATTCCAGTAAATTTGAAAACCAGACAAACAGCATATATGTTGCTTGTGGAAAATATATATGAAACAAGAAATTTAAACATTTAATATGCAACATCATCAATATGGTGATAACCTCTAGGGAAAAAATGGCAGGAGAATGGATAGGAGTGCAAGGTTTCAGCTGTATCTGAAAATTTGTTTCTTTTTATTGATTCTTTCTATTGTTCTTTTGTTTGCCCAGTCATTTAACTCTGCTTTAATCCTAGTTATTTCTCTTCCTTGTTTTGCTTTGGGGTTAGTTTGCATTCTTTCTCAAGTTCTCCCAGGTTTGTTGTTAAGTCCTCGATTTTTGCTCTTTCTTGTTTTTTAACATGGGCATTCAGGGCAATAAATTTCCCTCTCAGCACAGCCTTTGCTGAATCCCATAAGTTCCGATAACTGTATTTTCATTTTCATTCATCTGCAGATAGCTACTGATTTCTCTAGCAATTTCTTCGTTAGCCCAGTGGCTGTTTAAGAGTGTGTTATTTGATCTCCATATATTTGTGCATGTTCTCATTCTTTGGTGGTTATTGATTTCCAGCTTCATTCCACTGTGATCAGAGAAAGTGCTTTGAATAATTTCAGTGTTTTTACATTTATAAAGACCTGTTTTATGCCCCAGCATTTGATCTATCCTGAAGAACGTTCCATGAGCACTAGAGAAGAATGTACATCCTTATGTTTTGGGGCGCAAACCAAATATGTCTGTTAGGTCTAATTCATTTATGAAATTATTTAACTTCTCTGTTTCCTTATTGATCTTCTGTCTGGTCGTTCTATCTATAGAGGAGAGTTGTGTATTGATGTCTCCTACTATCATTGTTGAAACAACTGTTGCTCCCTTTAGTTTTGCCAATGTCTGTCTCATGTACATTGGAGATCCTTGATTGGGAGCATAAACATTTATGATTGTTATATCTTCTTGGTGAATTTTGTCCCTTAATTAATATATAGTGTCCTTCTTTGTCTCTAATGATGTCTTTATATTTAAATTCTATTTTGTCCATATTAGTATAGCTATTTCTGCTTTCTTTTGGTTACAACTTTTGCGTGGAAAATCTTTTTCCATCCTTTCACTTTCAATCTATTTGTATCCTTGTGCCTAAAATGAGCCTCTTGTAAGCAGCATAAAGCTGGATTATATTTCTTAACCCATTCTGCAATTCTGTATTGTTTAATTGGTAAGTTTAGTCTATTAATATTCAAAGTTATTACTGCAAAAGTGTTTTTTTTAATCTATCATTTTATCCTTTGTATTTTATTTGTCAAATCTGTATATTCTTTTCCCTCTTTCTCTTTGTATCCTTTAAGTCACCCTTACTGGGACTCTTCAATTCAGTGCCCTCCTCCAGACCTCCCTCTCCTGTTTTTCTTTTTTTTTTTTTCAACAGGCACAATTCCCTTTAGTATTTCTTGTAGGGCTGGTCTCTTGTTGACAAGTTCTTTCAGGATTTGCTGGTCTGTGGAAATTTTAAACTCCCCCTCAGTTTTGAAGGACAATTTGCCGGGGTATAGAATTCTTGGCTGGAAGTCTTTCTCTTTTCAGGATCTTAAAATATCATACCACTGCCTTCTTGCCTCCATAGTGACAGTTGAGTAGTCTGAACTCAGTCTTATGTGGTTTCTCTTGTATATAGTAAACTGTTTTTCTCTTGCTTCTTTAAGAATTTTCTGCTTCTTCAACATTTGACAGACTGATTAGGACTTGTCTTGGGGAAGACCTATTTGAATTTATTCTGTTTGGAGTTCACTGGGCTTTTTTGACTTGTATATTTACATCCTTTATAAGAGTTGGGAAGTTTTCCCCCATTATGTCCTCAACTACTCTTCCTGTTTTTTACTCTTCTCTTCTCCTTCTGGAAGACCAATAATTTTTATATTTGTGCACTCTGTTTTGTCTATCATTTCCCTGAGATCCAGTTCAAATTTTTCCATCTCTTTTTTTTTTGCCATTTGCTGTTTTGAGTGTTCGAAATCAGTTATCCTGTCCTCTATATCACTTATTCTTCTGTCTCTTCAAATCTGCTGTTGTGTGCCTCTAGTATGTTTTTTATTTGGTCAACAGAGTCTTTAATCTCTGTGATATCTGTTATTTTTCTATTTAATCTTTCATATTCCTCTTTATGTTCTTCTACTGTCTTCTTGATCTCTTTTATGGCATTTGCGATCCCACTTATTTTATTAAGCAGAGTTATATGAACATCTTTGATTAGTTGTTCCAACGTCTGTGCCTCCTCTGGTGTCTTAATTTGGTTGTTAGGCAGGGCGGTATCTGTCTACATTGTGATATGCTTAGTGATTGTCTGTTGTTCTTGTCACATGTAATATCTCAGTTGATTTACTTTGGGAGTCGATTTCCTTCACTAGTCTAAAGCCTTGTGTCCCTGGGGTGGATGTATAGCAGTATGCAGGGTACAGAATGGGATTCAACATGTGTGGTGATGCGTTGCAACACAGATATGGGTGCAGGTTGGGGATGTGAAGCTGATACTTGTGAATGTGGGCGCCTAGCAGCCAGGGAGGATGCAGCTGTGCAGGTGCACAGGTCTGGGGGGCATAACCCTGGTGTGTGCTGCTCTAGGGTGCAGGGCCCTTTGTGCACATGCGCAGAGCTATGTCAGTGGGTCAGCATTATGCTTTCATGGTCTGGAGGCAGATGTGATTTTTCAGCTGTGTAGGTCACCGCTTTCTCAGAATTGGGACGCATTATTGAGTGCCGTGTTCATGTGTGAGTCTAGGAGTGCCATAAAGTGAAGCTCCCAGAGTTGAAGGACGTGATTGGGAGTTGTGCACATGCACAGGTTTAGGAGTGCCATAAACGGATGCACAGAGGTCAGGGTGGGGTAGGGTGAGGCTGTGCCACACTGTGGGCAGGGTCGGGTGTAGCCTGGGTATGGAGGTTTGAGCCTCAGCATTTATGCCCTGGACACAGCCTACAGGGAGCAGGGAGGGGGAGATAAGTGCTCAGGAGGGGTGCAGAAAAGGTGGGCTGGGCTGCATGGGTTGCACTTGGGACGAGGGTGTGGGGCAGATATGTGTACTGGGGGCTGGTGGGGCAGGGGCGCTTGGAACACAGGGAGTGGGGTGGGGGTGATGCGGTTCAGGTACATGGGGCATGGGGTGAATCGCAGGTCACGGGGCAGTACCGATGAGGGTAGTGCATTCAAGAAATGCAGCTTGGTTTACTTCTTAGGCCCCGTCTCTTCATTCACGCACTCCTGTGGGCTCTGTGCTTCCGCATCAGGGTCTAGTTTTCTGCATTTCAATTCCACGGCTGTTGCAATCAGGGTCACCCTATGTGGTGCAGAAGGTTCTCCCAGTCAGCTGCACTCTTGAATCGCCATCTCAGTCGGCCTCCCGTCCCTTCTCTAACTTTTCCTGGGAGCAGGGCCGAACTCAATCTACCCTATTTGGCCATCTTCCCAGAACCTACCAAATTTGTTTCTTAAGTGGAAGAGTTGTGAAATATTTATGGTAATATGTTGAATATAATAATTATAGATGATAATTACAAAGGTTTAATTGCTTTGAAACTTTTTTCTTTTTGAAATGTTATAATACTGTTTAGCATATTTTGCAAATTATCTTCCCTACTGCTATATTTAGGTATTTAAAATTATATTAGAATGATTTTTTTTAATTTTGATTTTCTTATAAAGTACACACATGCACTCATACACACACACACATACAGAAAAAAGTCTATTTCATCTTTAAAGTAAACCTCGCTGTAAAATTTTATAACAAATATGCCCAAACGCTTCACTATTTTAAGATTGCCATAATTTTCTAAATTTACAACTTTTGCCCAGTAAAGTAAGCTACAATATGTGTTCTCTTAGGAGGCATTTTAATGAACTAAATTAGTGTTAGAAAGTAAGTCACAGTAGAATTTAGCGAGAGTCAGCCATTACAAACTATGTTGGAGGCATCTTCTAGAAATTTTGCTGATGATTAAATTTCACTACTTGTTTTCAGAACTTTTTAACAAGACTGCCAACTTTTTCTTGAAAGTAGAAGGCTAAATCTTGCAGCTCTCTGCTGTCAATGCCAGTGATATTTTATAAATGACATACTTTAGGAATTACCTTACTTTTTAGGGCACCTTTTTGTATGACCAGTAAAGTAACTTTTGTATCCTTCACATTACTTATAATGTAGGTAGAAATCTACTTTTCC
This sequence comes from Tamandua tetradactyla, assembly GCF_023851605.1. Taxonomy (NCBI): domain Eukaryota; kingdom Metazoa; phylum Chordata; class Mammalia; order Pilosa; family Myrmecophagidae; genus Tamandua; species Tamandua tetradactyla. Next base: position 44,942,468 of record NC_135329.1, on the reverse strand, counting down.
GAAATAATTTTGACAAGCTCAACGGAAATCTTGTCAACACCTTCTAAACTTATAGAACCATGCTACTGACTTGATTAGTACATTAAACATGGTATTTAATAATCTTAATTTACATGTTATAAAATGCATCTGCTTTTCCACTCATTCATTCATTTACTCTGTTATCTAAAAATTACTTTTGACTCTTTTTCACAGTGTAAAGAAACATATGGTAAACACTGGAGAAGAAAAGCATGATCTTTGATGCTAAGGTAAATATGGAATAGAAGCGGCAAAGCAAACACACAACTAATTAAATAGAAACACCAAAAGAAATATGGCCAATGGCCTAAATGAAATTCATAGGGGAAGCAAAAGCTATAAATTTATAAGATTAGATAAGGACCATTATATAAAGTAATTTGAATACAAAGCTAAAATATTCTGGATTTAATCCTAATACTTAACATCAATATATAAATTACTGATTTTAACCAGAAAAATCTTCCCAAAATCTTCCCTAAGGAACCTACAACACCAATACCACCAAAATTTTCCATATAATAGAAAAAAAAAGAATAAACACCTCCAAGTCCTTTATATAAGCATAACATATAAAACCAAATAAGAATATTACAAGAAAAGAAGAGCAGATTTATTTTTATTTATACTGCTTGGAATCTATTGGGTGACTAAATCTAAGGACTGATGTCTTTCATCAATTATGTAAATTTTTCTGCTATTCTCTCCAGATTATCTCACCTCCCTTTTCACTGTTCTTTCTTATGGATCTTTGCTTAGTCCTATGTTCAACAATTTCATTCTGTCCTCCTAACTTTTCTTTTATATTTTCCTGCCCTTTTTGTTTCATTCTGTGTTACTTCTTCAGCTGTATTTTATAATTCAATATTTTCCCTTTCTGTTTAATATGTTATTTAACTAGTATATTGAGGTTCTGATTTCATTTACTGTTTTTTTTTCATTTTTATTTTTAGATATTCCCTTCAATTTGTTTTCCCATCTGCCAAATCAACTTTTATAACCTCTATTCCTCTTTCCTATTTTGATACCCCTTTTTATATCTTTAGGCATAACAATCACATGTATTTTATATTGTGCATCTGTTACTTTTAAAACCTGAAATCTCTTGTTAGCCAGTTTCTGCCATCTCCTGCATATTCTTCCATATGATTTTGTGATTTTTATTGTGATCTCCAGAAGATCCTTTGACACTTATAGTCAGGAAATATTTAAGGCCTGAACGAAAAGTCATTCCTCCACTGAAGATGTCTATTTCACTTCTACATTGTATCCAAGGAACTTCCAAGCCTGATACCACTTTAAAGTTAATTTTCAGGTTGAGGTCTCTCAGGGCACACAAGTAAGTAGACATTCTAGCACCACACGTATGAGGATAGATTTTGGGTTAGGGATTCTTAGGGATATTTATTTGTTTCCCCTTTTTCCAGAGCCAATACCTACTGGAAGTAATAATTTCCGAGACAAGTAAATATTCCCAGGGCACCCCTTCTGTGGGATAGAAGTGTTTTCAAGTTCACTCACTAAAGATATGGCATTTTTGCAGCCTGTTTATGAAGTTGAAAGAGTCTGATCAATCCTTCTATCTGGCTAGACTCCTGGGTTCCATCGCTCGATCTATACATTAAGTCACAGTATCTAGATGACACTGGATTAGCAAAAATGTTTATTTGACGTTTTTTTGTTCAGCTCTGCTTATTCTTCCCTAGATACGTCACACACCACATTGCTTCTTTTGCTGTTATCTTCACTAATTTATCAGACAGTCTCCCTTAGATGATCTCCCTTAGAGAGCAGTAAGCAGTACAGCAAATACTGAATTAATTCTGTAATTAATTTTGTGAAATAAAATCCTCTTCCTGAATCTTAATTTCCTAAACAGCAAAATGAGAATATGGAAATCTTTAAAACATATTCCAAATATAAATTTGCCGTGATTTAAAGTATCAACTAGAACACAGGGACCTATTAAAACTTTGTCTTCATGTGTAAGTTCTCCACAGTGTTAACTCCAGCCACCAACATAAACTTCCAATATAGAAAGATAAAATTATCTCAAATGTACACAAAAAATATAAAAATAAGTCAATGTAAACAGAAACTCTGTAGTGTGAGGGAAAGCTGGTTCTTCTATATGGTAAAATTGCATACTGTCTTGCACAAATAATTAGAGAATCCTGAGATAGCAGACATTCAAATGACTATGTTGACCTGAAGAAATAAAAAATTAATGAAATACGAATTTGCAATTCTAAACTCTGACACTGACTCATCACAATTTAAAAATTGATTTGTTTCCTAAAAGAGTATATTTAGATTTTGTGTCTCTTTTTGGGATAAAAATATTATCTGGCATTTAATTGATATTGTGTTTTTTTCTGCAGGTTCAAGAAAACAAGATATAAATCTGTCCCTTAATCATATCTTCTCAACAGGCAAACAAGAATCTAAGCACAAGCAAAGGTTTAAAATTCACTTTGGATTAGGTTTCAAAACAAAACAAATTCCATTTGAGTTAATCTACTGAATAAGTATTGAATCAGAAAAAGCTAACTTTTTAAGTAAGCATGGGCTTTATACTGAAATTAGAGCTTTAAATATAAAAATTAATCATCAGTACTCTTGCTAACAAGAAGAAAAACTTATCTTAAAAATTGAGCTGCCAGTGTAAGCATATTACATTAGTGAAGACTTTGGAGGTAATACATAGACTAGGCAAACAGGGCATTGGCTATGTGATTCTGAGATAGGGATGACTGACACAGTAGCAAATACAGGAGGATCAATAAGTAAATTACTTAACCTCGGCATCCCTTAGGCTACCTGTAACATGGGGATCACCATGGCAGCTACTGCACAGTGATGGTGGGAATTCAGTGAGTTTTTGCATGTAATATGCTCACAACAGTACTGGCACATATATGTCATTCTATTATACATATTAGTAATTCTTTTGTGGTAATAGTCAAGCTTTGAATCCCAATGATGGCCTAATTTCAGCTTGACTTTAAGATCTCCATTGCATGCTCAATAAACACGTGCTGAACTGAATGTGATGGTTAATTTTCAACTACTATGGATCCACCCAGGAACTCAGGGTTCCATCAGATCAAAAATCTCCACTTACCCTTCCAGGGTCCCTGACGGAGGTAACATAGAACATGCTCGAAAACATGAATGCAATATGCACTGCCATGTTGTGAATACCCAGGAGGGATGTCCTGCCTCTAATTCTAAAATTATACATGACTTTTGTTAAAAATAGCCCTTCAAATTCTCTATTTTTTCATGGCAAGGATACTTTTTTCTTATATGGTCAAGTGAAGAATACAAGGTTTAATTCTTCATGAAACTAGTGGGGTGATTCCGGTAGGATCCTTTAAGTGGGTATGTAAAAAAATCTCTCAATCACTGATTACATACTTCTGTGAAAAAAAGATTTCCTCTGTATTTTCCCCTTCCCCAATTATCCAACCCGGATATCTAGGTTTATTCACAAAAAAGTTCACTATATTTCCAAACAGAAAGGTTTCTTACAGAACCAGGAGAGATCTGAAGGAAAATAGAACCACAGAAATGAACAGAAATTCACATTAACTATGTGTTATGGGTAAATTTTATTAACATATTAACTATGTGTTCTAATCCAATTCCATTCTTTCAGAGCAGGAAATAGTAATCTCAAGCCAATAGATGCATTTAGGCATTATTAAAGCCCCAAAAGTGTTTGTATAATTATATCTGTATCAGTATATACGTATTTTTCTTAGGGAAGAATCTTAATTTTCATTAAGAATTTAATCTGGGTACAGAATCTGAAGCTATGAATTTAAAATAGAATGCAATTTATTTTTCCTGGCCAATAAAACATAAAAATATTCAATGTTTTTACAAACATGTATAGTATTTTCTATAGTTTTAAAAATTGATTAGGAAGGAAAATATTTAAAAGGTAAAGAAATGTTCCCAAAATTTCCCCCTTTCCACTCACTCCCATCCTTGTTTGCTACTTAGAACAAGTAGAGGGTGGGGAAAAAAGTCAAGCTAATGGTTAGTGATCGGATTAATTAAAAAAGGGCATGAGATTTATTGACATGTTAGAAACAAAAAGGCCTTGAGGCTGTGTAGAATCTTATGAAAGCTGCTGATAAGCAATTGGAGTTTCTAGAATGAAGACGTAAAAGAAAGCATGGGATCCAATTCCTGGGTCTGAGATAGAAGGGAACACAGGGGAAAGGATGGCGCTCTCATCCTCCACTTCCTTTTATTTTGGTTTAATTAGTACTGGAACTGCAGAGATTGTAGACTGGAAGAATTGTATGGACTGACAGACATTCAGTGTGCATAGAAGAGGGTAGATTTGGGTTTTAGGTATCAGAAGAAGCGGGGGAAACCTCAAGTTGAAGACATAAGCAATGCTATTCTCAAGTGGCAATAGATGCGTAAGATACAAACATAAGTCTGGAATGGCTTATATTTGGGAATCGTATCTGACTTTCTAAGGAGAGTAATAAAGATATATTTTTCTAGGATCTGTACCTCTTAAAGAGGTGCTGATCAGAGGATTGCAAATTAGGAGAAAACTGACCCTGTTTATTTCATTTCCTGTTGAAGGTCATGAGAAATCAGAAAACCAAAGAAACAAGGATTCCGTGAAAAAGCCAGCCACAGACTGGAAAATGGAAATGCTCTTTGGAATGTTTTCCAAAACACACTGTAAAAAGTTTCCTCTCACTTACATGATTTATTGAGTATCAGTTTTCATAACCAATGGATATATTTAAAGGAAAGGGTAAGGAAGGGTCCTTGAGCAAAGCTGGCATTATATGTACATATGTGCATGTATTAATACAGGTGAAATTAATAAGGGTCCTAGAAGAAAAATCAGGAAATTGAATATGAATTTAATATACTATATCCCTTGTTTATTAGTCCTGTTTGAGATAAACTGTGAAATAGAATTTGCCAAAAAAATTCCCTAATATATATTCAACATTCTACTGCATCTAATAAATAAATTTCTAACTCTTAAAAAAGTTTAATTTGTGATTCAGAGTACAGCTGAAGCCAAGAAGGACTAAGCTTCCAGAATGAAAATTCATATTTATATCCACAGCTGCGCAGGGACAGAATTGGTACCAAATATTGAAAAGTACCTGTTTTATTTTTCATTATATGTCATTGTAGATGGAAATCCTAAAGTTATTCTTTTAGTACACAGATTATTCATTACATTGTGTTTATTTAGTTTCCAATTATAATATGTGATATTTCAACATTGTGGCATTGGAGGCTATTTGTTTTTAAATATAAAGCTTCTCAAGGAAACTCTTTTAACAAAGAAATTAAAGTTAAGGAGAGAATAAATGATACAACTGTAAAAGTAATATTTTTATGAAGAGACTCACACAAGTAGTTAGGGCTGTTTAAATAATGGCTAGGAGATTTTCATTAGCAAACATTCTGAGCCAATAGTTTAATTGGCTTTCCCTGCATCAGAACTTCTTGGCTCATAAATCTGAAACATATTTGCAACATATCACTGGAAGCATGGAGATCCAGAAGCACTTACATTTGCACTGTGATTGCTTCCACTAATACAGATGACATCTTGTCTTTGAATTGTTAGTACCTCTTTTGTTAGCTTCAATCGGATGTCATAGGCATTTTCAGACCTTTCATCGTACAACAATGCAATACCAGTTTTAGTCTGTAAAAACAAAGTGGAAATACAAACAACATGGCTTGAGTACAGGAAAACCACTTCTGATGGCAAATCATAAACTGCTTCCTTTTCAACAACTTTACAAATTGCACATATAAATTTATCAAATATGAATAGAAAATCTGATTTATTGGTAAGGATGCTGATTAATTTAAACACACAAATAATGGGATTTTGAATAATTATTCATGAGCTTTTTAAATAAGATTTATAGCAAACAAGTATTTAAAGAAAATTAGCCAGGAGTTCCTAAAAAACGTTATTAGTACTTAATCAATTTTTCTAGAAGAGTTTTACTTTCACTTTAGAAGTTTTACTTTTCACTTTAGCAAAACTATTTGAATGAAAAGAATGATAAAATATTTAAATCACATTTATAGGATGTTTGTTGGCTTGGAGTAAGAAAGTAACAAATTGAAAATAACCAAAACATTCATCATAGTTATAATAATTAAATAAAAGTCAATTGCATTTGAAATGCTTAAGAGCAGTTTAACGCTTGTACAGGTTGCCTCTCTCCTGAATGCAGTTGGGAATGAAGCTGCAGGGCTTCTGTTGTATCTTTACAACATGCAATATGCTTTGACTTTTGTTAGGAAGTATTGGTGAGAAGGGACACTCAATGTATCAGATTGTTTTAGCAGAAAGAGAATACACTGAGTTAGAAAGGCATCTTTGGACAAATTGGAAAAAGGTGCTTCCTCCTGTAGAAGAATTGCAAAAGCCACTCCCTCCTCTGGATTAACTGATGAGAACACAAATCAGCATGCTTCGAAAGGGATTGCAGAGTATCTGCATTTCTGAGAACACAAATAGGAGCTGAGACACCCAGCGGAGCCTTGGCCTAGTGTGGCAGAGATGAGGGCGGAGAACGAATTGTGCAGTCTCTACTTTCTGTGGTCATGGCTATAGAGACCTCTCCTCATACTAATAATACTATAATTTTAATTGCCACACAGAAGTTGTAGTGGGAAGGAATTATGCCTAATTATGAATTCAAACAAAATGTTGAATAGTCACCTTTCACTTAGAGGAAAGTCCGGAAAACGTCTGAGAGTTCTATAATGGATAAAGTTGCAAGTGCAAGGCAATTGTTAAGTATTTAACCAACCTGGCTGCATCTGGGAATAAAATCAGGAGTTCTAAAACATAGAGATTTGGGTTGAATTAGTATGGGATAAAGGCTGAGTACCAAGATTTTTAAAACATTAGATGATTCTCTCCAGCAAAGTTTGAGAACAAATGGTTTAGACCACCGTTTATAGCTAGCTACTCAACAAGTGGTCATTGGATGGGCAGTGAAGGCATCTCTGAGAGCTCACTGAAAATAAAGAATGGCTGGATTTACTGAACCCATCTATGGAACAACCAGTTTCTTCATATTAATAACACTGACAGGTGATTCATATATACATAGAATCTAAGAAGCATTGGCAATGGTTTCCTACAGTTTTTAGTTCCTACTGTTTTAACACGCAATTTTAACTGAGTGTTAAAAATTGAATGTGAAAAAGAATTGGGTGCCTATGTCCAATACACCGCACAACTATACAAATCAACACTGTCATACAGTGACCGTCTAATATCATGAATAGTGAATTTACCAGTATAATCAACACATTATTATAAGGCTTAATTTACTTCCTTCTGCTAAAATTTAAAAATGCATATAATGGTTTCTTCCCAAACCCTATGGAACACTCCAATTTAGCAATCACCACAAAACTGTAAATAGAAGTATTCATTCTGAATCACACATTTTCTGGAACAGGGTAGTACTACTGACTGCCAGTACATTCACATGAATACACTGATGTTTTTGTGAATTCATTTTGCATTGTCTGTTTTTAAGGAGACAACGACTGCATAGGCACAAATCTACAGGACTGGAAGGAAACTCAAACGAATATTCTGGCTGTGTAACCTTTTGAAGCAAGTTGTATTACATGCGCCTAGAAGTTTGCTGATTTTTTTCCTTCTCACTACCATGGAGAATTGAACCAACGCAGAGTAATAAAGAAAAGTAGACAAGTCCATAATAACAGAAGTGTCAGTAAATATTTCTCCATAAGCCTGTATAATTTTTATAATTAAAAACCTACTTGGTGGTACCATGGTGACTCAGTGGCAGAATTCTTGCTTACCATGCCAGAGACCTGGGTTCAATTCCCGGAGCCTACCCATGCCAAAAACAAACAAACAAAAATACCTACTTGGAAGAAATAAAATTCTAAATAACTAGGATGAAATATGATAAGGTTTCAATACATGTAAAACCCACTTTCTTTCATTTGATTTCCCACAACACATTGGTAAAATAGCCATCTTAATACTTTTTATACAATTAATGCACTTAGCATTGCTTTTATTTGAACATTTCCATCCTGTTTTTGTATTTGTATCTCCCACTAGACTCTAAACAGCTGGAAAGCAGGACTGGTTCATTTCTTTCTTAATTCCTAGAGCAGCTAGCAAAATGCCCACCATATAATAGGCATTCAATGTAGGTGTACAGAATTAAAAGTGGAAGGAACTTCAAAGACAGGGCTTTGAAATCTGTCTCACTTATTCTACTGCCTATATGATCAAAAACAAAAATAGTAGTCGTGTTTTGTTCTAAAAGAAAGAATCTGAGAGAAAATATCTAACCTGCATCACCACTAAATTCATTCCTAGTGACAGAGCTAGAATTAGAAACCCCAGATTCCTATTACATATATACACTGCTTCTGACATTAGACACATAATATAAAGTGCCAATTACAGTGAGTCCCCTCTTCTGGGTGGTCTCCTGTCTGTAAAAGGTCATAGTCTAGTGTAATTTCCCACTGCAGGAGCAGCAGGAACTCGCCAATCCCTTTTCCCAGCACAGTTTTCAGGACAACCTCTTCTCAGTGGATGCTTTTCTTTGGGACACCTTCTCTTTCACTTTGTCTCTCCATTCTTCACTCAATCGCTGGCGTGTTCACGTTATTACACTTCACCTGCAATTCCCTAAAAACAGGCCAACTCAGTACTGCCCAACAAAACAGGGAATTCACCCACTTCTTACAATGTTGTTAGCAGAATGAGGTCCCTAATGGTACCCCAAAATTACCATCATTAGCAACACAACATGTCACTGCTATCTTTGTGGAGCCAGATTCTTTACATGCCACCCAGGACACCAGCTGTCTTTTCCCTACCTCCCAACATTCTTTCTAATGTCCTAGAATCCATCTACACAGAACTCCCCCCCCCCCCCACACACACACACACACTCCCCAGAGCATGTGCTATTTTCAGTGCAGGGATAACACTACAGTCGGAAATCTGGAATCCAATCACAAGTAGAGCCCAGAGTCCTATAAAAGATAAACCCAGAGGCTGTGAGAAAAGGGGTGTTTACTCTTGGTACAGGTATTATATTATAAAGTACTATCTATTCTGTAAAACAGGCTTTAATCCAGGGTGATCTGAAAATCTAGCTACGAATTTTAAACCTGCGCTTGTGGGGTTTTAAATCTGCATTAGATTTGGCTGACTTCCTTTCATCCTATTCCAGATTTCTCCCAACCCCATTTTTAAAAAATATTTTTATTGAGAAATCTTCATACACATATATTCTGTACATGGTGTACCATCAATGGCTTACAATATCACATAGTCCAACGCCATTTTTGAACATATACATGCCACAAACTTTTATGTGGCAATCATTAACTCAGAAAATATACTGACTAGACAATGGTTGCCAAAATAGGCAGGACTGATGCCTTTATAGAGCTTTCAATACTAGTTAGGAGACTCTGGAGAGGACCTAGGCAGACGGCTGCTAATAAAGAAACAAGACTCATGAACACAAGATTCAGGGACTCAGGAAGAGCAGACAAGCGGTCAGCACCTGGACCAAAGTACTAACATGCGACGTGGGAGGGATTACCTGACAGGAGTCCCCACATCTTAAAGGAATACTCAATTCACAGTCTGGAGCACCCAAGGCAGAAGAGAATCCAGCTCTCAACACATGGTTCAAAATCCAGTGGCTTGTTATTTCAAGCTTGAAATCATTTGGATTATATGGGAAGAATTGTAAGTCATTTAAAGGAGTTGAATATGTCACAGAAGCTGCAAAGTTCCAACTGGGAACACAAGAAGCCAAAATTCCTCCAGATCAGTTTGTCTTTCAAGTCTTATTATGGTTTGTTGCTATTGGGTACCAAGTGAGTAGGAAGACACACTCTAGTTAAAGTATTTGTTGAGCTACACATCTCTCACAAAGTAGCTTAAAAATCAATGTAGAGTTTTTAAGGAGCTTTAAGCTAAGGAAACTTCTGTTGACTTCACTTATCTTACATCTTTTCACTATGAAAGATTTTGGTGGTGATTTCCTCCATAGGGGAAACTGAGCTGGACACTGCACCCTGTAACAGTAAAGGCAGAGGCTACAGTGATAACCTCTCTCCTAAAAACAAGAGAACTGGCATCAGCCTGTAGGAGCTGTCCTAACCCATGACGTGACTCCAGAGTCTCCTAACTAGTATTGAAAACTCTATAAAGGCATCAGTTCTGCCTATTTTGGCAACCATTGTCTAGTCAGTATATTTTCTGAATTAATGATTGCCACATAAAAGTTTGTGGCATGTATATGTTAAAAAATGGTGCAGTTAAACGTCATACCTTCTGATCTTACCCATCCCAAATTAGTATCTGTCCCAAAGAGAAAGTCTCCCACCCCAAGAAGTTTACAGAAAACTGCCTCTTAAAGTGTCCACCTTATTCAGCTTTTCACTGGCGCCATTAAGCAAGCATGGTAGCAAAAGTCACTTTCACATAGCCTGTCAGGGAGCACTGCTGCTCCATGCTCCATTCTCACCATACTTGGTACTGTACTTTTCATAAATACAATTTTTACATAAAGCGCAGATTTTGATTTACAAGGATCTTGCTGTAGTAAATACCATCTCAATTTTGTGCCACTGGTTCAGCAGTTAGATAGCATAGTAAAAAGCATTTGTTTCAAAGGGGCAAATGCTTTGTCAAGGTAACGTAAGGGAACACTACTTGTGCCTTTAGAAAGTTATTGTAAGCACAAGAGTTTGATTTTTCAAGCAAATAACATGGCAAAAGAGAAACTTAAGCTGAAACCTTTGCAATTTTATACAGCTTACCAATACCACTTAAACCAGTAAGCCAAAATGGCTTGCACAGCAGTTCAGAAAAAGGAGAAATACATGCCTGCTGCACTGCTGTCATCTTATCTTTTTCTTTGTCCTTAAGTGTTTGAATTTGCCTCCATCCCTTGTTTGTAGGGGCATTTCCTTTCTCATGTTATGCTTCCCAAGGCTATAGTCATCAGATTCCTGCAACTATTGTCATAATTGTCACTGGAGTACTCGACTGTCTCTACTATACGAAAAAGTACATGGAAGTCCATTATATCGAGGCATAAACAAAATTGTCAGTACCACTGCTGATACCACAATGATCATGAAGGTGAGCAAGCCAGTCTACACTCCACTCCACTTCAGTGGTTTGGAAGTCCTTGCCCAGTTGTTTTTGTCTCATTAGACATGAAGAAATGGAGAAAGGCTGAAAGTTAAGATATAAATGTTGGTTCTTCATGTTTCCTTCTTATTGTTAGGTTATTAGCTTTCTTTTTCTTGTGGCTCCATTCTTTCCTTCTTTCACTCTTCTCAAGCTTTTAACTTCCTTTCCCTTATCAAACTAAGAGTAGTCCTTCTTATACTCATCTCACTTCTGCTGTCAAGGGCTAATGGTTGGTGCCAGAACAGGAAACCCACTCTGCAGTAGCATCTTACCTTGGCCTGCCTAGGGAACCCAACCCACATTTTTTTCTAATAAGGAAGAACTTTTTCTGCAACTTCTAAATTTCTGTGATAACCAATCTCAGATTGGCAGCTAAAATCGAGATGCTGCCAAATATCTTTTCTATTTTCCTAAGATTGGTTACCCAATTCAATTTCTTCTTCATTTTCAATGCTTTGCTCTTCAAAGTCCTTATCTGAATGAACAATCCAGAATATGTGCTTTTCTTTCTGCAGAATCCCTAATCTCAACCATCTGTACCCAGACTGTCCAGTTTCCCTCCTCTGCCGTCTTGTTTTATATACAAGAAGAATACATGCCAAGAGTCTCTCGCCTCTAGAAATTTCTACTAAAACTTCCCAACCGTTTCCTTCTACAACTAAACTATTTTATTTATTAATTTGATAGACTCCAGAAAATTCTTTGTCTATCTCTGACTATACCGTCAATAAAAAGATGAATACAACAAGGAAGAAAAAGTTTTGAAATATTGATTCATCTTATATGAATATGTAAAAAACTCTCACATGTATAATAGTAATTTTAAATAGTTCATCATGCCTGGCAGTTTGCCATTTCCACTAGTTAGATATCTAGGTGATGAAGTGATCTTTAATTTGAGGACTTCTATGAATAAGAAACCAGTGAATTCAGTTTTAAAGGCAGAATAGGAATTATCAGGGAGGGACAAAGACAAGGAAAAGGAAGGTTAGAGTTTCAATGAATTAAAACATATTTTAACATAGTAAACATTTAATATGTTAGCTAATGGAATGCAATTCAATAATGATCTAAAATCAATCATCCGTCCCTTCATTGTGCCATCTGTGACAGATGATGCTATCTGAGCCACCCAAATTTCTACACAAGTGTGTTAAAAGATTAATTAGAAATGAAAGCCATTGTAGATAATTAAACACAATTCAAAATTGTGATTTTATTCTAATCACTTCCTTCTATTAAAAAACTAGCTTACTTCAAATTAACAGTGTGTAAGAGGTAATTATTTTGCAGTAATATAAATATATCATTTACTAAAGGTTTGCTGTGTGTCAAACATTGGACAGATCCATTAGAGACACTTCCTCCAATTCTCATAGTAACACTACAGAGAAAGTTCAGAGACTGAAATTCAGGGGTATGAATAATAGAATAAAAATGGTAATAAAGAGAGGAAGTAGGGAGATCGGCTTCAACCTTATTCCTACTTGACTCCTCAGCCTGTGAGCAATTAAATGGCATAACTGAATAAGTCTTCTTGAGACATTACTTGGAAATACAGTAGTTAACTTCCTTAATGCTAAACTTTTGATCTTTCCCACTCAGAAACAAAAACAAAATTAAAAACAAGATAAAAAAGAAACAAAAACCTGCTTATCCCATGGTCTTCCCCAATTTACTAAAAGGCAAGGACATTAGTCTGGTAACTCAATCCAAGAAATACAGATTTCATCCTTAATCTACCTCTTTCACAATCCACATTCGGATGGCTCTACCTTTAATATATGTGCAGAACCCAAATATTCCATACTGCCTCTATAATTGCTACTCCAGTCCCAAGCCACATTTATTCCTTTTATTAGCCCCATAACTGACCTCCATGTTCCCACCACTGTCCAAATTCAGTTTTTTCCTAATGTAGCAGCCAGCATGACCCTGTTAAACCACAGCTCCAAACACAAGCTGCTAAGAATTTTTCAGCTCTCCAAAGACAAAGACAAAACTTTTATAATACCCTACAAAGCCCAAATGATCCTAGCCCTCCACTAACTCTCTAACTCTGAGTTCACCTTCTAATTGTTTCCCCCTGGTTTTCTCTGCTTAGCCATATTGGTGTGCTTCTTGTGCCTTCAACATTTCAAGCCTAACTCATGATATTTCCATTTGCTCTTTTCTTTCCCTTTCCTTAGAATTCTAAATGAACATCATCTTCTTTAGGCCTTTGCTAAAATATCACCACTGCAGCAAGGCCTTCCCTAATGAGCCAATTTAAAATGACAACTCCACCCCTATGCTCAGCTCTCCTGAGCCCTGTTTCTCTGTTTTATTTTTTTTCCCAAGAGCCTGTCAACATTCATCTTTCTCATGCAAACACAATGCAAGTTCCTTGACAGAAGGGTATTTATTTATTTTGCTCAATACTATATTCCAAGTTCCTAGAGCAGAACCTGGCAAGTAAGAGATGCAGAATAAATATTTTCTAATGAATGAAACAAAGGATATTGTTTTTTCTATACACTGAGAAGACAGAAATTTAGCATTATAGTTTCAAAGTTATATTGTGGGCATGAACTTGGGTAGCAAGGGGAGATCTGCTCCAAAAATTATTAAATCCCATTACACATTTCTGGAGTACTGAAGGATGGACAGATCAATGAACCACAACAGAGTCCAGAAAGAGTCTCAAATAAGAGGATTTACTTTTATTATCAGAGAATAAACAGACAGTTCAAAAGAAGACCTTTAAACTATTTCCTAAGATTTCAAAGACTATAAATTTTGTTCTAATATGTACATCTTATTTCAAAAATAAATTCCAGAGAGATCAAAGATTGTAGGAATGTAGAGAAGCAAAATTAAAATTAGTGAAACAAATATTAATATGTGTATGTTCTTTGTGTGTGATCATGAACACAATGGGTTGTCAACTTAAAAGAAAGTATTGAGAGAAAGAGTCATGGAATTCACTATATAAATACATGATATTTTTATCACAAAAATATGTGCATATAGCAGACACTAGGCTAATATAAATAAAGAAAAATTAGCAACCTATTAAAAATGAGCAAAGGACATAGAAATAATTCCACAAAGAAGGAATAACAAATGAACAATAAACGTAACTAGTAGCCAAAAGACTCACAGTTAGGACAACAATGGTACATGAGTTTTAACTATTAGACAGATATTTTAAAAAGGTTAACAATATCTAGAATTGATGAGGACATGTAGAGTTAGGTGCTCTCATAGTGTTGATAGAAGTGGATATTAATGCAAATTTTCTGGAAAACAGTATAGAAATAGATGTCGACACTTAATAATGTGACATTTCAACTTTCAGAAATTCATCCTAAGTATGTGATCAGACAAATGTACTATGAGTTATGTTCAAGGTTGTTCATTTTGTCCTATTCACCATTAAAGTTCATTAAAATGTGTTGTGCTCCTGAGCAGTTCCTAAAAATATTGAGTTCTATGTTAACTGACAAAGAAAGATGGTGTCTAAAAATATAATTACTTTGAAAAACAGGAGTTATCACAATCTTAAAAATGTGAGTGTATAAATATAAGCATATATATAAAAATATACGGAGAAAATTTAGAAAATGGGATTTTAAAATTAGAAAACAGGATTTCACCATTTTTCACATTTTTATGTAGTCATCTATATAAAACTGAATGCATCACTTACGGATTTAAGTTATTTCATTTTCATTAAGTCCTGATATTTACTGCTAAAGTTGATTTCTTCAAATGATCTAAAGTGACATATCACAATCTCTTACTAATTTTAAAAGATCATAAATAATAAATTTAGATATTTTCGATCTTTTTTTTTTTTTTTTTTTTTTTTAAATGGTTTCCCCCAAAAGGGATGCACCGTTCCTGGAAATACTGCAATACCAGGTCGATGCACGGAGTGGACGGGGCAAGCCCCTATTCCATCTCCCTGCTCCAAAAATCACCTTAATACTTTGTCCTTGGATAGAGGACGTATCACATATTAAACTGATAAGAATAGATACTACACTTGATCTTAGCCAAAAGGCCGAGAAGCGATTTTTTTAGATCTTTTAAATTTATCTATGCACCTGAGAACTCCTTTATCATACATTAAAGCACTTGTTAGAAGACTAGTGCACTGAAGCTTTCTAAATTTCAAAAAAAAGTTGAAGTCAATTCTAAAACAGAACCTATTTGATAAAAAGTACCATATACCCTTATATTCACCAAATATTTATTTACATTCCATTATTCAGACAGTGAGATAAAATGTATACAAGCAGTTATAATTCACTTTCCCTTGTTTATTCAGAAATAAATATATTTCATTCACTGAATTGCTGAAGTAAATTAATTAAAGTGAGAAACTTTTTAAAAAGAGTTATGAAAGCATAAAGAGGATGGAGAAATTCTATCTACATAACTTGCTAAACTTTAAAAAATGAGGAAGAGGAAGAAAGGTAGATCTAAATTTAGACCTTTTTTAGCAATATACATTTAAGGCAGCTATAAGTAGTACTTTGATGCAAAAATTCTGAAGTTTTAATACTGAATCTTTATTCTGGTTAACTAAATCTGCTGTTATTAAAGATTATATCAAATATTCCCTGAAAAGCTTTGTAGGCATTCTGTATCTTTATTGTGCAATTAATTTTTAATGTCTGTACATCGATCAATTACATTTAACCAATTACTTTTACAATATGTAGAAAAATAAATAGTGTGAGTGATAAAAGAAAGTATCAAACAACATCAAGATGAATTCCACTTCTGAGGCCTGATGGCTATCCACATTTGGGTAATCTATCTTACTTTTCTGAACCATAATTTTCTAATCTGTCAATTAAATAAATATGATTTCACCTGGATGATAAAATGAGTAAATTAGATGGTATTTGTGAAAGTTCCTAACAGAGAACTTATCATAAAAAAAGAAGTAGTTCAAGGTAATTGGGTGATTTTTTTGGTAGGTTATCTTTTTCGGCATATTTACACATCAGTAAATTTAAACCATTTTTGTTACAAGAAAAATAAATGTTTTCAGTCCAGCCACATAGCACACAAACTGAATGAATCAAGCACCAGTAGGTAGTCCATTAGCAATCGTAATTTATAGAGGAAAAATCCACATTCTTAATTTTAGAAAGAATTAAACCAAAACAATTCAAATGAGAAGAAAAACAACTAACAATCAGCCAGCATCCCTATAAACAAATTTTTGAAACAACCTCTTGCCCCTGAGGATTAAGTAAAAGTAGAAAGCCAATTTGCCAATGTGTTCATCTTATACCAGTAGGAACTCAAAAAAAAAAAAGCTTTTCATTGGAAAAATGGATAATTTTCTCCTCACAAAGAGAAGAGTTTTAAGTTTAAAGGCATAAAATGAAATCCCCATGAAAGCTAGAGCTTCCATTGAGAATCACTAGTGAGTTATACCACAGTTTGGTTCATTAAAATAGCTATAAATAATTTAGGAACTCTCAACTTATGATCATATTCTATTCCAAGAAACTAGAAGTGCTTAGGTAATGGTGGGTCTTCAATGAACACGTAATGATTTTAAAACATACACATATAAATTAAATCTATTTAGTTATATTAAAAGTCTCATCTAATCTATATTCTTAGTTAAATAACCTTTGGTAAGTTATGACTTCCTTGAGTATCAGTTTCAGAACTCATATAATGAGAAAATTGAATCTCTTCAGTCCAATCTGCATATTAATACATGATTGCACGATTATTTTATATCTTTTTATTTAAAATGTCATTATCTGATTCTTGCCCAGCATGGTAATAAGACGATACATTGAATAAAGTCACATACATGCACTGATTCAAAAACTTCCAAGTGTCATATAAGTGTAAACAAATACATTCTTAAAAACCTTTACTTCTCTTAGGATATTATAGCCTAATGCAGAGTTTTTTTTTAATGCAGTACCTATTATAATAGTTACTTTTAAAATGTTCTGCTGTATCTGTATTTGTGATAATTTCACCTAAGCTGCTTTAAGTTTTAGACTGGAGCATCAAATAAATAATAAGCCTTGGCATCTGATGTAGAATAAGCCTTAACTTTTTTAGGGATGTTCACAGACTAAATGAAATTAATTATGACATGGCTTATCTATTTCTGAAGAACTGAAATGACCATTACTTGACATTACTTTTATAAAATCTCTCAAATTTTAGATGAATTCCCCCAACAGTATAAAGATCACTGTTTATTCTGTCTGTATTGAGATTGCCCACTTAACAATTTTGCTCCTTTCCTTTAAGTTCCCCAGAACTATGTTTCTTTTAACAGATCTAAGTTACTACATTCAGTCCTAATGTAAAACACTTACAGTATAAAGAATGTCAGGGCAAAAAACGTGTCATCAAAGCTAACATGATCATAGTGATTTAAAGTATATCATGTGCTACTTTGACATGTGTTCTGTTATCAGGGACTCCTGATCCTAAAGGAGGCAGATATTCACACTGTATTTGGTAGACTAGGGACATAGAGGCTTAGAGACTTAAAGCTCTACTGCTGGTCCACAGGGGAGCCTGATCGCAAACCCAGATTCCCAAATCCTTTCTCCCATCTTTCCACTAGCCTTCATAGCATCATCATGACTAAACATCAGTAACGCACTGACTGTTGGATCATATGTGGATAGTTCTCCTTTTGAACCCACATAGCAATAATGAGAGTCAATCAGGTGGGGATTTTTCTAACACTATCCAGTCAAAGTAAGTTTCACAAGCCATAATGGAGTTGAAGAAAAGTAATTTAATATTTCACAGATACCAAATTGATGACTTAAATGAAACTGGTAAAAAAATTATAGAATAAGAGCCATTTAAAGCCTCTGGAAATGGTCCAAAGAGAGAACAGCAAATGAAGAAACATCTATTAAAGTAAGTACATGACCTCTGCGGCTTTATAGTCAGGAAGCGGTAGTCCTCCAATTTTGTTCTTCCTCTTTAGGATATCTTTAGGTATTCTGGGTCTCTTTTCCTTCCACATAAATTTGAAAACTAGTTTTTCCATGTCTTTAAAGCGAGATGTTAGAATTTTGATTGGTATTGCATTGCATCTGCAGAATTGACATCTTAATGACATTCAACCTTCCTATCCAGGAGCATGGACTTTCTTTCCATCTATTTAGGTCACTTTTTGTTTCTTTTAGCAGTGGTTTGTACTTTTCTATGTAGAAGTCATTGACATCCCTGGTTAGGCTTCTTAAACTTTACACATAAACCACAGGCAGTGAAATATATAACAGATAAATGAGAACTCCTTAAGATTAAAATTTTCTGTGGCTCAAACCTGTGGCTTTGACAAACAGGTGACAAGTAGATACCTGATAATTTTGGTCATTATTTTGAATGGAATTTTTTCCATAACTGTCTCCTCAGGTAAGTCATTACTTGTGTATAGAAACATTAGTTATTTCTGCACATTAATCTCGATTCTTGCCACTTTGCCAAATTTCTTCATCAGCTCAAATAGTGTTGGCACAGACTTCTCAGGTTTTTCCAAATATAATAGCATGTCATCTGCAAATAATGAAAGTTTTATTTCTTCCTTTCCTATTTGGATACCTTTATTTCTTTCTCCTGTCTAATCACTCCAGCTAGGACATGTAGTACAATGTTGAATAACAGTAATTGCAATGGGCATTCTTGTCTCATTCCTGAACTTAGAGGGAATGCTTTCAGTCCCTCATCATTAAGTATGATACTGGCCATGTATTTTTCATATATGCCTTCTACGATATTGAGAAAGTTTCCTTTGACTCCTACATTTTGAAGTGTTTTGTTTTTTTTTAATGAGAAAGGGTGCTGAATTTTGTTGAATGATTTTTCAGCATCAATTGATATGATCACATGATTTTTCCCTTTCAATTTGTTAATGTGCTGTATTATGTAGATTGATTTTCTTGTGTTGAACCACCCTTCCAATCCTAGCATAAATTCCACTTGGTTGTGATGCATAAGTCTTTGACTGTGTCACTGGATTCAATTTGCTAGTACTTTCTTGAGAATTTTTGCACTAATGTTCGTTAGGGAGATGTGTCTGTAGTTTCTCTATCTTGTAGCATCTTTATCCAGTTTTGGTCAAAACAGCATCATACTGGCACAAAGATAAAAGTGTTGACCAACGGACTCGAATTGAGAGTGCAGAGATACACCACCAAATCTATGGACATCTGATCTTTGATAAGGCCCCCAAATCCACAGAACAGTACAGAATAGTCTTTTCAATGAATGAGCATGGGAGAATTAGATGTTAACAGCTAAAAGAATGAAAGAGGACCCCTACCTTACACCCTATACAAAAAGTAATTCAAAATGGATTAAAGACTTAAATGTAAGAGCCAGTACTATAAAACTTCTTGAAGGAAATGAAGGAAAACATCCTTAACATCTAGTAATAGGAGGTAGCTTCTAAACTTTACACCTAAAGCACAAGCAGCAAAAGAAAAAATAGATCAAAAACTGTGCTTCAAAGGACTTTGTCAAAAAGGTAAAGAGGCAGTCAACTGAATGGGGGAAAATATTTTGAAACCACTACAGGAATAAGTCTTGATATCCTATATATATATAAAGAAATTATATAGTGGAACAAAAAAGAATAAACAATCCAGTTATAAACCAGGCAGAAGATATGAACACTTTTCTGAAGAGCAAATACTAAAGGCTAAAAAGAATTTGAAGAGATGCTCATTTTCATTAGCTATAAGGGAAATGCGAATCAAGATTAAAATGTGATATCATCCCACACCTATAAGAATGGCTGCTATTAAACGAACAGAAAATTACAAATGTTGGAGAGGATGTGGAGAAATTGGAACACTTATTCACTGTTGATAGGAATGTATAATGGTGCAACCACTGTGGAAAACTGTTTGGCAATTTCCCCAAAAAACTAAATACTGAGTTGTCCTATGACCCAGCAATACCAATACTTTGGTATACACCCAGAAGTGCTGAAAGCAGTGACACAAACAGACATTTGTATACCAATGTTCATAGTAGCACTATTCAGTTGTCAAAAGATGGAAACAACCCAAGTGCCCATCAACAGATGAGTGGATTAACAAAATATGGTATATACATGCAATGGAACATTATGCAGCAGTAAGACGAATCTCGAAGCATATGACAATGTCGGTTAACCTTGAGGACACAATGTCAAATGAAATAAGTCAGACACAAAAGTGCAGTTACTGTATGATTTCATTATTACGACTCAGGTAAAGGTAATTTCAGAGGTTACACTGTAGAATATAGCAGGCCTAGAGGTACACAGCAGCTAGAGATGGGGAGAAGGCTACCCAATGAGGTTGAACTTAAATGCAAGGGAATGGCTAGAAGTGATTTAACTAATTAGTGGATTTATAAGTAACATTGCCATATAGAAGGTACATATGATTGAAAGGAGCTGTATAGTGGCATATACCCCACTGATTAATCTATAATTATAAATAAGTTCTTGCATTAATTATTTTAATGGTTTGATACTGGAAAAAGAGTAAATAGTAGAGGAGTATGGGGGAAAACTAAAATTGCATGCTATGACCAACAGTTAACAGGAAGATATGAACAGTACCACAGCACTACCAGAGAAAAATAACAGGCGAGTAGGGATAAGTGATAAGGGGTAGTTTTGATTTAATATGCAGTGAGGTTCTGTCTCATGGTTCTTTTACTCTATCGCCCAACGAAATTGTCTAAAATTGAGAATGCTGCTGGTTGCACAACCAAGTAAGGAAACTGTAAGACATGGTTTGTTTATTTTGAACATCATCCATGATGCCCAAGAGATAAAAGGAACCAAACGCTAAGAAGCAGAATAGCAAACTGTGATACATTTATATAATGGAATACAGTGCAGCTACAAAAAGGAAGGACTTCAAGAGGCACACCACAAACTGAATAAACACTGGGGACAGTGGTGTGTTGTGCAAAATAAGCCAAGTAACAAAAGAAAAACTGCTAAGGTTTCTTTCAGAGAATACATATAAGAAAATCGGAGCCTAAATTGCAAGCCCTTATAGCAGCCATAGATTCTGAGACACTGAGCTATATGTGTATTAACTGGTATTTCCATGGAATTTTGAGTAACTCTGTGACACCTCAGACCCAGAAGTGGAGTGCAGCAGCCCTGAAGTTAGCATAACTATAAACAGTAAGAGTTAAGTTAACCAAAGAAAGAGAACAGACCTCAGTTAGAGATAAAAACGAAACCAGCCTAGATGGGACTAAGGTAAATCAGAATTCAGGGTAAGAGATGACAGTGTATATACTCTAGACCTTCACCTATTACATGAGAGCAAAGGCAGGCATGCTTATTATATCTAGAATCTGAATTTTCTGTGATATATAGTCTAAATCAATTTGTCTGGCTAGCTCATTTAAACAAGTAATAAACGTCTTGGAGTTCAGAAAAGCAAGGAAGACTTGTAATTCTGTAGAACTTAATGTAATACCTGGATACATCTCAGAGTATGGTGGGTTGATAATTAAAGGGTATAAAGTTCCTTGAAGGTTCGAGGAAGAAAAATATAGAACTATTAAACTATCCCATCTGGGAAACCCCGGGTACCCTGTCAAACACTTGGGAACTGGGGGTTCCCAAGAAAGCAGGTGAAGCCCTTGAGTTTGATGCTTGCCCTTAGGAAACTTATTTCTGTAGTGGAGAAGCTAAGACAACCTATTATGAGGCCTAAGAGTTGCTTCCAGGAAGTCTCTTTTGTTGCTCAGATGTGGCAATCATTAACTTCCCCTCTACAAGGGACATGACATTCAGGGGTGAAAGTCTCCCTGAAAACAAAGGGTGTGACCCCTGGGGATGTGTCTTGCCTTGACACCATGGGATCAATAGCACCTTCCTGACCAAAAGGGGGAAAAGAAGAGCAATAAAATAAGGCATCGGAGGCTGAAAGGGATCAAATAGAATCGAGAGGCTATTCTGGAGGCTGCTCTTATGCAAGCCTCAGTTTGATAGTGTTAATTACCATGGTTTACATGATGTCAACCAACATCACTCCTGTTAATACTTAAAAACATGTAGGGCTTGAGCTAAGACTCTATAAAACTTTCATACACTAAAATTACTTTCCTAGAACCTATAATTTCCAGAAGGTTCCTAGGCCAGATAAATCTTGAAACCAATAGGGACCAGCCTCTTCAAGATTATCAACTAATTACTTTCTCCTATCCTTTAGAGTTGGCATGCCTTAGCTACATGAAAAAGTCAGAATGGGCATTGCCTAAAGATCCCTATATTAGGAGAAGGATCAAAAGAGAAAGAGGAGTGATAATAAAGAAAACAGTATTCAACAAATGAGTATGACTGAAGAATCACTAAATTGATAGTTCTAGCCTCCAGTGTTTTAGAGCAGTTAGAAGGAATAATCTGAAATAGTGGAATGGAAACCCATTACAACTTTGAAATCTGTTTTTTAGCCACTTTTTGAAGAGTACTTTGAAAATTATTGCTTTTTAATTCTTTTCTTAATACTTATCTTTTACAATGAAAAAATATTTTAAAATATATGAAAATTAAGGAACAAAGTCAAGTGTCTTTGTTATTTGTACCAAGACCATGGCATGTCTTCCTTCCAGCCTCCCAGCTTACAAAGGTAGATCACTTCACTCCAGACTTTTGTAGTAAAAAATAGAGGACTCCCTCTTTGCCCAGCACTGAGTCAGAGAGCTTTCTTCCCAAGGGGAGCAGGATTTTAGCATTTCTCATGCTTCTCCCAGCCCCATGTTGTTAAGGTTAAGTCCTGGGAATGCCGTCAAGAGGTCAGGTCTCCCTTCTTCCTCCAAGCCCAAATTCACATGAAGGACACTCTATCTTGGGTATATATACTGGGAATACCATAGCCCACACTGTCCTTACCCACCTCATGAGGTGCTTGTTCATACCAAAAAAGATAAGCCTGGATGACTTCAGGCTTCTCCTCTCCCTTACTAAGTGCTCAGCTCCTAGACTAGTGGATGTCAATTAGAAAGAAGCTTGCTGTTATTCTTTCCATAGTCCCAAAACTCTGCTTAGAGACACTCTGAGTCCCCAAAAACATAGTGCCTAATTTTACCCAAAAAGGGACTGGCTTTATTTGCAACAGAGTTTGGAAAAGTTCAAGCCTAAGTGCACTCAAAAATAGCAGGCTTTCTGGTGGAGGCAATTGGGAAAACATTCACATAATCAGTGAAGACACAGACCAGACAATAGGCCAACCTCAGGAACTTTTCCTTCGAAAAAGTCAATATTTGATTAGAACTGTTTGTGGAGCAATTTCTGCTCTAGGAAGTGTTGATAAGGAGACAGTAATCATCAAGCAATTAGTGGAGCTTAACAAGAGGTAAGGTCAAGGAAAGAAAGAAAGAGAGCCCTACTGTCATCCAGGATGACTATGAGCATAACCAAACCTGTGCCTGCCTGAGGAACAAAATTAGAGGTTTAGCACTGTGGGATTAGGGAGAGAAATGGAGTTTAATTTAAAAAATCCAGCCAGTCAATAATCAAATTTAAAAGTATATAATAATAACCAGCTCCAGAATGAGGGAAAGGCAGTGTCCAGAGTTGCCACAATTTATTTTTTTAAATGTTCAGTTTCCACCAAAACATTTTCAGGCAAGAAAAAACAAATAGGAAAATCCTTATCCCAAAAGTAGGCAATATAAATTGCCTGTGAGAGCAACAGATATTGGATTTAACAGGAAATGACTTCATATCAGTCATAAAAATGCTCAAAGATCTAAAGGAAACTATAATTAAAGAACTAAAGGAATATATGATGAAAACATTGCATCAAGTAGTGTATATCGATTGACAGAAATGATAAAAAAGAACCAAATAGAAAAATTCTAGAAATGAAAATTACAGTAACTGAAATTTTAAAATTTAATAGAGGGGCTTGATAGTAGATCTGAACTGGTAGAAGAAAGAATTAGAGAACTTGAAGATTGAGTGAAAGAGTTTATACAAACAGAAAAGAAAAATATGAAGAAAAATAAGCAGAGCCTCAGGGAAAAGTGGAGCACCATTAAGAACACTATTATATGTGTAATAGGAATACAGGAAGATTAGGAGAGAGAAAGGAGAATAAAACATATTTGAAGAAATAATGGTTAAAACCCCTCAAGTTTATTGAAAAACACTAACCTACAAATCCAGGAAGCTCTATGGATTCCAAGTAGGAGAAACTCAAAGATATCCAAAAACAAATACCTCATAACAAAAATGTTGACTTTGAAAGACAAGAAGAAATTTTGAAAACAGCCACAGAAAAAGGATATGTTATTTAAACAAAAAGCACCTCAATAAGATTAACAGCTTACTTCTCGGGTGCCCTTTGTTTCTTTAAAATTTTAATCTGTGGTCACTTGCTTTCAGCTTAAATAACTTTCTTCAGTCTTTCTTGTAAGGCAGCACTTCCAGCAATGACTTCTCTGTTTTTGTTTATCTGGGAATGCCATTATTTCACCTTCATTTTTGAAAAATAGTTCATTCTATGAGCATGTTAACTATGTTATCCCACTACCTCCTGGCCTCCTTCCTTCTCCCGAGAAGTCAGCTCTGGGTAGTTACATGAGCAAATTTCCATTGCTTACAAGGGCTCTCTGGTCTTATTGGATTAAAGCCTATTCTTATTCAGTTTGGCCTCATATTGGATCCTTGAAGATACCATTTACAAATGAGTTCACAGACAGAGAGAATGGGGCTTAGGATTTCACCATGTCTTTGTGGGGTGTCAACAATAACATTAGCAATAATAGCATTAACAATAATCTATTATATATATAATAAAAATAATCCCAAAAGGTGGTTGGGAGAGAGCTATATAGATGTTCTGATTCATTGCATCACTGGAATTAATCTGAATTTGATTCTGATAAGTTAAGATGTACATGGTAAATGTAGAGCAACCACTAAAAAGAAAAATCTTCAAAAATATAGTGAAAATACATTAAAGAAATTAACATATCACATTAGAAAATACTCACTTAATTCCAAAAAATTCAGTAAAGAAGTAACAAAAAAAAAAAAGGATGATCAAAAAAGGTGAGTCGGGCGGGCCGCGGTGGCTCAGCGGGCAAAGTGCTTGCCTGCTATGCCGGAGGACCTCGGTTCGATTCCCGGCCCCAGCCCATGTAACAAAAAAAACGGAGAAACAGAATACAAGAAAATGTTTAAAAATGTTTCCCTTTCTTCCTTCCTTCCTTCCTTCTATCCTTCCTTCCTTCTCTCTGTCTTTCCTTTAAAAAAAAAAAAAAAAAGGTGAGTCACAGAGAAAACAAAAGAAAAATTGTAGATATAAAATAATATACATCAATAATATTAAGTGTGAATGGATTAAACAATCCAATCAAAAGACAGAGATCATTAGAATGGATAACAAAAATATAATTCAAGTACATATGCTGTCTACCAGAGTATCATTTTAGATTCAAGGCTACAAATAGGTTGAAAATGAAAGGATGGCAAAGATTAATCATGAAAAGAGTAAAGACAAGAAAGCTGGAGCACTAATAATATTAAAACAAGCAAAAAAATGTAACTAGAGATAATGGGGGGCATTTTACAATAATAAAAGGGTCAATCCAGTAGGAAGATATAACAATTATAAAAATATCTGTGCCTAATTTAAAAAGGCCCAAAATACATGAAACAGAAGTTGACAGAATTGAAGGAAGAAACAAACAATTCCATAATAAAGACTGGAAACGTCAACACTTCACTTTCACTAATAAATGAATAACTAGTTAGAAGATCAGCAAAGAAACAGAGACTTGACCAACACTACAAACCAACTACATCTAAGATATCTGTAGGAAACTCCATCTAAAAACAATAAAACAAACATTCTTCTCAAGTGCACATGAAATGTTCTCTAGGAGACAACTCATGATAGGATGAAAAACAAACTTTAATACATTTAAATGGATAAAAACAATACAAAGTATGCTCTCTGACCAAAACATAATGATCTAGAGATTAGTATTAGGAAAAACAAAATGGGGAAATTCACAAAATTTGTGGAAATTAAACATGCACTCCTAAATAACCATGAGTCTAAAAAAGGAATAAAGAAGGAAATCAGTAAATACTTCAAGATGAATGAAAATGTAGGACACAACATATCAAAACTTATTGAACTCAAAGCACTGCTTAGAGGGAAACTTACAACTATACAGCCTATTTACAGAAAGAAAAAATAATCTCAAATCACTAACTTAACTTTTCACTTTGAGGCACTGGAAAAAAAAGAGAAAATTGGATCTAAAGCAAGAAGGAAGGAAATAATAAAGAAAAGAGCAGAAGTTAATGAAATAGAGACTAGAAAGGCAATGGAGAAATATCATTGAAACCAAAAACTTATTCCCTGAAATGAACAAAAATTGACAAAACAATGGCTTGCCTGACCAAGAATACACAAGAGAAGACTCAAATTATTAGAGTCAGAAATGAAAGAAGGGCCATTACTATGAACCTTACTGAAATAAAAAGTGTTATAAGAAACTACTATGAATAATTCATATTATGCTGCCAAATTAGATAATTTGGATAAAATGGAAAAATTCCGAGAAAAATGCAAACTGCACAAATTGAGTAAAGAAAAAATAGATTATCTGAATAAAACTAAGCAAATGAAGAGACTTACTTAGTATAAAAAACACTTCCTGCAAAGATAAGCCCAAGGTCAGACTGCCGTATTACTTAATTCTCCCAAGTATTTAAAGAAGAATTATTATTAATTCTTCACAAACTCTTCTCCAGAGAGTGGAACACTTCCAAATTCACTGTCTGAGGCCAATACTACCATGATACCAAAACAGCTAAAAGCATCAAACTAAAAATCAGTATCTCTTATGAATATGGATGCAAATATTCTAAAAAATATATGCTAAAAAATCAAATGCAGCAACACATGAACAAAATTATACACCATGAGGAGTGGGATTTATTGTGGCATGCAAAGTCAGTTTAACATTCAATAATCAATTAATGTAATATGTCATAACAACAGAACAAAAACAAAAATTATAAGATCATCTCAATTAAAACAGAAAGAGCATTTGACAAAATCCAAAACAGTTTCATGACAGAAACACTCAGAAAACGATTCAGAGAAAAAAATGTTCTCAACTCGATGAAAAGCATCCATGAAAAGCATCCATGAAAAAACCAGTCAATATTCCTAATGGTGAAAGACTGGATTTTTTGCTCTAAAAATCAAGAAAAAACACATGATATCCACCCACAACAGTGCTATTTAACATCGCACTTGAGGTTCTAGCCTGGACAAGCAGGCAAGAAAAAATAAAGCATCCAGATTTGAAAGGATGATGCAAAATTACCATTATTTGTGGATGACATGATCTTGCATACAGCAAAACCTAAGGAATCTACTAAAAAAATTAGAACAGATAGATGAGCTGAGCAATTCTGCAGGATACATGAAAAGTGCATAAAAATGAGTAGCATTTCTATACAGTTGCACCAATTTGCCAAAAAATAAAATTAAGAAAACAATTCTATTTAAAATAGCATTAAAAAGTATAAGATATTTAGGAATAACCTTGACAGCTTAAATGTAAAACATACACTCTGAAAGCTACAAGACTGTTGAAATAATATAAAGAAGACCTAAATAAATGGAAATCACCCTTATTCACGAATGAGAAGATCTAATATTGTTAACATGGCAGAACTCCTCAAACTGATCCAAGACTCAATGCAATCCCTAACAGAATCCAAGCTGGCTTCTTTTAGAAATCAACAACCTGATCTTAAAATTCATATAGAAGGAAGTGTAAGCAATCCAGAATGTGCAAAACAGTCTTGAAAAAGAAGGTCAAAGCAGGAGGACTCACACTGTTTTATTTCAAAACTTCTACAATGCAACAGTAATGAAGACAACTGCACAAGGATATGCAGATAGATCAATGGAAAAGAGTTGAGAAACCAAAAATAAACTCATAAATCATTGGTCATCTGATTTCAACAAAGGTGCCAAGAGCATTCAATGGGGAAAGACTATAGTTTTTTCAGCAAATGTCGCTGGGACAAATGAACAGCCATATGAAAAATAATGAAACTGGACCCTCACATCATATAATAAAACTAACTCAAAACGGACTGTTCTAGTTTATAAGCTGCCAAAAGTGATATACCAGAAATGTAATGGCTTCCATAAAGGAAAATTTAATGTTAAAAGTTTACAGTTGTATGGAAGTGAATGTATCCTAATTAAGGCACAAACAAGAGGTTACCTTCACTTAACGAAGGCCGATTGGTCTGGAACACCTCTGTCACCTGAGCAGTCACATGGCTGGCATCAGCCAGTCCCTTTCTCCTGGGCTCCATTGCTTTCAGGCTCTGTCCATGCGGCTTTGCTTCTCCAGGGCTGGCTTTTATCTTCTGGCTTCCCTTGGCTTTCTCCAGGTTCTAGTTTGCTTATGTCTACTGGCCTCTAAGCATCTCCAAACCTCTGTGTCTCTCTTCTCCACATGTCCACTTTTGTGTCAACTCCACTGTGAAATTTTTGTCAGCTCTACGGCTTCTGGCATTCCTGTCATTTCTAACTCTTTCCGAAATGTTTCCTCTTTTAAAGGATTCCAGTAATCTAATCAAGAACCACCTGGAATTGAAAGAGTCACTTCTCCATCTAACCAAAGGTTAAAATCCACAATTGGATGTGCCACACTCCATGGAGATAATCTAATCAAATGATTCCAACCTACAGTATTGAATCAGGATTAAAAGAAATTGGATGCCCTGAAAAGAGTGAATAAGGATTAAAATATGGCTTTTCTGGGGCACATAATATTTTCAAACTGGCACATGGACCAAAGACTTAAATGTGAGAGCTGAAACTATGAAACTTGTAGAAAAAAATATAGGGGTAAATCTTCATGACTTTGGATTTGGCCAAGGATGATTATATATGACGTCAAAAACACTAGAAACAACAGCAAAAACACATAAATTGTTCTTTATCAAAATTAAAAACTTTTGGGCCACATAAACATCACTCAGAAAGTGAATAGACAACCTGCACAACAGGAGAAAACATTCATAAATCATAAGACACATTAATAGCTTAATAATAAAAGGCAGATAACTCTATTAAACATAAATAGAGGATCTAAACAGATGTTTCTCCAAGGAAGACATACAAAGGCTCAATAAACACATGAAAACATGCATGAAATCTTTAGTCATCAGGTGAATATAAATTAAAACCATGGTGAGATATCACTTCACACACACTAGAACAGCTAGTGAAAAATCAGATAAAAAGAGGCATTATGGAGAAATGGAAACCCTCACACACTACCACTGGAGTATGAAGTAGCACAGCTGCTCTAGAAAATGGCCTGACAGTTCATCAAGAGATTAAGCAAGAGACACCATATGAACCAGCAATTCCACTCGAAGGTACACATTCAAGAGAAATGAAACATAGGTCCACAGAAAAAGCTTGTAAACCAGTGTTTTTACGACTAAAAAGGAATGAAGTACTGATGAACTGAAAAAACATTATGGTAATCGAAAGAAGCCAGATATAAAAGATCACATATTTATTTTATTCCATCCATATGAAAGTGAAGAATAGAAAAATCTATAGAAAAAAAATAGATTAGTGAGGCAGAGAGAGTTGGGGGAGGTAACAGCTAAAGGGTGCAGTGTTTATTTTTGAGCTGATAACAATGTTCTAAAGTGGACTGTGGCAATGGCTGCATAACTCCTGGATATACTAAAACCCACAAATTACATGTTTTAAATGGGTGAACTACATGGCACGTAAATTATATCTTCATAAAACTGCTTTAGAAATTATTTTTTAGGCACCAATCAAAAATGTCCCAAAAAAGTACCTTTACGTTTTTTCCCATCTCTCTAAAAAGTAAGTGTATTCACTAACAGATCCTACCCCTAAATACAGATTGCATTTACTATTCTGTTATTGACAAAAATGCACAGTTTTTATCATTCAACCTCATCTTAAAAACAAAAAAGTACCAAGAACATAGAATTATGAAGGTAATATTGAGCAATAACTGAGGGAAGAATGTCTTAATATGCTAAATGAGAAATATGGAATATAATTACATCACATATAGTTAAATTACTATTTTCATAACTAGATGTATTAGTTAGGGTTCTCTAGAGAAACAGAACCAACAGGGAACACTTGCAAATATAAAATTTATGAAAGTGTCTCACGTGACCGTAGGAACGCAGAGTCCAAAATCCACAGGGCAGGCTGCGAAGCCGATGACTCCAATGGATGGCCTGGACGAACTCCACAGGAGAGGCTCACCAGCCAAAGCAGGAATGCAACCTGTCTCCTCTGAGTCCTCCTTAAAAGGCTTCCCATGATTGGATTTAGCATCACTAATTGCAGAAGACACTCCCCTTTGGCTGATTACAAATGGAATCAGCTGTGGATGTAGCTGACGTGATCATGACCTAATCCTATGAAATGTCCTCATTGCAACAGACAGGCCAGTGCTTGCCCAATCAGATGAACAGGTACCATAACTTGGCCAAGTTGACACCTGTCCCTAACCATGACACTAGAGAATATAGAAGCACTGTCCATATGATATATACATGGTGAACATCATTCTAAACTGATGACAACTTCCTATTTCATTAACAAAATTGGAGCAATGAGACGAGATGTTCTTCAAGTACCACATCTCTCCAGGGACCACATAATCTCTTTTCCACATGATGCGTTAGGCTAAAGAGTTGAGCTCCTGCCTAAGACAATCTCTCGACTGTGTACTAGATCGCATTTCTTACCATAGCATTCCATCAATTCTGCCTACACTCACTTTCTTACATATTTTTTTCTCAATACCCGATCCTTCTCATCACATTACCAAATATTCTTTACCCAATCTTAAAACATTCCCTTGCCCCCACTTCCTCATCGGTTGCTACTCTACTTCTTTGCTCAGCCTTATAAGATATTCCATGAAAAATAATATATACTGTCTCCATATTCTTTCTTCCCATTTTTCCAAACACACTACAGTTAGACCTATGCTTCTACTACTTCTTTTCAAGGTCAGCAACAATTCCTATGCTGTTGAATACACAGTCAATACTCAATTCATATAGTACGTCATCTATCATAGTACTGGACTTCACTGATGACTTCCTTCTTCATTAGACTTTCTTCATTTAGTCCTTCCTCCGATTCTAGTAGCTAGTCCTTTGTTGATTCCTCTACTTCTTATTTATTTATGTTAATATTCAGTTGGGCTTAGAACTTGATCTTCTTGGCTATATCTAAATTTATTCCTAGTGACATTATCCAATCTTGTGTCTTTAAATATTAACAGTATGCTGATGACTTCCAAATTTATATCTCCAGATAAGATTTCACTCTCAATTCACGAATATGCATACTCATCTACCTATGCAACATTTTTGCCTGAATATGAGATAGACATGCCAAATTCACCTCAAACCTGCTTCATATTCAGATTTCCTCATCTCAATAGAGGTAGCTCCAACCGTCTAGCTGTTTAGGTAAAAACCTTCAAGTACTTTACTTCTCTGAAAATGTGCATCCAATCCATAAAGAAATCTCTTTGCTCTACCTTCAAAGTCTATCTATAGTTCCTCCATAACTGAAACTTTAGCCTGAACCAAAATCATGTCTCAAATAGAGTGATACTTTATATAGAAGAGAATTTATAAGAAATTACTATAAATCATAAACAAATTCAGCAAATTTTCAGGGTAAAAGATTAACATGCAAAAATCAACTGTGTGTTTCTACACCACCAAAGAATATTCTGAAGTGGTAATTTAAGAAAAAAATCCTATTCATAATAGTTCATAAATGAATAAAATGCCAAGAGATAAATTTAACCAAGGAGGTGAAGGACCTATACAATGAAAGCTACAAAAGTTTTCTGAAAGAAATAAAGGAGACTTAAATAAATGGGAAGACACCCAGGGCCCATGGAAAGGAAGATTTAATGTTATTAAATGTCAATATTACCCACAGCTATCTACAAATTCAATGCAAAGCCTGTCAAAATCCCAGCAGCCATTTTTGCAGAAATGGGAAGGGTGATGCCAAATTCATATAGAATTGCAAGGGGTCCTGAACAGCCAAATAAATACTGGAAAAAAAAAAAGAACAAAGTTGGGGGACTCACATTTCCCAAGTTTAAAACTTACTAGAAATCCACAGTAATCAAAACAGTATGGTACTGGCATAAAGATAGACACATAGACTAATGAAATACAATTAAAAGTTCAGAAATAACCCCGCATATCTATGGCCAGTTGAATTTTGACAAGTGTGCCAAGTACACCTGATGGGGAAAAATAGTCTCTTCAATAAATGGTACTGGGAAAATTGGATATATGTATGCAAAAGAATGCAGTTAGACCCTACTTCACATCATGTACCAAAATCAACTCTGAATGGATCAGGGACATAAACATGAGAACTAAAACTGCAAGAAGGAAACTCAAGGGAGGAATAAAAGAAAAAAACATGGGGAAAACTTTCATAACCTTGGATTTAGTTGTGATTTATTAGATACAATAGCAAAAGTATAAACAACAAAAATATATTAATTAATTAATTAATTAAATGGGCATGGCCAAAATTAAAAACTTTTGTACATCAAAGGATGTGTTCAAAAACGAAAAGAAAAGAACTGCAAACCACATGTCCAATAAGGGTTCAATATCCAGAATATATAAATAACTGCTACTACTTAACAACAGAAAGATAATTGAATTAAAATTGGGCAAAGTACCTGAAAAGATGTTTCTGTAAAAAAGATACACAAAAAAAACCAAAAACTAATAAGTACACAAAAAGATGCTAAACATCATTGGTCACCAGAGAAATGCAAATCAAAACTGTAAGAGATATTACTTCACACCAACTAGGATTGCTATTATTAAAATAATAAAAATAATAACAATGATGTGTTAGTGAAGACGTAGAGACATGGAACCCTTATACATTGCCATTGGCACTGTAGAATGTGGTAGCCATTGTGGAAATCAGTTTGTCAGTTTCTCAGAATATTGAAAATAGAATTACCATATGATCTGGCAATCCCACTTCTTAATATATATCCCCCAAAATTGAAAGCTGGGATTCAAACAGATATTTCTACACAAATTATTCACATAGGCAAAAGGTGGAAACAACCCAAACTTCCATCAATGAAAGAACAGATAAAGAAAATGTAGTATACATATACCTATTATTCAGCAGTAAAAAGGAATGAAGTTTTGATCTGTTCTACAGTAGATATGTTTGTGAATAGTGGCATTTAAAATGATTGTGAAGAGGAAATAATGGCTGGTGGATATAAGTAGCTGTTCTACTTTGCTAGTTACTGGAATGCAACACACCAGAGATTAATTGGCTTTCAATAAAGGGGGATTTATTTAGTTGAAGTATAGTTCTTCAGAGGAAAGGTAGCTAACTTTCAACTGAGGTTCTTTCTTACATGGCAAGGCACAGGGTGATCTCTGCTGGCCTTCTCTCCAGGCCTCTGAGTTCGAGCAACTTTCCCCGGGGTGATTCCTTTCTGCATCTCCAAAGGCCTGGGCTGAGCTGCAAATGCTGAGATGAGGTATGTTGACCTGCTTGGTCTGTGCTATGCTGAGCTCTCTCATTTAAACACCAGCCAATGAAATCAAACATCATTCATTACAGCAGGCATGCCTCCTAGCTGACTGCAGATGTAATCAGCAACAGATGGGGTTCACATGCCATTGGCTGAAGTCCACAGCAGTAGAACCAGGCACCTTCACCTAGCCAAGTTGACACCGGAATCTAACCACCACAGTAGCAAATGGAAATCTGCAGCCAGGAGTTGATTCCAGGGATTCATGGGTTAAAGAGGTCTAGGAACCAAGGCTTAACTGAAATATCTTTGAGCTGAGTTATCAATTTACTCTTTTATTTCCTCAGTGATGGATCATGTTTTTAAAATTTCATAATCCTGGTTCCAAAGAAAATTGAGTTCAGTTTTACATTCAGGTCAGAAGACTTTTAGAATGTAAGTTAAAAGGCAAGACGATGTTTCCCCTTGTATAGAAAGGTGTTCGGGGCATTTTATTACCCCATCTTATGTATTTTGGTACATTTGCATGTGCTCAGCTTATGATAAAGGAACACAGCCACAGGGATGGGCCTTTATGGCATTATTATTTTAAGGCATTCAGTATTTCATAACGTACGAAGAATAAGTTCAAATCATGGATAAATTTCTTTATGGTTAGCTATAATAAACATTTTCCCACAGTAAAACTTTGTAGGAAAGTGCCTCATTGCAATTATATAACT
Organism: Tamandua tetradactyla; assembly: GCF_023851605.1. Taxonomy (NCBI): domain Eukaryota; kingdom Metazoa; phylum Chordata; class Mammalia; order Pilosa; family Myrmecophagidae; genus Tamandua; species Tamandua tetradactyla. Next base: position 44,907,833 of record NC_135329.1, on the reverse strand, counting down.
GAATTAATGACAATGTATTAAAAATATTTTAAAGATATTAAAATGTGGTCTCTTAAAATCACATTTTGATTCAGCTTTTTAACTAGAATCTCTGTTTGAAGCAATCCTGTGGTAAAATACTGGCATCTTCCCGTTAATGGTACTAGCCTTACAATGGTAAAGACAGAGTGATAAGCAGCTGGCTCCTAAACTACATGATCTTAATGATTGGAAAGTAAGCTGAGTGTCTTGTTTAATTACTGTAAACACAGTATGTCACAAGCTAATTAGACATGATTGATTATTGTCATCCCTATGCAACCCTGAATGTATAAAGTGAAATGATTTAAATTTTTGTGCTGTGCATTTCATCAGTATTTTCAGCATAAACATTTAAGGTAAATGGGGTCTATTTTTAACAAGTGTCAAAAGAGTTTTTCCTATCAATATTGGAGCTAAAATCAGGTGGTAGATGAACCTAGGAAATATAATAAATGCCACAAAATGGCAAAATATACAATGGCTAAAAAGTGAAATCTGTTTATTTATAATTTCATTTATGTGTTTCTGATTTTTACAGCAATTTATCACTAAAATTATTTAAAACAAGCATATAGGAACAAACATTGTGTGAAGAAAGATCTAGGACCAGCAATTACAACAATATGTCCTTTTATTTGGTTAGTCACTCCTCCATTTGACTGTAAACATTTTGAATGTGAAAACCACATTCATATGTTCCCTGTTTCTAAGGTCTATCGCGCATGTGGCACACGGATGGCACTCAAAAGGGAATATATGAATTAATTATTCTCTTTATACTTACATGAAATCTCAACTTGCAGGAAAATTATTCAAAAGATAAGGCCTATCAACTGAATTTATGGGTTCACTGCTATAGGACAAAGCTCACACTGCTTCTCCTCAGTTTTAGTCATTCACTAAAACTAGAGTCTGACTGGCCTTAAAAAAAAAGTAAATAAAATAATTTTCATATGGAGGCAAGGTACTATTACTTCTTAACAGAAACAAGGATAAATTATGGTTTACAAATGCAAACAGTCTGAAGAACACTCATTCATTCTCCGATGCCAGGCTCACACAAATGTAAAGACTCTGAGAAGCAGTTATCAAATTTTAGGAACCATAGAATCACCTGGAGAACTCATTAAAATTGTAGTTGTTCAACACTATTTCAGAGATTTGTGATTCAAAAGTCCATTGGCTTTATTCTCATAAAGCCGTTTGATCATCCTAATGTATATTGTCCCCACAGTCTGGATTGAGAAGAACTGTTGCTCCAAAACAGCATGAATTAATGGTAAGGAATGTTTCATCTGATGAAACTCAAAAGTCATTTAAATATTCTCAGTTTCAGTTTCTCCATCACTAAGACAAAAAAAACTGCCTAACTTCCTTCCAGGACTAAAATATTACCTCTGAATTCTATACTGAAATTAGTACTACTCAAATAAAAACATGTTGATAGTATATATCATGTCTCCTACTGCCTTAGTTGAGTCCAGCCTTTTAAAACTCTTTCTCTGGCTCAATTAAAAAGGGAGTGCTCTGCTTTTCTTTTGTTTTGTTTTGCTTTAACAGGTTTGGGTGAAAAAAGATATTATTTCCCTAAAATACTACACACTGTTTTAAAAAAACAAACACAGGCTTAGGAGAACGTTATATCCTTTCCTTAATATACCGTCTACCATCTGCATGTAATATTTGAATGTAATATTTGAATGTTCACAAAAGTGTCAGTGATTCATTAAAACTAACACCTCCCTATATCAAAGTATAACGGTCTTTTAGCAATTTATGGTATATAGGAGGATATGTGAGGTATTAGTTTTTTTTTGCATATATTTGATAATGAAGTAGTGATATAATAAGCTATTTGAAACAAGATAAAAATATTTTCGTTTAACATAATAATAATAATAATAATAATTATTATTATTGTTGCAATTTACTGAGTGACCAATACTATAAGAACAGTATATTCACGTTCTTTTAATTAATTTCACAACCTATAAGTTATCTTCACTTGGCTACTGAAAATATTAAGGCCAGAAGAGGTTAAGTTTGCCACTGCAAATTAAAGTCTAATTAATGGCCCTAAAGGGACTTAAATCTTTAAGGAGATTTGAAGCCAATGCTCTCACTCCACTGAGTAATTTTGCTACTCCCAGAATCCCTAAAATACATGATTCTTTCCAGAATACTTGCAAAATATGGCTATTTAAGTAAATAACATGCATTAACATTTTTGAAATACATTCCACTGAGAAGAGTAACATAAAATCGATACTATTAGGAATAAAGTACATGATTTACAGCCAGTTGCAACATTTGCAATTTTTCAATGAAAACAAAAATACCTCTTCTTAAAATAACTGGAATATTTAAACTAATAAAAATCTATTGAAAAAAACAAATCTCATGATATAATGTATGCTGTGTAAAATCAGAAATTAGCAAGCATCACATTCTGTTGCTCATTGGGAAACTAACTCTCCTATGGTGTGGTATTATCCAATTCAAAATATCTTAAAAGCAGGTGTCTTTTAAGATATCTAGGATGTATCTAGGATGACAGTACTTCTCAGTTGCCAGGAACAATCCTAAAATACACCTCTGGTGTCAATGTAATTATTAATAGTGTCCCCTTTGACACTTAAAGGTTTGGATGAAAAATTATATGGTAATGTAGTTAGCAGGGGATTGCCACTGTGTAAGATGCATTTTGGATGAAAGCGTACAACTATTCATCCCATAGAAAACAGGTAGGTGACAGAATACAGGTTCCCTCATAAGTTTCTGAGGCAGAAACTAACTAGCTCTTCACAAAGAAGACTATTTCTCTTTTTCCTAGGCTCACAGCTACACTAAATCTCCCATACTACCTTATGGTTGAGTGTTGCCAGGTGACTTGTAACCAAAAGAAGTGAGGGGAAATAAATCTATTTTCATAAAACTTCCCACTTACAATCTGCCATGTCTGATATTAAAATAGCCACACTTGGTTTCTTTACGCTTAGTGTTCAAATGGTATGTCTTTTTAAAACTCTTCCATTTGTTCTGTCTTTTTCAGTGTATTTCTTGTAAACAGCATAAAGTTGTATTGTCATTTATTCTGACAATCTGTGCTTTTTAGTTGGAGTTATTATTCCCTTCAAGATTAAGGTAGTTTTTTATATAGTTAGATTTAAGTCTACTACTCTGGGTTTTTGTTTTCTGTTTGTACCATCTGTTTTTTGTTTCTTTGTTAATTCTTTCCTGCTTAATTTTGGATGAATCAATTAGTTGTTGGTAGTATATCTCAAACTTTTATTGATTTTTAGAGTTTTACTTTACCTTTTTAAGGAGTTGTTACAGAATTGAGAATAGATATCTTTACCCGTCACCATCTACATCAAGTAATTTGTAGCACTTCATGATTAATGTAAAAATCTTAAAAGAATAAATTCTATTAACTCCTTCCCATTGTTTGTTTTAAATTTGCTTTGTTTTATTTTATCGTGCTTGGGAAATTGCTGATCTTCTAATAGCATACATTGATATCTCATCAACTTAAGAAATTCTTGGACATTATAATTTCAGATTTCCCTTTTATTTCATTCTCCTATTTCTGCTTCTGGGACACCAGTTAAATTTAAAGTAGAAACTCTGATATTGCCCTTAGACATCTTGAATCCTCTTTCCTTTTCTTTTTTTTTTCTTTTTCTTAATGGCCTTCTTTAAACGCTGTTTTTAAAATCTCTATGTGTTTCAGTTTGGATTATTCTATTTGTCCATATTTAATTTCAGTTTTTACTTCTTTTGTTGTCCCCACCAAGCTATTAAGCCCAAGTGAGAGATTTTTTTTATGTCTTATATTTTTCATTTCTAACATTTCCAGTTAATTTTTTAAAATTTCCATCTCTGTGATGAAATTCCGTGTTTATTCACCATGTGGTTCACCTTTTCCTCTGTATTTCTTAATGTATCTATGGGAGTTCCTTCCTGATAATTCCAACTCCGTGGTCAACTTTCGGTACTGTTCTAGTCTCTTTCCACTTAGCCGTCCTGCTGTCAGCTGTCAGAGGTCTTTCACAGTGCATTCAGTGAGTGTAAATCATACCCGAGAGGGACATTTTCTCCCAATCTTTCTGTCCTGTTACCAGATACCAGCATAGTAACTCCATACACTCACCGGAGGACTGTGGGAAGGAGTTGGTGAGTAGATGCCAACTTTCTCTTTGCAGCTCTTTGGAAATTGATGCATCCTACCAGGTACATACAGCAATTTAACATTTGTAGAATATTTGAATGGTTTTTTCTTATTCCATCTATTTTGATGGCGCCTCCACCAACTGTGGGTTTCTCCTCTTCTAGGAAAGGATTTTATTTTCTTGACTTTTGTTCTTTTAGTTGCATTTATGGACAGCTCTTCTGCGGATTTTAAAGAAACATGATTTTGTAGTATATCTAGTCTTTACATATGTTACAGTGGACACAATGGTCTTTTGCTATTTTTCTATATCCTATTCTGAAAACAAGTGCAATAAACCTTTTAAAAGAGATTTCATATCAACCAAACGTTTGAAATGTATTTATAACAATCATGTGGAAAACACCTTTGTAAAACTTAATAATTACTGCAAAGATTCATCCATATCCACTCATGTTCAAGAGCTGCAAAATATCATATTGTGTGAAAATGACCAGGTTTAGTTATCTATGTTATTGCTTCATGGCGTTTGAATTATTTTCAGCTTTTTGCTTGTGACTCCAATTAGCAAGTGCAAGGATATTTCCTTGGTATATAGTTAAGAATGAAAGTGATGGGCTGTAGGGTATGATAATGACAAAAGTTGTTAAAACAGTGGTTTTAGAATTTACATTTCCACCAACAATTTATTGTAATATCTATGAATGCACACTCTCTCCAATCAAGGTTTTTATTTCGGTTAATTGAATGTTACAAAATTTCCATTTTATTGTAATCTTTATTTTTATTTCCACATATGAACATGTTTGTTATTCATATATGTTGATTCTTTGGTGAAATGTCTATTACTGATTCCATTTTGCTGGTCCATCATTTGTGCTTATATGATAAATTTGCAAGTAAACACTCCTTTTTTTTTTCTTTTCAACATTGTTTTTCTTTTCATTTACACTTAAATAGCTATGCAGTTTTTTTTTCTGAGAACAAAGGTTAGTGCTTATATAACCCATTTCAATTAAGAAATTCAAGACACTAATCATAGATACCAGCTAAGAACTGCGAATGTTCTGAGATTTTACCCTACCTGAAAGCTAAAAACTTAGCCAGGCACAGTTTGATGGGTGCTGGAAGAAGATTCAAGACTCCTGGTTCAAAGACAAAGGATTTTATTACTCACAAAATAACAGTAAAAAGATTATCAGCAATCCTGCATGTATTCCAGGATCCTGAATTCCCACAGGAAAACACAAAAAGGGCCAGGTTTGAGAACTGCACACACAGAAGGTTACAATACTGGACAACCTGCATACCTGCCCTCTGACCAGAACAGAGCCTCTATGTCTACCTTCCAAGGCTGTTTTCTATACAAGCATACAGAAAAAGATAATCTAAAACAAAAGCAGTCAGTGCTTCTGCCTGCAAATTGTGCAGAAATGCAAGAGACTTACGAAGAATTATCTCCAAATACCTTACCAAGTCAAATCCACATATTCAAATTTTATTGTCTCACTAATTTTATTTATACCCATTCTTTCCCACTCCAAGATCCAATCCAGGACGACGCTGCATTTAGTTAATGTTTCTTTAGTCTCTTGTAATCAGAAGCACTCCATCCTTTAATCTTGCCTGATGCAGACATTTTTTAGAAATATGAGTTATTTTGTAGAATGTGTCTCGATTGCAAATTGCCTTCTCTTCCCTTGTATTTAGGTTCATCTTACTCATTTTGTTAGAAATTTCACAAATATGGTACTGTGTCCTCATCATGATTAATTCTGACCACTTGGTTAAGATGTGGAGTTTTCCAAGTTTCTGTATTCTATAGTTATAATTTTACTTTTGTAATTGAGAAGGAATTTATGGGGAGATACATTGAGATTATGTAAATATAATTTCTACCCATTAGTTTTAGCATCCATTGGCAGTATTTAACTGCATTATTTCTTCTTTATTTATTAGTTGGCTTCTACTTAGAGCTATTTCTTCTGCTCCATTTAATTATCAATCATTTAGGGAACTTCTCCAAGTTGGTTCCTCTGCCCTTTGCACAGGCCACATCACTCTTTAAGTGCTCCCTTACTTTCTGACTCAAAAAATACATTCCAAGCTCATCCTTGTACCTTCAAGAATCAAACTTTTCTCAAGAGCCTGGGCTCCTTTTAGTGAAGAACGGTATTTAGAAACCAAGGTCTGATTTCTAGAGGCGCTCAGTGTTACATACAGTCCATGCTTCTAGGACATATATCGGTACTTCATGTTAAGATATCAATACCTACCTCTCTGTCTGTCTCTAGTTATCTATTTATGTACTTCTATCTATCTATGCACACATTGTTTATATACACATGCATGTGCAGATATACACACACACATACATGACTAATACCTATCTCCCTATATTAAAAACTGGCTTTCATGCCATTACATGCTATTTCTTTTAAACAAAAACTTGAACTTTTGTTGCTTGTGTGTATTGTGATTTGCTCCTACTTTAAATTAGCCTTTTTTGCTTTATTTACTATATCTTATGGTGGCAAATGTTTTTATTTTAGTATAATCAAATTTATCAATCTTTTCCTTTTATAATATGTCCTCTATCTTGCCCAACATTATACAAAATACATCCTCTGAGTTGAAAGAGAGCCTTATTTTCTTTTGCCAAATTTTCTATATACTTCTAAATAATACAGAACCAAATTTTAGAAAATAAAAGTCTATTTGACAATAAAATTTTATGAATTGTAAATTATGTAACAAGAAGGTTGAAGTTTATAAAGAAAGTTCAAATCCTATAATTACTCCAATATTTGCAATAACAATCTCAAAACACACTGGTATTAATAATACCTTGAGAATATTTCTTGCTAAACTTCAAATTTTTTTAAGCTTCAAAAGCTTCAATATGTTAATGGAAATATCTCAACTGATCTTTTTTTCTTCTGCCCCTGAAAACTAGGATCAAAAGAAAAGGAAAAGTGATCTGCTATATTTGGCCTAAGAAGCTAATCTAAAAATATGTCCTTTAAACTCACTACAACCCTGACTGTTTGCAAAAGAGGCAACTGTCAGTTTATTGCTATGCACTTTCCTTAATTTTATAAATAAATTTGCATAAACAGGAAAATTAAAAAAAGGATAGGCCATGGATCACATTAAGCAAAACAGATTTAAGTCACAGTGGCTAGATTTGTTTCCTTTGTTGCTTTTATACTTGAAAACAATTAGGAAACACAAAGAAATGGGAGCCAGTCCACCAAAATAGTGAACCAAGAAGAAAGAGGACAAATGAAAACATAAATAAATGAGCATCAAACACGGCTTGATTGCTTCCATTATCTTCTCGCGCTTGAGAAGACAAAGCAGCTGTGCAGTGAACACTTCACAGGGGGATGCAGACAAGAGTCTAATAACAGCCTTAGACAAATACTCTGATGAATGTAAAGCTCAGCTAATCTGATGTTACATCAAACATCAACAGTTGCCATCAATTAGCTGTACAACTAGATGTTTTTTGTGGTACTTCAATAGGGAAAAATAAGCCAACCTTTTGATTCCAAAGCTAAATTGTTACAAGTCTCTACAAAAACAGCATGATCATTTTTGACAAAAACTTCATCCCCATACATGCTGATGTTCTTTTTGCCACAGGTGAAACTGCAAACAGCCAAGGGTATCAGATCTTTCATTTTCTGCTCAGTGAGTCTGAAGATAGAAATAGGAATGAACTTCACGGACTCAGTCACAAAACTAATGCTATCTCCAAACTGAAGTAGCCTGGTCAATACCCCCTTATACCTGGAAAGCGGATCCCAGGCCCCACATCACAGGGATTCCCTCCATTTGAGTGTTTTCTGGAAAATAATTCCTGAATGCCTCTTTGAAACTTTTGAGTGATGAGGTCTAACGGTGACTTGCAGGAGGGGCACCACAAGTGAAGACTGGCCCAGCACATACGGGTTCTTGCTTTCCCCTGCAAAGCACTTTCTGACTTTCCAGTCAGAAATTGTCCAAAGGAACCCAAGGAGTCTAGAGCTCATGTCTGTGGTCCTGTTGTTGGGCCCACTTCCAAGAGAGCAGACTGCTAAGTGCATCTCTTCTGCTGGCTGGCACTGCATTTCTTTTGAGGGGTCACATGAAATTGGGCTCTTTGGATCCTATTGACCCACTGAATTTGGGGAACCCTCACTTACACTTGGCAGAGGATGAGTCAGGGCTCTAGAACATTAGCAACCACCACAGACCCTTGGCCTGAGCTACACGTGCGTGACCGTGCATCAGCCTTTACCTGCCACACTTTTATTATGGTGCTACCTCCAAGGTACATTAACCAAAGGTGGCAGCAGATGTCTCTTACTCCACACGCTCCATGCTGCTGGCTCCCAGAGCACTTCACCTACTTCTATCTTCAGGCTTTACTCCACTGTCAGTCCCCCAGGGATGGGTGTGCCTATCTCTTTCCAAGGCTTTTAGTACTTTTGAGACAACGAGTCCTTCAGGTAAATGTCCTCTATTGTCTTGACTGATGTAATGTGTTCATAACCGCACAGGTTTCTAGGACAGACAGTCCTTGCATGAATGGGATAAACCTTGCTCTGCCTGTCTTCCCCTCCAAAAGTGAAGTTAGGAAGGCAGGGCTTTGGTCAAAGCTGAAAAAACTCACATTTTAGAAAAGCAGTGATTATGGTCTAAAAAGATCGACAGAAGAAACAATTGGAGGATGTATTATTTTCTACTTTAATGTTATGTATTTCAAAAAAAAAAATTTTCAGTCAACCAGTAAATCAATTACAGTCACATTTCCCCACATACTTCTGTGATGAAAATCTAATTTATGGTCATCTTCAAAAAAGTACAGTGAAAACCTTTGAGAGTCATTAAATTAGCCAGAAGGAGCATATTTGAGAATAAAGAATCCAAAGAGATAGTTCCTGGGCCTGAATAATAAGTCTTGGTGCCAAAGTACTACAGAAGCATCTTCCGATATTCTGATAGGGCAATGAAAATCAGGTAACTACATATTTTTCAGTCATTATTCTAAATCCGTATCAACAGATCACTATACCTCACTTGGGTCCATTAATTAGATAATGTGATTTTTGATCAAAGTGTTTCCAAAAATAGGGCCTCTAAATGTATTTACCCGGAGCCCCACAAATTATAAGGGTGTCCCTGAATCTGGTTTCTATGCAAGGTTTAGAGTCTCCCATAAATTGTCTAAAACTGTAAACTCCACGTTAGTTGTATCTGCACATTTATATGTTTTTCTAGGATGAGGATTCACAGATTCAGCATGTTCTTAAGGACTTCATAAAGTTTAAGAACCTTCTTCTTCTTGGCTTGTCCAATTAAAAAAGAAATTAAGGTGGATATATATGGACACATGTTTATTCTAAATAAAGTACATATATACAAAGCTACATATTAAGATATTTATGAAAAGCAAATACTGAATATCCTCAAAGGAGAAAACAACAAAATAGAATTGGCCAGAGTTATATGTAGGAGGAAAGAGACCTTACATTCTGATTTGGGATAAATGTTCAAAGTTCATTATCATAGAAACATTTTGTATTCTTAAAATGTTTTTCTTCGTTAAAAAAAAAAATCAATGTAATTAATTTAAGTTAAAAAGCACGTCAATTCTTAAATTTATTTTTTAGGCTACTTGAAAATATAACTCAAGGACCAGTAAATTACTTGATTAAAGCTTGAGTAAACTGAGACACAAAGAGAGTTGAAGCCATCTTTGAGAATGAATTTGATTTTGCTTAATGATTTATCTGAACTTGTGTGATTTTTGACACCTAATCCTTTCTTCTATGTCAGCTACAGGAGGTGATGAACAGAAAAATTAAATTAATAGCTAAAAAGTATACAGATAAGTACACAAACATAAATTATTATACTAAAATCAAATCTAATTTTGACAGCATTTTTAAGCTATTTAAATGTACAATAATTGTTTTAAATATAAAGCAATCCCTTGCCTGTCTTGAAGAAATATTTATATTGTACTAACTTACCTTTCAGAAATATCGAAGAGAACTAAGAAGACAAATAAAGCCAGAATGAAGATCAAGAAGATGTTGATTTATTTTAATTACACAATAAATATGAAGGATCAGGAACAGAACAGTTACTATGTAAAGGACAGCTGATCAAATGAGTGCTTCTTGATCAAGAATATCAATTTGCCTTAAATACTGAAGGCTCACTATTAACAGGACGCATCAATACCATGTTCTATAACAAACCCAAGTCTAATTACTCCACATTTATTTTGGATACCAAGGAAATAAAAATACTGTAACTGAACTGAAAATATACAAATATTTCAGAATTAATAGAAATATGTATTTAAATAAGAACATCATGAGTTAAATAAAATGTTGTCATTTTTCATTAAAGCAACCCTTTCTTTATAAAATGAGGGGGCTGGATAAGGTAAATTATCTCCATTTTCTTCTGAATCTAAAGTTCAGCAGCATTGTTTGGTGTCTAGGAAGGTCTAATATTTTCACATTGAAACTGACAATACTTGATAAAGTATGTCCTGATTTGAAAATCTGAACATAACTCAAAATTAAGATCTTTATTTCTTCCTGCTTTGATGTGAATTAAGCACATCTAACTAGACAGAACCCTCTATAAACTTCTGAATTCATGAATTCTGGATCACTACAAATGGTAAAAATGTGTTTCTTTCTGTGTGGGCACAATTAGGAAATTGTATTCCTTCTGACAAAGGAACTAGAAAAAGCCATTCCCTATGAAAAGAAAAATTCTCAGAAAAACCTTTTCTTATGAGCATCCATACTTCAAGCCAGCAAGTAGGGCTGAGTGACAGAGAGCCCGGGCTGGATGGAACCCCACCATCCCCATGAGCCAGGATCCTCTGGGCAGTGCACAACTATTCACGGAAGCCTTGTAGACTATATGTGACCATAGTTGAGTTCACTTTTACATATCTCTATGGTAACCGTTCTCTCATTGGTTGATAATATAAATCACTATTCTCATAGATGCATCTCTCTCACTGGTCTCCTTGAGGTCAGGGATTATGTTTTATAATATGAGTCCCCAGTGGTATAAACCTCACGTCTTTGTATACTTAGCATCTAACACAGGGCTCAACAGATAGGAAGTGTGAAACATTTTTTTTTTCTGATGAAATAAAGACGCAAGTGATCTCAATTATGAGTCAGGAAGAAAACAACAAAACATACCTCATTTTGGCAAAATTACTAATTTTTATTTAAAGTGGCAAATTTTCATCTCACATATTTCAGAGGCTCAATGGTGACTCCCAATAATAATTAAATGACTCAGTTTTATTTTTTGTTCTGCTAATTTAGATTGTTCAACTTAAAATGCACTTTCTTTGGAAATTAATAAAATACATCAATAGGGCCTCAGACAACATAAAAATATGCTACTATTACCTACTTCTCTGGATAAGAGTTTTATTAATTACCGTGTGTTAATGCTGCTCTGTACTTTCAGGATTTACAGAAATGTATCACTTCTATGTACTCACAAAATCGCCAAATTTGACAGATCAGGGCTTCCACATGTTCAAATTCGGACTCACCCATTCACATCACTTCTCATTTAGGATTGCATCTTACATCCTGCCAAAATTCTGGCAAATACTTCAACTGGCTGTCAATATTGTCTTTCATGAATCCTTTAACACTCAATCAAAATGGTGTTTGTACTCAAATTTACAGTACCCTCTACTTATAAACCTAATTAGTTAGAACATTTAAATGCTACACCCTATAAGAATTTAACATCTCCTTGGCAATGACCCAATAAGAATTAAATGACTACGATTTACCCTCTTTGTTTTCCTAATTCAGATTCTTCAACTTAAAATATACTTTCAGGGCAGGCCATGGTGGTTTAGCATGCAAAGTTCTTGCCTACCACGCGGGAGACCCGGGTTCAATTCTCAGTGCCTGCGCATGCAAATAATAATAATAATTATTATTATTCTATACATATATATACTTTCTTTGCAAATCAATAAAATATATCGATAGGACCTCAGATGTTATCAGAATATGTTATTATTACCTATTTCTCTGGGTAAAGACCTTCAGAGAACTTCAAGGAGATTACTTATGGCAAAAAAGAAATAAAAATGAGATCTGAGCACCAAGGATGGGTAAATGGTAATGAAATGCCTCAGCAGCCAAGTTTAAGCCTCATGATGTTATCAATGAAAGCACAAGCTCAGCTGGCTCAGAGAAGCAGCAGAGTAACACACTCATTAAATGAGAAGGAACACTGATTGATGTTAGTAAGAGACATGTGGTGAGAAGGATACAAATGGTCTACCACTTGACATGTGTAGCCCAGAATCCCCAAGTATCTCTGACGGTAAAAGAGTAGAGGGTACAGTATCACAATCTACCTTTACATCACTCACTAGGTCTCAACAATATTGTTGCAACACTGGTACAATAGATATGAGTACATTACATGCAATTTGTTACTAATAGTAATACAACTTACAAATGATTCCCTCTTTTTCAATATATGTGTAAGATATTATTTTGCCAATTAGGCAAGTATTATTCAAAGAAATCTTTAGGGTTAATTATAAAAATGTATGTTTTTAATTACCTTAAATAATCCCTTAATGGAAACGACTTAAGGTAATAGGATACTACTTAGGACATGCACAACAGAAAAAAAATAAAATAAAATCATATCATAGCCCATTAAATATTCTTCAAAACTGAAGGCAGGACTTTACTAAAGAAGATTTACTAAAATTATTTTGTCCCACTCCTCACAGAACTTTAAGATCTACCACCACCACCAATAATCTACATTCCCCAGATCTCACTGTCCTAATCAATGTATCATTAGATTACCTCTCAGGACTGTGATATTTAATCAATTCCCAGACATGAGACAGTTTACAGACCCTGTGCCCCTCAAATAGCGGGAGGGCCGGGTACCTTGGGGAAGGGCCATTTTACACTGCTGCAAATTTACACTATTAATCTTCCTTCCAGTCTTCCCAAGGAGACTTATAGGTCTTTTACCAGGGTGCTTGTGCACTGGGGAAAAGGAAATGATCCAATATTTGGGGGATTGCTGAACAGTGTCTCAGAAGTGATACTAATTCTGGGAGACCCAAAACATCACTCTGGTCCAGCAGTCAGAGTAGGGGTTTAAAGATGTCAGGTGAGCGATGGAGTTTTAGCTCAGGTCCATTTCACAGTGTGTCTAGTGGGCCAGCTGACCCATTCTGTGGTCATTCCCCCAGTTCCAGAATGCATAATTGGATTTAACATCCTCAACTGGCAGAATCCCCACACTGGTTCTCTAACTCATGGAATGAGGGCTATTACGTAGGAAAGGTGAAGTAGAAGCCACTAGAATGCCCTTACATAGCAAATTAGTGAATCAGAAGCAATACCATATTTCTGGAGGGATTACAGAGATTAGCGCCACTCTTAAGGACTTGAGGGATGCAGCAGTGGTGATTTCCACCACATGCTCACTCAACTCTCTTATCTGGCCTGTGCAGAAAACAAATGTGAGTCGGAGGGTGACAGCAAATTATTGTAAACTTAACCAGATGCTGACTCCACTTGGAGCAGATATCCCAGATGCGTATCACTGATTGAGGAAATCAACATGTCACCTGGTACCTGGTCTGCAGCTTTATCTGGCAAATGCTTTTTACTCAATAGCTGGCAGTAAGGGCCACCAGAAACAATTTGCATTCAGTCGGCAAGGTGAGCAGTATGCCTTCACTGTTCTGCCTTAGGGGTAAATCAACTCTCCAGCCCTATGTCAAAATCTTGTTCACAAGGTCCTTGATAGTTTTGCCCTCACAAAAGACATCACACTGGTCCATTATACTGATGATATCATGCTCACTGGATGTAGTGAGCATGAAGTAGCAGCTACTCTAAACTTATTGGTAAGGCATTTGCATGTCAGGGGATGGGAGATAAATCCAACAAAAATACAGGGGCCTTCACCTCAGTGAAATTTCTAGGTATCCAGTGGTGTGGGGCATGTTGAGATACTTCTTCTAAGATGAAGGATAATCTGTTGCATCTGGCCCCTCCTATGTTAAAAAAAGAGGTACAATGCCTAGTTGGCCTGTTTGGATTTGTAGAAAACATATCCCCATCTAGGTGTGCTACTCTGGCCCATTTACTGAATGACCAGAAAATCTGCTAGCTTTAATTGGGGACTGTAAGAAGAGGAAGCTCTGTGACATGTCCAGGCTGCTGTGTAAACTGCTCTGCCACTTGGACCATATGATCCAGTAAATTCAATAGTGCTGGAAGTGTCAGTGGTAAACAGAGGTGCTGTCTGGAGACTTTGGCAGGCCACTAAATAAGAATCACAACATGGATCTTTAGGATTTTGGAACAAAGCCTTACCATCCACTTCAGATAACTGCCCTCTTTTTGAGAAATAGCTTTTACCCTATTACTGGGCTTTAGTAGAGACTGAAAAATTAACCAGGGGCCACCAAATTAATGAGACCTGAGTTGCCTATTATGAGCTGGGTGTTGTCTGACACACCAAGCTATAAAATTGGGTGTGAACAGCTGCACTCCATCATAAAATGTAAATGGGCTCAAGCTGCTACTAAGGCAGAAGAAAGTTGCATGAGGAAATGCCCCAAATGCCACGCCCTCCACTCCTGGCACATTAACTGCTCTTTCTCAGATCAAAGCCATGGCCTCTTTGGGAGTTCCTTATGGTCAACTGAACAAGGAAGAAAAAACTCGGGCCTGGTTTACAGAGGGTTCTGCATGTTATGCGGGGGCCACGTGGAAGTGGACAGCTGTAGCACTACAATTCTACTGTAGGATGTCCTTAAAGGTGAGGGGCAATCCTCCCAGTGGGCCAGACTTTGAGCAGTGCACCTGATTGTTCATTTTGCTTGGAAGGAGAATTGGCCATAGGAGCGTTTGTATACTGACTCATGGGTTGTTGCTAATGGTTTGGCTAGGTGGTCAGGTACTTGACTTGGAAGGAGCATGATTGGAAAATTGGTGACAAAGAGGTCTGGGGAAGAGGTTTCTGAATAGATCTTTCAGAGTGGGCTAAAAAACATGAAGATATTTGTGTCCCATGTGAATGTTAACCAGAGGGTGACTTCAGCAGAGGAGGGTTTTAATAATTAAGTGGATAAGAAGACACTCCTGTGGATACAAGTCATCCTCTTTCCTCAGTCACTCCTCCCATTGCCCAATGGACTGATGGTTGGGATGGAGGTTAAGCATGGGCTTCCCCACTTACCAAGGCCAATCTGGCTAGGCCACTGCTGAGTGCCCAATCTGCCAGCCATAGAGATCCACACTCAGCTCCCCATATGGCACCATTCCTGAGGTGATCTACCTGCTACCTGGTGGCAGGTTGATTACATTGGACCACTTCCATCATGAAAGGGGCAACAATTTGTTCTAACTGGAAAAGATACATACTCCAGATATGGGTCTGAATTCCATGCACGCAATGCTTCCACAAAAACTACTTCACATGGGCTTACAGAATGCCTTACCCAGCATCATGTTATTCCACACAGCACTGCTTCTGATCAAAGAACATATCTCACAGCAAATGAGTGTGGAATGGCCACATGCTCATGGAATGCTCTGGTATTAGCATGTTCCCCATTGTTATAGTTTGCTAGCTGCCAGAATGCAATATACCCAGAAACAGAATGGCTTTTAACAAGGGGAATTTAATGAGTTGCTAGCTTACAGTTCTAAGGCCGAGAAAATGTCCCAATTAAAATGAGTCTATAGAAATGTCCAGTCTAAGGTATCCAGGAAAGATGCCTTCGTTCAAGAAGGCCGATGAAGTTCACAATTTCTTTCTCAAGTGGAAAGGCATATGGCAAACACAGTCAGAGTTTCTCTCTCATCTGGAAGGGCACATGGTGAATATGGCATCATCTGCTAGCTTTCTCTTCTGGCTTCCTGTTTCATGAACCTCCTCTGGAGGCATTTTCTTTCTTCATCTCCAAAGGTCACTGGCTTGTGGACTCTCTGCTTGTGGTGCTGCTGTCTCTGAATCTCTTTCTCCAAAACGTTTCCTCTTTTATATGACTCCAATAAACCAATCAAGACCCACCCAAATGGGTGGAGACATGTCATCACCTAATTCCATTTAACAACCATGCTTGACTAAATCACATCATCCAGGGAGATGATCTGATTACAGTTTCAAACGTACAGTATTGAATAGGGATTAGTCTACCTTTATGAAATGGGATTTATATTAAAACATGGCTTTTCTTAGGAGGCATACTTCCTTTCAAACCAGGACACCCATCATCCAGAGGCAGCTGGGTTGGTAGAACAGTGGAATAGCCTTTTGAAGACACAATTATGGTGTCAACTAGGTGGCAATACCTTGCAAGTCCACAGGAGGTTGTGTATGCTCTGAAGCAGCATTCACTCTGTGGTGCTGTTTCTCCCACTGTCAGGATCCACATGTTTAGGAATCAAGAGGTGGGGATGTGAGTGGCACCCCTCACTATCACCCCTAGTGATCCATTAGCAAAATTTTTGCTTTCCGTCCTGAAACCATAAGGTCTGCTTGTTCACAGGTCTTAATTCCAAAAGGAGAAGTGCTCCTACCAGGGGACCATCGAACTGGGATCTAAGACTGTCACCTGGCTCCTTTGGGTTTCTCATTCCAATGAATCAACAAACACGAAAGAGGATTACTGTTCTGTCTGGGGTAATTGATCCTGACTATTAAGGGGAAATAGGACTGCAACTACACAGTGGAGGTAAAGAAGAGTTTCCCTGGAATACAGGAGATTCCCTAGGGTGTCTCTTAGTGTTACCATGCCCTGTGATTAAAGCCAATGGAAAATGACAACAACTCTGTGCAGGCCAGACTACCAATGGCCCAGAAACTTCAGGAATGAAGGTCTGTGTCACCCACCTGGCAAGAAACCATAGCCAGCTGAAGTGCTTGCTCAGGATAATGGGAACATGGAATGGGCAGTAGAAGAAGGTAGTGATAAATATAAACTGCAACGATGTGATCAGCTACAGAAAGGAGGACTGAAATTGTATTAACATTTCTTCCCTGTTTTGTTATGAGTGTGTCTGCATTTATGCATAAACAAACATCTTGTTTTCTTCTTATCATATTGTTCATGTTATAGTACTTAAATCATAGGATATGAAGTTTAAGAGTGAATATTACCTAAGGATTGCACTCTATTCTGGACAGACGCAATGCATTTCCAGTTGTATGAAGGACAGTTGAATATTGTTAGGCAAAACATATGTCTGCTATTTTGTTCTTTTGGAAATTAAGCATATTTCAAGGTGATGTGTAAAGCTGACAAGGGGTGGCCTGCGATGGTTAGGTTTTGGGGTCAACTTTGCCATTGATTATGCCCAGTTGTCTGGATAGTTCATGGCTGGTTGATAACTGGAAGGCTGGCATATTAAATCATCAGTAAGTTGACTGTATCTGTGGCTGATTACATCTGCAATCAACTAAGGTGCATCTCCCACATTGAGACAATCCAACCAGATGAAAGCTTTTCAGGAAGAAGAGAAACTCTTTCACTGCTTCCTCAGCCAGTAAGCTTCTACTTTAAGTTTGTCCAGACCCTTCATCAGAGCCACCAGCTTCACATCCTGCCCTACGGATTTTGGACTCTTCCATTCCCACAGTAGCATGAGACACCTTTACAAATCTCATATTTACAGATCTCTCCTGTTGGTTCTGTTTCTCTAGAGAACACTGACTAACACCCAAATACCAAAACTGAACAAGGAACAAGACATTTGATCACTGAGAGATCCAAAACACCCACTCACAACAAAATCAATATCCATTCACAACATTCACAAGACTTTATAATAGAAAGAGCTTCCTTAATCATCTTTAGAATGTCTACAATAAAGGCTACAATAAAGGACAATTACATATCACTCTTTAGAAAATAAGTTGAAAAAAAATCCAAATGAAAATATTAACAAATCAAATCCAGAAAAATGTGTAAAGGGAAAATACTCTGCAAGGTAGTGGAGCAAGGAATGTGATTTGATAGTTGAAAGTCAGCGTAATTTACTATATGTGTTGCTAACAGCTACTCTATAATAAAATATCCTGAAATTAGCTGTTTAAAACAACCGTTTCTAAAACCCAGGAAACTGAGAGCAGCTTAGCTAAGCGTTTTTGGCTCAGAGTCCTCGGAAGGTCCTGTTGTGGGATGGTGCTGCAGTCTCCGAAGACATGACCTGGGCCCCTAAATCTGCAGCTCTGTGCCACACAGCCTCTACAATAAACTGTTCACAGTATGTCATTCCTCAGAAAGAATGATCCAAGAAAGCAAGAGAGAAAGAGCTTGTGCCCAAGACAGATGCTGCAGTTTTTTAAATCTAATATCAGAAAAGACATACCATCACGTATGTGATATGCTACTATCACCCACACCAACCCTGGTACAGTAAGGGATGAGCCTGTACTAGGGTATGAGCCCCAGAAGTCATCTTAGAGACCGTCAAACAAACCACATGGACAGAAGATGACAAGACAGTTGATCACTGAGAGATCCAAAACACCCACTCACAACAAAACCAATATCCATTCACAACATTCACAAGACCTTTTAATAGAAAGAGCTTCCTTAATCATCTTTAGAATGTCTACAAAAGACTTTGAGCATATATCTTACTCAATGATGAATTATTAAAAGCTTTCCTCCTGAGACAGGGACTGAGAAAAGGATACCCACTATTACTACTTCTGTACACTATTGAGCCCAGTTCCTACACAGTGCAATAAGACAAGAAAAATGAAATGATAGAAGGAATAAGATTGGAAGAAAAACATTGTGATTTTTTTCACAGATGATATTATTTAGCATGGAGAAAAGCCAAAAACATCTATAGGTAAAATATGAAAATTTTATAAAAACAATCTTTGTAAGTAATAAAATTAGCAGGCAACAGTATACTATGTCAAGGTTTAATATCTAATTGTCAGTATGTCAGCAACTATAAAATAAAAGGTTACTCTTCATGAAAGTATCAAAAAATCAATACCTAGATATCAGTCTAATAAAAAATGTCAATGTCCTCTGCACTGAAAACTACAAAGCATTAAGGAAAAAAATTAAAGAAGGTTTAAATTAATTACAGGAAATATGTCCATGGAACGGATGAATTAATAGCGGCAAAATGACACTTCTCTTCAAATTAATTTACAAATTCAAAACAATAGCAAATCATAATCCCAGCAGGTTTTTTTAAATTGACAAGAGATTCTAAAATTTAAAAGAAAATGCAAAGTGTCAAGCAGAGTCAAGGCAATACGGAAAAAGAAACACAAAGCTTGAGACATACACTACCCGATATAAATACCTATCAATTAAACCAATGAGGTATTTGTTCAAGGATATTAACCCAATGGAGCAGATGTAACATAAAGCCCAAAAAGTGATCTACATATATACAATCACTCCATGGTGATAAATGTGGCAGTGAAGTTTGGAAAGAAAAATTTTTTCAATAAACAGAAAAATAAACTTTGAGACCTACTGTCCTACCATATGAAAAATCAATTCGAGGTACACTTTAGTTCTAAATTTAAAAGTTAAATTCGGGTGGTGCAAAGGAGGCTCAGTGGCAGAATTCTTGTCTGCCATGCCATGCCAGAGACCCGATTCAATTCTCAGTGTCTGCCCATGCAAAAACAAAATTAAATTAATAAATCTTTAAAAGAAAAATATGAAATTATCGTCATAATCTTGGAGTAAACATTTCTTGAAAAGTATGCAAAAAGTGCTAACCTTAAATTAAAAATGGATAAACTAATTTACAATAAAATTAATAACTTTTGTTCAACAAAGGTATAATTGAGAGAGTTCTTACAAAGGAACAAAGAGTAAGAAGTTACCCATTTCATATATATTTCACATATATTTGTATAATAATACTCAGAATACATAAAGAATGCTTAAAATCAGTCAGAATAAAACAAATCCAATAACAAAAACTGGCAAAGATTCAAATAGGCATCTGAAAAAAGAAGCTATCTATATGACCAATAACTAATGAAAAGGTGCTCAATTTTATTAACTATAAGGAAAACGCAAATTAAATCTGCAATTAGACAAAATTACCCATAAAACAGAATAAGCAAAATGAAGAAAGATGAAAATTTCCAAGTTTATATAATATGTGGAGCAAATGCAATTCCCATATATTGTTGTTGGTAGTTCATATTGGTGCAATCACTTTGTAAAACTGCCCAACAGCATATAGAAAAACTGAAGCTACACACCCCCATGAAATATCAATACCATCCTGAGGTTTGCATGCAACAGAATTTCAAACATACGTTTATGAAAAGATATGTCTAAGAATATTAAAGTAGCACTATATATAAAAACCCAAATTTTAAAACAACCCAAATTCCAACAGGCATAATGGATAAAATTTATACAATAAATACTATGCATGAGTGACAATATAAAAGTAAGTACTTTAAAAATTCTGAATATCTGAACAATTAACAGCATATCTGTTTCCATTTCTATAGTCCAAAATCAGGCAAGACTAATATATAGAAGTTAAAAGACATTTACTTTTTAGATTAGAAGGGGAAAGAGTGAACTGAGTGTTGGTATTTCTTAATCTGAGCACTAGCTGACATGAGTGAGTTCTCACTGAAAATTCACTGAACTATAATTATATAATTTGGACACTTCTCTTTTTGTATATTGTATTCATCAAAGAGCTGAAAACATGCATACACACACAATATTAGACATTTTGTAGAACTATATAAACAAAAAGATATAGTTTAGAATGATTACCTATGATGAAGTAGAAAAAAGAATGGAAATGGATAACGAAGATTAAAGAGAATAAATTCATATATTAAGACAAAAATATTAATTCAAAACATTAAAATATTAAAGAAAAGAAAAAAGTCCTAAAAAAGTTATGATAAAATTTTCTTAGCAAACTAGGAATAAATATTAATTTCCTGAATCTGCAAATAACAGCTAGTTTAAAAAACTGTACAATAAACATCATTCTAAATGGTGAAACAAATGTCATTGCCACTATTTGGCATTTTACTATAACTCAGTCTGCCATAGGGTGAAAAAATAAATGAAAGGCATAAGGATTTATCAACATTTTCATTATTCACAGGTGATATTATGGTGCACAAAGAAACCAAAGAAATGGACAGAATATTATTAGAAACAAAAAATAAATTGCAGCAATATGACTGAATAAAACATAAACTCCCAATAATGTTTGTATATTTATGCTTCAGAAACCAAAAGGAAAAATTTTTAAGAACATATCCACCAAAACTCCACTAGACACCCAGGAATATGACCCAGGAATATAGTCACTGAAAGATCTGAAAGACCTTAAAGGAGAAAATTCAGTCTTTCATTGAAAAACATTAAATAAATGCTAATCAAGTTATGTAAAATGGAGAAATATATTTGTGAATGGAAAGATCAAGAATAGGGTATCAATGTCCCACTGTTGATCTGACAGTCAATATAATTCCAATAAAAATATGGATCAGTTTGGATTTTGATAAAAAAAGATCTTAAAATTTTAAGGAAAATTAAAAGATCTAAAAGAGCAAAGACACCACTAAAATAAGAAAAAGGTGGTGGACTAACCCTATCTCATAGCAGTATCTGCAGTTTGTCTTAATTTCTAAGATGCATATTTTTCGTAATTTAACATACCTGGAACCAAGACTTACCATACAATTTATGTTGTTTCAAATTTCATTGGCAGTCATACATTGCCTTGTAGTTCTACAGCAAACAATAATGTATGAATATTAATGACATCATCTTAGAATTGAAGAAATGGGGTATTTATTAAGTTATAATAATGAGAACTTTGGAAACTGTTTCAGGATTTAAAAAAATCAACTAAGAGAACAGAGCGGAGAGTCCACACATTCCCGTGCATGTATGGAAATTTGATTTTGAAAGTATTACTGATGACCAGGAATATAAATAAACGATAGTGGGAAATTGATTATTTATATGGAGAAAATAGTAAATTGTATCCTACTTAATTCAAAATGTCTTAAAAAATTTTTTAAAGAAATATCTCCTGAAATGTGTGTCTGGAGGGTAAGCTATGAAAGGCTTCTTTACAAAACATAAAAACCAAAATAATATGATAAAGATTAATAAATACAACTGCATTTAATTGGTTTTGCTTTTCATCAAAGAATCCCATTGAAAATCTACACAAACAAAAACCTGAAAGAAGGTATAGCAACACACATAATCAATAAAAATTTATCTAGAATATATAAAAATATAAACATGGCTGTATAATCAACATAGAAAAGTACTTCTCTATATCTGGACACTTTAGGATTATACTTGCAGAAAATCATCTCTTTTTTCCCACAAGTCTCTAGTTTTAAATTAATATTATCTTCCCCTGAAAATCTATCAACTTCATTTGATTTAAAGTTGACAGAAAAAGTGAAGTGAACATGAAGCAAACTCAGAAATCAACCAGTTCATTTGACTATCCACCCCGTGCTCTGTCACACAGATATATTTTTGTAGCATAATTAATATCAAAAGTCAAGGATAGTGGGATGAGTAGAATTTAGTTATTCTGCTACCTACACTGTCATTATAATTTTTAGCCTCTTTCGAAATGATGTTTTTCCTGTCACAACTTTTGAAATGTTTCTTCCACTTTAGCATCAGGTATGGTATTAATTTTAAGGAACAAAAATCAACAGATAAATGTGATCAAAAGTTCAATGTGAATTCCATATCCAAGTCGGTAATCCATATCGAAATTCCATATCCAAGTTGATAATAACCTGCATGGATCTTCCTGAACTTCTCTAGGTTGTGGAATCTGGCAGCCAGAAAACTGAAAAGAGGTTTCCCTGCCAAGACAGTAAAATAAGCTGCATGTAAATGGCAAAGGGCTCTGAGTAATGGAGAGAGGAGGGGTCTGGTATAGCAAGACTGGGGAAAAATTTTAAAGGAGAGATGAAAATGGTCCAGAACCAGAAAATAGCCCACTGTACAGATAAAGCAAGTTATGTGGAAAAGAGGTTCAGGTATCCAAAGTTCAAGAATTGAAGCCAGAATTTAATAAATCGATTAAGTCACAAAAACTAAGTAAATAACACAAAGAGGCTGGCCAAGAGCAAATTCACTAAAGAAGTGGTTCTCAAATTTGCTTGCCCAGTGGAATCACTTGATAAGCTTCAAAAAATACTGAAACCTAGGACCCACCCAAAGCATTCTGGCTTACTAGGTAAGAAGTATGGGGTGAGAGATTTAACACACCATCTCGATGATTCTATGAGGCAGTAAAGTTGGGGTACAGCTATAGGTGATGACTGGAAATAGGGGAAGAATGCAGAAATGAGGAGTGGTCAGCTATGGGGGTGTTGGAAAATCAAGCCTAGGTAAGAATGGGGGCCAGAGAGGTTATCTAAAATGCACGAAGGAAAATATCTGTATGAAATCTTTTCCATAAGACTCAAGATTGACACAAAGGCCTTCGTTTTTTCAACTATTCATAACCTTTACTGGATAGTTCATAGTCCAAGTGATCCCTCTAATAATGGCCAAAAGGAAATAAGAGTTTAAAGGATCTGCACCAAAATGAAGGCATTAACCCAACTGTCTAGAAAGGAATAAAGAGGAAACCTTTTTGGTTGTAAGACTGATAACACTGAACTGGATCCAAGAGAACTAAGTGCCCAGTGGTGTTACGAGAAGTGGGGCTTCTTCCATACCCAGCAAATATATCACTGGTTAGGTCTTTTAAACATCATAAAGTAGAAAGTTAACCTTTAATGTTAATACTGACATGCCACTATCATTCAAATATCTATTTTAAGGTGATTGATTCTACCATTGCAATAAGCGTACAGCATCAAGGAAAAAAAACAAGACCTTTCAATGATGATGGAATTATGAAGCATTCTTTTTAAAAAAGGTAGGGCACCACACTGTTGAATGATTTCTATAAATATAGAATGATTTGCAAAAATGAGCCACAAAGATGAAAAGTCTCCTAATAAAATGATATAGCATTTGAATAACTTGGATTTAGCACACAACAGCATTTCACTGTTACTTAAAGGAGATCCTACCAGCTAAATCTGTATTTCAAAATGCAATTTATGGGGTGGTGCAACAGTGGTTCAGCGGCAGAATTCTCGTCTGCCATGATGGAGACCCGGGTTTGTTTCCCGGATCCTGCCCGTACCAAAATTTAAAAAAAAAAAAATTAAGAAGAAATGCAGTTTATAAGAAAAGACTGGAAACAAAGACTTGTGAGAAACTTAATTTTTAAAAAATAAAAAAGTGTTAAAAGGGTGCACAGGTGGTTCAGGGGTATAAAGCTCACCTTCATGTGGGACCATGCACCACAACCTCTCTAAAAAAACAGTGTTAAAACAATCAAATAAATGAATTGTCATTCATCATTAATAGATTCAGATGTCAAATACTGAGACACTGCTGTTGAATTTTTAAAAACAATTGCTTATACATTTTAAACAGGAATAAATAACTACTTCCTGAAAGCAAAATTAAACACAAAATTTCATTACTGCAAAGAGATAACATCATTTTTAAAAACAAGAGGGTTTGTGAATTTTATAAATAATGTCCATGAATTTATAGGTTTGCAAAGAGCAAAACAGATTTCCAAGATGAATATTTTTTAGTAAAGATGTCTTTGGCAAAAAAAGTAGAAACATAAAAATATAGGATTCAACTGAGAAGAATAAACTGTAGGTGGAAATGGATGAAGACTAAATTTAAAGAATCTTAATTTTCCAAATGAGCTCATGTTTCAATGGATATATATGCCACTCTTGACTCTGAAATGAGGCATAAGTTCTAGCACTTTTTTTTTAATAGCAAAAACTTTAGCTTTTGAATTTAGCAGGCTGCTTCAGCATCAAGGTGAACATTTTGCAAACCTGTTACAAGGCTGAACTTGAGTTGCATATGTCAAAACAATCATAAAGCTACTTTATAACTGAATTCTTCAGAAGATAAATCCTCTTGAATAATATCTAAGATCAATCTTTGCTATACTGAATTTCTTTACATTTTAAACTGATAATATTAAAAATGAAAATTGCACAAGTGGTTAAGTTAGATGCTATTAATATGAACAAAGAAGAATTGATGGATGGCCACAACTCCAAGAAAGACTGAGTTCCATAAGGCCAACAGCACAGCAGCATAAACCATCTTCCTTGTCTAGAAGTTTTTATCAGGGAGAAGTTATTTTGAGAAGTCACAATTCATTTCATATGCAGATTTTGATAATCCATGATTACAAGTTTTGCCACAATTAGTTCTTTATTTTTTCCAATGTGGCAAAGAAGCTTATAGATCCATTCTCTGAATCTTGCCTAGAAGTTATTATAGAAACAAAGCAAATAATTCACAAATACCCTCACAAATAGAAGATGATAATCAGCTCCTATTTAAAAGAAAATCTTACATGCTATTGATGCTGAGACACTGAATATGTTTTGTAACGATGATCCAGTTGATTATTTCAAGTGACACCAAGGTTAAGGTAGCAACACCGCCCTAAAATAAGGAAAGATCTGGCAACTGACATATAATGCCTCACACTTGAAGAGGGACACACGTTTCTCTAAAATTGTGTGTTGACACTGGTACAAGCTCTATGGAGTTCTATGACAATATGTATGGAAAGCGTTAAAAGCACAGAAATATTGACTCTAAAATGTAATGGGCTGAATAGATTTTGAGAGTAAGAATCATTATCCTAATAAATATTTATCAGAGAAACATATTTAAAAATTGGTTATTATAATGAGAATTATAAAACCACATAAGTGCTCTATATTAATTAAATAAATCATAGTATGAACATCAGGAAATAATAGGAAATAAAAGAGAACTAGTGCACGAAAGTGCAGAGAAACTTGACTGCTCATGGGCATAGTCACCAAGTTTGATGATATAAGGGCGATTAGCTTAGACATTCAGCACTCTGCAGGCTCCATTGGCCAGTGAACCTCAGGCAGGCCTGTGCATGACATGTAGCTGGCCCTAAGGAAATGCATTCGCCCACTAGTACCCATTCTCAAAAACCGCCTTTGTACTACTTGCTTGTTGGTTTGATAGTATGTTGGTGTAGAAGCAATCTTAAATGAAGCATGCACATCATTCTCATTAATATTCAAAGGAAATCCATATTTTGAGGTGCAAGGAAGCATAGTATGTCTGCAGGTATGCACGCATACTGTTTACATATAAATGTACTATATGTTCCCTGTGTACCATGTGTTCCCTGCCACTAAACACATTGTCGATATTCTCTTTGGAATCTCATGCTCCTAAATCTCTGATGTGGTAATTTAAATTTTCAGGAAATATGGTCAAATTTTCCTAGATATCAAGATTCAGAAAGAATATCTGAAAGAATTAAGCATAAGCCCAATAGTGGGTAAGTATTTGCCTGTCTCTGACAATGGGAACAGTGGGAAAAGGAGGGTTAAATCAGTACATAGTTTAATAACCTGGGATTGGCTAGAAAAAATCAGGGAAAAAATTCTACCAAATAAAACTATCACAAGAGATGAGAAATTGGGTGCACGGGTGGTTCAGTGGTAGGATGCTCTCCTTCCATGCGGGAGACCCAGGTTCAATTCCCGGACCATGCACGCCCCGCCCCCCCCCCCAAAAAGAGACAAGAAGCAATGTATTAAATTTTAATACTATGTAAGGCCACTTATAAAGCATTGCGTTTGTAAACCAAAGCTCAAAGCAGCAAGAATAAAATAATCTGTGATTACAAAATCACATTAGAGAGGTTAACTAGCAGTTTACAGTTTTAATCAAAATAACATTTTTTGTGAAATAGTAAATCATAAAAACTATGGCAGGGTCTAAAAATATGAATGAT
Organism: Tamandua tetradactyla; assembly: GCF_023851605.1. Lineage (NCBI taxonomy): Eukaryota > Metazoa > Chordata > Mammalia > Pilosa > Myrmecophagidae > Tamandua > Tamandua tetradactyla. Next base: position 44,880,680 of record NC_135329.1, on the reverse strand, counting down.
CTTAAAATATTAAAGATCTTAAATGTTATCAGCGTTATCTTTATAAAGGGCTAAATCTAAGATAGATTATGGGTAAATTATTTTAAACTTTCAAGGAAAAAAAACTGTGGTGTAATGGATTTAGAAGTACATAAAAGAGGGAATGGTTCTCAGAAAATCTGAAAGAAAAAATTTTGTGACAAAAATAAAAAATGAAAAAGAGATTTCACTTGAGAATAAAAATGGAGTAGCTCTACCTCCAAAAAATAGAATTCAGGAGTGTAATAAAAGATAACATACCAAATCTGCAAAGATAGCTTGTGTAAACAGAAGAATGTACTAATAATTTATAAGCAATAAATGTTTTCAATCATTTAAGAGAGAAAATTCCTATGTACCAATAATTTATAAGTAATAAATCTTTTCAATCATTTAGGAGAGAAAATTCCTATGATCCTATTAACACATGTTAAAATGTTATTATAAACTCTTTCAACTATAATCAGTACCATTTGACATTTCTCTGAAAGGCTTTCCCAAATTTATAAGGTAGGAGGTAGAAATATGATGCATAATGGAAAAATCATCATTATTGGCAGACTATAATTTTCTACCTTGGAAAAAATAAGCTTCCTATACATAGACAGGAAACAGTCAATTTGAAACTCAATAGTTCATTTCATGAGGATTTAGACTAATTAAAAAAAATAATAAATCAATTGAAGACAACTCCAAATATGCAAGAACGCTGAAGATGAATGGATGGAAATATATAAATGTGATAATTAAGTTCATATGTCAGTTTGGCTAGGCTGTATTGCCCAGTTTTCTAGTCCAGAATGCACTAGCCTGACTGTTATTGTGAGGATATTTCATGGATTTCAATCATTAGTCAACTGATTGCATCTAAGGCTGATTACATCTATGATCAAGTGTGGAGACTACCCTCAACAATAAGAGAAGTCTCATCCAACCAGTTGAAGGCTTTAAGGGGAGAAGTGATGATATCAGCAGTCAGAAAGAATTTTTGTCTTTAACTTCAGTCAGCTATCTTCTCCTGGGGAATTCATCAAAATCTTCATCAGAGTTTCCAACTTTCAGCCTGCCCTGAAAGGGAACTCGAACTTTCCGATCTAAATAGTCGTGACTCCCTGGCGAACACTATTGGTTTTGTTTCTCTAAAGAACCATGACAAGTACAAAAAATTAGGTGAATATGCTCCCCCGAAAGGGACCATAATAATTTAAACCCATTTATGATGAGCAAGTAAGAAAAAAAATAGGCTTTAAGGTAATAACAATAAAAAAATAAGAACTACACATTGGTAAAAGGGGCAATAAATCAAGAAGATGTAAAAATTAAGACCCATATACACATATAGGAAATATTCAAACTAAAAAGTAATAACTGAAGTGACAAGATAAATATATGCAAATTTCACTGGGAGATTTGACAACACTCCTTTCCTGCCACTTGTTAAGAGAACAAGTGGAGAAAATTAAGAAAAGGTACAGACTTGAAAAACAAAGTTATGAATCTTGAAAGTCATTCTCAATGAATTTAAAATACTCATTTAGAATATATATGGAGCCTTTCCCTAAATCAATCACAAAGAATCACTGTCATTCAGACTATGTTCTGTGATCATAAATCACTGACAATATAATAGCCTTAAAAATCCAGCAAAACATAATGCTGAATGCCTCTAGAACTGTAGAGGAAGCAATATAGGAAACTAGGAACAAAATGTAAAGAAAGTGTTTATTCTCAAAGTATTTACAAAATCACTGCATAGCCAACAGATTGGTTTAAAAAAAATGAAAGGAAAAAATCAATGTTTTGGTGAGGATAGGAGGAAACTGGAACGCTCCAGTATTGCTACAAGAGTGTAGACTGCAGTAGTTATTCTGCAGAGCAACCCTGAATTACTTAGCAAAATAATATATGCCCCTATCTGTGCCGGTTTGAATCTGCGGTAGACCCCAGAAAAGCTATGTCCTTTAATCCTCATTCAATATTGTTGGCTGGGAGCATTTTGATTGCTCCCATGGAGATGTGACCCACCCAACTGTGGGTGGGAACTTTTGATCAGATAGCTTCCATGGAGTTATAACTCCACCCATCAATTCTTTTAGAGGAAAGGTTTTGGTGAGAGTTCCTTTTCAGAGCCACAAGAAAGCGCCAGCAGAGCTGAGTGGAGCCACCAGGCTGAGAGAACCACAGAGTTCACCAGAGAGTGAGATGAAGAAGGAGAATGGATGATACCTTTGTAGATGAAGAAGGAGAAAGCCCCTATAGGAGCTTCATGAAATGAGAAGCTGGGAGTTAGAAAGCAAGCAGATTGTTGCCATGTTCACCACGTGCCTTCACAGTTGCAAGAGAAACGCTGAACCCATCAGCCTTTCTTGAGTGAAGACAACTTCTTCTTGGTGCCTTAATCTGGACATTTTTATAGCCTTGCTTTAATTGGGACATTTTCTCGACCTTAGGACTGTAAACTAATAACTTATTAAATTCTCCTTTTTAAAAGCCATCCCGTTTCTGATACATTGCATTTCAGCAGCTAGCAAACTAGAACATTATCCTATAACCCAGTAGTTCCAATCACATGTTTTCTTAGAGAAACTTGTCCACAGGTCACAAAGGAATATCTACAAAGAAATTAATTTCAAGGAAGAGCTTATGGAATAGTACATTAACACACTCTGTAAATCCAGACCTCCGTAAAAGTGGAACATTGGAAAAAATATTGTCAAAATCAACATTTTCAGAATTCTGAAAATTACTCAAGGTCTTAAAACATTCAAAGAAGAACTTATTCCAGATAAATGTATGGCTCTAGGAAGGAACAGTGAGCCGTAAGGTAACTTTATTTGCCCTATTCTCATTAACTTCTCCCCAGCTCCATGGTAGTATGGAAAACCAACAACCCATAAGTACATTACCTGTGGAAAAAAAAAAAAAACCTGGCATCTATTTAAAAAGGGAAGAATAGGTTTGGAGTTTCCACAAAAATGCTTCATCTCCAAAGACATGCAACAATTTGACCTGTGTGTAAGCTCAGGGATTGTCTTTTTCTGACCTGGCTCAGGTCAAATAAACCTCACTCACTCTGGGTGATCAGCCTATTCCCAGGAAAGCAGTCAAAACCTACTATTTTTAAGTGTTTGATACAGCAGTTCTCTGAGACAGCAATAATACATGAGGTTAAAAAGAGGGTGATGAGAGGTTATACTGGAGGTTATTCTTACGCATTAAATAGATATCACCTTTTTAGTTAAGATATAATGGAGAGGTTGTAGGGAACTGCCCGAAAATGTAGAGTTGTGTTCCAGTAGCCATGTTTCTTGAAGATGATTGTATAATGATATAGGTTTTGCAATGTGACTTGTGATTGTGAAAACCTTGTGTCTGATGCTCCTTTTATCTACCTTATCAACAGACGAGTAAAACATATGGATTAAAAATAAATAAATAATAGGGGGAACAAATGTTAAAATAAATTTAGTAGATTGAAATGCTAGTGATCAATGAAAGGAAGGGGTAAGGGGAATGGTATGTATGAATTTTCTTCTGTTTTCTTTTTATGAATTGATGCAAATGTTCTACAAAATGATCATGATGATGAATATACAACTTTCAACTCTCTCTGAACTTGAAGGACTTTTCAAGGAAGAACTAAAAACAGGAAGTGCTGGAAACTGCCTGCTCAACATTAACAGTTTCCCCCAATATGCACATAACAGCTCTTCAGCAAAGGATGGGAGACTTCATCACTCAAGACAATTAAGGAAATCTCCATTTAATCATTAGCTGAGCACTAAGATAACAGAACAGGACTTCAGTGACCATACATGAAAACGAATACAGATACAATAGAATTAGTTCAGGAGAGTTAATAAAAAAGACACTGCAGCACCAAAAACAACAAGCAGCAATGATTTCAAAATGGGGTGGGGGGGTGTGAGGGGGAAGAGAGAAACAAGATTTCCAGAATTGCTATATTATTTTAAACATCCAATTTAACCAAAAAATTATGAGACAAACAAATAAATAAGAAAGTATGGCCAATACTGAGGAAGAAAATAAGTTAACTGAAACTGTCCGTGAAGAAAAGTAAACTTTTTAGACTAAAACTTAAGTCAACTATGAAAAATACGTAAAGGAACTAAAAGAAAATACATCTAGATTATTAATGGGAAACCTAAGAATCATGTCTTAACAAAAAAATACATTAAGAGACAGAAATTATATAAAATAAAATAGAAATTATGGAATTAAAAATTATGATAACTGAAATGAAAAGTTCACTAAAGGGACTTAAGAAAGCATCGGGGAAATATCTCGAAGACTTTATATTAGGCAATGCAATCTTGAACGTTACATCAAAAGCATGAGCAACAAAAGAAAGAAAAATAGGTCAAGTGGACTTCATCCAAATTAACAGCATTTTGCATCAAAGGAACATTATCAACAAGGTGAAAAGAAAGCCTGCAAAATGGAAGAAAATATATGGAAAGCATATATCTAATAAGGTTTTAATGTCCAGAATATATAAAGAACTCTTACAACTCAATAATATATAGATACGGAACCCAATTTAAAAATGAGCAAAGGGCCTGAATAGACATTTCTCTAAAAAAGATGTACAATAAGCAAATGAAAGGTATCCAACATATTTAATCATCAGGAAAATGCAACTAAAAACCGCCATGAGATACTACTTCACACTCATAAAATGGCTATTCTTGAAAAATAATTATAATAAATAAACATGAAATAATTGTCAGTGAGGATATAGGGAAACAAAGCCCTCATTCCTTGTTAGTAAGAATGCAAAATGGCACAGCTGCTGTGGAAAATAGTTTGGCAGTTTCTATACTAGTAAAACACAGAATTATAATATGACCCAGTAATCCCACTTCTAACTATATACCCAAAAGGATTCAAAGGATAGACTCAAACAGATATTTGCATACCAGTGTTCAAAAATAGTGGAAACATCTTGCATGTCCATCAGCAAATGAATGGAAGATTATTCAGCTGTAAAAAGGATAGGAGTTCTGGTGCATTCTATTGTATAGATGGACCTTGAACATGTCATGTTGAGTGAAATAAGCACACATAAAAAGAAATTTACTTACTCTTATGCAAGCTTCAGCCAGATATTGCTATTTATCATGGTTTGCCAAACCCTAACCAAGATCATTCCAGTTAACCCTAAAAAAGAACACCTAGGGCTTAATCTGAGATTCTTCAAGAGTTCCATCCACTGTGATTACTTTCCAGAAACAGACAACCTCCAGAACGGTTCCTACACCAGATGAGTCCTGAAACCCAGAGGGCCCAGCCTCTACAGAACATCAACTAACTCCATCCCCTTATCCCATATTGTCTAACATCAAAAAGTTAGAATAAGCATAGCCCAAATACTCTTAAAGATTGGTAGAAAGGTCAAAGGAGGAGTTATGACAGAGAAGATAGGATTTAACAGAAGAGGGTGACTGCTGAATAATTATAGTGATATTTCTTTTAGTCTCCAGTGGCTTGAGGCAGTTAGAAGGAAAAAACCTAAAATGGTGGAACCGTAACCCATACCAAACTCTGCAATCTGTTCTATAACTATGTGTTACAATGCACTTTGAAATTTATTGCTTTTCTGTATATATGTTATATTTCACAATAAAAAGTTAAATAAAATAATTAAAAAGGAATACATTGTATGACTTCATGTAAATGAAATAACCAGAATGTGCAAATTTATAGAGACAGAACACAGACTGCATGCTACCAGAAATAGGGGTAGAGGGTACGAGAGTTAATTAGTAATGGGTATATGGTTTCTGAATGGGGTGATAGAAAAATATGGGTAATGGATGGTCTTGATGGTAACTGAACATTGTGAACGTAATTAACACCATCGAATTATATATTTGAATGTGGTTAAAATAGGAAATTTTACATTGCATATATGTTAACAGAATAAATGCTTTTAAAATAGAAAATGCACATGACTGTACTACACAACTGTGAACTATAAAGTAAACTATGGACTAAAGTTAATAGTATAATAACAATATTGTTTCATCGATTGTAACAAATACATCACACTAATGCAAATTGTTAATAGTAGGGAAAACTGTGGGTGTGAGGGGGGAAGGGTATATGAGAACTCTATTTTCCGCGTGATTTTTGTAAACCTACAACATCTTTCCTAAAAAAAATTAATTTCAGGTGCCTTTTTTTGCAGAAATTGGCAAACTTATTCCCAATTCATTTGGAAATTCAAAGGATCCAGAATAGCCAAAGAACTTAAAAAAGAAAAACCAAAATCAGAATGCATATCCCTCAATTTTAAAACATACTACAAATGGAAAAGACCAGTAAATTAAGATAGTATGATCTATTGAAGTAAGGATAAATATATAAGTCAACGGAAAAGAACTGAGATTCCACAAATGAACCTTACATTTCTGGTCAATTTATTTTTGACAAAGGTGCCAAGACAATTCCATGGAAAAGGGTATATTCTATTGAAAAAACTGTTCAGGCATAATTGGATATCCACTGCAAAAATATAAAATTGGACCCTACCTCACACTACATACAAAAGTTAACCCAAAATGGCAGGTAGGGACCATAACAATAATGCACTATGACTACAGAGTTTAAGCATAAGAGATGAAATCACAAAATTCTTAGAAGAAAACATAGGAGTAAATCTTTGAGATCATGGATTAGACAGTGGTTTCTTGATATGACACCAAAAGCACAAGCAGAACAGAAAAAAACTTATATAAATGGAGATTCATCAAAACTAAAACTTTTGTGCTTCATAGGACTCCTTCAAGAATCTTAAAAGATAACATACAGAATGAGAAAAATGTTTACAATAACGTATCTGAAAGATAGCTGTTTGACAATTGATAAAGTTCTCTCACAATTCAACAATGAAAAGACATATAATTTTTAAATGGATAGAGGATGTGAATAATCATTTCTCCAAGAATATATACAAATGGCCAAGGTCAGCACCCTCCTCACTGTGCCAAACTATTGGTCAAAAAGGAACACACCAATTGCCACCTCCAGGAGACGAGTCTCACCACATGGAGGGTGACAAAATGACCCAAATGTTCATCAACAGATCAACGCACAAAGAATATATGGTATGTATGTATAAATAATACATGGTAGTGCCCTGAAGTGCACAGTGGATAAATTTAATAGAGAAATGATAGACTCGGAGAAGATATTTCAAATTTCTAAACATGATGACGTAAAAATAATACCTATATTATGCAAGAATCTCCTACAAATTCACAAGAGAAGTAAATGAACTCAAATTTTAAATGAGCAAAGAATATAAACAGATATAGAAGGGGAAACTCAAAAAGGAAACCAGTATACAAAGACACTTTCAACCTTTTCTAATTTGAGAAGTTTAAATTAATGAAAAGCACTGTGAAATATTCATACTTTTCTATAAGGGGATTTGAAAAACTTTAATAATTATTATTGCATTGTTTGCAGGTAGAAAGAAATTGAAGGTCATCTCCTCAGTTCCTGAGGTCCCTACCTGCCATTTTGGGTTAACTTTTGTATGTAGTGTGAGGTAGGGTTCAATCTTTTATTTTTGGACTAAGTAAAGTAAGTAAGCTAAGTAAAATTATACTATGTAATACTAAGCAGCAATTAAAAACAGTGAACTAGATATACAAACAGCCAAACTGACAGAACTTAAAACAGTGCTGAGTGAAATATGTGAGAAACAGCAACAGGCTATAGGACAAATTCATTTACGTCAATTAAAAAATAATACCCATAGTATGGCACTGCATCATTATTAGGTGGAAAGTACAAATAAAGCATACACATCAAGAGAGTTTGAATATTGTTTACTGGGATGGAAGGGAACAGAAACTGCAATGAGAAGAGGGGTATAAAGAGAGAACCCAAGGGCAGAAACTTACATAGATCAATAATGGTGAAGTGGCTCAAACTGAATACTAAGAAAACTCATTTCTTTGCAATCCAAGTCCAATAAATCAAAGCCAAAACAAAGATATTCAAAAGTCAGATGACTAATTTCAAAATGACTATCCAAAGCACACATTTCAAATATATATTAAATTTCCTGCATTCTCAAAAGATACTGACTCCTTCAGATTCGTTAATTTACAATTGCTCTCAAGAACCACTTTGCATATGTGGTGTAATGGTTAATTTCACGTGTTCACTTGGCTTGTTTACATGTCTAGTGGTTTTGGTCAAACACTGGCCTAGAGTTGCCTTAAAGGTACTTTGTAGATGTGACTGGCACCTACAATCAGTTGATTTTAAAACAGATTATCCTCTATAATCTGAGTGGGCTTCATCCAATCAGCAGAAGACTATAAGAATAAGAACTGTGGTTTCCAGAATTAAGATTTCTTCAAGACCATACTCTTTATTGCTCTCAGAGTTTTCAGCCTGCTGGCCTCCTTACAGATTCTGAACTCAAGAATTCAACATCAACTCTAATGGGAATTTCCATCCTCTAGCATATCCAATGGAATTCAGACTTGACAGTTCCCAAAGTCATGTAAGCCAATTCCTTAAAATAAATATATTCTAGAGAGCCCTAATACACATAGATTCTGCTCTACAATCCTTGAAATGGAATATTACTTGGTAGTTTCAACTTGAGAACTTGTCTAAAGTAACTAGCTAACTATTACTTGTTTAGAGAATGATCTTCATAATTTATTATATTCAAAATTTGGAAATTCTGGCATAAATGAAATCAGTTAGGTAAATACTTAAATTAGGAATCAACATTAAATACTTATTATTATTGTACATGAATCTTCTGTAACGTTTAACTATCTGTTTCCACATAGACAGTCAACAGAAAAAAAAAGACAATCCTTATGTGAGTTTTATGGTACTTTCAATTATGTTCCAGAAGATGTCTATAATGCAATACATGTTTTTAGTTTGCTTTTTATTTTGAAATAATGGGAGGTGTATAGAAGTTGTAAAAATAATACAGAGGAACCCTGCGTACCCTTCAGACAGTTCCCTTTGATGATTATGTCTTCCATAACTATATACAATATCAAAACCAAGAAACTGTCATTGGCTCAGCATGTGGGGTTATTTCTATGCCATTTTATCATCTGGGAAGATAAATGTAACCACTACCACAATCAAGAAACAGAGTATCTACCATTGTGTTTGTTATCCATGAATCCTTTTGGATAAAATGTCTCTTCATGTGCTTTACTTATTTTCCAATTAGATTGTTTGCTTTTAAGACCACAACATTTTAAATTAGGATTTTGGATCCAGTGAGTCATGTGTTTAATGCACTGTTCTCTGAAACTATTCTTTCTAAATATGTATTGTGTCTCAACTGTAAGTACTAGGTCAGGCACTTTGGAATGTAATGTGCGCCCTTCTTTCCAAGAAGTTTACAGTATAAGGAAAACAATATATTAAAATGTAAAGATTAAAAAATCAAAGGAGAGGTGCAAATAATTTTTCATTGTACAAAAGAGGGGGTGACTATTTCTGTGAGGGTAAGAAAGCATCTTTAATGTAACCTCAAGTCACTTAAGATTTACATTAAAGAAATGAAGGAAACAACATTTCAGAAATAGAAAAGTTAAAATCACTAAACATCAATCATTTCACTTCTGCAAGAGTATAAGAATACTGGAAATTATATTAAAATACACTATTTGAAAGGTAAATGGTGTCCTTTTTTGAAATAATCTGAATACTGGTCATAGAAATCTATATTATATTCATTTTTTAGCTACTTGGGCAATCAGCGAAGGTTTATGATTAAGTGAAAAATGTGGTGGCTTTAGAAAGATTCCTCTTGCTAGCAATTTATATTGTAGCCAAGAAAGAGTCAAAATCTTAGCAGAGAGCAATAGAAGGCACATGGACTGAACCCATCTTGCAAGTAGTTGGAGAAGAAAGAATAAATTTAAAAGTGGACAAGAAATTAAATTGTGTAAGGTCACACTCTGCCTTACAAATATACATGAGCTCACACAAAGTATCATGCCAAACTTGTAGAAAAACAAAAATGTCAGGTGAATAAGACATTATTGATAATTTGGTGGAACTATTTACAATGACTAAATTCTACTTTAGATTTCTGTATATAAAAGAATAACTCAAACCTAGACAAGCAGATATATAATATAGAATTAGAAATAATTGAGAGCCTCAATAATGCAATAAACACAATCTCATACAGTGAATTGATTTGGACATGCCACAACCTGTTTAGTCAAGGATCAGATATCACATTCTTGTGCAAAGGCAATGCATCTATTTTCCATTAACAACCCACCAATACAATTGGTCTTTTATTGTCTTGATTACTACCTCCTTTCAATCATTTACAAACATGTCTGCAACTCAAATTAGCCTCATTTAGTAGGCTCAGACTTTTAGTCACATCCCAATTCTGAATTGAAGTAGAAAAGATCAATACAAAATGATTTCAATATACTGAGGTTTTGATAAGTGCTTTGGGGAAATAAAATTAAGCTGAGATGATCCATAAAACCCTTGAATATGTTGGTGGTTAATAATGATTTGCTATTCAAGAGCTAAGGGTGAAACTCACTGCTGATGGCAAGGGATTCCAGGGCTTTAAAGCACAATGAAGTTTAACGTAACAGCTAGAAGCTAGCAGTCCTGTATCATCCTGGAGGGAAATCACTGCTGGATAAAAGTCAGTGTTCCTTCATATTTACTAAGAGATAGTGATAAAGGTCTTTGCCCTTACAAATGAAAATGGACAGCAAGTTATTAAAAGCTGTAGACACTAGAAGTTGACAATCATTCTTTTATCAAGTTAATTATAAATTCTTGTCATTGCTCTCGATGTATAACTAAATTCATACAAATGGAACAATGCATGTCTTTTCTTAGCAACTGAGGTTTAGGAGTGACTTGGAAGTATATAAATGTGAGTTTAATATTAAACACACAAAAGGGAGAAAGACGTAAAAGGAGGTGGAGATGTGATGACATTTGGGAATATTTAAGGTCTTCTCAACTACATAAAGTTTCTTTTCTATAAATTTTAATTTTTGGTGGGAAGTCTAAAATCCTAAATGTTTCAGGACAATCAGAATTTGTCTTTGAGCAGGCAAAACAGAAAGAAAGATAGATGCAAATAAACCTTAGAAACTATCTATATTTTTCAGAGAAAAGGAAATTGAGGTGCTCCATAAATTTTAAATGGTTTATACCAGTCCATAAACCTAGATGGAAATGAAAGAGATACAAAGGAATAAGTTCTTGACTGTGGATGAGAGTCACCTGGGGAGCTTTTTAAAACTCAAAGATGCCCATACTCACTCTCTAATTCATCAAAAGATGTTCAATCAATGACTACCTAAATAAAAAAAAAAAAAAGAAAATCATGTGTTTCTGATATGAAGCCAAAGTTTAGAATCTCTGAATCACAATATCCATTTATTGATTTATATGTTCCTCTATTTATTCAACAAACATATTGTTTGCTTACTAAATATTAGGCACTGTTCTAGGTATTTGAGAATCATTCATGAACAAAACAGTCGTGAACAAAATTGCCATACTTGGAGCAGGGGTGGGGCAATAAATGATAAACATTAAAATAGTTGCATTGTGTAATATGCTAGAGGCTAAAGACTACCACAGGAACAAAAGAAAAACCAGTAAGCAGAGGCAAAGGAGGTGAGGGGGAAGGGGAAAATCAAGGATTATACTTATTAGTAAAGGTGGCTTTATTGAGGAAGTGAGCATGAGCTATTTGAAAAGGATCACTATACTGCAGTGTGGAGGCTGAACCAGAAGAGTTCAGTGGCAAACAGGAAGGCCAAGGGCAAAAGGAAGCTACTGCATTCGTCCAGGTAGGAAATGATGGTAGCTAAGACAATTTGAACTGGGGAGAAATGGTTGGACGCTGCATAAGTATATATTTTACTTGTAGGATTTCTCAATTAATTGGACTTCATGAGCTTATCCCATAAAAGGCTACATCAGAAGGTGCATGAGAGAGGTGATGTTTCATTGCAAAGTTGTCAAAAATTCAACGTGTCTACTTCGCACATTTTGTTCAGGATTCAAGTTAAGCATCTGATGTTGAAATCACTTGAGGGTTTGATTAATAAGCCTGAATTACCATAAAAGCAATGCTAGAGTGGTTTTCAATTAAAAACATTTCTAGATCCAGTGTTTGATCACTGTAAAGAATGTTTAAAAATTAACTGCCCAGTCATGAAGGAGAGCTATTTGCTTTTCCAGACACTGATTAAGAAGTCATATAAAAATCATTTATAACTTGGACTGGTTTTAAAGGACACACTTTAAATTCTATAAAACATGTATCAAAACAAAATAAAGGGCAGACCATGGTGACTCAGTGGCAAAGTTATCATCTGTGATGCCAGAGACGCGGGTTTGATTCCCAGTGCCTGCCCATGAAAGAAAAGAAAAGAAAAGAAGTTAGTTTGGTCAGTAGACTTGGAAGTCAGAATCTGGGTTCAGGACCTAATTTAATAAACAATTAATTTTGCTGGCTCTGGCCTTTCAAATCACTCAAATGTGATTAATAATGCACAGGGTCTCATGAATGAATAAATGAATGAACTAATGATACTGACTGTGGTAGGTAGAATAATGACCTACCGAAGATATAAATGCCTTCCTCCTAGGACCCCACGAAAGTGTTTCTATTTATCTGCCTTTGATTTTCATTCCATCTGGCATCTGGCTGCCATAACAACTGGCACACTTCACACCACACCCTGGGCTATATTTACTTATTAGAGCAAATGTTCTCTCTTCCATTAAATCTTTTCTAATTATTCCTTGTTAAAACTGAAAACTTCTGCTTGCCCAAATAGTATTCGATTATTCTTTAATAATTGAGTTATTCTGTTATTCACATATTACATAGAAAAATCGAAATGCCACATTAAACCTTTTGTGAGTTCTTTCACTGTTTTTAAGTTTGGCAATATTCCTTTCAGTGATTTGATACAGTTTTATTTTGGTGGTGTGGGTTTAATGCTTTGATCTTCTGCACTAAATCTTTTATCTATTTGAGGTGTAAGTAGCAGATTTTATGTAATTATCAAATAACTAATGGATTACATCAACACCACCTATTTTGCAATCCTAAAGATTTATTTGACAAATTTATCATATGGCAAGTATTAATTTCTTCTTTTTTCCTGGAATGTTATATCACATTGATCTGCATGTGCCATGTTGTTTCAAATATTATAGTGTTTTGAAATGCTTTGATATTTGCTCCACTAAGTGCCTTATTGCTTTCTTTTTCAAAAATGCCTTAGCTGTTCAATTCCATTGCTTTGTTATTCCAGATAAAATCCAGATTTTTTTGAGGGGGGCGCATGGTCAGAGAATCGAACTTGGGTCTCCTGCATGGGAGGCAAGCATTGTACCACTGAACCACACACCTCAGAATTATTTTTTAAGTTGAGAATTTCTTAGACTTTTGAATGGAATTATATTTAACCTGCAAACTGAGTTTTGAAGAAAAAAAATCTTAATCATCTCTTTTATTGTTTTTCACATCATGCTAGCCCTTTATTTAGTCAAATAATATTTTTTATCATATATTTGCATATTCTTCACGATAGTCTCTAATTTTTCTTTTATGGTTTTCATAAAGCTATTTGAAATATCAACAAATTATGGACCTCAGGTCAGATCCACTCTATCACCTGTTTTGGTAAACAATGTTTTATTAGAAAGCAACCATATCCATTCATTTACATGTTGTCCATGGCTGCTTTCGACTAAAAGAGCAAAGTTGAGTAGTTGCAACAGACTTTATAACCCACAAAGTTTAAAATATTTATTTCTCAACCCTTGGTGAAGAAAATCCAGTGTGCCCAACCAGAGACACCCGTGCTAAGCCCCATGTCAATGACCAAAATCTAAGTAATTTCTTATTTTCTGTGAACCGCCTCCTCACCCAGAAAACAGAATTTAAATAAGCCAGTCAACTATAGCTAAATCCCTATTTTTAGACTGGTTAAATTCCTCATTGCTAAGCAACTATCTGCACTAACCATGTTAAGAATCAAAGCCTTCACTAACCAGTGAAAAATTCCTCCCAATGTACCCCCATTTTCTGTCTAACTCCGTGGGTGCATGAGTGGTTCAGTGCTAGAATGCCCACCTGCCATGCCGGAGACCCGGGTTTGATCACCAGCCCATGCGCCAACCCCTCTCCAAAATTAAAAAAATAATAATAAAAAATAAAAAAAAACTCCTTGCTCTCTTTGTTCAGCAGAATTGCTCCCTACCTCTGACAATTAGAACCTCCCCAATTCATGAACTGATTCAATAAAACTCTGTGAGATCTAACCAAATTCTGGACAAGTTTTTATTTTAACATCCTTGTAGAAAAAGTTTGCAAATCTCTTTTCTAAATAGTTATTACTTTGAAAAATACACTCGTTTCCCCACATAATCAGGTACTCTATATAATTTCCATAATAATTCTATAATTTTTGGAATTAATGTTCTTCTGATGTGGTAATGGAATGAAGAAGTTCTAGAGCATAGCTGCAGTCAAGTCACATGTAATGGACATGGGTGTGAGTAAGAAATAAACCGTTCTTATTGTAACATGCTACAATTCTGAATTCATTTTTCTTCCAGCATAGGTTATCCTAAATTTACATAACAACTTTAGTTATATATGCCATGGTTTTCCTAGTAGGTGAAACCAACACAGATATCAGGGCTGGTCAAATATGAGGGTACTGTACTTTGAGTGCTGATTCATCAACTCATTTAATAAGGTCCATGAAAATAGACAACTAATACTACTGAAAAGTATTTTTTTAAAATTCAGTTAATGATACCACAAATACTCTTCTAATTAAGATAAAACTATAACAGGCTAGTTATAAAACGTATGCTCTTATACTTTAATGTGATGATGTGTTTAAAGGTGGTAAGAGCTTTTAATCTTTGTAGTCTAAAACAAATAGTCAACACCATCCATATACATATTACTGTTGCCAGATTTGGGCCCCTAGGTTCTTGGCCATGCCATGAGAAAGAACTGAAGAGCACAGTACATTCAGATAAGCAGGCAAAAAGTTTATTAACTATGCATGCAAAGAGGAGCCTGTGGGCACTCTCACAAGAAAAGAATGGTGAGAGACAAGAGGTCAGACAATGTGAGGCAATCTGCTTTTATAGATTTTTGTTGCTTTTGTAATTTTTACTGGTTGTTTTAGTATCCTCTCCTTTTTCTTCCTTCACTGATGCTTGATCATGGCTGACTCATGCAATGTGGTCCATTGGCCCCCGGAGCTGTTTATTGCTGTTCTCAGAGATATCTTTTTCCTTGCAGCCTGACCATTTCTTGGAATTTGCTCTTTGCTCTTCAGCCAGCCACTGCCCTAATTCTAACCCTACCCACAAACAACTGTAGAATTAGATTTTACCAACATCCAGCCTAAACTATACTGTTCCAGAAAAATGCAACACAATTTTATGGGCACCATATTAAGTTTGCAAGCTGTTAGAATGCATATACCTGAATTGGAAGGGCTTTAAAAAGGGGAATTCAATAAGCTACAAGTTTTAAGCTTATGGAAATGTACAAATTAAGGCATCCAGGGTAAGATACCTTAATTCAAGGAACACCAATGGGTCTGTAACACCTCTGTTAGTGGGGTACTCATGTGGCTGGCATCTGCCGGTCCTTTGCTCCTGGGCTCCATTGCTTTCAGCCTTGGTTCCTGTGGGGGTTCCTCACTTTACTTCTCCAAGGCTGGGTTTCATCTCTTGGCTTCCCTGGGCTCTCTCCAGGTTCTGGCTAACTTAACATCTCATGGCAATGTCTGCTGGGCTCCAAACATTTCCAAACGTCCATGTCTCTGTTCTCCACATATCCGCATCTGCATCAACTCTGCTGTGAAGTTTCTGTCAACTCTGAGGCTTTTGTCATTTCTGCAGGCTCTGCTCTGAAGTTTCTGTTGGCTCTGTCATTTCTGTATCTCTCTATAATGTTTCCTCTTTTAAAAGAGTCCAATAAATTAATCAAGACCCACCTTGATTGGGTAGAGTCACATCTCCATCTAATCAAAGGTCACACCCACAACTGGGCATGTCACATCTCTGTGGAGATAATCTAATCAAAAGATTCCAACCTACAGTATCAAATCAAGATTAAAAGAAACAGCTGCCTCCACAAGATTGAATCATGATTAAAACATAGCTTTTCTGGGGCACAGGCACTAATCCCAAGCTACATAAACAGAGACAGCATTCTGGAAGCTCTATTCTATGTCAGGCTCTGAGGACTTTTAATTCAAATTCCTTCATGTGAATCAGAATAATATGAATCCAGCCCAATTCACATGCCAAGTCCAGCAACCAAAATTAAACTATTACATCTTTACTAGTAGTGGTTTAAATATAAAGTCAAAAGCACAACAACTATTGAAAGAATCTTTCTTCATTCCTCTCTCTCTTACTATTTCATACTTTCATATTAGCCTGGATGACTATTTGTAAAATGCATACTGTCTGCTACAAAACCCCAAACTCTTATCCAACCAGGCCAACAAGCTGTGTCTATCATGATCTCTTTCTTTCTTTTTCTTCTCTTCCTAAAGTAAATGTTCTAAAACTTCAAATGCAGAATCCTAACTTTTATCTCTCAAGGCCTACTGGTTTGCATGCACCACTAAAATTCTGCATTACTGATCTCAGCTATCCAATTAGCAAAAGCAAGTTTCTCTTTGGAAGGCGAGAAAGTAGAAGCAAGCAGGAAAAAGCCATTCATCTTTCTTGGATTGTGGTTAGGAGGAGTTTCATTATAGTACTCACACATTCAAAATACTGATTCATATCAAATATTCATTGGCTCATGCACTATTTTTAAAATATTGGCGAGCACCTATCACATACCAGACACCTGACTAAGCACCAAGAATATAGGGATAAACAGCACTAACAACACCCTGAAACTTCTGACCTTCAAACGTCATTTCCTTCCAAAACCAAAGCTATATTGGGAATGCACCAGTCTTCCTTCTCTGAGTTACTTAGTGAATGTAGTTGGAGAATTCAATCCAGGAACATAGTTGAGAAATCAGGATTTATGGGATGACATCATATAGAGATTCCTTTTTGCTTTCCGGTATATTAGAACAGACAGAGGGGAATACCTGAAATCTCTGAACTGTAATCCAGCTGCCTTGATCTTTGATAATGATTATATAGCCTTTATTTTGTGCCATTGTGATTGCAAAAGCCTTGTGACTAACCTCAATTTTATCCATTTATCCAGTCTTTTGACATTACAGTCTTGTGATTACTAAAAACGGCCCCTAATGTTTGTTAGTGAGGGGTCTTGTGTCAGCCCAGAGCTAACTCACCCCAAGTCCAAAGTTATCTTGATAACTGAAATTGGATCTAACTAAAATGGGCCCATCTGATATGCGCAGCAGCTTTGACTTTAACCTATAAGTCACCTGTACCTCATTATAATACTAAAAATCACACTTATCATCATATTAAGTCTGTCATTTTCTTACATGGGTTCTACGGCTGAGCATGTAATCAATATGTGCATGCTCAATATTTAGATCACCTCTAATTACATGATCTAGAACTACTGTTCTCATTATCGTAAAACCAGCCTATCTTTTGAAATGATAAAACCACAAGAAATACTGCAGTGTGGGGAGACAGATTTTTGGGAAGATAGGCTATCTGATCTACTGCTTCACACCTAGCAATAAAGCTTTTCTCTTTGAAACCCCAGTGTCCAGTAACAATTTGGCAATCATAGAAGGTATACTGTCCTAGGCTCTGGAGTTTCAACAGAACAGGTAAGTACAGTAACCAAGTCTTTTGTGGCCAGTGGACTGTATTTAGTCTAGAGACTTGGCAATTGGATTTGTCTCTGTTCTGCCAGCACTCCAGACAATTTTGGCACCTGAAAAAGCTTCAAAGAGAAACTGCTTTCAGTTCCAAGTTTGGACATCTGACTGGGTGAGTGTATCATCAGGGTAAAAGTGGATCGGGGAGTTAATATGGCAGTTTGAATCCCCCTGGACCTAGCTTTAAGGCCTGGTCCTGCCTCCAGAACAATCCTCTGTACTCTGACCTCGACAATTCTCTGTTTTCTGGGCATCATTTGGCACGGGGTTGAGGCCCTGACCTGTGTTTGTCTGAACAGAATTTAAAACCCTGCCCTGAATTTGTCTAAATATACTCCTGGGAAATAAGTCATCCAAAAAATTAGTTGATATGTAACAAAATTAAGTATGCCTGTGTGCTGGTTTGAAAGGACGTATGTACCCTAGAAAAACCATGTTTTAATCCTAATCCCATTTTGTAAAGGCAGCCATTTCTTCTAACCCTTATTCAGTATTGTATGTTTGAAACTGTAGATCATCTCCCTGGAGGTATGATTTAATCAAGAGTCATTGTTAAGTTGGACTAGATAGAGGCGTGTCTCCACCCATTGGCATGGGTTTTGATTAGTTTTTGAAGTCCTATAAAAAGAGGAAATATTTTGGAGAATGAAAGATTCAGAGAGAGCAAAGCTGAATGATATAGGCACAAGAAGCAGAGTCCACCAGCCAGAGACCTTTGGAGACGAAGAAGGAAAATGCTTCCCTCAGGAACTTCATGAAACAAGAAGCTAGGAGAAGAAGCTAGCAAATGATGCTATGTTCGCCATGTGCCCTTCCAGCTGAGAGAGGAACTCTGACCATATCTACCATGTGCCTTTCCAGATGAGAGAGAAACCCTGATTGTGTTTGCCATGTGCTTCTCACTTGAGAGAGAAACCCTGAACTTCATCGGCCTTCGTGAACCAAGGAATCTTTCCCTGGATGCCTTTGATTGGACATTTCTATAGACTTGTTGTAACTGGGACACTTTCTCGGCCTTAGAACTGTAAATTAGCAATGTATTAAATTCCCCTTTTTAAAAAGCCACTCCATTTTCGGTATATTGCATTCTGGCAGCTAGCAAACTAGAACAGCCTGTTTCACTGTTAACTGGTGTTTTGCCTAGGTATTGTAAGTATTTAATGCTTGTTTAATTGTTAATTGGTGTGTTAATTAGATATAGTAAGTGTTTAATGCCTCTTTAATTATTAATTAGTATGTCTGGTCTAGTTATAATGTTGTCACTTAAATATATAGTAAGTTATAAGTGTCTTTAAATTTGTTAGTGTCTTACTGCATTTATATTGGTCAAATGCTCCTAATTGGTTAGTGATTACTTTCTATTTGTGCCTTGTGTCTGCCTGTCTATTCAATGTATATTCTCATATCTCTGGATGGTAATTAGCAAATTAACAAAAAAATTTTAAAGAGCGCTTTCAGAATTGCTTTAAAAATAAATAAGTGCCTTTATATAAATATATTAATTAGTACTCCTCAGAAAAGGGAAAAAAAAACCAAAAAACCTCTGAACAGTGAAGTTCAGAGCATAAGTTTTGCAGTTACTATAACAAACCTGAGCACTGGAAAGAAACCATCCCTGGAATTTCCCCAAGACAGCAGGAGGCTGATAATGGGTTGCCTCTGGAAAATAGGCAAAGATCTTTTCCAATTGTCTGGGTCACAGCTTTAAGTGAAATAAATCTAATTATTAGAAATAATTAAGAAAAGAGTAGGAATTCAAAATCTTAGGGCCCTCACTTAAAACTTCTAAATTCAAATTCAACAGGTCAAGCGTCATTCTTTCTGTCCCACCTATCCATGACTGCAGGGCCTTACTTCAAGGTAGCCATGAAGTAAGGACTGGTGCTGAAAGACAGGGGCGGTGTGGTTTAGAATTCTTTCAACCGGGCCTGGAGATTAGAAATAATAGACGTAGGAAATGCTGCAGAATGGGCCATGTTTATTAAAATTATTTTTTTCCATAATACCTTTGCAATTGTAACCATAGTAATTAGATCATCAAGATATGAATAGCCTTGGGATAGGAGTAACTGAATAAAATCTAATTACCAATTTCAGTAAGTAAAATAAAGGTCCTTGAGAGTTATGGAAAAGATTTCCTGTATTTAGGCTTGGGACAAATTAAGCAATTGATGTGTATTTTCCAGAATGTAATAGCCAATGTACTTTTAAGGTTTTCATAAATTTAGAATATTGCAAAAACAAAGAGTTTTTTAACCTCAATAAAGGAATTTGATGATGAATTTTTTAATTGAATAATAAAATGAGATTATGCTGATGCTTCATATATCTTATTTAAGAAATCAGTTAAGTTGAGTAAGAAATATAAATGAGATTTTCATAACCTTGGTTACCTGGATTTCAAAGACTCTGGTTTTTAGTTACTTTGCTATCTGTTCCTCAGTATGTGGAAGAATTTGAATTTATAGTGGCTTTGTTAGTGTCAATTAGTACATTTTTGTTAGTAAGTGCTGTCATGAATCAGGAGATAGAATTCTCACCTTTAAAGAGTTCATGTTCTACTAAGAATACACTTGTACTAGGGCATAGTATAAGACAGTAATAATAAAGGAATAAAAATGCTGGAAGAATCTAAAGAGCAGATGATAAACAATGACCTAAGAAGACTTCATAGAAGAGATGAAACTTTTAACACCTTTAAACAAGAAAGTAGCATTTGAATAAATAGAGCCCTAAATTAGTTTTTTGAAGTCACAACTTAATTTTGTGAACTAACATATTCCTGGTATTATTTAGCACTTGGGAATAATGTTGAGAAAAAAAATTGAGTTTTCTGGATATAAATCCCTCAATTATTGAAAAACTAATTATATTTCAAACCTGGGCTCTTTTGACCTTTGAAGGTAGTGCTGGAATAGGCTAAGAGATTTTAGGTATATTGTAAAGTAGTCATTTTGGGTTATGAGTATAAAGTATATAAATGCCTGGCTGTGTTCCAAACCTAATATAAATTTATTCCTTCTTCCATTACTTTATTGTATTTCCTTCTCTTCTCCCCTTCATGAATACTGTTATTAGAAGGAAGTATGTGGATTCAAAAAAGCTTTGTGAGTTTTTTAACAAATTTATTTTATTATGTGCAGTCTAAGACTGTATGTGGGATGGATAGTATTTTTATCATTTTCCATACTAAGATGATGATATTTTCTAGCTAAAGTGAGTACTATTTGTATCTAACTACAAGCCGTGAATGAATATGGAAAGTTGTAAAAGGTTTATAAAACTGAATTCTGTCTGTCATAGTCAATGCTGAGCAAAAATTTGATACGCCTGTTTACAATAATTTAAAAGCTTTTGTGTCAAACCACGTATTGATACAAAACTAAAGTTTAATTTTCACTCTCTTAAAATAATGTGGATTGTTAGTCTGCTCTTAATGAAAAGTTATAAAATGCTTTTCTTAACCATCCAAGTACTTTGTCTAGAAAACAAAGATTTTACATGAGAATAATGTCCTTGTCAATGTTTCTGTTGACCTTATCATCCCTTATTTCAGAAGACAAGCCTTCTTTTAACAGAAAACTGTTACAAAAGATTTGTTCTTTCACCTTGTTAAAAGTGAGGTGCCAAATAGTTTAGCATATTACATAGAAGGTGTTTAGGAAGTATTATCGTGATTAAAGGAAATTTCCTATTCTTTTTCTAGATAAATTTGTATGGGTTCAATGTTATGCAAATATTTACAGACTGTATAAAATGGCCAAAATCTTGACAATATTCTTACTGTCCAGGTTATATCCTGATACTGATTTGCTAGACAATGATACAATATTGTTAGACATGGTTCCAGTTATTTTTACATAAAGGCTACAGATCTTGGAAACAACCAGATTCATTGACAGTCACACTGCTTTGCTCTAATGCTTCTCTAAAAGTAAATGGGATCAGCTATAAATCATCTGCAACAAAAAGGGAATTAAAAAAAGCAAGACAAATACATAAATTATATTTTATCTGTTAATTAACATAACTGTTAAATATGTGAAGATGAAACAGAACAAAATCTCTGCTATGGTTTGTCAATATAAGTCAACTGTCAAATATTTTTATTTCTGAAAGTAGATTTCATAATAAATAATTTCCATTTATAAGAAATAATATTTCTTTTTATATATAATATTCATAAAAATAATATTTCATTTATAAGAAAATTAGGGCTTATATTGTAAGCTCTTACAGCAGATACATTTTCTCTTGAGCTTTACCTATTATTTCTAAATTCTGAGATCCTTTGCTGTTTGTAGAACCAGGTAGTTTCCTGGAACTTTAAGTACATTTGTGAGGTACCTAAATTACAAAATTAGTTCCCCAGCTCTGAAAATCAGTATTACTCTACACAGCAGCTGCTAAAGAAACTGAAAAAGTGATCAAACTCTGATTAGAGATGTGAATGAAGCTGATCTAATTAAAGCTAAGGTAGAACAGAATTCAGGGTGTTTCAATTTTGCTAAAGCTACTGGAATACAAGATACCAGAAATGGATTGGTTTTTACAAAGGGGATTTATTAGGTTACAAATTTATAGTTCTAAGGCCATGAAAATGTCCTAATTAAAGCAAGAGGATACCTTCACTCAAGAAAGGCCAATCACATCCAGTTTCTCTGTCACATGGGAAGACACATGACAATGTCTGCTGATCCTTTGTTCCAAGAGTTCATTGCTTTCAGCTCCTGATTCCAGTGGCCTCCCCTCTCTAAGCAATTGTGGGTCCTTTCTTATCTTCTCTGGGGCAAACTGTGGAATTTATTTCTTAGGTAAGCATATTCAAACAAGAGTATCTAGGTCAGCTCTTCAACATCTGTGCTTTCTCCAAAATGTCTCCATTTAAAGGACTTCAGTAAAATTATTAAGGCCCACCTTGAATGGGCAGGGTCACATTTCCATGGAAATAATCTAATCAAAAGTTCCTACCCACAATAAGTCAGCATCCACAAGGTTGGATTAAAAATTCATGGCTTTTCTGGAGTGCATTACAGTTTCAAACCAGCACACAGGGTAAAAGATTATATTGTCTGTATTTTAAAACTTTTAACTTTTGTGTGAGACCAATAGAAGAGATGCTTATTTTGCCCAAAAATAGCACACAGAAATTTAACCTGCCTAATCAGTTTATTTACACAATGTAATTCAGCTTTATTTGGCACATAACCTAGAATAAAAAATAAAATCTTAATATTCTATACAAGTTAATGTTATTCCTTGATTCATTCCAGAGTATTTTGGACAGAAAATGAGAAAGCATTTGCAAAATCTTTTGAGGGACTGAAGAAGAAGTGAAACTTCCCCACTTGGGGAATTCCTGATACTTTCTTAAGCAATAGGGGCTCCTAATTTAATAAGTCAAGCCTATCATTTTGAGGCTTGCTTTTATGAAACTTATTCCTGTAATGCAAAGCTGAGCCCTAGCTGTAATTAATGCCTAAGTGCCATCCCCAGAGAACTCTTTTGTTGCTCAAGATGTGGTCTCAATCTCTAAACCAAACTCTGAGCTCCCCCCTACATGGGACATACCTTCCAGCAGTGTAACCCTGGCCCTGGAATAATGGGGCATGATTCACAGGGATGAGTTTGGACCTGGCATCCTGGTTGATCAAATGGGGAAAAATAAATAGAGTTCCAATGGCTAAGAAATTTCAAGTGGAGTTGATAGGTCATTCTGCAGGTTATTTTTATACAAACTACCATGGAATGACAAACCTTAACCATCAGTGTTCCTGGAAACCCTGAGGCATACTCTGGGCTCTGCAAAAGTTTGTTTTTCAGAAGACTTAAAGCCTCTGGATTGTTCCAAAGCCAGATAAGTTATGAAACCCAGAAATATGGGTCTCTCCAAGAATATCAACCAGTTTCATCCCTCTGCCCCATGATATCATGCCCATTTTTCAGCCTGAAAAAGAAGAGTCATTGTCCAGATATCCCTCAATATTGAGGGATAATTATCAAGTGAGGAGAAGGAGCTGTAACCCAGAAATTAGGATTTATGGGATATTATGGTTGTTGAATCATCATACAGAGATTCCTTTTTGACTTCTGGTACACTGGAGTAGACAGAGGGAAATTCCTGACATCTGTGAACTATAATCCAGCTGCCTTGGTCTCTTACAAGGGCGGTACAAGCTTTATCTTGTTACCTTTGTGACTGCAAAAACCTTATGACTAATCTTAACTTGTCAGATTAGTCTGACAAGTTTCAATTTTAGACCCTTGTGATCACTAAAGACAGCCCCTAATGTCTATTAATGAAGAGTTTTGTGTTAGCCCAGAACTAACCCACTCCAAGTCCAAAGTTATCTTGATAAAAAAACCTGGATCTATCCAAAATGGACCCACCTGACATGTGCAGCAGCTTAGACTTTAACCTAGAAGTGACTCCTACCTCATTATAAAAATCACTCCCATCTTTTCACATCTGGCATTTTCTTACATTCTGCAACTAAACGTGTAATCAAACATACATACTCAATTTTTAGAACACGTCTAATTACATCATCTAGAACCATTGTGCTCATTATCCTAAAACCTGTTCATCTTTTTATACTATAAAACGATCGGAATTAACAAACTTCGGGGAAACAAATTTTGGGGCTGATAGGCCATCTGATTTCCTGCTTAGCACCTAGCAGTAAACTTTTTCTCTCCTTGAAATGCTGGTGTCTTGGGAATTCGTCTTTTGAGTGCAGAAGGGCAAAATAATCGACTGCCTTTGTCTTGTTAACCAGAATAAGAAACCATAATGATTAAATTGTATAATTATGTAGCAAACCCTCTTTCTTTCCTGATTAAGGGTTTATGAAGTCCTCTTGAGCCTATATGTACCTGAGGATCCATTTACAGAACACCAAAATTGCTGGCTTAAAAAAATATACTGGATTACAAAAGCCTACTTTAAAGAAAGCAACTACTTATTTGTTTTGACTCAACAGTGTTTAATAGATTTTTTCCCCCTTGGAATTGTCTGGTTGTTTTAGCACTGTGCAAAAAAAAAAAAAAAGACTTAGTCTGTTCATGTATAATCCGAACCAAGGAAGGAAAATAAAGTATGCGTTTTCTTATTGAAAGGAATGAAATATCATTTCCCTAATTAATGTCATCATAATTCTTTACTTGAATTGCTGAACATGTAAGCTAATATGATACGAAAAGGTTTCTTTTTTGTGTGAAGGAAATGTCTTACACTAAAGAACATTTTCCATATTTACAAACAAGTACTTGAGATTAATTTCTGTACATTTCCCTCAATAACACTGAGCAAATTCACATGGTAAAATTGAACTAATTTTCAAGTAATTTTATCATAACTCTCGTAGCATTAGATTTGAGAACAGCGTTTTAGGAATTTTTTTCCTTAAGTCACAATAAACTTTTCAAATATTTCAGTTGTGCCAATTGTGGTGTTAACCACATGGGCTTCACTTCATTATTTTTTGTTTAAAAATAAAATTCAATACCTCAGTGTCCATTTAGAGCCATAAAATGGGACCTGGAGAACTGAAATTTTTATTTGTGTAATTATCATTTTTTTTCTTTAACCAAAGAACTTCCTCTCAGCAAAAATCAGGGACACATATTGAATATAAGATATGAAGTGGACACAAATTTTATTCTGCAAATAAATGGTAATTTAATTACAAAGTACAAATGCAGATTCAAAGCCAAAATTATCTCATTATGCCAGCCAATGTTTTATGTTAAAACAATCTTTCTGCAGGGGGAAAGGAGGGTTGGATATTCAACAACTCCCAATGTTCTAGAAATGATTATTTAACTATCATCTAACCACTCCTGGCTCATTCTGCAGGGCAAATGAATATTCAAAAACTTCCAAGTTCTAGAAAAGATTATATAACCATAATCTAACCATTCCTTATATCACAAAAAGCTGCTTTGCATGCTTTAAGTAATACTCCTATCCAGATGTTATATTTGAAAAATCATTCGGTCAAAATTCAAAGGAATTTACTCCTTATATATGAACATGTATCAGCAAAGCATCCTAATTTTGATTACGGTCTTCACCTTAGTTATTACTATTTTGGTACTCAAAATAGTATATTAATAGAGTAGAAGATACTGTGTTTGAAGTTGTATGTACCCCAGAAAATATGTTCTTAAATCCAATACCTTCTAATGGATGTGAACCCATCGTAGGTAAGACTTTTGATGAGGTTACCTCAGTCAAGAAGATGGGCTCACCCCAGTCACACTAGGGCTTAATCCTGTTATGGGAATCCTTTATAAGCAGAATGAAATTCAGACAGAGAAAAGAAAAAAGAAAAAAAACAGGAAACAAGAAACTGAAACAGAACCTGAAGGGAAGGAGAAGACCAGGAGGTGCTGCCATACAACTTGCATTATGACAAGCTGATGACCAAAGAAATCTGGCAGCCATTCCAGGATCACCAGTCCTCAGGGAGAAAGCATCACCTTGTCACTTTGATTTGGACTTTCTTTTAGCCTTAAAACCGTAAGCTAATAAATGCCCACTGTTTATCCTGACCAATTCCATGCTATCGGTTTGAACAACCAAGAAAATGAAACACAAGGGAAAGAGAACAGCTTTTGTACAACTTTTTAAAAGTGCTGACCATTTGTTATTTAGCACAAATTGAAGATTTAATGAAAAATTTTGAAATTATTTTACTGCACTTGAGAATCTTCAGTAATTATAATGTTATCAGTAATAAATTGATGAATCATCTAGAAATACTATTGTGATAAAGTAATTTCTTAATAGTACGACAAATGCAGTAACTAATTATGAAATGTGTACTTTGATTTGACAGTAGGACTTTTTGAAACATTTTTTAATTTTAAAATATAACATATATTCAAAGCAAAGAAAGAAAAAAGCAGTCATTTTCAAAGCACACTTAACAAGAAGTTACAGAACAGATCCCAGAGTTTGTCATGGACCACCATTCCACCATCTCAGATTTTTCCTTCTAGCTACTCCATAAAACTGGAGGTTAGAAGGAACATTAATACAGTGATTCAGCAGCTATACTCCTTTGTTAAATCCTACTTTCTCTGTTATACCACTTCCTTCTCCTTTAATCCTTCTCCCAATCTCTAGACATCTTTGGGCAATGCCCATTCTGACTTTTTCATGCTGAAAAGGGGCGTCCACACTAAAGAATAGCTGGAAGACATTAATTGATAATCCTGGCAAGCTGGTCCCTTTGAGTTTCAGTATTTATCTGAGCTAGGACCCTCCAAGAATTATAGATTCCAGGGAGGCAAACCTAGTACATGAAACCTATATGGAGTCTCAGTCCGTGCCCTAGGTATTCTTAAGAATCAACAGGAGTGATGTTGATGGGGTTTAGCGAACCATGGCAATTATCACTATCTAACTGAAGCTTGCATAGGAGTAGCATCCAGAACAGCCTCTTGACTCCATTTGATCTCTCTTGGCCACAGATGACTTAATTTATTACACTTCTTTTCCCCCTTTTTTCAGGAAGATTCCAAGGTGCCAGGGCCAGACTCATCCCTAGGCATCATGACCTACGTTGTTAGGGAGATTTTCATACTTGAATGGCTTGTACCATGTGGAGGGGAGAGCAATTATTTTCTTTGCAGAGCTGGACTTAGAGAGAGAGAGTGGGGCCACATGTGAGCAACAAAGAGGCTTCCTGGAAGCAACTCTTAGGCCCTGTTATGGGTAGTCATAGCGTCCCCCTAAAGAAATGTTTCATAAGGGCAAGCCTCAAAATTCAGGACTTGGTCCATTTTCTTAGGAGTCCCAGTGGTTGAGAGGTTTCCCAGATGGGAGAGTCTTACAGATGTATATATTTGTTTTCCCTTCAGATACTCAAAGGACTCTGTCCATACTTCATTCATTTATTTTTTATTTTTATTTTTGCTGTGTGCATGGCGGGGTTTACATTTCATTCTTTTCCATATGAGTATCCCATTATTGCAGTACCATTTGATGAATTTTTGTTCGTGTTTTCTTTCTTTCTTTGCTTGTTTGTTTGTCCTGGGAAGTGCATGAGCCAGGAATCAAACTCAGGTCTTCTACATGGCAGGTGAGAATTCTACCACTGAACTACCCTTGCACCCTCCTCTACCAATGCTGTTTTAATTATCAACCCACCATAGTCTATGATGTATCCTGGTATTATATTAAGCTGTACAGAATTACAAGGCCTTGTTCCTGTTCTGGACTGCAGGAATTTGGGTTGTTTAAATAAGCTATATATTTGTTGTTACAGAAAATTTAGGTTCCAGACATAGTAAATCACCCTGCCTTTAGTCTCATACAGTAGCTGAAGTTCTAGAGTAATACACGATTATCTTTTATCCTGCATTCTAATATACCTTACACCCAGTCAGTTTGGCTTCATTTTAAACTCTAATTGAGGCCTTATCTCTTTTTCTGTTCCTTTAACTATTATATATAGCTATGATAGCATGGCTTTAATTTTTTTTTATTAGAGAAGTTGTGGGTTTACAGAGCAATCATGCATAAAGTACAAGATTCCTGTATACCACACCACCACCAAAACTTGCATTGGTGTGGAAAATTTGTTACAGTTGATGTAACACTTTTTTGTAATTCTAGCATTTTTTTAACAGTAGTTACATTTTGTTACAATTGATGAAAGATTATTAAAATACTATTATAACTACTGTCCATAGGTTACATATTCCTGACCTAGTGTTATCATTTTTCATAGCCTGACTTAATATGTGAAAATATATTTAATAGAGAACATAGACTGACAGAAAACTTAAGAGTACCTTTATAGATCCCCTGGAAGCCAGACTAATTTTCATTATCTTTGTAGACCCTGCTCACTACATGCCTGCCTTAACAGAACAGGCAATCCCAAATGAATTAGTTATCAGAGCTCCTTCATTGATAATGTGATTAATGTGTCAGGATTTTTATGCAATTAAATATGCACTAGAGATTAAGGCTCAGTGGATACTTTTTATACAATGCCATTTATAATCAAGGCCTTGTTTGGTCAATATATAATTAAATTATAGTATCATGGCAACAATAACTACTATAGATACAGTTAAAATACTTTGCACAATTAAGAGGATAAATTCCAGCTTCCCGTTGGAAAATTGCAGCTGTTTAAATTTAAATTAGTAGGCATATCTCTCAAAAACTGATAGAGAGAAACAAGGAGAGCAAATAAAATTAGCAACAGCCTGTCTCTAAAGCATAACTAGAGGACGGAGAATACAATAAAGCCAAATTTGCATGAAATTGTGAAAATAAGCATTTGCAAGCAAGGAGGAGGGCTCTGAGCTCTCAACTGAGAAGGCATTTCTTAAATATCTGACTGGAAAATACAGAAACACTTGATAGCACTCTTTGTTGGTGAGCTTCCAGGAAATAGCAGTTGCATAAATTGTCCGCAGAAGTACAAAACAGTTAGCACCCACAATGAGACAAAAGAAAGCATGCTAATAAATTACTGCATTTATTATATGATCCTCCAATTCTTTCTCTAGGGATCTAACTTCAAGTTACACTTCCACATATACAAAGCAACATCAGCACAGAGACATTTACTGCTGCATTATTTGTATTTGAAAGGTTATTAAGAATAAAATGTCCATCGATATAGGGGCTAGTTGGATATATATTATGGTACATCAATATACATGAACAAGGAAGATATCACCCACTGATAAGGAGTGATTTTTCAGGATATATTTTAAGGTCCAGAACAATATTTACAATAGATAATTTTATGGCAAGAAGAACAGAGAATTAAATATGCATAGATTTGCTTTTTTTTCAAAAAGAAACATTATAAATATAAACCATAAAACAACTAAAATTATTTAAAACAGGTGGCAAAAATGGTCATGGCTGAGAAAACAGGGAGTGAAATAAGGATTCTGAGTATTCCCTTTGGTATTCTAATTTGGTACACTATAAATGCTAACATATTCACAACTAAAAGTAAAATAAAAGGAAGATTCTAAATACAAACATTAGAAACTATTTTAAATAAGTCAATTTAACCTTAAATTGATTCTAAAGCCTAAATAAGCAATAAATAAACTTCAATCAATAATTTTATTGCTGACAATATTTTGGTAATAATTATGAAGTTTGAATAATTTTGAAAATATTTAATGTGTATATAGATAAACAAATAAGTAAACATGGGAGGGGATTATTAGAAACTAAGATTGTCAATGAAGAAAAAAGAAATACAAAAGAAAGTGAAATAAATCAAGGAAATGCTATAATGCAGAATTTGAATAAAAACAATAACCATCAAACTTCATCAAAATTATAAATGTTTGTGCATCAAAGGACATTATCAAAAAAGTGAAAAGAAAAGCTACAGGCTGGGATAAAATTTTTGTAATTCATATACCTGATAAGGGTTTATCATCCAAAATATATGAAGGACACCTACAACTCAACAACATAAAGACAACCTAATTTAAAAAGGGCAAAGGGCTTGAACAGACATTTCTGCATAGATACACAAATAACAAACAAGCACATTGAAACATGTTCAACATTATTAGATGTTAGAGAAATGTGAATCAAAACCACAAAGCGATATCACATCACATTCACTAGGACGGGTTAATAATAAAAAGAAAAAAAAAGATAGGTGAGGAAAGGGAAAAAAAGAACTCTTATGCATGGCTAGTGGGAATACAAAAAGGTACAGCTGCTGTGGAACACAGTCTGGCTGTTCCCAAAAAAATTAAACATAGAATTACCATATGACCCAGCAATTCCATTCCTAGGTATATATCCCCAAAACAGAAAACAGAAAAACCAATATTCATGTCAACTTAATCAGAAAAGCTAAAATAGTGATTGCAACCCAAGTATCCATCAACAGATGAATGGACGCCTTAATCTGGACATTTTTACAGCCTTGCCTTAATTTGTACATTTGCACGGCCTCACAACTATAAATTTGCAACTTAATAAATTCCCTTTTTAAAAAACAGTTCTGCTTCTGGTATATAGTATTCCTGGCAGCTTTTAAAAACAAAAACAACATGGAATGGAAAACAGTGGAAAGATGAGAGAGATATTTGGACACGAGACTGTTCAGGGCACGCTGACTGAGTGGATACATAGGACAAGATGCTGGAGGAGTCAACAATGTGCGGTCTACACATATAACGGAACATTGTTCAGCTGTAAAAATGAGTGATACTCAGATACCTGATACAAAATGCATGGAACTTGAAAACATTATTCTAAATGGAATATGCCAGATAGAGAAGGACAAAGAATAGGATTCCACTTACATGAAATATCCACCATAAGTGAATACAGAAAGACAGAAAGTAGATTAGAGGTTACCAGGGGCTGAGGGGAAGAGGAAATGGGAGGAGATGCTTAAGGGTTACAGAGTTTCCGTGTGGGGTGATGACAATGTTCAGGAAATAGCACTGATGGTTGCACAATGGGAATGCAATTAATGTCACAGTGGAACTGATTAATACGCCAAATTTTATGTGTGGACATGTAACACACAAATCCATACATATATATGTGTGTGTATATTATATCACAATTTTTTTTTTATTAAAGAGAAAAGAAAGAATGAGAGACAGAGACAAGAAATCGTTATTGCCGCTATTGGAGGGATCACTGAACAACTCCTTACTCTGAAAGTTGGTAATTAAAGAATCAGCATTAAACTTTGATCTTGCCTTTTTAAAAGGAACTGTAATGTATCTCCAGTTGATACAGGAAATCTCGCCTTTATAGAATAATGGTCATTAATAAGCGTAATAGAAAATCACCATTTTTTCAACTTCAATGAAAAAACATGATCCAGAAGGAGCATTGATAAATGGTGAAGCCATTAGGTAAAAATCTGTTGGAACCAGTAAGTTTTCATGATGCCAATGTCTTGTTATTTGTAAAAAAATAAATAAATTAGTCTTAAAAATAGGGAAGTTTGTGAGTTACTGCCTCAATTATGTGAGAAATTTACTATTATTAATAGTGGGACTACCTGATGTTACAGACAGGCTGGCATACTCTATGGCTGAAATTCATGTCAAATGTAAATGATTCTTAACAGTTCAAAACAATTTGAAAAAAACACACTTACAGATAAAGAATATAGGGCAGGCTGCTGTGGCTCAGCAGGCAGAGTTCTCACCTGCTATGCCGGAGACCCAGGTTCTATTTCCAGTGCCTGCCCATGCAAAAATAATAATAATAATTATATATATATATAAAATTATGGAATCTGGGTGATGGGTATATGCTATTTACTATGCTATTCTTTCAACTTTTCTCTGTTTTTAAAAGCATTCATTAATAAAAATTTGGAGAAAAATCACAGAACTCAATAAACTAATCTAGAACAATGAGAGGCCCATCTGGACGGTGCTGACAATGAGTGGATTTTGTGAATAGCTCTCTTGTTGTAAAAATGTCATTGTGGGAACTTTTGCCTCCCAGAGTTGTCACTCTGAAATGCTGCTACTGCTTGACAGCTTACTTAATTTAGGTTTGTTCTCTCTGTCACCATCTGGCCGATTTAGTGTGCTGTGTAGAAGAGAAAAAACACAGACTGTGGAGTGAGACAGAGCCCCATCCAAACCCCAGTCTTGCTATTGACCGCCTGTGTCCTGTTCCTTAGAGGATGACTCACCATTCAACAATCTGTCACAAGTTAAAAATCTCAGTGTCATCCTTGACTCTTTCAGCTTCTCATCCCACATATCCACTCAATCAGCATGCCCTGACCAGTCTCTTATCCAAATATCTCTCTCATCTTTCCACTGTTTTCCATTCCATGCTGTTTTCATTTTTAAAAGCTGCTGGAATGCTGTATACCAGAAGCAGAATGGCTTTTTAAAGAGGGAATTTATTAAGTTGCAAATCTACAGTTCTTAGACCACGAAACTGTCCAAATTAAAGCAAAGCTATAAAAATGTCCAAACTAAGCATTCATGGAAAGATATCTTGGCTCAAGAAGGCTAATGATGTTTGAGGTTTCCCCCTTAGCTGGAAAGGCACATAATAACATCTGCTAGCTTTCTCTCCAGGCTTCTTCAACAGCTTCTCTGGGGACATTTTCTTTATGCATCTCCAAAGGTCTCTGGCTGTGTGGGCTCTGTCGGTTCTAAAGCTTTTTTCAAATGGTTCCCTCTTAAAGGGACTCCAGTAAGCAACCACACCTGAATGGATGGAGATACATCTTCATGGAAACCATCAAATCAAAAGTTACTACCCACAATTGGGTGGGTCACATCTCCATGGAAACAATCAAAAAGACCCCACCCCACAATACTGAATAAGGATTATAGGACATGACTTTTCTGGGGTACATAATAGTTTCAAACCCATACAATGGCTATATCCTTAATTAACAGCATTCACCTTAATTAACAGCATTCACCTAGTCAACAGTTAATCCCTCTCTCAGGTTCCAGTATTAGAACATCCAAAATATCTTCCATAATAGGGTCAAAGTGAACTTTACTTGAAAATTAAATTTAAAAACATTATAACAACCATCAATTCCCATTGCATGGTTCTTTACTGCATTTTGCGTACCTTAACTCGGCTTATAAAACCTTTATATCCAAAAGCTGATTAACTACCCAGCCTTTTCTCTCAGCCACCGACTGCTTAGTTATGAACGCACAATTTCAAGCAGTTTCTCTTAAGTATCATTCTTTTTTCTCTTGTCTCTAAAATATTTGAACAAATTGTCTGTTCTCTATTCCTTGAAAACTCCTCTCTCTTCAACTTTCCTGAATAATTATTACTATTGTCTCAGGTGTCAGCTTGTGTATCATTACCTGCAGGAAAAAATTACTTGACTTCTTATAATATAAGGGTAGGGGACTGACCAGGTGCCCCAAAGCATCACACATTTCTCCATAAAAACACTTAATACATTAATTGGGAACATGCCTATTTATCTGCATTCTTTTAGGCCTACTTTCATATTTTTTTTGGTCCCCATAAATTTCATCAATCTGTGGTATGCAAGAGCTGAAGCCTTGGAAATGATTGCATGTGTAAAAATGTTATTTCATTTATTTTCAGTTCCTGCATTTGAAATGCATATTATTAATTTGGAGATGGTTTCATGATGGAATCAATGCTAGGTAATGACCATCTAAATTCATTGTACCAGAGACTCAATAATGATAAGTCCTCTACCTCTCATTGCAGGGCTACCTGAAACTGTAGTTATCATTCAGTTAAAACTGCTTAATATTCCAGCATAATTAACAGTGGTTTTATCATTAATTGAGATAATGTTCCTTTAGATTTGAACAATCTGCAGTTACATATGAGTTTTTCAGTAAATACTAATTTCCTTTGGCTCTCTTTCCAGATCAAAAGTTTGTAGTCATCCTTGATTCCTCCCCCTCCTTACCCCCCATGCCACATCCTGTAGGTTCCTCATTCGTCTTTAGCATATTTGTGCCCTCCTTTCCTTAAGTTCTCCTCACTTCACAGATAGAGTAATCTTAAATCATTCTGGTTGGTCTCCTACCCAATCATCCTGTATATATATCGCTGCCAGATGAATCATTATAAGATATCAATTTATAATCACTAATGCCCCTTTCATTCACATATCCAATGATAGAGAAAAATATGAACTTCTCAGCATGTCCTCCAGATCCTCTATGATGTTAGATCTAATGTTTATCAGAAGTTGAGTCAAAGTAGGCAGCTCAATACACTCGACACAAGTCTGACATTCTTATGTCATTTTGCTCACATCAGATCTACCTTTCTCCCCCAACTGATTTAAGATAACTTTTCCATCTTGGACTATTTTTTTATTCATTTATTTTTGCATGGGCAGGCACGGGGAATCGAACCTGGGGCCTTCCAGCATGGCAGAAGAGGATTCTGCCACTGAGCCATCATCACACCACCTCCTCTTGGTCTATTGTAAGAACACCTCTCCAATCATCAAACTCTCTGGCATTACTCCTCTAAGAGCCACTATTATTAAGAGTTGATGCCATTTATTTCCACTACAAATATTTAACACCATTGGAACTACAGCTTTTTTACACACATGAGCTATATTCAAATAGCCTGTCAAGAACAAGACGATGTTATCAATCTCTTCACATCCCTGATAACAATCACAGCACGATATATACAGAAACCCTCGGTAAGCACTTTCTAAGGACAAAAAGAGGTCTCAGCATGATGGCTGATACACATGTGAAAATCATAGTTCTATCTCCACGCTTGTTAAATATTGAGTGACTACTGCTGCAAAATGATCAGTGATTAAAACTTCTTTAGCAGTTATTGTTAAAACATTTACATCACAGATCCCTGTATTACCCTAAGGTCTTCGGGTTGTTTTTCACGACTGATTTTATGCCTGTTTCTGTTTCTCCAGATCTGACCTGCTTTTTTCCTCAAGCACACCTCACTCTCCTGCCTTGACCACAGTGCTTCTACGAATAAAGAGAGCAACTGAGCCTAGTGCAGCATCAAAGCCCTACCTGTCCACAAATATCTGAGCACTGAAGCAGGCATTTCCAGTAGGTTCACCTTCATCCCATGAGTGGGAACCTTATTTTGCAGAAATTATTCAGAATAATGCATATTGATTGTGAGTTAATAAACAAAAACATTGTCTAACCATTAATAATGTCTCTTTTCAGCTCCCCTAAAATTGCTTATTTCTTCCTTTCTTTCTGCAAGATGGTGTCTCCCGTTTGATGCACTGAGTAGAACTTCAGAGCTTCCTTTGAAATCAGTGTTTTAAAGGAATTTTAAAAATATGTGGTGAATTAATCATTTTTATGTCCCTACTAGCATCCCTACAGATGCACCCTGATATGCTCAAATCTATATATTTTGCAAAACAGTCTACTGATCAACAAATATCTTATTTATTATGTATGAATGTCAGACATATGCAAGAAAATATAACAAAGGCTTGAGGAGAAGGGATAAAGCACAACTGAGAATGCCAGAGGCCGTGCTTTTTTAGAGATTTCTTTGAAATCTCTAATTTTTTAAATGTTTGACTAGTATTGACTACTTACAAGATGCTTCATATCATCACATCATTTAAGTAAAAATATGCCATTCATAGAATACCTACTATGTGTTCTACACTTGGAAGTTATATGTGTATTTAATTTCTAATATTCAAAACAGTCACACAACATCACATTCACTTGCCAAGCATACAGAGCTGCCCAGCAAATGGCTTACCTGTCAACAGAAACCGAATATGAGGATAAAATCCACTTACTGTAATTTTTAAAGTTTATTTAATGTATATGTGAATTCACAGGCAAAATTTTAAATTGCACTCTGTATCTGTGTATTACAATAAATCACACACACACACAATTTTTAACGACATATTTGAAAAACCCACTTTCCCTATTCCGTTCCCCTTTGTCTTTCAGAGGTAACCACTCTAATTTTCTTTCCAGTGAAAATGTTTACACATTTACCAAATATTTGCGTTAATAAATATTATTTAGGGTAGCTATAAAAGTTTTTAAACATGTAGAAAAGGTGTCCTACAGTATATGTTGCTCTGTAACTACTTTTCTCAACCTTGTTATCACAATTTAGATGTATGGAAAATTACGTAACAGGAGACTATTGGGACCTGTGTAAACCCTGAGCTTGGGAGCAGATGTGCTGGCCCGGTGCCTAGGATGGTAAAATTCATCCTTAGCAGACAGTGGTCTGCCCGTAATTTCCTTCACCCTTAGCCCTGAGCCCAGACAAACAGTCCCAGACTAAATATGCAAATTCAAGGCACTTGGCTCAACCCTGCTACTTTATCTGTTCCCAGTGAGGAAGGAATGGTATCCTTCGTTTTGTGGCAGAAGAAGAGGCGTGAGCACATCTCCCTATGTCAGCCAACTGTGTTGAGATTTGTTTGTCACAGGGGACTAATAAACAGTGTTGACGTTGACCTTGCTTTGTCTGTTTTCTGAGTAAACCTATCCAGTGCCTGTGTGAGTCAGTCTGCTGGCGACTTCCACACGTGCAAAACCATGGGGTGGGCTGGGACCCTAGCACCGCTAGGTGGCAGGCTTTGGCATCATCTGGAGACCCTCCACGCAGTGAGAACCACCCCTCCTTGCCACCAGAGGTGATACTAGGAGAATCTCCTTCTGACAGATAATTTGGCACAGAGAGCAGGATGCTAATAGTTTAGCAGATGAGTAGGCTGCCAAAAGGAGATGTGTAGAGAGATAGCCCTCTTTCATTTTAACAGCTGTATAATATTTCATTGCATGAAGTTGACACAATGCATGTAATCTTCTAGAACACAGGCTCTGAACTTTTTCTAGTTATTTTTTTTCCTATTTCATACAAAATTGCTCTTAATCATTCATAAACAAGCACATTCTGGAATCTTGGTCATTTATAGGATTTTGCTATTACAGTGCCATGAGACAATGTTTTACACATCTTGTTACAAGTACAATATATTTCTTCAGTACACATTTTGAAATGCAATTTCTGGATCACAAGGCATGAGTATTTTCAAATTCTCTAACCAAATTATATAACATGAGAGTTTTTGGAAATCCACATACCACATGACATCTGGGATTACTGCATTTTTAATTTTTTAATCTTATAGTTGTGAAATGACATTTCATTGATATTTTAAATTCCATTTCCCTGATTACTAGGGAGCTTGAGCATAACTGATAAGTTTGTTGGTCTTACACATTTTTGCTTTAGTGGACTGCCTGTTAACACCAATGGACTTTTTTCTCTTATTAATTGAATTCTATATATAATGAAACAAATCCCTTGTAAGTTACATTAATTGAAAACATATTCTCCCAGCTCATTCTCTGTTAGTTAACTTGATTTATGGGATTTTTGCTGAAAAAAAAATCTATAAATATGAAGTCATTGTAACATGGTCAAATTCCAATCTGATTCTTCAAGGGTTTCTAATTTTTAAATTTGGTTTTAAAACTTCCCCTCTGAACATTTATGCAAATATAATCATGTTTATTTTTTCTGAAAGTTTTTTTTTTCCTGAAAACTTGTATAAGATAGGGATGTAACGTCTTAAATTTTGCATAAAGAAAGCCAACTATTCTGTCATAATTAATCTCTAATGCAATAATATTAACAGCTAATGCTGATTGAATGTCTTGTTCCACACATACATCTGATTCTCCTGTTCCTTATGATGAGCATAAAGTTACCTGGCTGATCTACCTGCCGAAGCCTTTAACCTACGATGCTTAGCATCTCCCTCACTCACCATTATCAGCAATCTATCACCAAATCCTGTGACTTTTATCTCCTAAATGGCTCTTGATTCTATTTACATCTCTCCCTCCAAATTGCCCGGCCAATTTTGCAAAAGCAGGCCACCTGGGCACCCTGCAACTACTCTGATTCCTCTTCAATCCGCTTTCCACATTGCGGCCCAAGTGATTTTTCAAAACATGAATGTGATCACCTCATGGTTCCACCCCCTCACGGCACTCCAAATCTCTCACGGGATAAAGAGAAGCCCCTCAGCGTGACCTCAAGGCGGGACCATCATTGCCACATTCAGACTCCTCGGTCACTCAGCCCAGCCTTCACCCCTCATCTTCATCGCTCCAGGCAGGCTGCCCTTCTCTTAGAGCTCCCGGCTCTTCTGTGCTCTCCCTCTGCTCATGTTGTTCTCTGTTTGAACAGAGCAGACTTTCTGTACTTCACCTACTTAACTTCTACTCTTTCAATCATAAAAGCATCAATTCCTCAGGGACATTCTCATGGATGCCTCTATGTAGGTAAATTCTATTTCTTTAAGTTCTTGTAAATTGCCATCCTGGCCTCCTGGGTATCTTCTCTCCACGTTCAATCAGACATTCTTCCATGTGATTTTTTATTATGCCTGTATGTTTCACGCCCCCCCCTCCAGCCCCCACATGAAATATAAGGTCTTTGGGGGCAAAAACTGTGTCTGACTGCTGACCTCTGCACTCCCAGGGCTCAGCAGACACTAGCACACATTTCTTTTTCTACACCGGATGGATAAAATGTGAACAAAAACAAATAGCAATTTATTTCAAAGTTTTGTTTTATGGATCTAATGTAACAATATGTCCTGTTAACATACTTAACACACGACTGGTATTCCATACTATTCCATATTATTATTATAAATAATAATAATTTATTATTATTGCCATTGTTTTAATCTTATCACTCATGTAATACTAATTTTATAACTTCCACCACTAGTACTATTACCTTTGTTGTAATTATTCATTTTCAAGGAAGAGAAGAAGTAGTGAAATTTATTCTGATAGCAGCGGAAATGTGCTCATGATTTAGACTGTCTCATTTAGAGGAAGATCCAGAAATTTTAATATTTGTTATTCACAAGGAAAAAAGCTTCTGAAGCCAAGACTTGAAATATACTGTTTCTGTTTATGTTCAGTTTCTAAAAGAGCAAAAAAATACAAATACATATGAAGAAACAGATGTTTACATCCATAATATACTCAAAATTATTTTCTAATAAGTGTTTTTGGGAGTTTACATAATACCTATGCCTACAACAATGGATGGCTATAGATAAATTACTAAAGCATGGTTTATTTTGTTTAACTTGTTTCAGCTGGTAATAAGCATTTGTAACTCCAGTATTGTTAATAGTAAAGTGAGGTAAAGTGAAAGTGAAACTAAATGTACACTACCAGGTTTTAGGATCACATAAGAAATTGTATGTCAAGTCCAGAAGAAAAAAAGACTTTGATGATATTAACATTCAGAGAATTTAAACACATTAAAAACTTTCCATAAATCCAAAAAACAGCAACAATACAGTAGCATTTTTCATGTGCTTCACCCAATGACACGGCTATCAGAAGCTGAAAAGAAGTAACAACAGAACTACTACATAAATCTGGTATGATTAGGAAATCTAAGAGTCATGGCTCAGTCATCAAAGATAGTTTATGACACTCACCTCGATAAACAGATAAAACAAATTATATTTATTTTAATTGAACAGTAAAGTTTCATATTTAATGGCTTTCTAAACTAAGAGGTATACCTTTCACTGTGTTTCTCTATGTCACCATAATGTATTTGCATAACCAAAAATTACCTCAACTCTAAGAAAGTTCTGAAACCTGTTATCTTTCATGATATAGGTTCTCTATTTTCTTTACAAGTTTCAAGTTTCTATATGTCCCCCAGGGCCTCAACCTCTGCTTACCCCCACTTCATTTGTCTGTATCATTCTCTACAATATGTCCCATCTCATTGTTAAAGATGATATCACATAAATAAGTTTTCATGAGATTTCAGAAATGATACAGCTGGAAGAATTCACACTTTCTGATTATGTTTTTATAACTAAATGTTTCTCTGAGACAAGAAACAGAGAAAATCTATCACAGCAACTGAAAGAGAAATTACCAAGTGCCATATTCAGATAGAATTTTTTTATTACTATTTATTTGGCATAACATGAAACCAGTTGCAACTTCTCCATTTTCTGTCGAGAGCAGAAAGAATCTAGACATCCTGGATACAACATCTCTTCAACTTTTCACTTTAAAGTCCTTCGGTGAAGAAAGTGCATCAATTTTTTTTCTCTTCTCTTAACTCTTCACCTGCCTCTTAGCGACCATTTTACTGATCAATCCCCTTTATCTCACCACCTTGTCAGTAAAGAGGGGGAAGCAGTGGTGACACAAAGTTGAAAAGTTGGGGGTATGCAAAGTGGTGAGGAACTCTGATAGGTTTTAAATCACCTTCCTACCAATCCTTTGTTACCATGGAACACCAGGAGAAAAAAGTTGACTATTCATTCTTCCAATAACTGTATAATCCTTTCCTTGAAATGTACATTTGTAAGATTTAATTATTCCTGTGACATTCCCTTGTACATATTCCAAATTCTCCAATCATATTTTGGCTCTGAGGCCCACAAGCAAAATGCTTATGTGACTGCCTGATTGATTCTCAAGAGGAATAGATTAATTCACAATCTTAAACATCAAATTTATAATCACATATTGTCATATCTTAACCTTATCACATCCTCCATTTTCCCTTTCTTTATAATAAACACAATTCCACTTTTGCAATTCAAATGTAGATTGAAGATCAGGTTCAGGCCTAAATATTTATGATATGGCTTATTTGTAGTATTTTATTTGTTCAATACAAACTAATAGATTGACTTTTTTAAAGTTTTATCTCCTTATCTTTTATTATTGACATCTGAATTTCTATGTTTTATCTTAATTGTACATCTCAAGTGTTCAAAACAACTGTTGACTAACTCCATAGTCATCCTATGACATCTCTTTTTTGGGCAACTGGGCAAATGCATCTAGTCTGTAATTCTATTTTGAATGACTTACCATCATCCTCTATTTCAATAACAGAGATAGAAAGAGCAAATTTCAATAATGCTTTATTGTAGTAATGCAAACACAAAAGGCACCAGCCAAAGGCTTGCCCTTTCAACCAACAAATTTGTTTCAATACATCAGTCCTATTAGGAGCATACATAGACCCAATCTTTGACTGGTCATCTTTTCAACTCATCTTATCTTTAAATGTAACTTACTTTAAAACTGAAGGGATGAGAGGAGAGATGGGGAGGGAGAGAGACACAGGGCAGGACATATTCTTATTCCCTATGGTAAATCTGAGATTGGGCAAATGTAAGTGAAGACAAAATTTGTTTGTTTCTTCATTTCTAAATAACTCAGCAACATCAGAGGCTCCAAGGTCTTCTTGTTGGTCACTGATGTGGTGAGCACAGGAATTTCCCCTGGACCAAATGTTAATGTCATTTGAAGCTGGATGACCATGCAATACTAGTGATTTTAGTAACAGTAGTTAATCTGAAAAATAAGATTTTCCTAGGTGTTTTTACTGTTTTTCTTTTGTAAACAACACGTCTTTTCCTTCTTATAGACAATAATTTGCAAAACAACTGTGCTACATGAAATATATTCATCAAAGTGGTTCTTTTCCCCCATTCTGACAGTCAACAATTGAAAGAGCAATCTGTGTCAAATGCCATTATACTACCTAGGGTCTGTCAGAATAGACTGAACTGAAAATTAAGTTGAGAAGGAAACTTGAGAAAATTAAATTTAATAACAATTTTAAACATATGCAATTTATAATCCTGCATTTATTTTTCAAGTAAATGAAAAAGATAATAATCACTATCTAAATCCATTCCAAACCAAATATCCTTTCTTATTCTTGTATTTTATTTTTTTTCCACAATGAACACTATAACGGAAATATTAAGTAAAGATTTTCTTATCTATCATCAGTTCTGTGACATTAAAAGTTTCTGTGACGTTGACAAATATATTTACAATAAAACTCTTCAGGCGTTTATTCTGGAATACATGTAAATCACTCAATATAAATTGTTTATTTAATTGAATTAGTTTGTGATTATTTTTCATGTCATGATTGAACATCATGCTTTATATGCAGCTCAAAAAAGTGATGAACTTATTGCAGAAACCACTATAATTTTTGGAGCTCCTTAAAAAACATCAAGATTGGGTCTAAATGCTTAATACTAGGCCATCTCCAGAAATAAATAAAGACATATGATGACTTAAACTCATAAACTGTGAAGATTAAAACACACTTTATGAGCTCCCAGAATAAGCAGAAACAAGTATATTACATGTTTATTTACAGAAACACTTTCAACATACTGTTTTGAGAGACAGATAAAGAATAGAAATTAATTGCTCTATGTTTATATGAAAAACAAGCACACTTCACATAATAAATTATCAAATCATTTAAAGACCAAAACCTATAGGGCCAGAAATATTGTGTTCAAAATAAACATTGTAATATTTCCACCTCATTGTGCTCAAAATCCATTGCAGAATACACACATCTTGTTTTATAGAGTCAAGTTCCTACTGAGTGCTTTCAAGTATACTACATCATTTCATCTTGATTTTTATGATGTTACTTATAAAATCATTTCAGGAAATCAGGATTTGAGGATAGTACACATTTTATAAAGATAATTTATCACGTACTTAGCCTGTTTCATGCCTTGTAGCAGGCATTTTAGAGAGGTCACGGTTAATTCTCACAACAATGTTTAACAGCTATTGCTAATGCAATTTTACCCTATGGAAACTGAGCCATAATCAGATCTTGTAGCCTGCCCAAACTCATCAGCTACCAGATGACAGCCTAAGGGTATAAACTCAAGTCTATCCAGTGCTAAAACCTTTGTTATTTCTTCTGGCCATGTCCAGACGCCTCCAGGGATGAGGCTACAATCTAGGGACATGTAATTTAGAATTCCCCAGGATTAGGTGGGCAGTAACTGGACAAGCAAATAATAGAATCTAAATATCTCATTGAATGTTCTTCCACTAATGCATAAACAGTGTTTAGACATATTCAGAAAAGTTCAGCTAAGAGCAGATAACAGTATATTTTCTTAAGAAATATATAGTCATCCATTTGAAAATTAGAAAAGTAAACATTTCTAAGAATTCTAATACTTTAGCACAAAAGAGAAGTAATTTAAATCACAGGAGTAGACATCAAAAAATGTGTAAGGCTTTCTTCAACAGTTTCCAAATACTTTTCTTCGTATGTTCCATTGAAAACTACTGAATAACTACGCATTCCTCCACATATTTTTGACATGTAAAATCTTCACTCTATATTTAAATATTGTAAAAATAGACTTTCAGGAACATTTTCAACATTAATATTTTAAAATAAAACTGTTATAGAAAATTCTAATATAGTCAGCGTAATTTAAGTTTCATAAGAAATTGATTATGCCCATAATCCATGCAATAACAACGCGAATAATTTTTTCATTAACTTTGAAAAATGTACATTTTATTGCCGTCCTTGTACTTGCAATTTCATTTTACTTTATCTACAGAATTTTATCCTTAGGTAATATATTTTTTAAGCTTAAAGGATATTTTTTTATCACTCTACCAAATTTCTATGCAAAAATTTTAAGACCTGTTTTTCTTTCTGTAATAATAAGGAGCTAAACACTGAACACTTATTTGAACTGAGATGTGTAAAATTATTATTAAAATCCAATTTGTAAACGATAAATATAAAAGCAAAAACTTGAAAATGATTATCAAACATAGAAAGCTAAAGTTAAATTTTATAGAAAATGTTTCTCAATTAGATCAATCAAGATAAAACATTTTCTAAATATTTATAAATGAGAAATGCATGCAGTGCTAAAACTAATTGGTCCAGCAGCAACTAGCTTATAATTTTTTTATAGAGAGTAGAAAATACTAATTATTTTATGGATTGAAATAAATTTGTATTTGTTGTAATTGGAATCAAATAGTGATATGATTTGCTAAAACAGGTTTTAATGAATTTATTGACCAACACTCATCAAATCTGAAAATATCCATATAAAACTTCTAAAAAGAAAATTCTGCAAGCTGAAAAACCTCCCGGTTACATTTAAAGATCCGCTTCTTCATTTGCTGCTCAGAAGTGCTTTTGCTCTACGAAAAACAAGTCACAAGGATTAGTAAGTAAAAACAACTTTTTAGTGCTATTTATTGAGGCTACCTTTATTTACCTTTGTGCAATCTGTACCACCACATATCTTAATTTTAAGAAAACCTCAACATGGGCCAAAATACCATGTTTCTAATTCCA
Source organism: Tamandua tetradactyla (assembly GCF_023851605.1). Taxonomy (NCBI): domain Eukaryota; kingdom Metazoa; phylum Chordata; class Mammalia; order Pilosa; family Myrmecophagidae; genus Tamandua; species Tamandua tetradactyla. Next base: position 44,836,064 of record NC_135329.1, on the reverse strand, counting down.
TGTTTCACTCTCATAGAAACCTTTAAAAGCAGAAAAAGACAGGAAGTTCACAGATATATCAAATCCTGAGGCATCCATAAGGAGGTTTCTCCTTTGATGACTCACTATTGACACTTCTCAATTATTGACTTTCCTGGGCAATGCAATTTAGTAAGAATAGGAGAGGGGATGAGTATGCTTTGCTGTTTTAAATGGTGACTGAAAACACAGGTAGAGCAACGTTAGAAAAGATCTCATACAGAAGGTGAGAATTAGAACAACGTTTCCTTTTACTTATCTTGTACTTAACCCTCATAAAATCTTTGGGTACAAGATAAGTAAAGGAACCCATGTTGAGGTTTTTTTTTAAATTAAGATATGTGGTGGTACAGATTGCACAAAGGCAAGTAAAGGTAGCCTCAATAAATGGCAATAAAAAGTTGTTTTTCACTTACTAATCCTTGTGATTTGTTTTTAGTAGAGTAAAAGCACTTCTGAGCAGCAAATGAAGAAGTGGATCATTTAAGTATAACTGGGAGGTTTTTCGGCTTCCAGAATCTTCTTTTTAGAAGTTTTATATGGATATTTTCAGATTTGATGAGTGTTTAAAGATGGCAGTCCATGCCATCCAGGGACTCTCACGGCTAAAGCCACATGTATCTGTTCTAAAGCTTAGATTCTGATAATAATTTTCTCATTAATTGAGGTTCATTAATTGAGGCTCAAAATAAGGGAATCCCCAAGACCAATTCAGTGGTATCTTCTTGTTCTCCCATTGTAGCTCTGGTCTGACGAAGGTCCTAATGTCATGTTCTTCCAGGACGGGCAGCCTCTCCCTTGCTCTCCAGCCGGGCAATGCAAGGAACTCCAATCTCACTCCTGCTTCCTGAGCAGTTTAACAGCTCCAGACCAACACCCTCTCAGCTGGAACATGATAATCTTCCTGGACCTCTGCTCTCCAAGTCTGGCTGCTCACCAAGTCCAAGTTTTGGTGACATTTTGGAAAATTCACCCAATTTTCCAAACTAAGTTTCACTAATTAAGTTTGTTAGTGAGTTAGGAGATACTATTCTTTTAGAATCCATTATAAATGTTTGTGGGATATACATCCTATATTATAACTTTGTTGCAATATGAGTCTAATTTATTAGACATTCAGTTGCCATAAAAATGTATAAATATAATTACCTCAGAAAATTAGACTGATAGATATAGAACCTACTTTTCAGCAAGTAATTTTCTATGCATCAGTCTGATTATCTAATCATTTTAATCACTTTACATATATGTAAAATTGTGGACTGTATTTCTATTTTACCAAAGGAATTATTTGTCAACAAATTTTTGGCCATTTCTTTCAACTAGAATCTAGTCAGGTGCCTTTTGTCCCCAAACTGGCTTATGCGTTGAGATTAGCAACCTAAAAGTTTGTATTAATTCCTGCGTTCTTAATTACAATGAAGACTGAAAAACAAACAGTCATAAACCACTGCAAAAGCTTTCAAGCGTAGTCTGCCACATCATGGGGTCTTATGTCCTCAGTCACATCTGATCCCATGAGCATCGCTTGAGGGAGGTATCATTCTCATCTTACAAATGACTCTGCCAAATCTCAGCAAGGTCACCCAGCTAGTAAGCAATGGAGCAAAGACTCAAACTCACCTGTTTGCATCCAAAGTATGTGCATTTCAAATCCAAAATGGTTCAGAATAAAAATGAATCCCTTAGTTTGGATTCATTCAAAGTATTCAAAAATGCTTTACAAAGAAAATAATATATAAACTGACACGAAATTAAAAACGGGGTAAAAAGGAAGAATATCATTTCTCAGGCTGCCAAACAGCATGAGCAAAGGGAGACATTTTAAAATAAAACTGAAATATGTGAGTCATCTAAATGCATAAAAATATGATTTCTCATACACGCAATGTCACATTCCTTTAAGCAACTCAGAGACAGATAATTTATAATGTTTTAATTTCATAATGATATATTTAATATGAATTTGCATGCAATAAATCATAAGTTGTAATTACTGCTGACATCTTCATTGGTAAATCTAAGGGAATATTTGAAGCAATCCATTGCTTGAAGTTTGTTAGTGAGTTAGGAGATACTTACTCTTTTAGAATCCATTATAAATGTTTGTGAGATATACACCCTGTATTATAACTTTGTTGCAATGTGAGTCTAATTTATTAGACATTCAGTTGTCATAAAAATGTATAAATACAATTACCTTAGAAAATTAGACTGATAGATTTAGAACCTACTTTTCAGCAAGTATTTATTAAAGTTAAGAAACAACCAGACTTCTACTTACTCTGTGATTGATGGCAGTATTAGATATCAATCAATGGTATAACGTGCAAAATAATTTTAAGGAAAAATAGTGCAAGGAATCTTGTATGGTTACACATATACCAAGCCAGAAACAGTGTTTTAAAAGTTCAATATTAAAAGGGTGGAGGGAGAGATGTACGTGAATTCATATTTCTTAGAACAAGAGCAAACATATGAGGTCGATATCCACTTTACAAACACGGAGTATAAAGTTTGGAATATTTAAATAATTTGATGAGGCTACACCATCAGTAAGTAGTATTTAAACTCGAGTCTGACTGACTGAAAATAAATTTCTGGAAAAGACATCACACAAAGTGGGGGAATCTATTTGTCACACATAAAAGGGACAAATAATTGTTAACCACTAATATGTGGAAACTCCCAAATACAAATAAGACAATCAAAGACTAGAAAAATGAGCAAAAATATGGATAGTCATGTCATAGAATAAAACATTTTAAACTCTAATAATAATCAGATTAATGAGAATTAAAACCACAACTAGATACTATCTTACACACACTCGAGTTGGCAAAAATAAAGTCTGACAATATCATGTGTTTCTGGACGTAAGGCAATGAGTACATCTTCTACACTGCTAATAGGAGTGTAAAACCAGTCTGGAAAACAATTAATCATTATCATGCAAAGTTAAATAATGCAATATCAGTAATTCAGCTACTCCAAATCAGAGTTCCTCTTATGAATCAAACATAGAAAATGACACGTGACTACATTCTACATTCTTCCAATAATGGAGCTTAATTAGTAGCACTCTAGACACATGGGTAGGAAATTAATTCTATGCATACAGTATTAAGTGGTTTAACAAGGGATAAATATCTTTTGAAATATTTTAGATATTTAGACTGAAGAAGAGATATAATAGGAAGATAAATAATTCAACAGCTTAAATTTACTTATAAAAGCAAACAGAGTAAATATATTAGGTTTTGGGGATCACACAGTCTCTGTTGCAAATACTCCCTTCTGCTATTGTAGTGCAAAAGTAATCATAGATAACATATAAGTGAATGAGCATGGCTGTGTCCCAGTAAAACTTTATGTCACTGAAATAATTTTTGTATCATTTTTAGTCATCAAAATATTTTTATTATGTTTCAACCATTTAGAAATGTAAAAAAACATTTTAGCTCAGGGACTGTACAAAAAGAGATGATTAGGCAGTTTGGGCCCACAGGCTGAGGACTGCTAACAGCATAGGATATAAGGACTTCAGTCTCCAGTGGAACATGGTAGAGAAACATTTTTATATGTAGTGATATTAACATACAAGAATGTTCCTAGATAAATGGATTAAAATAGCAATATATTTTAAACAAATAGAATCTCTCCTGAAAAAAGAATGATTATGTAGTCATTTATTCACACATGGGAGTACTATAAGGCAGTGCAAATGAATAAATTGAATCTGAGATTGATTTTTGCAAACCAAAGGATCAATGTTCATACACAAAGTCCCAACATTCCACTAACAATACATTCATAATGCAATGAATTATATAGAAAGTCTCTTAGGAACTTGTTAAGATTTTAAATTTGATCAATATTTGGATATTTTTCAAATATTTCAGGCATTTAGACTGAGTAAAGGAAACAATAGTTGCAAATAAAATGAATAATTCAATAGTTTAAAATATATTTGAATGTAAGGTTTTTTCCTCTTTTTATTTATAGTTGTAAAATATATTCCTGGTAATAATCATGGACTTAAATTACAATATAAATTAAATTCCACGTCTACATATGAGTGTCGCTGTTGCAAACTGCCCACCTCACATTCCAATTTGAAGTGATAACTATGTGCTAAAATATAGGCAGCATAACACATTCTATAGTTATAAAGGTCGTAAGTTATATGGTTCATTCACGTTCTAATAAATGTGCCCATTTAGAGACAGCACTTATTAGCTATAAAAGTGTATCTTTTACAATATGGTATCTACTTCTTACAAAGACACAAATTAATGTTAACAATCACTCCTTTAACAGCATTCTGAGTCATCCCTAAAATAGACAGGATAATCCCTTTAATCCTAGCTAAGTACCTAAGTTTAAGCGTGGCCTCTAGGTATACCAGCCCCTTGCTAACCTACTCAGAAAGGTTATTTGTGTACCATGCCTCACCATTTTTAAATGACAACACTAGGAAGAGACACATTTGTTGTTTGGGGTTTTGTTGGTCATTTTGGAGGGGGGGACCATGAGAAAGGGAGGGATCTTCTGCATCAGAATAATGATTGCAAAGGAATCAGATTTTAAAAATAGGCCTCAATCATGTTTCTGCTTTCTATGTCACCTTAAACGCTGCGGACAACTTAACTGGTTAAGGATTCTTTCTTTGCTGCGTGGCCCTAGACAATTATTATTTCTCATTTCTTTCTGCATGCATTTTAATAAGCCAAATTTCCCTGTCATAAATTGAGTATAATCATTCTTCCTGATACTTTTATATTTTAAAATAAATATAGAAACATGTCAATACAAAGAGAGCGAACATAAGACCTATTTCAGTAGCACAGACCATTGTACTCTACTTAAAAATGAGAGATCATACAAATAACATTTATTGTATAAATGATAATGTATCAATTTCAAATTAAAAAAATGTATGCTGCGTTTACTTTATGATTGCATAAGGCAATGGATGACACAAATAGTTCATGCTATTTGCTAACACAAGATTTTCTTTCTTCTTCATTATTGTAAGGTAGACTTCAGTTGCAATGGCCTGGTAAGCACGCTCTTATTTAATTTCAGGTTGTTTTATTTTTCTCACTTGTGACATCTAGTTTAGCCCCAATGTCTCCTACTTGAGTGGTGGTAGGAAAATTGGAAAAGCCATGAATATTTAGTTTCTAGATATAAACTATCTAAGATATGATTGTTTTAGTTTACTAAGTGCTGGCAGAATGCAATATACCAGAAATGGATCAGCTATTATATAGGAGATTTATTAAGTTGTAAATTGAGGATACTTAACTAGCTTATTGGCAAAAATATTTAAAATAGTTATATCTAATTTATGGCAAATGAAATACTCTCAAAATGCTAAAAAATATTTGAACTCTGACCAGATATTGCATGATATTAATACAGTTATTATTAATTTATTAGGAAATAATAATGTTATGGCAAGTTGTGTTTTCAAGGAATTCTTGCTGTTTAGAAATATATGCTGGAAAAACCTTAAAGATACATGACATCTAGGATTTGCTTAAAAATAGTCCAAGTGAGGGGATGCAGCATAGCAGGGTGAAGAGCGATAGCTAATATAAGACTGGCCATGGGTTGATAATTATTACAGCAGGCAATAGATATATTGGAATAATTTACTATAGAGTCTCTTTTTCCAATGCTTAGAAAATGTATGATTATTCTCTGAGGTAGAAAACTTGGTGTCATGAAAAATTATTTCCTTAGTCGCACGTTATTATGACTAAACTAAAATGAGCATTTTGCTATACGATAGCCATTTTTCATCATCAGTTATTTGAATTATGAGAGATAAGTGTAAATCGTATTCCATTGCATCAGAGCACAAATGATATTTAAACTTTTACCAGGACGGCTTTTAGATGACATTACAGAGATGAACTAAATTGCCAAATGAATACATTAGATACGATCATGCAAGTATAATAAACACATTTTAAGTTTTATATTCCTAAAATTATAAAACAAAATCAAGCAAAAAAATGACAGACTTTCAATTTCAGAAATATTCCTGATCATTATTATTATTTATTTATTTATTTATTTTTTGCATGGGCAGGCACCGGTAAGTGAACCTGGGTCTCCAGCATGGCAGGTGAGAACACTGCCTACTGAGCCACCATGGTCTGCCCTCCTGATTATTTTTAATGCCTTTAAAATAGCTTATATGTGAAATCCAAGAATCACATCTAGTATACCAAAAATACTAATACTGGAAAATCTTCCAAAGCATAAACTCTTATTAGCAAATATGTAACCTGAAATACGAAACTAGATCACAAAGCACAGTGCCCTCAATCTTTGTCAGATACCTGGACAAGAAGCATCTCAGGCAGAAAGCACTGATGGAACAGGTGTCATTTCTATAACTGACTCCAAAGGAATAGAACAGGCCACACGTTAAGATGAATAAAATAGTTCAAAATCCAATTGTATTTATGAAAAAAAAATACCAGCTATCCAAAACCTAACAACAGATTTTAAATAATTCTTAAAATCAAATTCCATACCTACCACATACCAATTATAAGCCCACCTAACATAAATTCAAATAGAGCAGAGGAAAAAGTTAATACTTGTTAGATCTATTTTAATAAAATTTCTATTGTCCTCAACTATTAAAACTCAAAAATATATTCTAGGCTCACTTTAACTTGAGCTAATCTAGAATATTTAGACAATTAATCTCATGTAATTAAGATATTTTAGAAAACTGTCTTTTAACAGTGATTTCAAGCATATTATAACATAAGTAATCGTATTTTTAGAAGGGTAACTTAAGACTTGGGTTTGTTTAGTTTGATGTACCCATAGAGAATTTAAGCACTATAATACTCAGGGCAGATCAGCCTTTAATTGTTTCACCCATTGATCTTAAGTGACAGATACAATAAAACCGTATTGAAGTTTTTAAAATATGATCACTTATCTGCATAGAGAAAAAAATGATCTGTCAAAAATTAACTTGAAAGTACAATGCAAAGTTAATATCACTTCAAACTTTGTTTACTGAGAAACTTTGCTCTGCTCTATGACAAGAGTGGAGGTTATTTTCAGTTAGCTATAAAAGGCTAAAGAGGTCAATAGTGAAACTTAATATTTAAATCATATGAACAATCTATCTCCTTATTACCTTATAGAGATTAATGATTTAATTTGTCATATGACAGTAATGCCAAGTGCTATTATTTAAATAAAACATGGCATTTTTTAAAAAAAGGTTAATATATGTAATATATGTTACATTGTTTAGGGGATTTGGCATATGTATAAATATTTGACAATGTTTCATTTCTAACACTATCTGTTTTTCCATAGCTGTTTTCCTAAATGAAGTAATTCAGAGATGGCACATATTAAAATTGTGTTGAGTTTGCTTTCGTTTGAGTTTGAAATTTTAGATGCACTATAACACAATATACTGTATATTAAGGGGTAAATAAAAGTATGAAGCATAACAATTTACCACAACTTATTTGAGCAATAATAAAATACAAATGGAAAAAGAGAAATGATGTCTCAACAAGGTTACGTTAAGTGCACATCTTAAGTAATAAAGTTTTCAAAATGAAAATAATAGCAAGCAGTTACAGAGAGATGTTTAAAAGTGTATTACAGTAGAGAACATCTAATAATAGAATATAACCGCAACCTCCTTGAGAAGCGTAAATGCTCTGACAGAAACAGCATGCTGCTTCATCACTTTTCACTTGCCAAGTTAAATCACCCAAATTAAAATTCAAGAATGGAAGCCTGTCAAAATGTGTACAGACATACTGGACATCTCTTTATACCTATTAAAATTAAGATGGAAATCATAATCATGTATAATGAAAATTACAGATTATGGCCTCTCGGCTTATGTGCTTGATGCTTATCATTAATTATGAAAGTCTTCCTTTGCCACTCCACTGGCCATACTTCAGGTTCACACCTTCAGCATTTCTCATTTTGCCTCCTGCACTACCAACTTTGTCTTTCTCCTTTCAGTCCACGTTCTTCATTGACATCAACAATCACCTTAAAATATTTGTGTACTATTGCAAGTCCTATTATTTTTATGCAGCCAGTAAGTACTGAAGATGCCAAATTATAGGCACTGGGAATTCAAAGGTGAGTGAAAAGAGGCACGGGATTCCCTTCCCTCACTAGGTGTGGTTGGTTTGAAGGTATTATGTACCCCAGAAAAGCCATGTTTTAATCCTGATTCAATCTTGTGAAGTTGGTCATTTCTTCTAATCCTGACTTTTTATTTCAGGGTGGAATCTTTTGATTAGACGGAGATGTGACTCCACCCATTCTAGGTGGATCTTGATTAGATTACTAGAGTCTAAAACGGAAAACATTTTGGAGAAACCTCAGAAATGACAGAAGCCTCAGGGTTGACAGAGCCGAGAGCTGACACAGATGTCAACACTTGGACAGGAGGAACACATGTGTTTGGAGAAGCTTGGAGACCAGCAGACATTGGCATAAGATGTTAAGGAAGCCAGAAATTGAGGAGAGCAAAGGGAATCCAAGAAATGAAGGTCAGCCCCAATGAAAAAAGGGAGGCACCCCCACAGGAACAGAGACTGAAAGCCACAGAGCTTAGGAGCAAGGGACCAGCAGATGCCAGTCACGTGACTTCTCAGCTGACAGAGGGATGCTAGACACATTGGCCTTTCTTGAGTGATGGTAGCCTTTTGCTGGTGCCTTAATTTGGACACTTTCACTTCCTTAGAACCATAAACTTGTAATTTATTAAATTCCCCTTTTTAAAAGCTGTTCTGATTTCTGGTATACTGCATTCCTGCAGCTTGCAAACTACTACTCTAGGTTAAAGTCTGGTGGATAGAATAATTACACAAACAAATGTAAAATTGAAAACCACCACAAGTGCTGTAAATGAATAATATGGGGCCTCTAATATGGGGTTTAGGGATGAGGATGACCTAAATTGGAAAATTCAACAAAGGCTTACCAAAAGAAGAAAGCTTGCCCAACTTGTACCACCAACAAACTTTTTCCTGGCCTTCTAAAATACAAAAGCAGCATGAACTGATATCTGAAAGATGAATAAGAGTTAACTAGATTAAGAAGGAGATGACGGAGAGAACCAGGCAGAGCTAGTGTATATGAAAAGGCCCAAGGGCAGGGTGAGAGCAAATGTTGACTTTGAGGAACAAAAGGAAAGTCTGAGCTGATAAAGAAGAAATGGAAGGGGAGGTGTAGTGCATAGAAGGCAGAAAGTAGGTAAGGGAAAGTTAAATCCAGCAGAAGCTTATTGGCTATCTCAGAATTCATTTATCAGAAGAGCAACTGAATGTATTGGAGGATTTTTTAATCTGAGGAAGATATAATCTGATGGCATTTTTAAAGATCAATCTATCTGCAGTGGAGAATGGATTGGAGGTAAGAAGAGCATTAAAAGATTATTTCAGTCAACCATTTAAGGAATGATAGGTTGGATTAGCTGGTAAAAATGGAAACAGAAAACTTCCATAACTATTTAAGTGATATTATAGTGTAGTTTAGATTTGTAGATTCGGTAGAGTCATTAAAATAGGAAGAGGAATCAAGAATAAAGAAAAACTTTTGTCCTTAACTCCTAGAAGGGTACAACATAAGTTTGGATATGTGAATTTATCTACATGGGAGCACAACCTGGGAGTAGAATTTAAAACTCTAACAAAAGCTCCTGACAAATGGGGCCAACAGTGCTAGGATGGCTCTTAAAACCTTAAGAAATTTCAAGATCTAGACCAAGCTAAGTATAAATATCAGAATTGTCATAACAGATGGTGGAAGGTGGCATCAAACCACTTCTCTCTCTGCCACTGTCATCCTAGTTCAAGCCCCAATGATCCTCCTTCCACTATTCCCTGGGTTCCATGCCCACAACTCTGTTTAAAGAAAAGTCTTCAATATAAATCAGGGCATGCTACCTTCTGCTTAACCCCCTGCAATGGCTTGCCATCACAGTAGAATGTAATTCACGTTCCTTTAACTGCCTGCAGACTCCACATTCCCAATCTCATATTCTGATACTTTTCCATGACCCAGCCACAATGCTCCATATTCAGTTCTCAAATGTATGTTTCATTTTTACATTAGAGCCTTGAACTTGTAGATTCTTTTAATGTAACACTTTCCTTGTGTCCATATGCTTTGCTCAATCTTGCCATTCAGGCCTCACTTCAAACATCTCTTGCTCAAAGATGGCACCTAACTAAAAGTAGTACCTTTCCTCCTATCTCTCTGCTTTATTTTCTTCATAGCCTTTATCATTTTATAAATATATTCTGTTCATCGGCCAACTAGCCTATTTTCTGCTGTGTACCCCTTTCACAAAAAAAACTTAACAGTCAGTGAACATTGGACCTTGTGTCTGATTCACCACTGCATAGTCAGCATCTAGAAAAGTGTCTGGTTTAAAGTCAACAGAAAAGAAATACTTGTTGAAAACAATGCCCATACATACACACATGATATTTAGAGATCAGATAAAAGTTTACCTAAAAATCTTAAGCACCTTATACAATATGTTTTATCTTACTCAATTATATTTTAAAATCTGATATTAAACAAAATTAACAATGTAATACAAGCAATCAGAAAAATTTTTCAAACTTTGCACCCTCTTCCATTTGTGGTTATAGAACTAAGCTCATATTAGTAGAGGAATATCTCAAGTACCCCCGGATCTCTTTTACTTTCTTCAGTACCTAATCGTGGTAGAAAATCTCTGCTCAGTTTGAATACAGGGGATACTAACTTAAGGGCTACTAATTCAAATGCCAAGTAGGTAATGAAAACCAACAAGGCATGTTTCTGCAAAATAATGTTTTCTCCTCATATTCTGGTAGTGTGAGTAATAGTCTATATTTTATTTTTTCACCTATGATCCAAATAAAATCAGAAGAAATATTTCTATTTCTTCTAAAACCTACTTATCTATAAATTCTGTGGCAAGCAACAGTAAATACTAGGCTCAGGAATAAACCACAATAGGAAGTGGTGGAAATTCTGTTGAACTGGTAAGTAAAGGACACATCTAAAGAGGCAACAATCAGTCACTACTGAGCTAGTTACTGCTATGTAGTGTTGCCAGAAAGGTAGTGTGATGCTTTGAAGCTATATGGGCTTCAAATCATGTTCTTAAAAAGCTAATCGAGAGAATGCAAGAGTAGTTCAGTGGTAGAATTCTTCCCTGCCATGCAGGAGACCCAGGTTCAATTCCCAGTCCATACACTTCCTAAAAAAACCAACAAGCAAAACAAACAAATAAAAAATATTCAATAAATGGTGCTACAATAACAGGATATTCACATGGGAAAATAATGAAATGTGACCCCACCATACAGCATACAAAATATTTTTATTTTTATTTCTTTTTTCAACTATTGGAAATAGAATAGTTTTCTTAGTTTCATTTTCAGGTTATCCATTGATATTATATAGAAATTCAATTGATTTTTGTATATTGATCTTGTTTCCTGCTACATTGATGAACAATCCCTCACAAACTTTTGCAAAATACATGAGCTGGGAATACTTTCCAACTGATCCTATGACTCAGGTAATAACATGATACCCAAATAAGACACATATTTCACAAGACCAATACCTCTTATGAAAATGGATGCAGAAATCATCAACAAAATATCAGCAAAACAAATTCATCAACATTAATAAAAGATTATACTGAATGGATCAAATGAGATTTAATCCAGTAATGTGAGGTTTGTTTAGTATCCCAAAACACAATTAAGTCAATAAAGCACAACAAAAAAGGGCAAAACAATATGTGATCATCTCATTGGATGCAGAAAAAGCACTAAACACATTCTAACATGATTTCATAATAAAAACATTCAACAGACTAGGAATAGAAGGGAATTTCTTCAATCTGACAAAGGACATCTAGACGAAACCCACAGCTAAGACATACAAAACGGAAAAAGACTGCTTTCCTTGTAAAATCTAGAACTGGACAAATGTTTCTGCTCTTGCCACTTCTATTCAACATTGTTCTAGAGGTTCTATCCAAGGCATTTTGCAAAAGAAAGAAAATAAAAAGTATGTATACTGGAAATGAAGAAGTAAAACTCTCTTTATTTGCAGCTGACATGATTTTAATCCTAAAGAAAAAATTTTTTAAATTTTGCGTGTTAAATGACACCATGAGGAAAGTAGAAAGACCAAAGAAGGGGAGAAAATATTTGCAAATCATATATCTACAAGGCACTCATTTCCAGAATATATAAAGTTTTACAACTCAACAATAAATGTGTAAATATCCCAATTAAAACCTTGGCAAAGAATTTAAATAGACAGTTCTCTAAAGAGGATATATAAATGGGACAATAAGTATGCGAAAAGATATATAATATTATGAATTATTAGGGAAATGCAAATTAAAACAATGAGATACCACTTCACAGCCTCTAGGATGACTAATAAAAAAGATACACTACAACATTTTTGCAAGGCTATGGAGAAACCAAAATCCTTATACATTTCTGACAGCAATGTAAAATGGTTCAACCACTTTCCAAAACAAGTTAGTGGATCCTCAAAGTACTAAATACGACCCATCAATTCCACTCCTGGGTGTATACCCAAGAGAATTGAAAACTTAGCTCCACACAAATGCAGGCAATTACTCATGGCAGGATTAGTCATAACAGCTGTGCTGGTTTGAAGCTATTATGTACCCCAGAAAAGCCGTGTTTTAATCATGATCCAATCTTGTGGGGCCAGGTCTTTAGGGTGTAAACTTTCATTAGATTGTTTCCATGGAAAATGATCCACTTAATTCTGGGTGTGACCTTTTGGTTAGATTATTTCCATGGAGATGTGACACACCCAACTGTGGGTGTGGCCTTCTGATTAGTTGGAGATGTGACTCCACCCATTGAAGGTGGGTCTTGAGTAGTTTGCTAGAGTCCTTCAAAGAGAGAAACATTGGAAAAAGCTTGAGAAGTAACACAAGATGCAGAAAGAAAGCAGCTTCCCTGGGGAAGCTGTTTGAAACGAGAAGCCAAAGGACAAGCAGACACCAACAACATGTGTTCCCAGCTGACAGAGGGTTCTGGACCCATCGGCCTTTCTTGAGTCAAGGTATCTTTATCTGGATGCCTTCGTTTGGATATTTTTATGGCCTTAGAGCTGTAAGCTTGTAACTTAATAAATTCTTTTTATAAAAGCATTTCTGATATATGGCATTCTGGCAGCTTTATCAAACCAAAACAACAGTCAAACCATCTAAATGTTCACAAACTTATTAATGGATAACCAAAACGTAGATGCATTCAAATATACTTGGCAATTTAAAAGATGAAGTACTGACACTTGCTACAACATGACTGACTTCTGAAAACATTAACATAATTAAAGGGTGCCAGATGTGAAAGATAACATACTATATAATTCCATTTGTTTGAAGTACCCAGAATAGGCAAATCCACAGGGATGAAGAATAGATTAGTGGCTGAGAATGAGGGGTGGGAGTGGTAAGGTTAATTATTAATGTTGTATGGGTTTTCTCTTTAGTGTATTGGAAAAGTTCTAAAATTAGTTTGTAGTGATGACTTCCCAACTAAAACCACTGAATGGCACAAGTTAAAGGGGTGAATTATACGGTATATGAGTCATATTTCAATAAGGCTGACAAAACGATTGCAGAATGAAGATCTGGGCAAATCATTGCCTGGCTGCCATGGCATATGTAGAAAGCTTAGCGTGGTAGAAAATTCCGGGAAACAACCTTTTCCCTAGAAATTGGGAAGATATTGTTTCAAAGTCTTCTGTCACTTAGTGCTCCAGAGGTGAAATCCGAGAGAAAGTGTGTTCAGATGAAGATAATCCATTTTCTTTTTAGTTTATTTAATTTTGCCTTGCAGGAATTCTTGAAGTCTTCTATTTCATTTATTTTCGAAATTCCAAATGTCAACAGCATATCTCTAAGTGTGCCTCCAGTAAATATTATCAATCATTTCAAGCTACTAGAGCAGATCTATTTTTTCAAAGAAGTTTTATAATTACAATTTGATTATTCTTCCATTCCCTTTGTTTGAGTTCTGCAAGATGAAGATCTATCATTTGTTCTGTCTTCCATACTCGTTACCCTCTTTCTCATCTTTTGTCTTTTGCATCTGTGTTCTTTGAAAGAATAAATTTTCTCAAATAACTAATTCAATTTGTACAGTGCCTGATTTCTGCCTCTTATTTCTTCTGCTGATATTTTATTTTCAGTCTTTGTTTCATAAAATAATCAAATGTTTGCTTTTCAGCTCAGTACACAATGTTGATAAATCATATATAAATGTTTACTGCAGTGAATTCTATTAAACCTAATTTTCTTCAGCTGAATAGTATACCTTATACTACAGGTACTTACCAGGCCTAGGTTTTGTCAAAGTTGCTATTGTTGTTTAATGTTTACTAACCTGTACACCAGGATGCCTTGTCTCACTTCTGCACGTGTATAGGACAGAAATGTACTGCCTCTGCAGGATTTAAGCTTAATGGCAATGTGATGTGCACAGTCCCTCAGGAAAATTTTTAACCAAGTAGACATTTGTTTATTGTAACAGATTGAAAAGGGATACTTCCTTACTGATACTGCTGACCTGACCATGAGAAGCAAGGAAATTCATATTTATGAAAACTGAAGCAGCTCGCATTTCTCCTTTTGCTGGAAGAAACACATGGCAGCACAAGCAGCCCAAGAGAGCACCACTCCTATGAGTTTCATTGTTTCTGTCATTACATATTATAGACTGCTTTCCCAAGTTACAAAACACCTCTATTCCAGGTCATTTCACAACTGAGAGTTATTTGGGGAGAGGAAAAAAAATTACCTCACATCCCAACACATGATTATTAAGCCAAAGGTCATAATGGGATTAAAGAACATAAAATAAACCAGGAGAACTCCAGTGAGTTACCAAATATATATATCCTAATACAATAAAATATTTGGGGGAATCAAGAAGAATTATAATGTGCCTTATAATTTTAGGTTTAAAAATCACAAATTCAAGGTTTTTCAGGTGTCACAGAACTTCTAATTTCCCTGTTCCACCTCCAGTTCCCCCACAATTTCAATTAGCATACTGAGTATACTTAACAGCTCTGCATGACTTAGGAAATTTAATCATTTCTTTGAGGTACTGGCACTCATCCTTGAAATTCATTAGAAATTAATACTTAAAACAAATTGTTCATGAAGACCTAGCTATAATCCTTAAAGTTATGAAGCAAGAAATTTGCCATCTGGTTTTCTTTCACTTTCTGCAATATTTAATTATACAATTACTAGCAGTAAAGGCAAGACTTTTCCTATAGCATGGCAAAAGGCATATATCATCAGCCTATCTGAAAATTTTTACTGGTCTTCGGGTGGTAAGGCTTTTCATGTGAGAGAGAAAAAAAGGGCCAGCAAAGTTAGGATTAAAAGGAAAAGCATCCAAATCTCACTTAAGGAATATAATTGATAAACTCCTTCCAGTCTGCAAAAATAAAATAAATCAATGATTTTGTTTCCCCATCAATGTTTAATGGAGGAATAAGCTCGATTTACATCGTCTCTAAAAGATAAGCACAATTCCTTATGTTCAATCTGTTAGAAAAAGTGCATTGATATTTTTCTTTGATGGTGATGATATTTCTGAAATAAGAAACTATGAAAAAAATGGGTAGCTCTATACCCATTTTATTGAATTTATCTTGCTAATGTGTTCTCCCCTCAATTTCAATAAAAAGTCAGATTCAATAATCTATAAAATCTATAAATAAGGAGAAAATGTTCATAATTTATAATTAAGTATATTGGTGCAGCACTTCTTTTTTTGGATGTGGAAAGCTGGAAAATAAAAGTTGCTGTGATCCTAACATAAAAGCTGAAATTGTAAAGCAACAAATGAACTGAACTGCAATGGATGAGAAGCCCACTGAGGACATATGGGACCAATGAACTGGTTCACCTATAGCAAAGAATAGGAGGGAAAATGGCAGCAATAAAATTAGCCTTTAAAAAATGGAAACATTAACAAAAGCAAGATGGACTAAATGTGAGATAGGATGACAGGTTAGAATCCCAGGGCACCCTCATACACAGGGAATTCAGCAACCACTTACCAGCACTTTCCTATGACCCACTAATTAGTGCTCATGAAAAAGAACAAGGACAGAGTAGCACATCTATTGGCAGTCCACCACCAGCAGTGGTGCACAATGTGATTCCCCTTCATTTCCCTTTTTTCTAATATGAAGCAAATCTATCTGCTACTGGGGAAAGGAACAGAAAAATCTCCCACCCATTTCAGTCACAGGTAACATCAGCTACCACTAGGGGAGAGGTGGAAGCAAAAGCCATCTACCTCTGGGAAGAGGGCAGTAAAGTCACTCCAATCCAAGATACCCTACAATGCAAAGCAAAGTTTGGCTGCCACAGGAGGAGAGGCAGTAACACTGACGAGTACACTAATTTCAGAGATGCATGGTGTTTTTGAAGACTGAAAGTGGAGAAAGAGAACTGAGAATAGCCCCTGCCTCCTCCATGGGCTTTACACTAAGTAAAACAATGAGAAGTATATCATTCAGAGAGAGAGAACAGAATGGAGAAAGACTCTCCTATACAATGAGTGCAGCGAATAAAGTTGAAAGTAAGGCAGAAACATGGGAAAAAATCCCTTCAACAATTCAGGCAACAAGTGCTAACAATCCACCGTTGAATAAATTTGAAGTTTCTGAAAAATTAAAGGCAAATACAGAAAAAACAAAATCCCAATCTAGGTCAACTACTGACTAGTTTGTCTCAATCTTACTTAATAAAAGCCTAACAGCAATAGAGATATGCTCCGTACCAACATCTGAGCATAAATATTATTTATCTCAGTCTCTTTTGTTCATTTAACCTTCCATGTCCAGCATTCGATCAAAACTGTTGATGCTGTTCCCACCAATAACAGCAAAAACATAAAATGGCCCATTGTCAACAAAGTAGTCAACAGAAACAGATTCTTAGATGACTATGGGAATTATCAAACAGAGACCTTCAAAAATCTATGGCTATTGTGTTTTAAAAATCTAGTTGATAAGTGGACAGGATGCAAGAGCAAAAGGAAAATTTCAGCAGAAAACTGAAAACTATGAAAGCACGTCCAATAGAAACGCTAGGGGGAATTTTAATAGAAACAAAAATCTCTTTCTAACATGTTATCAGCAAAATAAGCACATCAGAGTTAAAAATCTGTGACCTCGAAAAACAGTCAGTAGAAATTATACAAAGTGAAACGTACAAAGAATCAAGGGCAAAAACTTTAAAAGAAAAGAAGAGTTCCAAGAGCAATAGGACAACAAAAAAGAATCTAATATACATTATAATTAAAGTCTCAGAAGGAGAAGAATGAATGAATGTGTCTGAAGAAATGTGTGAAGGCACAAAGGCAGGAATTTTCCAAAATTAATGAAAAAGAAATCCACAGATTTGAGGCACTCAGAGAACCCCAAGGTGGATAAATACAAACAAAATTACCTAGGAATATCATAATGAAACTTCTGAAATTCAAACAGGAAGATGATCTCTGCAAAGCAGCCAGAGGAAAAAAGAAATATTACATAAGAGGAAAAAAGATAATGGTGGCATACTCTTGAAAAAGTGATCCAACCCAGAAGACAATGGAATTACATCTTTAAAGGACAGAAATGAAAATGGAACAATTGTCAAACCAAAATCTGATACCCAGCAATATGTTCTTAAAAAGGAAGGCAAGGTAAATGTTGAATTAGACAAACAAAAGCATATACAATTCATAGTCATAAGGCCTGCTCCACAACAAATATTCAAGTATGTTTTTCAGAAAGGAGGAATGTGATATCAGATGGAACTGGAGGATCAACACAAAGGGAAGAAAGAGCACCACAAAGCAAAATAATGTAGATATATTTTTTCTTCTTTATATTGCTTTTCATAGATAGCTGTCTAAAGCAAAAATAGGAACAAGTTATAGGACTCATTAAAAGTGTTGAAGGATTATGTTTGAAAAGAAAAGTACCAAAATGGGCATATACTATTATAAGGCTTTTTCACTATCCAAGAAATGGTATATTATTTGATTTTACTTGACTGAAGACTGTGATAGGAGAAAGATGCATAGTGTAAACCCCAAATCAACCACAAACAAAATCCAAAAAGAAAAAAAAAAGTTACAACAGTAAAAAGCAAAAAGCAAGGTAAAATTAAATAATAAAAGACTGAAACAAACAAAAAAAAAAGACTGAAACCAAAAAAGGCAAGAAAAGAGGAAGAGAACTCATGGAACAAACAGGAAACAATGACTAATTATATATCATCCAGTTGAGAACTATACCAGTATAGCAAGTTTGCATAAACATTTGAAAATCTATGCAATTCAGTATATCAGAATAAAATAAATAAAACTCTATAAATGTCTCAACAGAAACAAAATAAGTTTTCCACAAAATTCAACACATTTATGATGAAAGTTCTCAGAAAACTTGAAATAGAAAGAAAAAACTGCTCAAAATGATAAAGAAAATCCACCCAATTAACATCATAGCTAATGATGAAAGACTCAAATATTTACCCCTACTATAAGGAATAAGACTCGGATATCCTCTCCAGCTTCTGTTATTCAGCATTTTATAGGAGAGCCTAGCCAGGGAAATTTAGCAAATAATAATAATAATAATAATAATAATAATAATAAAATCATATAGTTTGAAAAGGTAAAAGCAAAACTGTTTTATCCCAGATGACATGACTATCTGCAAAGAAATCCTAAAGAATCTAAAAATAAAGTTATTTAAACTAATAAGTGGATTCAGCATGGTCATAAGATACAAGGAAAACAGGCAAAATCAGCTACATTCTCCATGTTAAAAACAACAATTTGAATACCGAACTTTAAAAAACAACATTTACAACAGGATGAAGTGTAAGAAATACTTGAAGATAAATATAAAATATGTAAAAGATTTGTACAATAGAATTACAAAACATTGCTGGCAGAATTTGAAACAGGCCTAAATGAGAAACACATCAAGTTCTTAGGTTGGAAAACTCAAGTATTATTAAGATATCAATTCTTCCAGAATTGATCTATAATTTTAGCAAAATCCCAATTAAAACCCAATAAGACATTTTTCTAGAAATGGAAAAAGTGGTTCTAAGCATACATGGAATGCAGAGGAACTAAAATACTCAAAATAGTAATGAATATGTTTGAAATTGAAAATTGGCATTTAAAATGAAAATTATTTAAAGTATTGAATAATTTGAATGACTCACATGAAGTGATTTTTAAACTCATTGTAAAGCTAGAGTAAATAATATAGTGTGGTACTAGCATAAGTATAATCACATATATCAACCAAATAGAAAAAACTGAGTTTCGATATAGACCCAAACATATACAGATAATATATTTTTAATAAAGGTGCCAAAGAAATATAATGGAGAAAGGATAGTTTAAAAAAAAAGGCACAGAATCAACAGGACACCCATAATAAAAATATGAACTTCAATCCATTTATACAAAAAGTACCTCAGTCTGAATTACAGTCTTAAAAGAATTAAAACTAAAAAACCTAAAGAAAACAAAGAAATGTTGTTACCTTAGGCTGAGCAAATACTTATTAGCTAAGACACAAAAAAGCTGGAACTAGAGCAGAAAAAATTTTGATAAACTGAAACTTATCAAAATCAAAAATGTCTTCTCTGAGAAAGGCTTTGTAAAAGAAATGAAAAGACAAGAAAAAGGCTGGAATAAATAGTGCATGATACACATCTGATAAAAGTCTATCAATCAGAATGTAGAGATGATTTGTATAACTAAAAATTAAGAGGACCAACTACCCAATAAAACAGTC
Organism: Tamandua tetradactyla; assembly: GCF_023851605.1. Classification (NCBI taxonomy): domain Eukaryota; kingdom Metazoa; phylum Chordata; class Mammalia; order Pilosa; family Myrmecophagidae; genus Tamandua; species Tamandua tetradactyla. The sequence goes on along the minus strand of NC_135329.1, from coordinate 44,816,120 downwards.
AAATGATTACCAGATAAAGAACTTTCATCTAGAATATAAAAAGAAAGATAACTCAATTATGAAAAAACCAAAGACCCAGAAAAGGGGAAAAAAATTGAAGAATTTTCATCAAAGAGGTTATCCACGTAGAAATTAACATATGAAAAGATGTGTACCATCATTAGCCATTAAGAAATTCAAATTAAGACTACAGTGAGCTGCCACTATTAAAATCTAAAATTAAAAAATAATATTTAAAATAGAATGAACTATATGAGATACTTACTTAGAGATAAACTTAGAGATAAATGAAACAAAATATGTACAATAAAATAAGATACAATGTTAACAGCTAAGATTAAATGGATTGGAAATGCCAAATACTGGAAAAGATTCAGAGTAAAAACTGGATATATATATAGAATACACATAGAAACACCCATATATTGTTATTGGGAATATAAAATGTTAAAGCACTTTGAAAAGCAAGTTGGTGGTTTCCTATGCATTATAAAAACATACTTAATACTTGAAAATGTATGTCTACATAAAGACCTGTATATAGAAGTTTATGGCAGTTTTACTCATAATTAGCCAAAGCTGCCCATCAACTGTTAAAAGATACACAAGTGGTGATATATCCATTAAATGGAATACAACTCAGCACTACACTCAACCTCATGGTTGCATGTCGAAAGTATTGCATTAAAAAAAAAACACTATATACTGTCAGATTCTATTTTCATAACATTCTGGAAAAGGTGCAACTATAGGGCCACAAAGGAGCTAAACTGTGGCTAGGATGTGGGGGAAACGGATTAACTGCAAAGGGGCATGAGGGACTTCTTAGGCTAATGGAAGTGTATAGCATCATTGTTTTCATTGTTACATAATAAAGAACACTCATCAACACATACTGTTAATAAGAGTAAATTTTAAAAGTATTTTAAGTAAAGTATCACCCCCTCCCAGTAAAAAAGATAAAGTATAATCACTTTTACTTGTCAGTCATGTTCACATTCTAAAGATGAGAAGAATGCTATCATGAAATGAGTAGTGAGTCAGAGGTTCAGGTAAACCAAAAATAAAACTTTAATATTATTCTCCATCTTAACACTTTTCTTTACTTTCCTTCCAAACACTTGCAAAAGCTAAATGGAACAATGAGGAAAGAAAAGGTGACTCGTCCACAGTCCCGGCAAGCCTTCATTGTTGGTAAGCATTTGCTAGCAGAAAGGCAGTTGCCACTCACTACTGCAAGGCAGAACTTAGGATGGCGTCAACTAGGAATCTGGGGCTGTTGAAAGTACCTAACTCTCACTATAGATAATATGGATAGGAATGTCAGTAACACAATTTTTTTACTTCAATGACTTTTTTTTTAATTGAGATATAATCATCTAAATTGTACAGTGGTTCACAGCATCATCATAAAACTGTGCATTCATCATTGCGATCGATTTTTGAACATTCTCATTACTCCAAAAACAACAAAAATAAGGATAAAAATTAAAATAAAATAAAAAAGAACACCCAAAGCATTCCATAACCCCCACCCCCCTACTGTTCATTTATTTTTGTCTTTTTTTCCCCCTTACTCATCTGTCCATACACTGGATAAACAGAGTGTCAGTAACAGAGTTTTCACACTCACACATTCACACCCTGAAAGCTCTATAGTTATCCAATCATCGTGAAGAATCAAGCCTCCTGGATCACAGTTTAAGAGTTTCTGAAAAAAGGTATCTGTGTACTGTATAAGAATAACCCCCCAGAAAGACCTCTCAACTCTTTCTAAAATCTTTCAACCACAAAAGCTTTTTATTTCATTTATATTCCCCCTTTCGGTCAAGAAGGCTTTCTCAATCTCACAATGCCAGGGCCAGCTCATGTCAAGGAGTAATGTCGCACACTGCCAGGGCGATTTACACCCCTGTGAATCATGTCTCATTTGGGGGGAGGGCAGTAGATTCATCACCTGCAGAATTGACTTAGAGAGAGACCACATCTGAGCAACAAAAGAGGTTCTCTCGGGGGTGGAGAGGGGTGACTCTTAGGCATGATCCTAAGTAGGCTTAGCTTTTCCTTTGCAGGTAAAAGTTTCATTAAGGAAAGACCCAAGATCAAGGGCAAGTCCATCAAATTGGCAGTACCCGAAATGCTTGTGATAATATAAGGTCTTCCCCAGGGGGGAAGTTTAGTATTACTACCTTTTTCCCAATTCATCAAAGGGACTTTGCAAATACTTTCTAATTTTCTGCCTAGCTTACTCTGGGATGCACTGGGGCATCACACCAACCTATACAAACCAGTAAGATCTAAGTTTCTATTCACAGTTCCATGCAATTATGGCATTTGAATAAGCTGACCATACAAAGTTAAATTAGACAGTGTATAACAGTAAATATAAATTTTGCACCAGATAAACATCTCTTCCTTTGGCCTCAAACAGAAGTTGAAGTTTTAAAATACAGTCAATATCATCCTTTGCTTTTTAATCTGATTTACCTCAGTCCTGCCCAGATAAGCCTCATTTATATATCCAACTGAAATCTGATCACTTTTTTGGTGTTTTTAATAGTTGCTCTATGGGGTATTGCCAACTTTCATAGCTGAAGAACTTTAGCTGCTGTCTCAGGTGGCACACAAATATCCAAAGTTTCATGGAATGACCAGGTTATACACAAAGAGCTCATCATCTCAGAATTTAGAAATAGCAGTTATAACTCTAGAGTGGACATGACTGTTATAAGACTTTACAATCTAAGAACCTTTACAATAAGCATTCCCCTAATAGCCTATGCTTTCAAATTCAATTGTCAGAGTTCACACATTATAATTAGTTCATATTAGTGAGGCATGATAATATTTGTCTTTTCATTTCTGGCTTATTTCACTCAACTTACTGTCTTCAAGTTTCATTCACTTAGTTGCATGCCTCATGACTTCATTACATCTTATAGCTGCTCAATAGTCCATTGTACGTATACACCACAGTTATGCCTTTCCATTCATTAGTCAAGGTCCCCATAGGTCATCTCCATCCATTACAATTTTCAAACATTGCCACCATAAACACCAGTGTGCAATTGCCCATTCCCTGCTCTCAGTTTCTCCAAGTATTCACCCAAATAAGGGCTTGCAGGATCATATGGCAGCCCCACCCCTAGCCTCTTGTGGAGTCACCACACCATTCCAGGAGGACTACACCACTCTACTGCACTACCAAGAATGAACAGGTACATCTCCCGCTCCACATTTTCTCCAGCACTTGTACCTCCCTGTTCATTTTTAAACAGTTTTATTCCACACACCATACAATCTAATCTAAATAAAAAATAAATGGTTTCCAGTATAATCACATAGACATGCCTTCACCATCACAATCTAAATGGGGCATTTAATCATCATCATTGTTCACTCTAGGCATCACTAAGTTATTGTTACAGTCTTTATCCTCTAATTTTCTTTTTGGTGTCTACGTGGCCCCAACCATCCTCAATCAATCATACTCACACTCAGCTTTGTTCTATGTGCTAACAATATTATGCTACCATAAGAAACTGTTTATGCTATCCATTTCCAGGTCTTTACAATCAATCCTAGGCCACCTATGCAATGGGAGAGAATATTTAGAAACCACATATCTGATAAGGGTATAATATCCAGAATATATAAAGAGATCCTACAACTCAACAACAACAACAACAACAAACAATCCAACTAAAAAATGGGTAAAAAACATGGATAGACACTTTTCCAAAGAGGAAGTACAGTGGCTCAAAAACATATGAAAGGATGCTCAAAGTCATTGGCTATTAGGGAAATGAAAATCAAAACCACAGTGAGATATCATCTGACAACCACCAGAATGGCTATTGCCAAAAAAAAAATAAAAATGGCAGGTGCTGGAGAGCATTAGTAAAAGAGGCACACTTATCCACTACTGGTAGGAACATAGAATGGTGCAACTGCTCTGAAAGGCAGTTTGGTGGCTTCTCCAGAAACTAAGTACAGAATTTCCAAATGATCCAGCAAACCCATTACTAGATGAATATTCAGAGGAAGACAAAGACACAACTGGAAATTTGCACACTGATGTTTATAGCAGCATTATTCATAATTCCCAAGAGATGGAGACAGCCCAAATGTCCATCAACAGACAAGTGGCTAAAGAAATTGTGGTATATATATACATATACCACATATTGTGGTATATATATATATACACACCTTGAAATATTATGCAGTTGTAAGACAGAATAAAGTCAGGAAGCATGCAATAACATGGATGAACCTTGAGGACATTATGCTGAGTAAAATGTGCTTGAAATAAAAGGACAAGCACTGTATGGTCTCACTAATAAGAACTAACATTAGTAAGCGAACTTTGAGAGTTAAAGTTGAGGACACAGGTTATCAGCAGACAGATAAAAGTTTAGAGCTAGGGCATTTAATGCTAAAGGAGTACAGAGGAATACGATTTTCAAGTGGAAATATTTCTAGAAGACTAAATAGTTGTAGAAAATCAATTTGAAGCAATAATGGAATTCTGGCTTTAGAATTAAACGACCTCAATTTTGTTGGGAGAGACATCACTCCATGTTTCTCTCTGTTCCTATGCATTTTATGAAGTATATCAAGATGGCAAGGGCCTGGTCACTTTTTATCCTAGTTTATTTTCCAGAATTGTTTCTGCAAACCTTGAGAGTTGATTTGCACCTTGCTTACTTTGAAAGCAGCAAATTTCCCAAGCCCCATGTGCCTCTCCTATAACAATCCACCATATGCAGGTGTCATCTGGCTCTGTGCACTGTCCTGTGGGAACTGGCATACAAGACTCCTGCAAATATGCTCAAGACCATGCTGCTTGTGGGCCAGTCAGTAATAAAGTCCTTTGTCTCTAACCCAGGATTCTCATGTCATCTACCAGTATCCAGGAAACAGTAACAAACAGGATAGCTCATAACTTACAAACTTGTAAGTAGGATAAACTCATATCCCAAACATGACAGACTTGAATTTCTTTTTGCCATTTGAGATAAGGTATAGAAATCTCCAAGAATATGCTTATTAAATCATAAAACTCACAATTATGTGTTTGTTAGATAATGCACTACTTATTTGCTGTAAAATGCTCTACTTAATCTCTAGAAGATATTCTACTTAATCTTTTCTTGCTTCAGCATCCTCATCTACAGAAAACAGGTAAAAATATGCATCCTCGCTACAACCACAGGGTTGCTGTGAGTACTGGTGGAGATAATGCAAAAAAATCCTCTATGCAAATGCACACATATTTCCACTTTCTCACGAACCTTATAACTACTTACCTTGACTTCACTGCAAGATCCATTAATGTTGAGACAAGCAAGGAGTATTGTGGTTTTATAGTTGGAAAATCCAAAGAGGATACACAGAAAAGACTGTGTCCTGGACCCATATTTATTCTAATAACCATCTGGATGAGAATCTTTCTAGAACATATTACACACTTACTTAACTTTTTAAAAACAGTAATAAACACGTGTTTCTTTATGCCTGGATCATCACTGTGAATGTCAATTACTTGCTATAATAAACTCCTACCTTCAGGAACTACTGTAAATGGCTTCAGATCCTTTCTATCCTTTTTATGCTTCATTTAATCCTTAGAGTTCTCCAGTGTATCCCTTTGCAGCATATATTTTTATGTCATTTTTCCCTTCTAGTACCTGGCATATGTATAAGAGGGTAAAAAGAAAATATATTTTTATACATAAAATGTATTTTATATACTATCTTTGTGTAAAGTAAGTATAAATTTTGACAAACGGCCTAAGCAGCTCTCTTTTAAGTAATGAGTGTATATGGAGAATATGGCACAAGAGACAAATTGAAGGGGCTGAGAGTTCTTGTGGAGAAGCAGCAGTTCAAATGTGGCTCATACTGTGTAAGAGAGGAAGTGAGAGTATTCATAAACGTGGGAAAGTGGAGAAGTTCAGGAACAGAGAGGTCTACGAGAAGGCAAAGGAATGTGTGTTGAAGGTGATAAACCAGCCACCAAGCCACGCTATTGTTTTCCCTTTGATATCTTCAGAATTTACAATTTGGTCCTGCAGTACCTCCCCAGACAATCCTTATACAACCAGTCCAGGTTTATAGCACTCCTTTCCTCTTAACTCCTACAGCATTTCTAGGACCTTCTAATTGAATGTTTAATTATATTTCTCTTACATCATTTGCTGTGATTTCATAAAAGTTTAAATTGAAACCTCTTGGAGGATGAGGACCATATTTTCTACCACCTCTGCATTTTCCAAAGTGCCTAACACAATGTTAAGCACAAAAAACCTTTCCAAGTTTATCAGAAAATTATCTGTGAAAATATAGACCACAATAATCCACTGTTTCACTCATTTATCGAGCACCTAAAAAGTAATTTTTCCATTTAAATCAACAAATTATTAGAGAAAAGCTATTATGTTTAGGAATACTCTATAAAATATTGCTCCTATTAGTAAACTTTAAAAAATACTGTTCTAGTTTGGTAGCTGCCAGAATGTAATATACCAAAAATGGAATGGCTTTTAAAAAGAGGAATTTAATAGGTTGCAAGTTTACAGTTCTAAGGCTGAGAAAATGTCCAATTAAAACAAGTCTATAGTAATGTCCAATCAAAGGTATCCAGGGAAAGATACCTTGGTTCAAGAAGGCCAATGAAGTTCAGGGTTTCTCTCTCATCTGGAAAGGCACATAGTGAACACAGTCAACAGTTTCTCTCTCGGCTGGAAGGGCCCATGGAGAGCAAGGCATCTTCTGCTTTCTCTCCTGGCTTCATGCTTCATGAAGCACCCCAGGAGGCGTTTTTCTTCTTCATCTCCAAAGGTCACTGGCTTGTGGGTTCTCAGCTTCTCGTAGCTATGTTATTCTGCTCTGCTCTCTCTGAATCTCCCATTTTCCAAAATGTTTCCTCTTTTATAGGACTTCAGAAACTAATCAAGACCCACCCAAATGGGTGGAGACATGTCGTCACCTAATCCAATTTAACAACCACTCTTGACTAAATCACATCATCCAGGGAGATGATCTGATTACAGTTTCAAATATACAGTATTGAATAGGGAATGGAATTTTGATTAAAGCACAGCTTTTCTAGGGGACATATATCCTTTCAAACCAGCACAAATACTAACCACTTATTGGTTTTTCTAACTTGTTCCATCTTTCAGGAATGCCAAGGACATTTTCTTTAACCAACACAATCTGTGTTTTAATTAGAACAGTACCACATTTTGCATTTTATGTTCTCTGATAAAAGAATGAGCCTCTATTTAAGGAAGAAGCAAATGTTTCTCTTACTAATGAAAGAATCTCCCCAGGATCTTTCACAGAATTACTGATGGCTTTTCAGAATGTATAGGCTATTTTAAAAGTTGTTAAATTTAGGTTCCACCACTGGCAAACTGATTCCTTCCTATTTCATCTGAAGTGTCCAGATATATCCTTATGCATTTTTTCTACTATCTTCCATTTTTAACTAACCATGGCAACCACAATCATAACATTTGTTAAATGTTAACTTCTACACGCGAAGTATGATTTAGTTATTTAAATTTATACACTGTTATTTAATCTAGTCTGAATCACATAATGGGGAATATATTTGCAAATAAAAATAATTTTAAAAAATCGAAGACACTACTTCCTTTTTCTTTTCTGAGCACAGTATCTCAGAACAAATAAATATGTTGAGCCTCTGAGCACATTTTATTTCCTCTCCCTATAGATTTTTTTCCTACATTTTTTTCCTCTACATTTTTTTTCTACATTTGTTTCCTCTCCCTATTAAATGAGAGAACACTTGCCTGCCTGAATATTAATGATTCTTGAAAAAAAATAAAGTAATTATAAGGATTCATGAAAAAGTAGAAATATTTAAGCCAATTCAAAGAACTTTCAGGTAAATAGCCAACCAGCTTGGGATTCCTTTAGGTTAAACTGCTCCGAAAACCATGCTATGTAGAAGGGGGTAATGATTCTACTTGTGGGGAACAAGCATTACTATAACTTCAGCTATAGAGGAAATAAAATGTCTTACTGAAGTTCTGAGATATCAGATCACCAGGAGGATTCATGTCAATCCCTGTTAAATTCTGACAATCAAGTTTCCTCTCTGCTATAAGAAAATAAGCAATGGACTTGCAGACTTGGGATCTGGGTTCAAAAACTGAAAACTGAATGTTTAGTATCTTGTAAAGTGACACGTAGTATCTCTGGACGTTCTGTTATTAAAACAGCAGCTGGAACAACTTAGTCTATTATCTCTTTCCTTCCTTTGTTCAGCATATATTTATTTATTTAGCACTGTCTTTCGTCATAAGGACACGAAAATGCCCCTTCAAGTTACATGGTCCTGCAAGACATCAACAAACAGAGGCAATTTCAATATAATTCGATAAGCCAAGTACATGTAACAAGCACAGTAAGCGCACATCTACTTCACAGAAGTACATGAGCCAACAGCATGCAATAACCTAAGGGATCAGAAAATCCCACCAGATACTCAGAGTTGCCCAAAGGGAATGATGTCAAGGAAGTGACAGGAGAGGAGTCAGATTATCTCAAACAAAGAGGAAGAAAATATGAAATATACGTCATCCAGAGAATGGCAAACTTCCTTCTTGGAACTATAGAGAAATGAGTCCACAGAGTGAAGTAGGAATCATATTATGACGGGCCTTACATTAAGATAATCTGAGTCCCCTCTCTCTACCAACAAGGAACCATGTTCTTCCCATTTCTATCACTGTTCGAAGGTGTTATTTTATTCTCCACAAAATACAAACATGCTGTTAGAAAAAAAAAATCTTTTATTCCTTTAGAAATCTAACTGCTCTTAGCAATAGGTGGTATTTCTTCCCATTTTTTATTTCTTCAAAAGCACTCTAGTTTGCACAAAAATCATGAGTTAAAGCATAATTTAATAAGCTTCACCTTTAAAATGCCAAGCAATCAAAGAAAGAGTACCTAGTAAAAAAATGCCACCTGGCCAAAAGCAATGATGAGAGGGTAAAATTGGAACCCACTACTACTACATAGCAACTTTCAACCCCACACAGAGAGGCCATCTCCTGGCTCTTTCCTAACCCTGGCGCCATCTTCTCCTGCCATCCATTCTCAGGGAAAGCTGAGCTAAACGCACTTTAGAAGCGCCACTGTCCAGCAAGAAAGAGGTTCCTGGGAACCCCAGCTGCTGTTCTCAGGCACCTGTTCTTCCTGCAGGAGATCTGAGCAACACATTTCCATACAGCCCACATCATGTTTTGTGTTCCAAATTGAGAGTCCACAGATTTTTTTCTTAACATTTGATGGACATAAAGGCCATCAATGCTTTGGTAATTGTCATGAAAAACACTACTATTAACAGAGTTTAAAGATTCTTTTACCTTAATACAACTCTGGTTGTTATATCAGCTTTTGAAGTACATAAATTGTCTTTTCTCTATCACATGTGATAATGACTAGCATAAAACACAAGCAAGACTATACAATACAAAAGAATTTAAAGTAGTATGCTGAATTAACTCAATAAAAACTTTTACTAATTTTGGCTAATTGGAGGCTGACTAAATTATAGAATATTTTTAAAGTAATGTGGTTATTACTTAACAACATACACAATAAACAGCAAATAGAAAAACAATGACTAAGAGAGACAACTGATATAAATGCCAAATGACTAGACCTTATTCACACACTAGTTAGTATGTTTCTGGGTAGAATGGACTTTAAAATTTTTTTTTTTTAATTTATTTTCTTAAATAGGTCTCCTTACAATCTTCTCAAATAGTATCACAACTTCATAACAATTATCACTACAGGGCAACCTGTTTAATATAGGGTCTGCAAACCATTTCTTCTTAAGTAATTTAAGAGTAGCCTGGGACTGACTGCCTAATCTCTGCATTTACTTGAGGCCAAGAATCTGTAGCAAAAGACACCTAAGGGAGCCCAGCAGTTCCTGTCTTTCCCTCATTTCAGATCTGTAAATTGGGCTTGACTTTTCCTGACCTAGTTATCAAAAGAGGCCATCAGGTGGTTCAGTGGTTCAATACTCGCCTTTCATGTGGGAGAACCTGGTTTGATTTCCGGACCACGTACCCAAAAACAAGAAAAAAATAATAATAAAATAAAATAAAAAAACAAAAGAGGCCATAACTTAGGAGCTTCTGAGTCATCAAATCTGATGAGGCTGGTGGATTCTATCCTCTGCTTTTCTCAAATTTGCCCTCTGTACTTGAATTTGATGTTTTACAAACTAACCTCTTTCAGCTCAGTTCATCCAAGCAAATAATCACTATTTTTCAACTAATGATTTTTAAATATTGCATTCATATAAAATAATTCCTACTAAAGTATTTCAAATTGCTGTTTCTTAAACTTTCCCCCCAGGGTCTAAAGACCAGGAAAAATACATTTATGATTTAAGGATAGCTAACATTTAATGAGAGGTCTGTGTTATTATCTGCCCCAGGTGCTTTACACATATTTACTTATTTAATTCTCTCAAACCACTCTGTGAAGTGTGTGCTGGTTTGAAACAGTATGTATTCCCACAAACACCAAACTCTTTAAATCCAATCTTATGGGCACAGACTTATTGTGGGTGGGATCTGTTGATTAGGTTGTTTCATTGTAACTGTGACCCACCAATCGTCAGCGGGGCCTTTTGATTAGATGATTCCCATGGAGATGTAAGCCCCGCCCATTCAAGGTGGCTCTTAATCAGTTTACTGGAGTCCTTAAAAAGAGGTCATGGAGAGAAAGTGAGAGAGAGTCAGAGCTAATACAGAGAGCAGACACAGACGTTTGGAGATACAGACAGAAAACGCTCCAGCAGAAGCCTGAAAGACTTACAGAACTTGAATGAGCTGTTAAACCAGAAATCAGGAGAGAAGGAGTATTCTACCACTCAGCTACTGTTGCACTTCCTAAAGTAGTATTTTATCTTACCCGATTTACAGCAGCATATTTTCTTCCAAAGCCATCACATATATTTTTAAACACATTATAGAAATCAGATGCCTTAAAGTATGCAAGAAATAAAATAATAAAAAAGAATTCAGATGCACGTATTCAGAAAAAGAGTATGTGACTTCAAAGTCAATAAAAAGCCCTTTTTGTTCCAATTTCCATATCGAGTAGTTTCTAGGCCTCTGGGTTCCCCCTAACTGGATTAACATCATCTGGAAATCTTTCCAGTGGTCTCTTTCTCTAAATGGGAACACTCTGGTATATCAAAATGACCTTCTGGTAACTTTGGCTTCTTAAGGGATTGTTTGGCAGGTTCAGACTTTCCTCCTAGAGAAGAACTCATTTTCCTCAAAGAATGGCACAGAAGGAACAATCTAGCCATTCCCCATGCTGTGTCCGAAAATGGCTGAGCAGGCCAGCAAGGCCCAAATGGTCATGTGTGGAAGACTTTTAAAGACCATTTCCAGCATTAGGTAGCTTTCTCTAGGTACCCTAGAGACTCAGCAGAAACATAAGCGCTTCAAGCTTCAGAATGACCCCCTGGTTGTGTTCTTTTATTTTCCTTAGGGGAGTCCCTTTGCCAGACATGTTTTTAAGTTTCATGAGTGTTTTTAAATATTAACTGCCTAAGCTATGGTATCAGAATAAGATTATGTACAAGTCAGATTGTTTTCTATCTCAATTATTTCAGTCATTATTCAATTAACTTGATTAACCAATCACCTGGAAATAAAGCTGTTGATTTAGAAAACACAGTTCCTGACCTCTTGAGGTCTCCACTCTAAACAGATGTCATTAATAAATTACCAATTACAAAATTAATAACTAAATTATAGTCATTATAGGTGCTAAAATGGAGAAGTACTGAGCCCTGCAAGAATCACAGGGGGAGCTATTTAGTCAGAGCAATCATTGCCAGCTGCTTTGAGGAAGCCTCTTCCACACCACTTTTCTCTTAAAAAATAAAACATAAAAGCACGAACTGGTGACTTTAATGGAAACCACATTTAGGTGATAAGTTTCACAATTTTAAGATGTTTTCTACTGGAATAGCATTTTATATTTTACATTAGCACACTACTTAATTTATATTTTACTGTAGTGCATGCTCAATTTTACTCACAACTGGGAGAAAACAATGGCAGAAATAACCTAAGAAAACAAACTCAATCCTCAGACACTTTTGTATATTTTTACAGACTCTAATGAATTGGAGCCTGAAGACATCTGAGGGGTGAGGATGTGGCTAACACAACTCCATAACCTGGGGATGTACATGAGGCAGCCAGTTACATATGGTCTATCTTTAAAGCACCATTCTTCCCTAAAATGGGAAAAAATAATTGCTTTACCTAGTAACTTTAAAACAAGCACCTATACTATGAAGCACACTGCAAATTTCCCATGAATTTTAAAAATAAAACTCAAGGAAATGAGAAGACTAAAGTTCTAGTTAGGGCTATGCCAATAAATAGATAATTACTCTTGTTAAATGTAGAGATAGACTGCGGGATTCAAATTCCTTGGTTTCAAAATAAGAAAACTGACAATCAAGCAAAAGTACCTGCTTCACAATCTAGGGAAGAAAAGGAGGAAAAATTTCCTTGAAATGTTATCCAGTTTGAAGATGGCTATTCAGTGAGGAGGTGATAACCCAAGGAAAAGTTAGGGAAGGGTATGTATATGAGTGTGTGTGCAGGTGCGCACACGTGCGTGTGCCACTGATGGGTAGAAAAAAACAGAACAAGTGATGAAGACAAACTAGATCCAGAGAAAACAGATACTACCAACTGGGAAGTATACTGCATGTGAATGAACATTACCCAGTTTCTAAATAGTGCCTGCCATTGTCACTTATTTGATGATGATGATTGCCCTTAAAGAGACCACGCAATCACTTTGCTCATGTAACTTAAAAGTACCTTGCTCAAGGTCAACACTAGTTAGATACAAGCATTTTGATCATGAAAAGCTAAGCTATAATAGCAGGAGGCAGAGAAGTAGAAACATTATTTCAGAAACAGAATCAAGTGGTGGTTAATACGATGAACTCTGGAAGAAGCCTGCCATGATTCAGATTTCAGCCATGAAAGTTATTAGCTGTGATGGTTAATTTTCTGTGGCAACCTAGCTAAATTCTGGTGTCTAGTTGTTTGGTCAAACACTAGCCTAGATGTTGCCTTGAAGGTATTTTGTAGATGTGATTAGCATCTGCAATCAGCTGACCTTAAATAAGGGAGATTGCTCCCCATAATGCGGGTGGTTCTCACTCAATCAGCTGAAGGCCTTAAGAGCGAGTTTCCAGCCTACCAGCTTCCTTTACGTATTTCATACCCCAGACTTCAACATAAACTCATGCCATTATTTTCAGCCTGCTGGCCTATCCTACAAATCACAAACATCTCAGTTCCCACAACCCCATGACTGTCAGAGCCAATTTCTTAAAATAAGTTTTTATAAAAGTGCGTGTGCGTGTGCATGTGTGTGTATGTATGTGTGTATGTGTATCTCTTGGTTCTGTTTCTCTGGAGAACCCTAACTGATACACTAGTTCTAACCCTGGAAGGTCATTAAACCTCTTTGTGCCTCAGTTTCCCCACATGTAAAACAAATAATAATAGCTACTTATACAGTTATTATAATAAATAAATTTATATTTATAAGATCCTTATAATAGTATCTGCACCATAGTTCATACTAAACAGGTTTGGTGACCAATTCAGTGTCCTTCAATATCTCATTTGTTAATACATTTAAAGAAAAACCAAAATTGTCTCGCTTTTGACATGTCAAATATTAAAATATGATCTACTCCATCTCTTTTTAAAAGTAAATAAATTAAAACTAGATCTATACATCTGTTATAGCTATACATATTAGATGATTCATTTAGGGCTAAAATTTTAGATAAATTCAGGTAAAAAACATGAGATTTGTACAAAACAAATATGTATTCTTGGTAAAAACAAGTTATGAAATAAAATGTTGCTTTAGCTTAAAATTAAATACAAAACAGAGGATGAAAATAATGAGTATTTCCATTCAAAATTTATTGGTTTTTCTCTCTTGGCATAGTAGCAATAACTTAGGAAAACTATATTTCTTTATGGAAATACCTTTCACCCAGATCCTTAGGAAACATGAATTTTTTTCCACGAATTATTCATCTTCAGAGGTCTTTTGGTTTACTCACAGACTCTTTTTCTTCTTTTTGGTGTTTACTATAAAAGTCAGCTTCTCTCCTATGTTCACCTATAAAAAGGAATCCTCAGATTGGGTTGAATTTTAAGATTGATCCAGACACATTTAAAATAATAGCATTTGGTTAGGCCGGTATGAGTGTTAAGAATTAAGTATAAATTGAAAAGATAATAATTTTTATTTTCTTGATTTAGTATTGGTTTTCATTCAAACTACAAGGCACATGGAAATCAAAAAAGCACCAAAGAAAACGTAAAATTACAAATAAGCAGACATCTAAAGTATTTTTTCCATTAGACATTTTGAATGCTAACTGACCTCTTTAATTCTTAATAAAAGGTGTGGCACAAGTATTTCATAAAGTTCTTTAACTTAATATAATGAAAATGTATAAAATTATTGTCTCTATAAATTTCAACAATAGCTTTGCTAAAGGTATTGTACTCTCGTGGACATTCACTGTACTATAAAGTTGCTAATATGACATTAAAAGTTAAAAGATCTTTAAGTGGAAAATCACTTAGCAGCTGTTTGAAAGAAACCCACACATTTGCATAATAAGTAGGACTGATACCTTCTCAGTTTCAGAGCTTTGAGAAAAAGAAATGCCATTGAAAAGGGAGGCAGAGAAAGATCACAGGCAATGGGACAGTTTTCCTAAAACCATATATCCAGGAACATATTTCTTAGCAACAAAACCTTTCGGTAAGTTGAAGAGCATCTTCTAGTTTCCCAAAGGGCAACTAAACAGATCACAGACATGTGAGGTTTACTAAACAATCATGTAGACATAATAGGCAAGAAGAGACCAATGTGAAAAAAAGGGTTAACAGATTGAACTTGGAATGTGAGAGGGTAAACTCCTATTGTTCTTTGAAATGCTGTTAGACTGCACTCAGCTCTGCTTCCCAGGAGGCAATGATTACAGTATTTAGGCTGCATTTTTTACCTTACTTTACACTTCTTCCTTAGTCAATTATCTCACTGAACTGATCATTTTATCAGCTTAAGAGAGCTCTTTCAATGTGATTGTTCTAGCACATCCGAAACAGGATGGCTTTTAAAAAGGGGAATTGAATAAATTGCTAGTTTACAGTCCTAAGGCTGAGAAAATGTCCCAATTAAAACAAGTCTATAGAAATGTCCAATGAAAGGCAACCAGGGAAAGATACCTTGGTGCAAGAAGGCCGATGAAGTTCAGTGTTTCTCTCTCAAGTGAGAAGGCACATGGTAAACACAGTCACCGTTTCTCTCACAGCTGGAAGGGCACATGGCGAACATGATGTCATCTGTTAGCTTTCTCTCCTGGCTTCCTGTGTCATGAAGCTCCCTGGGAGGTGTCTTCCTTCTACATCTCCAAAGCGCTGGCTGGTGAACTCTGCTTCATGGTGCTACAGTATTACCTGCTCTCTGAATCTCCTGGCTTTCTTGCTTGTGGTTCTCTTTTATAAGATTCCAGTAAACTAATTAAGACCCACCCAAATGGGTGGAGACATGTCTCCACCTAACCCAGTTTAACAACCACTCTTGATTGAGTCACATCTCCAGAGAGATGATCTAAGTATAGTCTCAAACATACAGTACTGGATAGGGATTAGAAGAAATAGCTGCCTTTACAAAATGGGATTAGGATTAAAGCATGGTACATACATCCTTTCAAACCAGCACAGTGATATCCTGAAATCAGCCATCATGACACTATTTATACGACAGAAATCACTTAACACTACAACCCGGTCCCTCCACCCCAAAGAGCCAGTATACCAGAAGATCATGGTAGTATTTTGATTACATTTCAGTTTTTTCTATGAGACTATGAGTGAGGGAAGACAGGGCTCTTGGTTGAAGCAATTTCAAATTCTCTATACCCAGCAATGAGCACAGGCCAAGGGCTCAATTTATAATGCTAAGCAATAACAATATTACCAACTATGTTCAACCTTATTAAAGTGACATTGAAGAAGAGGAAATTCTGGCGCAGATAAGATAAGGGACTTACCCCAGGTCATATAACTTATTAGTGAGAATATAAGTGTAAGATTCAAGGCTCTTAACCACATCCAATATGCTTTCCATTGTGCTATTTAGATATAAGCAAAAGAACTGGATCATTTTGTCAGTACACATTGCATTTAATGTACAATTACACCCATAAAAAATCTGCATGGGTCAGAATGTCCATATTTTAAAAGTCATTTCCCAAATGACTTTAGCTCCAGGCAGCAAATTGTACACACAAGTTCCATTAAACACAAGGAGGCACAGGTTAGCACACGTCCATAGTCAAAAGTGTCAACAATGCCAAGTAGAAGGTATGCATCTTATTATTGATGGGGGAAAGTTAAGGTAAAAGAAAGACTAAGTCAGGTTAATGTATGGCTTCTGTGGTAGTTAGGTTCAGGTGTCAATATGGCCTTGTGATAGTGCCTAGTTCTGCCACTGTGGACTTAAATGATCAGCGTGTGAAACTCATTTATGGCTGATTACATCTGCAGTCAACCATGGGGAGTGGCTTCCACAATGAGTGACGTTTTAATTTAATTGACTGGAGGCTTAAAAGAGAGGATCAGACGACAACAGCACAGTCCAAGCAGCTCAGCATAACTCATCTCAGCACTCACACCTCAGTACTTGCAACTCAACCCAGATGTTTGGGGATACAGAAAGGAATCGTCCCCAGGGAAAGCCATTTGAACCCAGAACCCAGACATCACTGTGGGCCTTTCCAGGAAACAGAGAAACTCCGATAAAAGCTAGTTGTCTTTCCTCCAAAGAAGGGTAAATTTGTAACTAAATAAATTCCCTTACTAAAAGTTGTTCCAAGGGGGTGCAAGGGTAGTTCATTGGTAGAATTCTCACCTGCCATGTGGGAGATCCAGGTTCAATTTTCAGCCCATGTACTTTCCAAAATAAACAAAGAAACCAACAAAAACAAACAAAAAATTCAACAAATGGTACTGCAATAATGGGGTACTCCCATAGAAAAATAATGAAATGTGACCCTGCCATACAGCATACAAAAAAAAAAAAAATTCTATTAAGATAAGGCCAAACTAAAGCAGGATGGGCATTAATCTAATATGATTCAAGTCTGTGCTGGTTTGAAAGTGTTGTGTACTCTAGAAAAGCCATATTCTTTAATGCTGATGCAATATTATACGGTAGGAATCTTTGATTAGATTGTTTCCATGGAGACTGACCCACTCAATTGTTGGTATGGCCTTTTGATTAGGTGGAGATGTGGCTTTGCTCATTCAAGGTGGGTCTTGATTAGTTTACTGCAGTCCTTTAAAAGAGGAAGCACTTTAGAGAAACCTCAGATGCAGATGCTTGGAGGCCAATAGAGATGCAGACATTTGGAGATGCATGAAGTGCCAACACAGAGAGAGGATGCCTAGACACAGATATTTGGAGATGCAGAACCCAGGAGACATTGCCACGTGTCTTCCCATGAGATGATAAGCAAGAAAGAACCCAAAGTTGTATCCTGGAAGACCTAAGTAAAGGCCTACAAATGTTTAGAGAGGAAACCACTGGCATCAGAAGCTGGAAGCAATGGAATCATGCCAGCCACATGTCTTCCCATGTGACAGAAATCAGGCTTCCTTGAGTCAAGGTATCTGCCTCCGGATACCTCAGTTGGGACATTTTTATGGCCTTTGAACTGTATACTTGTTACTTAATAAATTCTGTTTTTAAAAGCCATTCCATTTTTGGTAGATTGCATTCTGGCAGCATTTAACAAACCAATACAAAGTCCTTATGAGCACAGAAAATTTGAACATAGAAGTTCAAAATCTCCACAGGTGGAAACCAAAGGAGAAAGTTTACAATGTGAGAAGGCAGAGACAGATTGTCAGCAACCCATCAGCAGAAAATTACAGACTTCAGAGAAAGTACAGCCTGACTACTACTTCATTTTGGGCTTCTGGCTTCCAAAAGTGTAAGATAGCAAATTCCTATTGTTTAAGCCAACCTGTCTGTAGTATTTATGATAGAAGCCCTGGCAAACTAAGACACTCTGAAACAGTCACATTTTAAAAATGAAAGGAGGGAAGAATGGAATGCAAAGAAAGTAAACAGCATTTCAAATTTACTAATGAAAACTTTGCATTTCATCTTGTAGTCAGTCCAAAGGTAATTTGCACATAAAGTCATTTAAAATGACAACATAACATGATATCACTCTACCTATAACAACATTGACCAAAAGGTTTCTGTTCCTCATCAGGTTCATAGCTTAATTTCTCCATGTTCTATTAAAAAAGAAATAAGTGTATTTTTAAGTTACTATTTCAGAGTGTAAAGAAAGTTCCATTTCAAGGTTTTAAAACTCCCATTATTTGTTTCTAATATTTACCTTAAATGTATATCACCTCTATTATTTCAATGATAAATCCACTGCAAAATCACATTGATTATACTGTGGTCTTTTCCCTTTCTAATATATTGTATCCAACACATTCCATGTGTGTGCATTTCCAGCCTAAATTACCCCCCCACCCCATAACAAAAAATAAATACTAATAGTAGTAGGAACTCCAGTTCAGGTTGTTGAAACAGTTGGTATAGTATAATTACATTTAATCTATAGACATTTGACTATCTTGATTTTTCATATGTAATGTTATATAGCAATCCATTGTACCTTTACTTTTTGATCTCCTTGTCACACAGAGTAGGGCATTAATAAAGGTTAGTGCCCAGTAAAGTAAAATCATCATGATCTTAGGGGAATACATTTTATAATAATGGCTCTATGAACATATAGCAGTAACTTATTAACATGACAGTTTGAAAAAAATAATTTTGACATATTTTAAGCCAACACTTACTAAACATATTCAGGATGAATACATAATCAATTACAGTTTTTCAATTTGTTTATTTGTTTAAAAATAAAATCTATACATAGACTTTATATAGACACCTGTGTGTGTGAGTGAGGTACTTTGGGGGAAATACTGCTTTGTGTTTGTTTTTTGTATTTTCTTTGTTTATTCAAAAATTCATTAAATTTTTAGTCTATTTGATAGATGCCAGTGTATTTGCTACTCCTAGCTTCTTCAGAATTCCGAAGAGCTGACATTTTAATACACCTATATGCATAAAATTTTATGCATAATTGTTCTTGTGTGTGAATTTTACCTCCCAGTTTCATGTGATCCAAAGTACAGAATAACTAAAATACAAGAGTCCAAAATTGGAAGAGATGAGTTGTTTTTATGATTTTGTTGTTGACAGAATTTTGGCTTAGGATACAGATAGACATAAGAAAACACTGCACCCACCTTAAGAAAAAGAGATAATCTATAAAACTACAAAATTACTTGAGCCCAAGCACTAAATTTGCAAGGCAACAAAGGGAGCTGAATTCCAAAGAGCAAACAAGCCCCACTGAATAGAGATAAGAATAATAATGTTTCATTTTTAGTAGAGCATCAGAGGGAGAGGTGGAAGAAAATGACTAAAATTTTGGTAAATTTAACCAATCAAATATTTTAGAATATTTGGGAGCCCCAGACACAGAAGAAGTACACACTCCCTCCCAAGTTCTTTAGGAAAGGCCTCCATTGATACTCACGATAAAGATTGGGGACAGGGAGACAGGGGAGAAATCCCCATTCAGCATGGCAAAGTGCAGATGGCACATATTAATCAATTCACTAAACCCCAATCCCTAAGGCCCAAACTCAGAGGGCCTGATAGAAACTGCAGCTGGCCCAGGAAAACCAAGTAATACCCCCGCAACCGTCAAGACCCCAGAACCAAATAACAAGCAACAGCAGTGTGTGGCTATAAGGACTGAGAATATGGAGAGAGCACCCACTCCCTTTGTATTACAGCATTAGTGGTCCCGCAGAAATCTGAGAGTGGAGCATAAACACAAAGGGAAGCTCTTCAGCACCAGAGGCCCCCAACAGGCACAAGGTAACAGCACAGCAATCTACCACTGTAGGAATTGGAAATCCATGGTACTCTAAAGGTGACCAAAGCAGCAAAACAGTAATTAAAAAAAAAAGCTCAGCTAATTAGATATAGCCAAGCTCCTCATAATAATACCCTCACAGAAGAGACGTACCCAGGGTTCCTCACTCTCTACTCCTCCTCTCCAATCAGTATGTAGAATTTTATCAAGATTACAAGACAAACAAACAAAATATGAGCAAATAAAAAAAAAAATAAGTTTCAGGAAGTAAAGCAATCACAAAAACATACCCAGATGTTACCCAGATGTTGGAAATATCAGACAGGGCTATTAAAATGACAACGTCAGAAATGAAGAATTCCTTTAATGTGCTCATTATCCAACTAGCCACAGTGGAAGAATCAGAGAACTTGAGGATAGGGCAATATTTATCACATTGAGAAAAAAAAAAAACGAAAGGATGAAAGAAAAAGAATAGTGCATACAAAAGCTGTGGGAAAAAAATCAAAGAATGTAACACATACACAATCAGGATTCCAGAAGAAAAAAGAGAAAGTAAAAGGCAGAAGAATATGTGGAGAGTTAATAATGGAATTTTTCCACAAGTAATTAAAAACAACAAACCACAATATTTAAGATGCCCAGAGAATCCAAACAAATAATTATCTCTCCTTCCAGCCCCCTAAATAACTAAACATGCATACATGAAACTTTTGAAAACCAAAGAAAAAGAGAAATCCTTCAAAGTAGCTAGCAAAAAAGAAAGCTAACGTTTAGATGAGCAAGGTAAGAGTATTGCAAACTATAAGACATTTTTTAATTACTAAATAGAAAACAGAATAACAAGAAAACAAAATAGTATAGTATTATAATACCTTACATTATATCACATTACATTACATTATAGTATAAAGTGAACAGTGACAAGTTGAAGATGTGTATTTAAAAGCAAGAATAAACCATATAATATTAAAAATGGAATCATAAAATGCTCAGTTAATCAAAAAGAAAGCAAGAAACTTGGGGAGAAAGAAAACAATGTAGAGATTGGACAAAGAATAATTCACAAGATGGCAGGTCTAAAATGAATCATACAAAATGTCTAAACATCTCCCAAAAAGGCAAAAGTTATCATCTTGAATTAAAAAAGCAAAAGATTCAACTATATTATGTTCACAAAAAGTTCACTTTAACTATAACGATACTGATAAATCAAAGGAGGACTATATATCAGGTAAATACTAATCAAAAGAAAGCTGAAGTGGCTATATTAGTATCATACAGTATATAAACTTCAGAACAAGAAATATTTCAGGGATATTGATAATACTAATAGGGTGAATTCATTAGGAAAACAAAGAAACTCCTGAAAAATGTATGCACACAACAACAAGGCCTCAAAATACATAAAGCAAAAAATAACAGAAATGAAAGAAATAGTAAATTCAACAGTTAAATAGTTGAATATTTCAATATTTTTCCTCAGTACTTAATAGAAAAAGTATAAAGAAAATAAATATATAGTAGGTATGAACTACAATGTCAAACAATTTCCACCTTTTTGACATTATAAAACCATTACCAAAAACAAACAAACAAACAAACAAAAAATAGCAGAATACACATTCTCTTCAAGTGTGCACAGAGGACATAAAGCACTCACTAACATACTCAAAATTCTGGGCCATGAAACAA
This sequence comes from Tamandua tetradactyla, assembly GCF_023851605.1. Classification (NCBI taxonomy): domain Eukaryota; kingdom Metazoa; phylum Chordata; class Mammalia; order Pilosa; family Myrmecophagidae; genus Tamandua; species Tamandua tetradactyla. The sequence continues at coordinate 44,794,300 of NC_135329.1, read as the reverse complement.
ATCATATAAATGTAAAAAGAAAAATCTACTAAGTATATTTTCTATCAACAACGGAATTAACTTGAAATAAATATATAGAACATCTGAATAGTTAGAAACTAAACTACACAAGTCTATGGAAACCATGATTCTTTGAAAGAAACAAAAGGAAAAATTAGAAAATATTTTGAATTGTGTGAACGCATATGTTGGGGTCCCCAGCCAACATTTCCAGATTTGCTAAAAGGATTCATGGAACTCACCACGGAGAGGAAATGCAGGATGGTCATAAGGGAGGGCACAGGTGTAGTCTGGAAGAATCCATGCTCAGGCATCCTATGCTCTCATCTTCCCACAAAGAGTAATACAGAGTACCCTTCCCCCAGCAATATGTTTGTGATGTTTTGGCCAGAGAAGTCCAGAGACCCAGTGTGGAAGGTTTTTATTTGGGACTGTTTCAGTAGGCAACCTCTGCCTAGCATACACCCAAATCCCAGTGTTCCAGAGGGAAACCGGAGGCTCAGCGTTGGTGGCACATTGTTGGCACATTGTAAACCATATTGCTGGGGGGGAAAAACAGTCTAGGCACAATGAGCTGTCATTATCAAGCAGGAAACTGTGGCAACACTCCAGAAATCCAAGCTCCCGGAGACCAGCCAAGGGCCAACACCGTAAGTCTTTCTAAAGATAGCAGTCTCAGGCCTGCTATATTAAGTCTTTTCTGAATAATATAGAAATACAATATATTAAAAAAATGTGGTAATCAATTTAAAAAGTGATTATGAAATTTATAGTATTAAATGCGTCTCTTAACAGACAAGAAATGTCTCAAATCAACAATTTGATTTATAATTCCACCTTAAGAGCGAGGAGAAGTAAAAAGAAAGCAAGCATAAGGAAAATATAATAAAAATAAAGAAAAACTTACATGAAATTAAAGACTAAAAAAATAAATTAAATTAAAAACTCTATATTTGTAAAGATCACTAATGTGCAAACCCACTAGAGAGAAAAACCAAGCAAGAAAATAGAAAGAAAACAAAATTACCAGTATTACAAATGAGCAGAAAGACATCAGTACAGCGCTCACAGATTTTAAAGACATAATAAAGAAATAATGTAAACTACTCTATGCCAAAGAATTTGAGAACATATAAAAGAGAAAATTTCTTACAAGACATAAACTACCAAAATTCATTCTAGAAGAAACATAATCTCAATAGCTGTTTATCATTTACAGAAATTGAATTTGTAACTTAAAACTTCTCACAATAAAATGCCAGGGTCAAATGATTCAGTATGAATTCTAACAAACAGCCAATAAAGGAAACACAAATACTATGCAAAATCCATCACATTACAGAAGACAGAGGCTTCCGAACTCATTTTTCTTGATCAGGATTACCTTGATATAAAAAACAGACAGAGATATTATATGAAAAGAACAATACAAACAATATCTACCATGAACACAGACACAAATATCTACAGACAAACTGTTAGCAAACATATATTAGGTTATGGCATTGTGCCAAAGTGGAATTTATTACAAGAATGTAAGTTTGTTTTGTCATTTAACATAGATTAATATAATTCATCATAACAATCAACTAAAAGAAAATCAAGCCATATTATCATCTCAATAGATGCAAAGCAGCATTCCACAAAACTCAACATCCACTCCGGGTAAAAAAAAAAAACAAAAAATAAAAGCAAACTAAATAAAAAGCAGCATTGTACAAAATTCAACATCTATTCCTGGTTAAAAGAAAAAAAAACGAAAAAGATAAGGTAGCTTTCTCAAACTGGTAAAGTCAAATTCAAAAAATACACTACTACGATTATACTTCATGATAAATAGCAGATCAGAGAAAAATCAAGGATGTCCACTCTTACCACTTTCATTCAGCACTGTACTGGTGGTGTTAGCTATGTAATCAGGTAAAATGAAATAAGTAAAAGGAATACAGATGGCTAAGGAAGAAATATTAGTCTCATTATTTGCAGACAACATGTTTATCAAAATAAAAATCCAAAAGAATTTACAAACATACTACAGCTAACAATTTAGTTTATTTGGTCACAGAATGCAAGTTTAACAAAGATATATCAACTGAATTTCTGGCCTATTGAATAAGAAATGTCTCAAATCATTGAACAAAGCATTGCTCAGTTTACAATTTATAATACATTGATAATAATAGCTCAAAAATATGAAATAGTTAAGATAAATACGAGACAATAATTTAAATTTTTTAATGCTGGTAGCCACACAACTTTGACTCTAAGTTTTTTGAGAGACAATAAATTTAGAGTATATTGTTTTCATAGATTTCAAAACTGTGTATTTGAAAATGTATTTGAAAACTACGTATTTGAAAAAAAATACTATGTATTATTATGATGACAAATCTCCCTAAATTGGTCTAGAGACTGAATCTTATTCAAGTAATAATCCCAGTAGACATATGTGTAGAAATTTTGAAAAGAAAGAACAAATCTAGAGGACTCATACTATCTGATTTTAAAACTAACTATAAACTACAGTAATCAAAATAGTGTGATACTGTTCTAAGGATATAGCTTTAGATCAATGGAAAAGAATAGAATATACAGAAGTATACCCACACCCACAGGATGAATTCATAAATTAGGCAAAGGAATTTAGTATTTTGTATTCCAATCATTCATTTCCTAATTAATGTCTAAATTGCCCCTTTTTGCCCCAGAAGTTTCTACAACCTGGGGCTTTGTGCCTTACTAAGATTTTTCTGGGGAGAAACATGTTTTCATTTCTAAAATTGGATGAGGATAATTGGGGTTGAGCATGATGGGAAAGTGGAACAGAGATGACACCACCTTCTCAGGCAGATCAACTAAATATTTCCTGGAAAATAATTTCCTTAATACCAACTTTGTCAATTAGCCCCTAAAACATCTTCATGCTTCTCCAAGAGTCAGAACACCACAGTGAAGATCATAATATAAAAGGAGGGCTGGGGTCACAAAGGAAACTGGAAGGAAACATAGATGATAAAGACTGAGATGGTGTGATCTAGGAATGCCTAGCGTGTATAATGATAGTGACTAAATGGACAAATTAAAAAATGTTTTTGCATGAGGAAGAACAAAGGAATGTCAATACTGCAGGGTGTTGAAAATAGATGGTAACTAATATTTTAAAACTTTAACTTATGCATGAGACTAAAGCAAAAAATGTTTATTTGGTACAAAATTTATATTTTGACTAGTGCATTTCCTAATATAACTTATGTGGGCAGTTTAATTGAACACCATAAGCACATGGAACCTTGAGTAGGGCATAAGATTTTGTAGGTTTGTCCACAGTGATGACTCGATAAATCCCAGAATGATTTGAACAGTGAATAAAAAAGTATTTGCAAAGTCTCCTTGGGGGAATGGCAAGAAAGGGGGAAAATTCAACTTTCCCAAGTGGAGAATTCTTGACATTCTCACAAGCAGTGGGGACAGCCAGAGCAATAGGCTGAGCCCTCAATCTTGGGATTTGTTCAAATGAAACTTAACCCCACAAAGGATAGGCTAAGCCACTTAAAATTAGGCCTAAGAGTCACACCCAGAGAAAACCGTTTGTTGCTCAGATGTAGCCTCTCTCTCTCAGCCAACACGACAAGCAAACTCACTGCCCTCCTCCTCTCTACATGGGACATGACTCCCAGGGGTGTGGAGCTTCCTGGCAATGTGGGACAGAAAGCCTAGAATGAGCTGGGACTCAGCACCAAGGGATTGAGAAAAACCTTCTTGACCAAAACGGGGAAAAGAGAAATGAGTCAAAATAAAGTGACAATGGCTGAGAGATTGCAAACAGAGTCGAGAGGTTATCCTGGAAGTTATTCTTATGCATTGAATAGATATCACCTTTTTTAGTTAAGGTGTAATGAAGAGGCAGGAGGGAACTGCCTGAAAATGTACAGTTGTGTGTTCCAGAAGCCATGTTTCTTGAAGATGATTATATAATGATATAGCTTTCACAATGTGACTGTGTGATTGTGAAAACCTTGTGTCTGATGCTCCTTTTATCTACCTTATCAGCAGACAAGTATAACATATGGATTAAAATAAATAAATAATAGGCAGAACAAATGTTTAAATTTAGTAGACTGAAATGCTGGTGATCAATGAAAGGAAGCGGTAAGAGGTATGGTATGTAGGCAATTTTTTCTGTTTTCTTTTTATTTCTTTTTCTGAATTGATGCAAATGTTTTACGGAAATGATCATGATGATGAATATACAACTATGTGACGATATTGTGAGTTATTGATTATATATCAAAAATGGAATGATCATATGGTAAGAATATTTGTGTTTGTTGTTATATTTAATAAATAAATTAATTACTTTAAAAAAGATCATATATAAAAGAATCCTTTGTAATTAAATCTCAAGATAGAGTTTTAGTGAACTGACTGAAGACACATTTAAACTAATATATAAAACGATGCCAAAAAAAAAAGGAATATTGAATGCTTTTATAGTCTTCCAGAAGGCGTCATGGAAGATCAATGCTAAACTTTGTATTCTCTGGCAATAAGTAGCTCGGCCAAATTGGCTAGCTTCATCATTCAGTCCCGGTAGTTGTCATAGTCTGAGAACTGACTGTTGAATGATTTGATGTCCAGCCTGTTCTTGCCCTGCCTGTTGTACATTGTTGCTATTTCATGTGCCAATGGACAGGCGTTGTTTCAGGCTTTCAGTTTAACCTACAGGCTTCTAACAAAAAGTGATGAGATCTTCTCCTGAAGATAATTAATGAAAACAAAGAACCAGCTCTCCATGAGAAACAAATATATTCCTCTCACTCATTCTTAAGCCATATTATGTATCTCAATAAAGTTACTCTTCCCCACAGGAACTCCACATCCCTACAGGGACTACTACCCTGGGAAGTGGGTACATTCTATCATTTGTATCAACGAATTAAGACCTCTAGTTTTCTTTCAACTCATACGTGGTAATCTTGTCTCCTTTCACAACACTTCTAACGAAGAGTTTCAACTGAAAATAACGTCTCAAAACCCTTGTACTGCAATCAGCAGTTGAGGAATATATTTTAGGATTTTTAATGGAGGATGCCTACCAAGCCTGAGGTGCCCATAATTTGAAATTAACCAGAAAATCAGTCAATATAAGAATTATTAATTAAATTATATTTAGACAAATATAAGCATGAAAAATAAAGTTGGGAAAGATGGAAGCAGGGAGGGAGGGAATAAGAGAAGATGAGAACAGAAGAGAGGTCAAAAAAAGAAGTCCAAGAAGACAAACAGGAAAAAAGAAAAACTTCATGTTTTCTTTAATGCATTTAATGTAACCACACATTACACTAGAGGTCTTTTACTTATGGAAAAATAAAATTTAAAAAATTAGATTTGTTCTCTAGTTAATCATTTATTCTAAAAGATAGAAAATCTAACTTCTAGGAAAAAATGTAGTTTAAGTTATTGCAAATACAAGATTGGGAAAAGCCTTGACAACACAGAGACCATAAAGTTAAAGGCACAAATATCTGAATGAGAATTTTTTCAACTTGCCAGACAATTAAAATATAAGATATAAAATAAGCAAATAAATTTAAAACATTCAATCAAACGAAATATTACTTCCTACACACATTTGTAAAGAACTATATTTTTAATTTACACATTTCAGAAAATGAAAAAAGATAAAAATGATGAGCATTCAAAGAGAAAAATACACAAAAGATTTTAACTTTTCTTCAAACAGACAGAATTATAGTTAGTCAAAAACATATGAAATGATTTCACTCTGTCCCTGTCAAAACGGCAAGCTTCCATTACATCTCAGAGAAAAAAAACTTATGTTAAATTTATTTATTTGGAAGGATTTGGGAAAACATACACTGCAATGTGTTGTTTATTCATTCTTTGAACACTTCTTGAGCACCTACTATATATCAGATATTAGGTACATAGAGTGAACAAAACAAACACTGTTTCATGGTGGGACTGATATTCTGTTGGAAAATATTATAGGATTATATTACACAGTATTTCAGCTGGAAATTAGAGGAAATATCTATATTTTAGAAGCACAAAAATTTTACCCAAAGAAATTGCTAGGCTATAATAAGATATAGGTTAAATGATTCTGTTGCTAATTGTTTGGAGTTTTGAAGGAAAAAAGAACAAATTGTTTGTCTGCAAGAGACCAGTTAAATATTTTTTATACATTCACAAATGAGTACCATACAAATGTTAAAACAAAAGCTATATGAGGTAGCTTTATATATACTGATAGGGAAGAAACTATTATGTGAAACAAGAAAGATCTACAACAGAGATTTAATATGTGTATGTGAAGATGTAGGTGTTTTCTTAAGGCATGTATTAGAAATTATTTAGGAGAGCTTAATTTGGGGAGTGGTGACAACAGAGAGGAAGCTATGCTTTTACTTTTCATCACTAACTTTATTTCTTCTTGAGTGTTACTAATGCACATAGGCACTATTTTTATTTGGAAAAAAATCACATCAAGATGATTTGGTTGAATACCAGATTACTTCAAAACTTAGTGTCTTAAAACATTTATTATCTCACAATTTCCTTGAGTCAGGATTTCATTAGCAACCTAGCTGGGTGGTTGAGAGTGCAGATAAGAAATTGTTTAAAAGACCTTCACTGGGAAATGATTCTGGAAGAGTAGGAAGTTGACTTTTACTTTTCATCCAAACTTCGTTTTCAAATTTTCTAAATAAATAAAACATTTTAATTTGCAAAACAACATCATCAAAGTGTATCTGGAGAGTAGAATTATGAGCATATTGTTGTTTTCTTGTTACTTTTTTTGCTTTGAACATGTAATGACTATCAATTTTGAGTTTAACAAAATTGTAAAATTAAATTTGATAATTCTAACACAATTCCTCGAACTTTTTTTTGTTGTTGTATGCTGTATGGTGGGGTCACATTTCATTCTTTTTCCACGTGAGTATTTCATTATTGCAGCACCATTTGTTGAATTTTTGTTTGCTTTTCAATTTTGTTTGTTTTGCTGGTTTGTTTGTTTTTGGGAAGTGCATGGGCCGGTCCTCAAACTTTTAAATTTCCTTTTTTTTAAGTTTATACAAAAATCATTAGGAAGCTCATCTACATAAGTTCAAAGATCATATATGGGATAACTTTGAAATATATTTATCTGCTAATAAATTCTTACGTATGAATCCCACCAACTTCTCCATTTTAGTGTCATCCAAAACTTTTTAGTCCAAAATGAGCTTTTCCATCATTCACTTTTTTACCAAACCAACAACTCAACCTCCTTCTCCAATTATTCTATGATATAAATTCAATTTCCTTAATTCTAAAAATCCATCTTTTCTTCTTCAGTTTCTTTAACTCCTATTCAATCTGACAACTAGAGGCCTATCACATCAGTTTATAAGATATCTATTTGCCTCAGCCTGCATTTCTTTATTTCTACTACTAACAGATTCTCAAACATAGATTACAATAGCAACCCCAGAGCTTGTCTCCTGACTCCACTACTTTCTCCACCCTGCCTATTGCTATGAATTATCTGTAGAAGAGTGTGCGGCACCCACTAATTAGTTGAAAATGATGGTGCAGGGTTGCTATCTGAGATTATAATGATGAAATCAAAGGCTTAAATTAGCTTAAAATTCAAAATCAACCCCCCACACACACCAGAAAATCATATAGAAATGAATTAACAACTCTAAAGAAAGAAAGTATGATGAGAAATAGGGTTAAAGTGCAGGGACCAAAAAATATAAAACAGGAAGAATGTCTTGCCTAACAACATTAGCTATCTGGGTCCAGAGGTAGGGATACATACAAGGATGTAAATGTTTCAGATTTTCTTAACTTGAGTGCTTCCTTGACTAGCTCTCAAAAGTAAAGCGATCTAGGTTCCACCAGATGTGAATCTGCTGGGACTAAGGGGGTTGGAGGGACAACTAACAGTTTTCTGTACCTGCATAAATCCAAGACCCTTGGCACTCTCAGCTTGGAAGGAAATTGTTCTAGTTTGCTAGCTGCTGGAATGCAACACCCCAAAGACGGATTGGCTTTTAATAAAAGAGGATTTATTTCATTAGTTCTTCAAAAGAAAGGTAACCAACTTTCAACTGAGGTTCTTTCTTACGTGGGAAGGCACAGGGTAATCTCTGCTGGCTTTCTCTCCAGGCTTCTGGGTTCCAACAACTTTCCTCGCGGTGATTCCTTTCTGCATCTCTAAAGGCCTGGGCTGAGCTGTGAGTGCTGAGATGAGGTATGCTGAGCTGCTTGGGCTGTGCTACGTTGAGCTCTCTCATTTAAGCACCAGCTAATTTAATCAAACATTATTCATTACAGCAGGCACACCTCTTAGTCAACTTCAGATGTAATGAGCAACAGTTGAGGTTCACACTCCATTGGCTCATGTTCACAGCAATAGATCTAGACACCTTCACCTGGCCAAGTTAACACCTGAACCTAACACAGAGATAGTGCAGATGCATGCTGTAATTTGTTACTTTTATTTATTCTAAATGTTAGAGTATTACTTATTTTCTGGTGTTTTTCATCATTTCTCTTTGCGAGCTTGTGTTCCTTTGAAGTCTGTTACTGCAACACTTTGAGTTGGAATGACAGAACAATAGAAAATCCTATTGAAGGTATAGTCAAAGTGCCCAGCTCCGAATGATAATTTTGGAATATAGGGATTATCCTCAAGGACAAAGTACATATTTAAATTTCTATCTTATAGAAGAATACATGTGTCCACGAACAAAAGAGGAGTAGTGAGGGATAGTCCCACTTCGCAGGAACACAAGATCCACTTTTGTTTCTCTTGTTACTAACTAACTCAATTTCAAAGGTTAATGGACCAGTGCAAAAATCCTCATCTGAGAAGAGCATGCCAAACGGGGACTACTGGATGAATACTAGGATCATGTCAACATCATCTTAGCAGAAGAATGACGTGAGATGAAAAGAATCTAGAATGGAAAACGGAGGAGGGAGACCATGAGATTCAAGAGCAATCTCAGGAGCAGATACGGAGATATGGAGATATATCTCTATAGCTGAAATGATTAAACTCTAAAATTAGTTGGAAATGAAAATATTTTACTTTAAGATATATTCATTCAACAAGCTTTCAGCTACTTGCTTCTGTGACTTTTTCCTCTCTTGGTCTGAATTTCATTCCTTTTATAAAGGACTCCAGTAAGAGGTAAGTCTCATCCTGTAGGAGGTGAGGCACACTTTAACTGAAGTAGGCTCATAAAGATATTACTTACAAAGGGCCCACACCCACAGGAATAGATTGGATTTCAGAACATGTTTTTCTGGGTAACATACAGTTTCAAACCACCACAATATTGCATAAATAAATGGTTTCTCCTTTCGAGCACGTTGTGTTTCTGACCTACTTGAAACACATTTTGTTATCTATTTTTAGACATAAAAAAATCTATATTTATCTATATAGTTTTTTTTAGATCATTTGATTCCAATTTATATACATTTCTATTTTCAAAATTGCTCCATTTGTAATGTCACTGGGGGGAAAGCCTTTAAATTCATTCATTGGTGTTAACCAATTCTTAAACACGGAAATATATTCATGTTCTTTTTTTTTCACTCTGGAATCAGTAGGATATGCTTTTAAATCTATGCTAACATAAAATCTACAAAAGCAGGCTTCCAAACCAGTTTTACAAGGCAGAAATAGTATGAGACATTATGTTAAAATGTCAAAATAATCAATGTTTACCAATTTTCCATGTGAGATGTTCATGTTACCTTCAAATTCACAGGTACTGAAGGAGTAATTAACAAGGGAATTCTTGCCACATTCTAAGTACCTGAATATATGTGCTTATTTTCCAATTCAGGAGTCATACTATGTTTTATTATTTTTTTCTTTTTTCTATCATTTCCCATATCTTTACTCCTGAACAATCTGATCAGAACTTAGGAAGCACCATATTTAATTTTCCTCTATGCAGTTATCTATGATTTTCCTGTTCTCTATATTTGGCTTCCTAACTTTATGAGTTTGAATAAAGCATATACATATGTGTACAATGTATTCCAAAGAGCAATAAACATGAAGAACTGGCTTAACTTATTTTTCAAAAGAAGTTATGACAAAGAAATATGTTTTATTCTATTTTGTGTCATTTATAAAATTCTCATTTTTTGTTTCTATTGCAGAGATTTATATGGTTTTGAATAAATCAGCTATTGCAACCTCTTCTAACAAATGATGAAACTGAAAATGATGTGGTTAAACCAAATGTCCAAAGACGAAAATCTCAAGCAAAAATAAAAACCAAAATCTCATTTCTAAAGACATGCTCTTTCCTTAGTCATAAAATAAAAAAAAAAAAAAACCTTATCTTAAGTTACTGGTATTTCTGCCTGTCATTGAGGAACCAATAAAGTCTAAGTTGAACTGTATAATTTCACCTTTCTCAACTGAAAATTTAGAAAGTGATTTTTTTCCATCTGTTCATATCTGTTTAAAAAGAGTTTAGAAGTTTTTCACTAGACTAAAAATAAAATAATTTTCAGCAGTTTCAAAAGGACATATTCCAAAGTGTTTTTTATAAATCTCAACGTGTTTGCAATTATCTTCCTTCTCTATTACAAGAAACACTGATATATTCAATTCAGTATTGAGACAAACATGTTGTCATTATCTTAGATTTATTCACTGGAAATGTAATCACATTCAGGGGTAGGGAGGAAATCCAATTCAAAATAATTTGAAAGCTCTCAAGAAACAAAACCACTAATATGCTATATGACTAAAAATTAAGACAAGGAATGAAATGCTTGTTTAGAGGATCTTACAGGAAACCCAATAAGTTGATAAATTCCATTTGCTAACCCTGTGATCATGAATGAGTTTTAGGTTTTTCTGTAATGCAATTCTAGAAAACACCTCTAAACATGAATAAAATGCGAATATTTAGTTATACAGACTAATGAGAAGATCTTGAAACAAAAGAATATGATAGATTAAAAGAGATATTAAAATTAAAGGGGGGATACTTGAAGATATGACCTATGAAGAGTAACTCATTTCCAGAGGTACTGAGTATTCTGCATGATTTTAGAAGGCAGAAAAAAGATTAATGAAAAGACAGGGTAAGAAAATATATTTTAATACAAAAGAATATAATTTAATAAAAAAGAATGCTAATATAAAGGAAAAGAAAATCAAAATGATACAGCTATGTAAGGGAAGTGGTAGTGAGTTTCCTTTCCCAGATGTTTTAACTTACAACCTATGTTTTAGAAAAGGTCATAAACATAGAGGAATCCCTTAAAAGGAAGATGAAGCAATTCTGAGATCTGATGATTCTCTCATTTCCTAAATGCATTTTCAGAAAAATGTTGTGTAATAGGTTCTCCTATTACACATTATTCTTGTATGCATTATTTACTCAACCTCTGTTCCAAATTAGAATATAGGGCTGCAGTTGCAGAACCCTTTAATGCTACTCAATTTGTTAACTGTCCATAGGCAGTGAATTTTGACTGTGGTGGTATGATTATAAGTGTTTGTAAATGTGTGGAGGTGGATGGCTTGTAAATACAATCTATACCAAGGAAAAGTTCTTTCTTGAGTCTCAAAAAAATTGTCTTCTACTTTTTATTCTTAAATTTGGGGTAAGTTTTACATTCCATTATAAAATATAAAAATAAACAGGATATAATCAAAATGGGTTAAATTATGGCCCACTTAAATTAGTTTCTATTCATCTAATCTCCAAGTACAATTTACCCTTCTTATATGTTCTGTAGCTTCAAATAACTCCCACTCCATCCTAGTTTGAGAAATACAGAGTTAAATTGTTTAATCATTTTCAGGTAAAAGTGGTATTGGGGTAGCTAGTAATTACTTATATGGCAGCTTACAGCATCACATTCAAGTTCTCTTGGGAGCTCAGTAAAAGATTCAAAGGGATAGTTAGAAAACAGAGTCAAACATCAAAATGTGTAAGTTTGGAAGGAACTTCTATTAAATTGCAGCATTTTATAAGCTAGAATCAAATGAAATGGAATTTCATAAAATATAAACGATGTTCTAAATATGTTCAGCAATGACTGCAAACAAACTCCATACTAACTCCACACTAACACATTTAAAAATCCTGATAAAATGGGAATTGTTCTTTAAAACTCAAATTATTAAAACTTAAAATTGTCTTTCAACTAAAATATTCAAAGCATGGGAAAGAATGTGCCTAAAATTGATGAGGTAAGCATGGCCCTGATATCAAAACCTAATGAATTCAGCACAAAAATGATAAAGCAGTATTAATACAATATATTTAGAAATTCTAAGTTGAAAATTCATAAACATTATTCATTCATGTAGCAATGGAATAATCCCCTATGATTAAGTGATAATTATCTCTAGATGGCAAGCATGATGTAATGTACAGAAATCTATTAATACTGTACATTTCAGCAATAGATCAAAGAAACCCACATAATCATCTCAAAAGCTAAAGACAGTTAACAAAATTTAATTTCCACTCCTACTCTTTAAAAACTAGTAGCAGTATTTTCTTAATACTTGAATGGAATGTCTGTTTCAAGCTAACAGCCTTCAAGAAGTATTTTATTAATATATGAAACAAAATAAGGGTCGTTGCATCTACCACTATCATTATTCTAGAAATTCAGGCAATATCAATAACTTAAGACTATGGAAAATAAGCATATTAAAATTATTATAAATAAAATTATTATGATCAGTCCTATTTAAAATAAATGTCTGAATTAATGAGAGCTCATTAAAAGGTAGGAAATAACATTAACAAACAAAAATCGGGAGATTTGTAATGTAGCAATCATAACTACTTAGAAGACTTGATGATGAAAAATCACACTTCCAATAAACAGGCCTGACAGGCAACACTAGTTCAGAATCTACAAAAAGCATCCTTGAGGAAAGCAGACTGCTACTAAGCTCCTCTGACTTCATCCCACAGAGAGCTCTATTTATATATTCAATTGAACACTGAATCCTAGAGTACACACCATAGTGAAATATTCCATCTTGAAAGGCCAGGACTGCCCTCACCACACACACACCATAAGTAAAGAAATACTGGTGGATACAGAAATAGAGCGAGCACTAATGGCATTTGATACTGAAATGTTTAAATATTCAAATATGCCATCTGAATCATATTAAGAGAACTACACCAAAGAAATGATGCCACTTGAGAATGCAATGAGCATCAACTTGCCATCTGCTTGAGGATCTGGGAAGAAGACTTGATCAGCACCTTCACGGCTAAGAAATGGTCTGAGGGCAACTCACATGCCCTTTTTCTGATCAATGGTGTCTCTAGACAGATCTTCTTTAATGACGATTAAGTAAATGGGGAGAAATCAACCCCCATAATATCAACAACAAAAAATGTCATCTATGACCAGGAAAATGACACTATCCTGAAAGCTAAGTGGTTATGCATACCCCTGAAAATTAATCACATTGGTAATAAAATAAATGCTTAGAAAATTGTTTGGCACCTCGAGTATCATCAAAAAAGGCAAATTCTACACTCAGAAGGAACAGTCACAATTAGAATAAGCAAATATAAAAAAGTCATCAGTAGGATATAAAAACTGTTGGGGGGGTTGAAAGATTTTAGGAAAAAATATTATAGAAGGATTTCAATCTTCCCTAAAGACACTAAATATGGGAATCAAATTTATAGGTATGTGAATAATAGATATGGTAGGCAATCTTGGAAAACTAGAGTGTGGATAAGAAAAACAGAACAAGAAATTATGGCACAGAGAATGTCACATATGGAAGGAAAAAAATGAATTTAATTGTCCCATGAATCATAGCTGTGAGAAAGAAAATAAACATTTTTTTCTAAAAGCAAAACCCTTAAGAAAAATTTTCTGTCTTGTCAAAAAAAAAAAAAAAAAGATGTGGGCATATAGACTTTAGAGTTCACTGTGTTTCAAACAAATCAGCAAAAAGGGACTCGTACCCTCCAAACATGTTCAAGTTAAATGTTTGAAGAAAGAGAAAAAGTCTCTAAGTACCCAGGCAGAGTAAAGCAGGCTCCATTTTTCTGTCTTACAACAACAGACATCAGAAGACTAAGACAGCATCAAGTGAATTTTGAACAGCATAAGTTACGACCAAAGGGTCGGCCTGTCATTCATGTCAACAGGGGATAGGACCACGTACATAAGAATCACAAACTAAACCACGTGTGAACCAATGCGGAAAAACATAATTTATGCTTTCCTGACAAATGAGAGGAATCAAAATAAGAGTTCAAAAGAATCGTAGAATTTTAAAAGCTGGCTTTTCCCTCCAAAGGAATTATAAACTGGGAACACACTTAACTCCTAACACAAACTCCTGAGCAAAATCGTCCCTGAATCAATAGAGCTGAGTGAATGGGCCACAGGAACAGAACAAGGAGAATGTGGAAGGAAGGTCATGGCTTTCAGGCATAAAACACTATTCTGTCATTAATTCACTTTATTTCTTCCTATGAGAATAATTCTCTGCAAAGCCTCATTATGTGCACATTACAATATTAAACAGGTGTTTGAGCAGAATTGAGGAACATTTCTTTATAAACTGAAAAGTATTCTTTTATAATAGTAATTTCCTAAAAGTAAGGTAAAAAAATTGCATTAGATGATGTTCAATTTGTAAAGTATATACAGGGAAAAAAAAGAAGGAAATAACATGAAGTGTTAACCATACTTACCATCAGGTCATGGGGACCCATTTCTTCTTTATACTTTTCAGTGTTTTACTCCTTTTATATATTATTGTAAATCTTGACAAACATACAAATATACTCCCTTTATATACTGAGGTATTTTTTAATACTGTTACTATTCATACAAATATCAGAAACACGAAGAAAAATTATTTGAATCAAAGGAGGTTCTAGAAAAAGTGCCAGAATCACAGTCAAGGAAGGTTGATAGATTTTGCTCATTCCAATTGAGCAAAAGCAAATGAAATGCACCCTTCAGTCCAAGGCAGCCAGTAATGCCAAGACCTAAATAGACTCTGCTTCTGTGAATAACTCTCATTCTATATGTCCTATTTCCCTACCACTTCCTCCATTCAGTCCAACTTCATTAAAGCAAAAGCAGCTGTGAGACATTTTAGCAGCAAACTGTGGTGAAGATAACAAAGTGCATTCAGCGTTCCTCACTCATTTAAACTCTGCCCTCTGATCTCACTGAATTTGCCGTACATCCCAGAACCCTCCCTATTACTTCTAACCTGTGGATGTGTTGATTCCTTTCCAAATCTGCCTTTCTCTTTTCCACCTGCAGAATCTAAAAGCATTTTGATTCCACCCTGAAAAAAGTGAAAAGAATCTAGGGGTCACGATGAAATTTATAAATCCGTGGAAGGAAATAACCATAATCTTTAGAGGACTTTAAATTTTAAAAGATTTGGGCTTTTTGTTTCTTTAAATTAGATAATGAAGAGGGGTGTAAAAGAATATTATGTCCAAAAGCACACAATTCTTGAACGTACCCCATTCAATTTTCTAGTGCGCTTTTATTTTTTCCTGATATGAGAGCTTTTCAATTTCATTTTCTCTTTTTCTTGAGCCGCCAGCTTTTCTGTCTCCATTTTATTCAGTATTCTTTAACTAAATTTAATATATCATGCTATATTTTCAAAGTAACCTATATAATTCAACTATATATTCAAATATATATATATATATTTCAGATTTAGAGTTATTTTAATTATTTTTTTAATATTTAGCAATTTTTAGCAATGTACAGCCTTATCTATATACTAGATGTTTTCCCTAAATCATTTTGTTGTTAGAAAAAGTAAATATATTACATACGTATATAAGGAGTAGTCCTACCTA
This sequence comes from Tamandua tetradactyla, assembly GCF_023851605.1. Lineage (NCBI taxonomy): Eukaryota > Metazoa > Chordata > Mammalia > Pilosa > Myrmecophagidae > Tamandua > Tamandua tetradactyla. Next base: position 44,778,407 of record NC_135329.1, on the reverse strand, counting down.
TGAGTCATTATCCTTTACATTAGTACTGTAGTTTCAGAAAAAGATTTTGATTTCTTAGAATCTTAGAGAAATACAACATTGTTAGGTGATTATTGTTTAGGATTATTGATTAGGATTATTCCCAAATCCTTAATGTCAATTAAGAATGTTTGAAGTTATAACTATATTAATATCATAATATAAAAACAAATGTAAGAAATACTATATTCTACTTTTATTATACCAAGAAAGTCAAAATAGAAAACTTTCTGTAAATTAACAAGATTTGTTTTCTTCTCTGCATTTTAAGTGAAGCACTTTATTTTTAAAAAATCATTTATTTTTAGTATAACAAATTTTAGTTATAAATCCTTGTTTCCATTGCATTTCAAATCCCAAATGCCAATGTTGATAAAGGTGATTTAGAGTTTTTTTATAAAAGCAATTACATGAAAATCACAGAGCATTAGGTAGTTTAGATTCAACAAAATGTCAGATCTTTGCAGAGTTAAAAAAAATACATATATATGCTGTTTTTAAAATCCAGATCTTATATTCTGTATTTACCACATTTACCACCATGATGAAATACAAGATATAAGCTAACCAGCAAATAATTTTATTTAATAAAGGAAGATTTCCAAGAAAATTTCTTTTTTTTCTAAGTTATTATACCATATATTTATTTTAAGGTGAAAGTTGAAAATATTCATATTTAAATTTGAAATGCTGAAAAAATTAACTTAGAAAGTTCTAAATAAATCCTAAAAGGGAAAAATCTTTTAAAAACTGCAGGCTTCAAAAAGAATTAATTGATAACCATTATTCTGGAGATATAAGTATCTTTCTCATTTTTTTACTCAATGTACATTGTCACATTTTTTAACAAAATCTAACTTGAAGCATAAAAGGTGGATATTTAACATAATACCTCACTTGAATGATCTCAGTGTCACTTCAAGACAATGTGAATGTATGTGCTCATTGTTGCTTTCTACTAGACCTATAAACTTTTTCTCAGTTTTTAGTTGCAACCCAAATTTAAAACAGCTAACATGATACATATAAATAGATAGACAAACAGACACACACGCGCAGATTAGATAGATTACGGATGGCTCGATAGATGACAGACTATGATACAGATAGAAAATAGAAAGGTAGACAGCTAGCTAGATAGATAGATAGATGACATATGAGAGAGACAGAGATAGAGAGATACATAACTATGTCTCCTCATTCCTGATTTTCTAACACCTGCTAAGCTTTTTAAAATAAGAAATAAAGAAATAAACATTTAAAAGGCAATGCTTTTAGTACAATTTCTTATTAGTATGCATAAGATGGAGAGAGAGTATGTTCAGACTACGGGTTTTGGAATCAGATTGCTTGAGACTGTAGCTCAGTGGGTAGACATTCTTGGGGAGGGTATTTAACTGCTCTTTGCCACTCTTTCCATGTCCATAAATGGGGAATATTAATCATACCTACTTCAGGAACCTGATGTGAAGCTTAATTGTGTTAAAATAAGTGAAGCCTTGCAAAGAGTATAAATGGCACTCAATAAATGTTAGTAATTATGTAAATATTTCCAAATTTTGAGGTCTTGTTACCCCCAAGTCCCTATTTTTTTAAAGAAGGTATTCTCTTTGAAATTGTATTGTTTACTTAGGAAGATATATTCATTTCCTGGGGCTTCTGCAACAAATTACCAGGAACTGGGTAGTTTCAAACAACAGGATTTTATTTTCTCACCGTTCTGGAAGTCAGAAGTCTAAAATCAGGTGTCCGCTGGACCTCATTTCCCCAGTCATACTGGAGGAATCTGTTCTCTGCCTCTACCTGTTTGTGGTGGCTGCTGGCATTCCTTGGCCTGTGGATGCATCACTTTAGACTCCTCTGTCTTAAAACCACCTTCCTATCTGAGTGTCTGCATCCAAACTATCTCCTCTCTCTCATAAGCATATGCATGACTGTAGTTAGGGGCTGCTAAGTTAACCCAGAATAAACTCCTCCTCTCAGGATCTTTAAGTTAAAAACATTTTGTCATATAAGGAAATAGTCATCCTTTTACCACATAAGGTAATATTCACAGGTTCCAAGGATTAGGACATAGACAAATCTTTTGAGGGAATCCTATCCAACCTCCTACAGAAGTTGTTTGACAATAGGAAAATGATAGGCAAAACATTCCCTAATTGGTTGAGTATCATGCTAATCAAACTCTCATAGTGAGAAAATCTACTCTGATTAGTGATAACACAGCTAACTCTTGGTGCAAAATCATAAAAGAACTAGTCGTCATTATATTTATGTTTTTATACAATCATATGGCATTGAATTTTTTCCTAGTAAATAAAGAAGTATGTGCCATGCTTTCAGTGGTAAATAATGATGCACACATATTCTGCATAAGTCATGATAAATCCAATATTTAGTCTCATTAAGACAAACATGGCCAAACAAAGGAAGATAAAAGTTTGAGGCCTACGTTCTTAAGATGTGACTGATCTGAAAAATCAGGAATAAAAACTGTATAAGGTATCATCACTGTTCAAGGGGTAATGATTTACCTTTCAAGAAATGCTTTAACAATGATAGTTAAATTTATTGTACTTATGCCAATCTTTTATGTATATCAGTACAGGTATACCTCATTTCATTGTGTTTCACTTAATTTCTCTTCAAAGATACGGTGTTTGTTTACAAATTGAAGGCTTGTGGGCAAGCCTGTGTCAAGGAAGTGTATGGGTGCCATTTTTCCAACAGCATGTGTTCACTTCATTTTTCGGTGTCAATTTTTTACAATTCTTACAATATTTTAAACTTTTTCATTATTATATCTGTTATGGTGATCTATGATCTGTGATCTCATGTTACCATTGTAACTGTCTTGGAGAACCACAAACTGAGTTCAAATAAGATGGCTAACAATCATATGTTGCATGTTCTTACCACTCCATTGACTGGCCGTTACCTGGTATCTCTCCCTCTCCTCGAACCTCCCTATTCCCTGAGGCACACAATATTGAAATGAGGCCAATTAATGATGCTACAACGACCTCTAATTGTTCAAATGAAAAGAAGAATCTTTGTACTGCTATAGCTGTCATGAAGGTCGGGTTCATATATCAACTTGGTCAGGTGGTGGTGCCCAGTTGTCTGGTAAGGCAAGCGCTGGCCTGTCTGTTGCTATGAGGACATTTCATGGACTTAAATCATGACCATGTTGGCTGCAGCCACAGCTGACTGCATCTGCTATCAGCCAAGGGGAATGTCTTCTGCAGTGAGTGATGCTTAATCTAATCACGGGAAGGTTTTTAAGGAGGATTCAGAAGAAACAATCACTCTTTCTACTTTACCCAGGCAGCCTCTCCTGAGAGTTCTTTGAGGACTTTCATTGGAGTTGCCAGCTTATGGCCTGCCCTACAGACCTTGGACTCTTACATCCCCATAGTTGTGTGAGACATTTTTATAAATCTTATATTTACAGATATCTCCTGCTGATTCTGTTTCTCTAGAGAACCCTAGCCAATAGATCTGTCTTAGATAATGATTCTCTGATGGATCTGGGCAAAATCAACTCAAAAACTTCTGGAAAGGACTCATCATCTAGATGTCATTAAGAACATTCAAGATCCATGGGAGGAGGTCGAAATATCAACATGCACAGGGGTTTGGAAGAAGTCAATTCCAACCCTCATGGATGACTCTGAGGGTTAAAAACTTCAGTGGAAGAAATAACTGCAGACATGGAAATAGCTAGAGAACTAGAATTAGAAGTGGAGTATGAAGATGTGACTGAATTGTTGCAATCTCATGATAAAGCTTGAACGGGTGAAGAGCTGCTTATTATGGGTGGAGCAAAGAAAGTTGTTTCTTGACATGAAATCTACTCCTGGCGAAGATGTTGTGAACATTGTTGAAATGACAACAAAGGATTCAGAATATTCCATAAACTTAGATTATATATCAGCAGCAAGGTTTGAGAGGACTGACTTCAATTTTGAAAGAAGTTGTACTGTGGGTAAAATGCTATCAAACAGCATCACTTACTACCAATAAATGTCTCGTGAAAGGACGAGTCAATTTACGCGGCAAACTTCATTTTTGTCATATTTTAAGAAATTGCCACAGCCACCCCACCTTCAGCAACTACCACCCTGCTGATCAGCCATCAACAAGACCAGACCCTCCACCAGCAAAATCACGACTCACTGAAGGCTCAGATGATGGTTAGCATTTTTTAGAAATAAAGTGTTTTTATATCAAGTTATGTTCATTGTTTTTAGATATAATGTTATTGTACACTTAAACTATAATGTAGTATAAACATAATTTTTACATGCACTCAGAGACAAAAAAATTCGCGTGACTCTTTTTATTTCTTGTGGTGGTCTGGAATTGAACCCACAATATCTCCAAGGTATGCCTGTATATTATATCCTTAATAACATAATCATTTATACTGTAAGCATCCTTAGAATCCTATAATGTAGGTTCTACTGTTATTCCCATTTTCGAGGGCACTCACTTACTAGTAAGGGCTAGCCTTGAGATTCAAACACAAGCAACCAGGTTCCAGATAAGCTCTTAATTATTCTACTCTACTGTCCCAGGAATACAAAATAAATAAGAACAAGGGGAACCAGGAGAGGTGCCAAAAGGAGAAACATATAAATGTAAATTAGAACCCTCCCCCCAAAAAATCTTGCGCCAGACATTTTAAAGTAAAGTGAAGTGTGGGTCATGTTAGCATTTGGTAAAGCCACGGGTGACAAGAATTCTAATATGTCAAGTACTGTGACTGTCATAAAGGCTGGGATGGATTTCACCACCATCAGGCTGGGGGTGGGGGTGGGTGGGGAGTGAAGCGTATTTACATTCCAGGAATCTTAACATCACAGAGAACAAAGATTCCACAGTTGGAAAAGGTTCTTATTTAAATTTAAAATTACTTCGACTTTATCTGTGTTAAGTTCACCAGAAAGAAACTAGAAGCTTGCTAAGATATCCATAGATTCCTGAACCTCTTAATACAAAGTTCTTCCTTTTTTCATTTCATGTTCAATATAAAGGTTCTGTTTGATCATCCTGGAATCTAGTATCCTACCTCAAACTTCTCATATATCACATATACATAATGGACTGTCTCTAAGAAAGGGAATCTGCCCTCTCTTAAGTAAACTAGAACCGCTTAATCAGACCCATTGGCAAAGTGTGTCTGCTCCTCTAATTGGAAGAAAAGTTCAGATCCCGGGTCTAACTCTCCCAGGTTGTGCAAGTACACTAGAAATGGGAGCTCTATCCGTCTCAGGCCCGAACACGTTCTGAAGTGTGTTTATGTGGGTACACTCACTAGTCACACTCCTGTTCTTTCCTTCCAGACTCCCCTCGGGAATTATTTCCTCAGTTCATGAGGCCCGCATTTCCCCCGTGGATACATGTCCCTCCCATGGCTGAATCCGGCCATCCTCCAGTTCTCGGCGTCACTTGCTCAGGAGGCTTACCCTGGACAGTCGATTGAAAGTGGCTGTTTCATTGGCTATGTGGCTCCTTTGCAAAATGGGGATCATTAAATTAGTTAATACATGTTCCTCTCTAAAGCCGCACCTTTCTCTTTCCCTTATGATGACCATAAAAATGTGCAATCATAGTTTTACGTGTGTACTCTTTTTCAAGCTCTAGTCTCTCCTTGATTATCTATGAAGACATTCATAATTGTATCCCCAGCAACAGGCTCCAATAAATATCCGATGGAAGAAGGAATGTGTTTTCATTGTTTTTAAACGATTTCAGACGCGCTTTTAGGATTTCCTTCTTAGGTGGTACTCAGTGTTCCCACTCTAAACTGTGTGGTATGTCATGGCTGAGACAGCATTCTATTATATTTTTGTTATGTTTAGTTTCTGGTACAGTGCATGTTATCTAATAGGTGCTCAACATTGTTTTGTAAGTTATGTACAGGTGTGTATATGTTTCTGGGGATAAATTTACAACTGTTAAAAACTTTTTCAAATTATATTTTTAATTTAACCGTCACAAAATCCCCTTTCTTCAGGGAAAAACTTAAGGCTCAAAAAACTACATGAGGGCGGCGCGATGGTGGCTCAGTGGCAGAGTTGTCCCCTGCCATGTCAGAGACCCAGGTTCGATTCCCGGTGCCTGCCCATGCCAAAAAAACAAAAACAAACAAACAAAAACTACATGGGTTGGTTGGACCTTGCTTACATGTTCATACACACGCTATCCTTTGCTTCCCCCTGCAAGAAAGTAGCGAAAACCCCAGCATTTGGGGCGATATAAATACAAAAGCTAGACCACATGATCTGCCTGTGTTTTTTTATATAACTGTGATAATTTTAGGAATAAAACCAGACAGGCTTATTTCATGAAGACCACATGAACCTCTATGTCATGTTAGTACGCATTTAGAAAAGGACAGCTTCTAATCCTTCTAGGTACTGAATGTTCTGAATGTTCCCAGATTTAAGGTATAAGGAGTAATTTCATATTTCTCGGAACATAATAAAAACTTCAGATAATTATAATGTGAAAAGTCAAACTGATAGAGCCATTTGGTAAAGTATAATTATCTGAAGAGAAATCATTAAGGATAATCTTCAGCAGGGTAGATATGAGAGATAGAATAAATTATATTTTACCACTAACAGTTATGCTGATGCATAAAATTAAAATTAAAGTGTAGCTATTATAAAATAGAAAGGCACAATTTTCTTCAAATTCAAAATAGCTAACCATAAATATAAAATAAACTCTCAGCAAAAAACAAAGGGGGGGAAATGAAAATTTCTCTCTCTTACTCATAGAATACTTTACCTTTAATTCAGATAAATATCCAGTTATACAATTGAAATTTATGGATCAGCTATTACATACCAGGTATAAAAGTGAATCAATCAGACTCATGTGTCTCTTTTTAAAAGGAAACCCTTCCCCTTGGCTAACAAGCAGCATAGTTAGCAAAGTTGAATATCATGCACTTTATTTAAAAATGATGTAAATGCTAATAAGCACAATACTCATGATATTTCATTTTAGTATTTTGTGTGACTGTATTTATAACAGTACAGTTCCAACCTATAATCAAATGATACTCATTCAAGGTTCAAAAAATTTGAATAAATAGAGTTGATATGCAAAATGTCAACATTTTAGAGCCAGCTATATTCATTTAGAATAATAAATATCATTGTAAATAATAGGCCAGACACTGTGATAGGTTTCAAGGATAGAGAGACGTATGAGATAATAGTCTCTTTAGAAATCAGAGCAGGTAAAAAAGAATAAAAACTCAGCACTTTCAGAGTAAGGGGTCACCTGAAATTGGATACATTAAGTGCTAAAAATGCAACTTTATATTTTATTATTGATTACAATAGTATCTAAATAAGTTGAGGTACTCATTTTTTAAATCCTAAATATTTGTTTAATTAAAACATCGCTAAAAAAAAAGAAAACATCGCTAACTAATAATATTTACAGAATATAAACGTGTAAACTGCCTAGAAAAATGAAACTATTTTACTAAGTAATTTTAATCAAAAAAGCACATCATAACAATCGCAGCACTTTTTAAATAGCATTTAGGAGAATGTGCAAGAGACAAAGACAGGAAGATTAAGGTTGATAGAGTTATAAAGCTATATCATTGTCACCAAGAAAATGGGACATTGGAGGATATTTCAGGGGTATCTTCCATTGACATGGGCAGGGAATGAGAAAGCACATAATCAGTTCCTGCGGTATGGCCAAGAATCAGGTTTTCATGGAGGGATTATATGAGTAACTGAATAGTGACTTAATTGAACAGTGACTTAAAATTTAGCACAGATATAGAAAGTGTGAACTAGGCCTCCTGTGTTTTAAAAGGAACCTTAAAATGGACTGGGGAAAAGTGACATCTAGTGTTCACCGAAAATAATCCAAAACCTATCCAAAACTACAATTCGAAAAACAACATGCAATGACCAGCTGAATAATAAAAAGTGCACACCAGTTTAAAATGCAGAGGCATTTCTCCATGTAATTCTTCGTGCATTTTTCCTCCAAAGGTATTCTGCTGTGTTTCACTAAAATAAACATCTGTAAGGTCTAATTAAACAGCAGGTTCCTGAGGGTAGTTGGAATCAGAAATTGAACAGAAATTAAAACCCAACCCTCACATTCTACAGGTGGAAAATTGGAGACTTAAAGAACACCGTGGGTTCACAAACTGCATGAAGGTGTTTCAGGACCCCAGGTATCTAAATTCTCTTGAAATGGATTCAGATCATTCACTCATCATTACACTTAAAATGTGTCTCTAATACGCCAAGCACGGTGGAGGTGCTGGGGAGGCACTAATGAACCACTGTCAGTACTTTCTCTTCCAGAACTCATTTTATGTACCTGATGTTACCGTATGCCATATTTGGGAGTAGGAAAGTGGGGGAAAAAATCAGATCAGATTGGTTGAATAAATCTATACTAACCATACCCATTTAGTAGACAAGGGAACTGGGATATAAATTTTTTAACCCCTCAACTCAACAAAGTCTCTCCCCCTCTGAGTCTGATGATAAAAAAGCTAGTCCATAATTGATCTTCTGATTTCTAACTCATTTCCTCTATGGAATATATACTTCACTGCCACCCTGTACATCAGCCTCTTTCAAAGTGTGTCTCATGGGAAGCCTCAATGGGTGTCCGCTAAGAGGGGTCTCATGCTGGATTGAATAAAGAACTGAATTTTCTTACTACAGGACTTTTCAGAACCTTTAATGTCAAAACATTCATGGTGAAACTTCAATAAGAGATTCAGAGGTATGTAGCACATTCCCAATTCATTTGATCATATTTCTCTTTTACATGCAGCATCTTGGAAAGTATAGCTATTTGTGAATATTCTAAACATGAAATCTGTATTTCTGTTTCTATATAGGAATGTAGATATAAAAGGTTGGTTTACACATACTGTTTAGGAATTAAGGTGTTTATAACATGTGATTTTTTTTCAATAAATAAGCATACTTTTCTAATTTAGCTACTGGTAAAAATACTCATTAAGGAGCATATCTACCAGTGAAGTGAGATAATTCCCATTTTAAAATGTGTGAATTTTGCTTATGATGTCATAGATACCAATAGAACTTGCACTAGTAAAAATATATGAATCAGCAAGGATGAAGAAAATATACCAAAAGCATAAAATAAATGGATAACCTTCTTAGGAAGTTGCATGCCTAATTTATTTCATGCACCTTTAAATAGAGGGTTAAGTTATTCTATTACAAATGCATATTTTAAATGACCTAACTTGTCTTCACCTTTGAATTGGCAAGCTCATCATATGAAACAGCTCATTAACGGCTCTTGCCATTTAATGTTTCTAGCCCCTTAGATTGAAATGTTATTATTTAAAAACAGAAAATGTGCTGTAAATACAAATCAATAACAGTGTTTGAACATAAAAGCAAGACACACTTAGCACATTGATCTGATGATTCACCACCACTGGAATTTTAACACAAGAATAAAAAGTTATAATCAGGGATAGATCCATACGAACTGACTCAACTTAGATATATGGGAAGTAGCTAATTAAAAGGGAAGAGAAAAAAGAAGCTGTACCACTGAACAGGAGCTGTTCACATTTGGCCAAATTCCCATGATTCAAACAAACACTAATTAAAAAGAATGCTTTATATTTTGACTACAGAAAAAAAAACTATGACTAGAAATATAAAGGGTTTAAGAATAACTTTCTTTTTTGGGTGTCATTTTTCTAATTAGAAGCCCTAAGTTCTCTTCCTTAACCGAAATGATTAAATAGCTCTGCAAATTAATACTATTATGCATAGCTGCTGATAAGAAATTTAGTAATTTTGCTTGATTGTCTGTTACCTAAAGATTCAAGTAAAAAAAATGGGCATAATAGGTTCATAGTGCAACTATGTATTGTACAAGTTTCCATTAAATACTTAGGCAATGATTGCATTGTACGCTATGAATGCTATGTTTTTAAAGACAAATGCATAAACATGATACTCAATAGATCTATTTCAAATAAAAATCTGAACCTTACCATACATTGGAGTCCAATGTACAATTACAGCATACTTTACTTTTTATGAACCCAAAGTTATGATTCTTACTCTCAGTATGTTTCTTCTGTGTTCTTATTTTTCTAATATTTGTCCTCCAATGCTGACAAAAGTTCTTCCAAATAGTATTCACACAGGCTGTTTCATCATATCAAAATTTCTTATTATAAAAGAAACACTCATCACATCTTTTAGTAAATTGGTTAGCAGAGTACATCTTTGAAAAGAGCACACCAAGTGGAGTACCTTAAAATGATCAAAATTTAGCACACTGGAGAGTATTTGAATATTGCAGTTCATATATTTCTTGAAAACTGAAGTTACTGCCAGTAACTCATCAAGTGGGTCAAAATTATGCAGTCAAACAAATGCATTTAAATTCTTCCACTATAATTACAATGGTTACAAACGAGACTTGTTGCAAGAATACCTCAAGCAAAACATACAAGTCATAACCATGGGAGGGCATCATTTTAAAATCAAAAGCAGTAATACAAAGAAAGACTGCCTCTTGAACTTCTGCACTTTCTTATACAGTTTACTTCCACTTAATCCAAGTATTTTTCTAGCGTTTAATTACCATCTGCAATAGTTTGATAAATGCTCCTCTTCTTATTACAAAGTACCTTTAAAAAATAAACACCAACACTTACCACGAAACTTAATTTTAAGATTTTTGTGGTAATAGCCAAGAAGGGTACAACTTGCACAAAAGATACATTTACCTCAAGTCAGAATTCTTTAAAACATCATACATTAGTTACTACTATGCTAGTCCTGAAGCATTATGACAAATAAAATAAATTATAATAGCCTTCATCCTATTGTCTTTTGAAACATTTCTCGGTTATCTCCAAAAGGCTAGCAAAATATATCCTTGGGTTTTTTTTGTTTGTTTGTTTTGTTTTTTTTGTTGTTGTTGTCATTCACGGAGCTGGGGGGTTGTGAGGAACAAATATTAAAGACCTGACCGTAATTTTATTTGCATGAAACAAACTATTTTAGTAGATAACTTCCTAGCCTCACAATAATCAGTTACTTCCTTAAACTGTTTCCAGAACAGTCGGTTATGCTGTGGGTGGCAACTTGATGGTTTCCAAGAACTTTCCGTTTTTGTTTGAGCCAAAATTTCTGTTTTCTGTCAATCAATAGTTTTGTTATTTAAAAATAAAAGAGGGTTTGGAGATAGGAACTAAAATAGATGTTAAAAAAAATATTATTATGAAGGAGGCATATCAGCTGTTACCTAAATTGCAGGAGCCACTGAACTGACAAGAGTTCTCCGCGCCCTGCCATCTGCCCCTGCCAAGAACAGGAGGGTGGAGTTCAGGTCAGGAGGCTACAGTAGCTGCACCTCTGGAATCTGCCACCTACGGGGTCCCAACCCGAGCGCCAACTCGTCACGTCTGAAAAGCAGTATTTGAAGGAGGTAATTCGGGGAACTGCGACCCATCGCAGCCCAAAGAAGCCAATAACAGAGTGAAACTCGGGGCAAACCTAAAAGGCAATTCTGCAACACACTAGTTCCCACGGAGTTTTAAAGTCAAGCCCTTGTGCCTTTCCATCAAGTCTTTCAAGGCTTTAAAAAAAAGAGAGAGAGAAAGAGAAAACCCTACCCTACAAGTTTGGAATGGAGTTATTGGGATGGAGAGAGAGCAGGGGCGAACGCGAAAGTGAGTGCTGATTTGGCTCACTACTCACCAGAGTCCAGCCGCACGCACAGACGTCCCCCTCCCGGCCCCGCTCCAGCCGCCGAGGGACGCGCACCGCGGCCGGTCCAGGCGCGCTCACCCTCGGGGCACGGAGGGCGCGCGGCTCTACTTACCCAAGTGGGCACCAGGAGGGTGACCGGGCGCTCTCGGGGGGCTGGCGGGGGCTGCTTTCCCTCCACGCTCATTGCCTCCCATGCAGCTGAATCCGTCCTCTCTGCCGTGCGATGGTCAGCTCAACGGGTCCCGAGGCGAGCATCGAATAATCCCCACGCCGAGCTGCGGCCGCGGGCCCGGCGTGTGCGCGCGACGACGACAGCCGCCCGCGTCCTAGCTCGGGTTCCCCGAGCGCGCAGACCCGGTACCGCCGGCTCGCGGCTCAAGCGGGCAGCAGCGGCCGCTGGGCTGAGCTGGGGCGCGCGGGGCGGGCGGCCGCTGCGCCGGGCGAGGCCATGAGCTCAGCTCGGCTCGCTCCCAATGAGCGCAGACCCACGCAGGGGCCACCGCGCCCCCAGCTCACCCGGCTGAGGGAAGGGGGGAGAAAGTGAGCGCCGCTCAGACCAGGTTTGGCAACGACTCCTCACAGTGTACGCGCCTTTTTTTTTTCTTTCTTTCCTTTTTTTAAAAATAGGCTCTTAGAAGCGGAGGTGCTGTTCATACAGCAGTTGTGCAGCTCTGCTATCTCTTTCCCAGTCCTCTGAGGATTTTCAACCGCCGCATTCCCCAGCACCACCACATTGCTGTTCTCTGGGGATCCTCTCCCAGGGGGTTTCTTTCCTTCACACTGGAAGAGGATGCTGGATTCCAGGAAATTGTTTTGCAAAAGAAAATATACAAAATTTCCAACTTTATCCCCAGAGTTCTGTGGTCCCTCTTCCTGCATCTTTTTCCTAGTGTCTAACTAAACTCTAAACTGACCCAGTCCGCTGTAGGTTCCTCCGGTTGACGCCTGTGAATCTGGGGTCGTGGAATACCCCACCTTGCCCCCCAGAGCCTCCCAGGCAAGGAAGCCAAGAAGCAAGGAACTTGCTGGGTCTCGAAGTTTTCCCCAAGTTCTTTCACCTTTGCGTCGAAATGAGTCTCACAAACTCAACATAAGGTTTTGTATATTTAAATCATCCTATTTAAAGTGTAATAAAGTTAGTTTGGAATATCTGTCAGGGTAAAACCAAAAACTTAAGACTACTGACCCTTTACAAAGAAGCAAGCATGCATTTCCTCCCCTTTAAAAATCCTGTGTACCCTACTTTCCCCCAATTCACAGGCGTATGCATTAACATATGCTGGAACAGTTTCATCACAAGAATTCCCAATTCCTTATAGCTCTACCTCAAGGAAAAGTACCAAAATCTAAGGGCCTGTGGGATATGGCATAAACTGTGGTCTCTAAGAATAAAATGCCTGACACGTGGTAGACAAATATATAGTGAACAAACTATTAAGGACACATTACTTTTTTTTTATTTTTTTATTTTTTATTTTTTTATTAACGGAAAGAAAGAAAAAAAAAAGAAAGAAATTAACACAACATTTAGAAATCATACCGTTCTACATATGCACTCAGTAATTCTTAACATCATCACATAGATGCATGATCATCGTTTCTTAGTATATTTGCATCAGTTTAGAGGAACTAGCAACACAACAGAAAAAGATATAAAATGTTAATATAGAGAAAAGAAATAAAAGTAGTAATAATAGTTAAAAAAAAAAAACCCTATAGCTCAGATGCAGCTTCATTCAGTGTTTTAACATGATTACTTTACAATTAGGTATTATTGTGCTGTCCATTTTTGAGTTTTTGTATCTAGTCCTGTTGCACAGTCTGTATCCCTTCAGCTCCAATTACTTTTTGACACCTAATTGTTTTGATTGCTGAACAGGCCTAAATTTCTAACCCAGATTCACAAATAAAGCAAGACTTCAGGTCTTTCTCTCCTCTGTATAACCATTTAATCCACAGAAATCTATCGCTTCTTAACACTTTGTTATGCCCATTGGTTTCTAGAGTGTAAGCTCTTTAAGTGCAAAAATTTAAATGAGCTTTTGTTCTTTTTATCCTGGCATGGTGCCCAATGCAAAACAAATTTCTGTGAAGAATATCGAGCTATTTTTATTTAAAGCAAAATTTAGAATAAGAGAAATATGAGATCCAGTTACTTGAAATTTCATGTAGAAGGAAAAAAAAAAAGACAATGCATGGGTATAATGTGAGGAATAAAAGGTCTCCAAGATACACAAAGGTATTGTCTAATTAACTTCCAAAGGTGGTAACTCTATCAGGATCCAAGTGGGAGAATGTTTGGCTTAGGCATAAGCCAAACATAATCCAAAAGGATTTGGGAAATTTGAGGTTTCTTTTTCACTTTGTGGTTAAATAGTTGAAAAAATGTCGGTATATCTTTTTTTTAATGTATATTGAAATTAATTAATCTATAATGTCATGTGGTTTTACCTGACAATTTCAGGGATCCTTTCTACACCACTATTTTATGATTCGGGATCCACCAGGACATCTCACATGGTCCAGGGATGTTTTTGGAAAACTACTTGGTTCTGTAGAATCTCTGCTTTATGCATTTGGTGTTATGATTGCACCTAAGGATTTATTTTTTAATAATAGTGTTCTGCAACAATAATAATAAAACGTTGTAAAACACTGAATATCCTGAAACTCTAAGAAGGAATAATCTGTCATAAATTTCCTATATGAAACCCAACTCCCAAGTTTTCAGGGTAAGTATAGAGTTTCTTCTTAGATGTGTCTAAAAACTGAATATAATTAATGTCCTTTAATTTATTTACTTTTCATTGTGATGTAGGTCAAAACTCACAGAAAAGTTGCAAACAGTATAAGTGTTCCATTTATGTTTCACCCAGATTTTCCATTGTTAATATTTGAGCACATTTACTATATTGTTATGTTTCTCCATATTTATATACATATCACAACGTTTTTAAAGCTCTTTAAGAGTAAGTCGCCATGGTACAATGGCACAATGATATGCCATTACTTCTCAGTTCTTCAGTGTGTATTTCCTAAAAAGCAAGGAAATTTACATATTGAAAACATACCCATGAAAAATTTTTAAAATATATTAGTATTAACACAATAATGACCTATCGCCTTCAAATTGCACCTCTTTTCTCAATGCTGTTCTTCATAGCAAAATAAATTCATATATCTGTACATACATACATGCATACACACATAATGAAGTAACTTTTTCATTTTCTATTTTCCCTTCTGGTCCAATATTCAATACAGATTATGATTTGCCTTTAGTTGCACGTCCCTTTAATCTCCTTCAACCTAAAACAGTTCCTCCGTCTTTCATAATCTTCACATTTTTGAGGCATATAAGATGTCCCTAAGTGTGGGTTTGTCTGAGGTTTCCTCATGACTTGAATAGTTTATACGTTTTTGGCAGAATTATCACAGAAGTAATGCTGTGTTATTTGCATCATATCAGGACGTACATGATGTTAATTTGTCCCAATTCTGATGGTATTGATTTTTTTTCATGGGCAGGCACCAGGAAACTAACCCGGGTCTCTGGCATGGCAGGCAAGAACTCTGCCTGCTGAGCCATGGTGGCCCGCCATGATGATATTTGATTTTATCACTTGGTGTTATTTATTTAGTGTCTACTAGATCAAGCCATTGTAAAATCAATTAGTAATTTTGTAAACTTATTCTTTAATAAGTAATTGGTATAATAAATATGTTAATAGGTGATCAATGAAAATATGTGCTCTGCCTATCGAATTCTGTGTATCAAATCACCCTAAAATTTAGTGGCTTAAAATAATAATAATAATTTATTGTGTTGCACAATAAATCCTGTGGATCAGGAATTCAGGAATTGCTAGGCTAGGTGGTTCTGACTCATGAGGTTGCAGTTGAATTCTGCCAGGGCAGCTGTCATATGAGGGTTTGATGGAGACTGCAGGAACCTCTTCCGAGGTGGCTTACTTACATGACTGGAAAGTTGGCACTGGTTCATGTCCATGGTCTCTGTTCTTCACCTCCTGAGCCTCTCTACAAGACTGACTGAGTGTCTTCATAGCATGGCATTTGGCTTCCCCCTTCGCAAACAGTTAAGGAGATCAAGGTGGAAGCTTGGACGTCTTTTCTGACATAGATTTAGAGGGCTTACATCATTAGTTTCATTGGCCACCCAGGGCCATTCCTGAATCTATGTGGGAATGCCAGCAAGCATGATCTTTGGAGGTTGTAATGGAGGCTATGCTGCCATAATAATTATAAATAATATTTGCATAATCCACTCATGAGTCTTGCTTCAACTATGATGGCTACCAAATGAGATTCATAATTTCATCTTCCTTTCTAAATTTATTTCTTTGCATTCTCTCAATATATTTATACATTGTTTATTTATAGCAATATGGCAATATGGACTTCTGTTTTATTCAGTGGGTGAAATTTTATTACTATCATTATTTATTTTGATGTTCACATCGTCCCAGACTTGGCCAATGAGAGTCCCTTCAAATTGACTCTTGTGTCGTTGACATGTCCCATCATTCTGTGAGGATGTTTTTTACTTTCTATTCCAGACACAACTTGTAATTTTTTATAGCATTCCTAGAATGCGCATTTTCTCCAAAGAGTCCTAATTTCTCCTAAGGGAGAATGGTATTTAGAAACCCAAATCTGAATGTTTGGTGGGTTCATTGTTACTAGAGGACATGACTTCCAGTCCTCTCTTCCCCTTCCCTTCCCTCCCCTTCCCCTCTGTCTTCCTCCCCTCCTCTGCTCCCCTACACTCTCCTCTCCCCTTTCGGCAGATTGGTGAAGGTTATGAAGCCTTTCCAGAAGAATATTTTTTAAAATATAAAATAAGATACCTGTGCTGGTTTGAAGCTGTGGTGGACCCCAGAAAAGCCTTATCTTTTAATCCTCATTCAATATTGTTGGGTGAGAGCATTTTGATTGTTCCCGTGGAGATGTGACCCACCCAATTGTGGGTGGTAACTTTTGATTAGATGATTTCCATGGAGGTGTGTCTCCACCCATTGAAGGTGGAGTTGCTTACTGGAATTCTTTTAAAGAGGAAACATTCTGGAGAGAGTCCCTTTTGGTAGAGCCACGAGAAAGCCAGTGGATGCCGCCATGTTCGCCATGTGCCCTTCCAGCTGAGAGAGAAACATTGAATGTCGTCAGCCTTCTTGAACCAAGATATCTTTCCCCGGATGCCTTAAATTGGGCATTTCTATAGACTTGTTATATTTGGGACATTTTCTCAGCCTTAGAACTGTAAACTAGCAACGTATTAAATTCCCCTTTTTAAAAGTCATTCTGTTTTTGGTATATTGCATTTCGGCAGCTAGCAAACTAGAACAATACCTAATATTAAAAAAAAAACAATTTTATGGAAATTGTGATATGGAAAGATATGTTACATTTTTGAAAACACTAAATCAAAAGATGTAATGGCAAGCCTAATAACTAATTCTGTGTCAAAGGATTGATGAGCATAAAATGACGTTTGAGATATGAGTAACCACTATAATGTGACATGATACAATGTCTACTTTCTCTCTGCTCCTCTCCCCTCCTCTCTCCTCTTCTCCTTGTCCTCTCTAGGAATTCATGACAAAGGTGTATGTTAGACCTTTTCGTTGAGTCCATATGTCTCTTATGCTTTCCTCTCTATTTTTTATTCTTTTTTTTCTCTGTTCTTAAGTCTGGCTACTTTCTAGTTACCCACATTCCAGTTCATTAATCATTTCTTCTACTATGACTGGCCTGGAATTAAATGCATTTATTGATTCGTTTTTTTTATCATAATATGTTTAGATTTTGAAATTCCTTTTAATTTTTTAAATTTCTGTCCTGTCATCTACTTTCATACATTTTAATCCGCTATTTTAAAGTTGATGTCTGGCAATTACAGTATCTGGAGCTGTTTCTGATGTCTTTTTCATCTTAACTTTCTTTCATTTGGTCCTGTCTTCTAGCATCCTTGGTCATTTTTTTTAAGTTGAATGTAGAGCTTGTTTTAGAAACAGGAGATTTAAACAGTGCTACTTTCCTTTAAGCAAGAGTGTCTTTTCTTCTAGCAATAGTTAAAATAAGAGTACAGAGCCTTGATCCAATCACAAGTTGAGATGATTTGGGGCTAGGTTTTATGTTTTTTTTTTAAATCTAATGTAAAAACATTGTCTTTTTACTCTTGTATAGCCTAAGTTACCAGGCTTCTCTTTCATGGTCCCTGAACACCACATTTTCTATCCTAATACTACAGGATAGGTAAATGCTCTGCTTATCGTCTTAGAATCTTAGCTGCCATTTTCTCCTTTACTTAATGGTTTTCTTCCCTGAAGAGTTAAGAAATTAGAAAATGACTTGAGGATAAAAATGGTCCAGAATGTAACGATAAATTATCTGTAGTTTCATGATTGTGTTCCTCCAAGTTTTGGCTGGTTTGGTATCTTGGAACTCCAATTTTTGTTTCCCCAGTTCTATAAGACTGAAGAAAGCTTGAAGGTGAAGTTTCTGCTCACTCACTTGGCCAGAAAGGCTTATAAATGGGCACATTCTTTGTTAAATAAGCATTAGAAAGTGGCAGGATCACTTCAGCATAATTATTTTTTCTCCAGGATCTCAGCCAACAAGTTGAGATCCTAGTTGCCTTGGTTTCTTTCTCATACTGTCAAAAAGTTATTTTGTATTTTATGTGTTCATATGTTTTCTCTTGTTTGTAAGGATGATAAAATATTGGATATTTCATTTTAGGTATGCATAGAAACTTCAGTGTATTTTAAAAATTACAATTTGATTTGTAAACATATTTAAATTTATAAATGTATAAATTTATATAAATTATGAAAGAAATATGTTTATATGCTTGTGTAGCACCCAACTTCTTGCTGCAGATTTTTAATTTTTATTAAATAATACACATATATTGATTATTTAGGGAAAAGAACCTATTATTTATTTAGTATTTACCAAATCCTTACTTTTTAGCTGATTTTTGTAGGACTTATATCTAAAATTTACAAGAAGAGCTCTTTTTGAGTAGGTGTCATTTTTTTCTACTTTTCACATAAGACTTGAAAAATTTGTTGATATTTATATACTAAAGAGTTGAAGGGAGTAGTACTATTTTTGAGTAATTTTTGGAGAGATGACATTTTCATGTTAGAAAGCACAGTGTAATATAGTCCATACCACACTACTAGACAAATAGAAAAAAATGAAACAAAGTAAGTATGCAAATATTTATATCTATTCCACTTTCTAATTTCCAATACAGGTTTTTTTCAATACTTTATTCATACATTTAATGAATATTGATTGCTGACTATTTCTAAATTGTAGAAGCTGGGAATGTAATGTTTAATATACAGGAGTCTTTCCTTGATTATTTTCAGAGTCTAATGAATTACTTACATGAATTTGTCACCTCCCTTATTAGGTGAATTGTAGACATCATATTCCATGTAATAAAAATTTCCTTCATAAAGCAGGTTCTTAACATATACATATTAAATATCTGTGTGAAAAAATTATGAGCCCATAATGATAATATGACTATCCTTTACTGAGTAAGAATATTTGGAGAAAATATTAAAAATATGTAAGTCTGGGAATGTTCAAATACATACTTTAATTTTTAGAATTGGCCCCAAATAGAAATAAGCCATGAACACATCTAGGTTTGACTCAAAACTTGCCCATTTATTCTCTGTTTTATAAATGAACAGAGAGGTTCTGAGGTCAGAATTCGTTTCTGAACACAAACATACTTAGATTTCTATAGACTTAATTTGATGTGTAGAAATATTTGAACAATGTTATATGATGCATCTTAGATTCTGATGAGAAGAATAACTTTGTTATCCTCTCATTTAATAATTACTATATTTTAGTAAGTACTTTAAATTGTATTAATTATATGTATTTTTAAAAGTCTGAATTTATGACAGTTTTTTTTTCTGATGGAAAATTACTTGTAATGTATAGACTATTACTAACAAGAAAGTGCATTCATAAAAAAGCCAGTTATATCAAAGGCACCAAGGAGTCCCTTTGCTTCATTATTTAATAAGATAGTCTTTCATTTATTCTATTATTTGGTTTTTGTATTAAACAATCTATACTGAACTCTTGTTATGTTCAAAGCACTGTGCTCTGTGGGGGATACACAGTGTTAAATGTGGCAAAGTCCATATTCTTCAGTCAAATGTATGATATACAAAATAGGAAGCATAAGCACAAATAAGGAAATGCAAGGAGTTTGGCAATTAAGAAGATGCTTTAGTAATTTAACTCCATTCCAGTCATTAAAAACAGGCATTTTCTTTGTACCCCGTGCCCTGGCTTCTACAACACCGTGGCGTCTCGGTTTTCAGCTGTCCTCACTTCCTCTTATCTGACCCATCAACTATATGAGCCAGTAATTAAATCACTCTGAAAGTACTAATTTCAAGAATCTCATTCTTTTACCACCACACTCAGTCATTCAGCTTATTTTATTATAGAACTGCCACACTAGCCATGATGTCTTATTGTACACCTTCAATCAAATAATTTGTCATGTTTTCACTATCATGTTTTGATTGACCCATCAATCAAAAAGGTCTTCAATAATTTCCTTATGCTGTTTAAATTATAACGTTGATTAGTGTCATTGGTCTATTATACACATTATTAACTTTCTCCCTCTTTTTCTTAGTGTCATATTTGCCTAGAAAAACCACATCCCAATTAAACCTGACTATCTATCAGTTCTATATCTATTTCCAAATACATGAACATTGTGAAAGGAAGAAAAAAATACTAAACTGTACTGAATAATCTAAATGTTCATTCCAGATTACATCTCAAATTGGCACTCAACAACTTCTGGCAGTGAAACTCCACTTTTTGGTGTATTTGATTTTTCAGTATCTAAAACATTCCTTCCTTTCTCACTTCCTTCTTTCTCTTTCCCTCCATCTTTCTTTCTTCCTTTTTAAATTTCTTTCCTTCTTCCTTCTTCCCTCCTTCCTTCATTCTTTCTTTCCTTCTTTCCTCACTCTTTCACTCCTTCCTTCTGTCATTTTCTTCCATTAATTTATAATTATTTCCCCCCCACACTCCCACCCATGCTGTTTGCTGGTCTTGCACTTTAATTCAAAAATAAATTAGAAATCATTAAATTGGAACTACTTGATCACCAAATCTACCCACTTATCTGCATTTCTGTGATACTCTCTGCCTCTCCTTCCTTTGGATAAAATTCCCTGTTCTTTTCTAAAGCTAATCACTCCTGTTGTACTATGAATCCTATAGTGTTTGCCTTTTCCTGGAATTACCCCTTCCAGGAAAAGGTTTGGAACTGAATGCAACCTGGAAAAACGTGTTCTTCAAGTTAATCCATTTCTGCATATGTAAACCCATTGCAAGTAGGATCATTGGATAAGGTTACTTTAGTTAAAGTATGGTGACCTCAATTAGGATGGATCTTAATCATATTACTGGAGTCCTTTATAAGAGAATGAAATTCTGACCAAAAGAGAACCACAGGAAGCAAGAAACTAAATTGGAACCTGGAAGTGACGAGAAGACCAAGGGATGCTGCATGTGCCTTGTCATGGGACAGAGGAACCAAAGATCACCAGAAGCTAGTCCCAGAATGCCACAGTCTTCAGGGAGAAATCACCACCTTGGATAGATCCCAGAGCTTGCCATGGGCTACCACACGATGCTCTCACATTTTGCCTTCTAGCTGCTCCAGAATATAGGAGGCTAGAGGGCTTTAATATTTTTTTAGCATCACAACTTTTTTCCTTCTTTTTTGTGAAAAATAACATATATACAAAAAAAGCTAAACATCTCAAAGCACAACACCACAATTAGTCGTAAAACATACTTCAGACCTTGACATGGGTTACAATTTCACAACTCCAAGTTTTTACCCTTAGCTGCTCTAAAACACTGGAGACCAAAAGACATATCAATCTAAGGATTCAGCATTCATACTCATTTGTTAAATCCCATCTTCTATGTATAACTCCACCATCACCTTTGATCTTTCCATACCTCTCTCCAGGGTTGTTTGGGCTATAGCAATTCCGAATGTCTGATATTGGAAGGTCTGTCACTAATAAAGGGTAGGGAGATGAACTATCTGATGCCCTGGGGAGGCTGGGGCTAGGTTTCAGGACTTATCCGGACCAGGGACCCACCTGGAGGTTGTAGGTTTTCGGAAAGTTACTCTAGCTCATGGAACCCTCACGGAATCCTATATATTGCCCCAGTGTTCTTCAGGATTGGCTGGAATTGTCCTGGCTTGGGGTTGGCAGGTTATGATAGGTAGCAAAGTCTACCCGAAGCTTGCATAAGAGCTACCTCCAGAATAGCCTCACAACTCCACCTGAACTCTCTCTACCACTGACACTCTATTAATCACACTTCTTTTCCCCCTTTGGACCAGGATGGAACCTTCGATCCCACAGTGCCAGGTCTGGATTCATCCCTGGGAGTCATCCCCCACGTTGTCAGGAGGCCCTCACCCCTGGATGTCATGTCCCACATAGGAGAGAGGGCAGGTATCGCCTCTTTTTTTAGTTGCCATAAAAATCAAATTTTTTCAAGAGTGGGCTTCACTCATTATTTATTTCCCTTCTTCTCCCATCTCCATGTTCATTATCCTACTCCCTTGTTCCCATGCTCACACTATTTAACATATATACTTCCAATGCATATTTAGTTGTTTATATAATATACTTCTACCTAACAGTGCTGTTGTGTTTTACTTTCTATATGGTATTTTGCTATAGAAATCACTTTGCTTCTTTCTCCTCTCTACTATGTTTGTGAGTTCTATTTCAGTGGAACTTATAAACTTAAGATATTATTTCAACTGCTTCATATAATTCCATCACTTTACTTATTGATTTTCCAGAGTATATCCTTAGCTTTTCTATAACTTTATTTTTACCATAAGGAATATCATGATGAAAATCCCTCCACCATTTCTTTGTGGATGTATGTCCAAAAGCCTTTCAAATAAACTAATCACTTAATATTTCCAAAGTATGCATTAAGTCTTGTACAAAATTCATTATTGATATTTATCCTTCTTAGATTTTCTTACCTTTTTAAAAACCCAAATGCAGTCTTCAGATTTGTTTCTTAAACAAATGTTTTGGCTAGCCTTGGATATATTTTGCCTGAGCCCAGCTGCCACCTTTGTGTGCTAAAAATGAAGTTATTTTTCATTATTGCACTTTGGATTCCAAAGCCAAAATAATGTTTATTTTTTTTAAGTTGTTATAGTGATTAAATAGTAAAATGCATGGTACTGTCTGGTATTTGACAGGAAATCAATAAATGTAGTTTTTAACTAAAAGTAATTATATAAAATTTCATCAATTTTCTGTTAAAATTTGTTCTGGTTTGAAAGGATGTATGTCCCCTAGAAAAGCTATGTTTTAATCAAAATCCCATTTCATAAAGGCAGAACAATCCCTATTCAATACTGTACATTTGAAACTGTAATCAGGTCATCTCCCTAGAGATGTGATGTAATCAAGAGTGGTTGTTAAACTGGATTAGGTGACGACATGTCTTCACCCATTTGGGTGGGTCTTGATAAGTTTCTGAAGTCCTATAAAAGAGGAAACATTTGGGAGAATGAAAGAGATTCAGAGAGAGCAGAGCAGAACAGCACAGCCATGAGAAGCAGAGTCCATCAGCCAGCGACCTTTAGAAATGAAGAAGGAAAATGCCTCCCTGGGAGCTTCATGAAACAGGAAGCCAGGAGAGGAAGCTAGCAGATGACACCATATCCACTGTGTGCCTTTCCAGATGAGAGAGAAACTATGTTTCTCCTTGTGCCCTTCACTTGAGAGAGAAACACTGAACTTCATCAGCCTTCTTGAACCAAGGTATCTTTCCCTGAATGCCTTAGATTGTACCTTTCTGTAGACTTGTTTTAATTGAGACATTTTCTCGGCCTTAGAACTGTAAACTAGCAACTTATTATATTCCCGTTTTTAAAAGCCATTCTGTTTCTGGTATATTGCATTCCAGCAGCTAGCAAACTAGAATAAAATTTATAATATATACTTGATAGTTATCATAGGTGGCATTGAAAAATTCTGCATAACATTGAAAGTGTTGTAATTTTCAGGTTTCTTTCCTCCAACCAACAAAAATAAATGCTTCCACAATTAGAAAGTACACTGCAATTTTTAAAAATATCAGCCTATGGTATTATTCATGATCTTACTTTAGTCTTTATGGCCTATTCATTCATTCTATAATATGATACTTTTGCTAATTTGCACTTCAGTAAAAGATAATATGAAATGAAAATGTAATAGAAAAGATGTTTTTTTATTTCAGTGCAAATTACCTCTGGCATGCAACTACACATAAGAAAATATTACTTTGGTGTGAGATTCACAAGCAGATTTTCTTTTTTTTTTAACATGGGCAGGCACCAGGAACTGAACCTGGGTCTCTGGAATGGCAGGCGAGAACTCTGCCTGCTGAGCCACTGTGGCCTGTCCAAGCAAGTTTTCTTAATAGCAACCCTAACACTTTGTTTAGAGCCAGTTCCAATCTACTGAGAGGAATTTTCTGACACCATGAAAGTGTTTATATAGTGCCTACTGCTGTCATGATTATAGTTCACAAATAACCTATTCTGAAAATTTTCCTAAGGTTGTAAACAGAATATCCCAAGATTTTGTTAATATGGAGTTGTTTAATGTTCTTTACTTGCCTGATGATATTTTCTTCACCCTGTTTCTGACTGTTACCTTTTAAAAAATCAATTGTTTTTGGTTTCCTAGATTTAGATAGTGTAACAGAAAATAGACTGAATTGTATTTTTCTTGAGCTAGAATTTGCCAAACAGCTTGATTTTTCAGATCACAGATACTCTGGGGGCACAATTATTATTTAATATGTTTTTTATATGCTTGGTTTGAAATAGCTAAGCTGAGAAGTATGAAGAAATGCCATTTTGCTGCCCTGGATTTGCTTTCCCTTTTTTTGTATTTTATTGTAATTTTTATAATGTCCTGAGAAAAGAACTGAAATAGTGTAGCATATGTGGTTGTAGATTTTAACATATAGCTCTATCGTATTGGTAGATATTGCACAAGCTACAAAAAAATGAGGAAAAAAGTATCTTTAACTTGGAAATATATAAATATGAAATGTCTAATCAGTTTGTTCTTTGTGATAGTTAGGTTCAGGTGTCAACTTGGCCAGGTGTCAGTCTCCAGTTGTCCATCTGGTTGGGCAAGCACTGGCCTCCCCATTGCTGCAAGGGAACCTTGTGGCTTGTTAGAAAACCAGAAGGCTGGTGTTTTAGTGGGCTAATTATGCCAGAATTCAATATACCAGAAACGGAGTGTCTTTTATAAAGGGGGTAAATTAAGTGGCAAGTTTACAATTCTAAGGCCTTAAAATGTCCAAACTAAGGCATCAGCAGAGAAAGATACCTTGACTCTGAACTAAGGCCACTGTCTGTCACGTGGGAAGGCATGTGGTTGGCATCTGCTGGTCCTTGTTCCCATTTCCATTGCTTCCAGCTCCTGATTCCAGTAGCTTCCTTTCTAAGCATATGTAGGCCATCACTTTGCTTCTCCAGAGCAAAAATTTGGGTTCTGGCTTGCTTAGCATCTCAGAGAAAGGTACTTGATGATGCCTTCTGGGCTCTGCACCTCCAAACATCCGTGTCTAGGCGTCTGCTCTCTCTGCTGCCACTCTAAGCATCTCCAAACGCTTGCATTTTGTCAGCTTTGAAGCAACTGTGCTGTACCAAAATGTCTCCCTTTTTAAAGGATTCCAGTAAACTAATCAAGACCCATCTTGATTGGGCAGAGTCACACCTCCATATAGTGAAAATGTCACAGCCACCATGGAGTCAGTCAATCTCCATGGAAACAATCTAATCAAAGGTTACACAATAAAAATAGGTCTGGCCCCACGAGATTGGATCAGAATTAAAAGAAAATGGCTTTTCTAAGGTGCATAACAGTTTTAAACTAGCACAGCTGATTTCTTAACTCATTAGTCACTTGATTACATCTGTGCCCATTTACATCCACAGTCAACTAACGGTGTGGCTTCCACAAATGAGAGAATCCAGTTAGTTGCATTTCATCCAGTCAGGTGAAGACTTTTAAAGAAGAGGAGAGAAGTTTCACTTTTTACTTCAGCTAGCCAGGCTCTCCTATGGAGTTCATCAAAACCCTTCATGGGAGTTGCCAGCCTTGTGGCCTGCCCTATGGATCTTGGACTCTTGCAACCCTATGGTTGTGAGACACTTTTATAAATCTCATATTTACAGATATCTCCTGTTGATTCTATTTCTCTAGAGAACCCTGACTAATGTAGCTTGTTACCAGGAGTGGTTTTTAAGAAGCGGAATCTAAAAAATGGATATTTGCAATTGGCTTTCTGCTCTGATTCGACTCAAAGCCACTAATGAATCTATTTCCAATAATCAAAATGGCATTGACAGTCCATAGCCTGAGTTGGCAATGGAGATATGCAAAATATCACCATTTGATTATGCTAACTGTATGCTTATACAAGGCAAAGCTCTGGGTGAGAGTGGTTTTGATACTATAACAGAGTTTTGTGGAGTGAAAAGGTTAGCTGGTTATTCTTACATATGCTAGATACAGTTATGAGAGAAAGGGATGAGCTGAATGCTTCAAATTTGCAACTTAAATGACGTATGAAACATGTAAAAGCTTCCATGTGTGCCCTGAAAGATAATTTTATTTCCTACGTTTGCAGATGAGATCTCTGAAAGCCAGACCCAGAATCTCATTGTGTAAGTAGCAGATTTATAACATAAACTTAGTTTTCAACTGTGCAGTGTACTTGCTGTTAAAGTAAAGACTTTTTTAAAATTTTTTTATTAATCAAAAAAAAGAAAAGAAATTAACACAACATTTAGAAATCATTCCATTCTACAAATGCACTCAGTAATTCTTAGTATCATCACATAGATGTATGATCATCATTTCTTAGTACATTTGCATCGATTTAGGAAAAGAACTAGCAAAACAGCAGAAAAAGATATAGAATGTTAATATAGAGAAGAGAATTAAAATAATAATACTAATTATATATATATATATAAAAAGGAAAAAGAAAAAAAACAAAAACAAAAGATACAAACACACAAACAAACAAACAAAAAACCATATTTCAGGTGCAGCTTCATTCAGTGTTCCAACCTAGTTACATTACACTTAGGTACTATTGTGCTGTCCATTTTTGAGTTTTTGTATCTAGTCCTGTTGCACAGTCTGTATCCCTTCAGCTCCAATTACCCATTATCTTACCCTGTTTCTAACTCCTGCTGGTCTCTGTTACCAATGATATATTCCAAGCTGATTCTCGAATGTCGGTTCACATCAGTGGGACCTTACAGTATTTGTCCTTTAGTTTTGGGCTAGACTCACTCAGCATAATGTTCTCTAGGTCCATCCATGTTATTACATGCTTCATAAGTTTAGTCTGTCTTAAAGCTGCATAATATTCCATCGTAGGTATACGCCACAGTTTGTTTAGCCACTCGTCTGTTGATGAACATTTTGGCTGTTTCCATCTCTTTGCAATTGTAGATAATGCTGCTATAAACACTGGTGTGCAAATGTCTGTCTGTGTCTTTGCCCTTAAGTCCCTTGAGTAGATACCTAGCAGTGGTACTGCTGGGTCGTAATCCATTCTGCCATTCTATGTCTTTTGATTGGGAAATTCAGTCCATTAACTTTTAGTATTATTACTGTTTGGATAATATTTTCCTCTACCATTTTGGCTTTTGTATTATATATATCATATCTGATTTTCCTTCTTTCTACACTTTACTCCATACCTCTCTCTTCTGTCTTTTCGTATCTGACTCTAGTGCTCCCTTTAGTATTTCTTGCAGAGCTGGTCTCTTGGTCACAAATTCTCTCAGTGACTTTTTGTCTATAAATGTTTTAATTTCTCCTTCATTTTTGAAGGACAATTTTGCTGGATATAGGAGTCTTGGTTGGCAGTTTTTCTCTTTTAGTAATTTAAATATATCATCCCACTGTCTTCTAGCTTCCATGGTTTCTGCTGAGAAATCTACACATAGTCTTATTGGGTTTCCCTTGTATGTGACAGATTGTTTTTCTCTTGCTGCTTTCAAGATCCTCTCTTTCTCTTTGACCTCTGACATTCTAACTAGTAAGTGTCTTGGAGAACGCCTATTTGGGTCTATTCTCTTTGGGGTGCGCTGCACTTCTTGGATCTGCAAATTTAGGTCTTTCATAAGAGTTGGGAAATTTTCAGTGATAATTTCTTCCATTAGTTTTTCTCCTCCTTTTCCCTTCTCTTCTCCTTCTGGGACACCCACAACACGTATATTTGTGCGCTTCATATTGTCATTCAGTTCCCTGATCCCCTGCTCAAGTTTTTCCATTCTTTTCCCTATAGTTTCTGTTTCTTTTTGGAATTCAGATGTTCCATCCTCCAGTTCACTAATTGTAGCTTCTGTCTTTTTAGATCTACCATTGTAGGTATCCATTGTTTTTTCCATTTTTTCTTCTTTGTCCTTCACTCCCATAAGTTCTGTGATTTGTTTTTTCAGATTTTCTATTTCTTCTTTTTGTTCAGCCCATGTCTTCTTCACGTCCTCCCTCAATTTATTGATTTGGTTTTTGAAGAGTTTTTCCATTTCTGTTCGTATATTCAGCATTAGTTGTCTCAGCTCCTGTATCTCATTTGAACTATTGGTTTGTTCCTTTGACTGGGCCATATCTTCAATTTTCCGAGCGTCATCCATTATTTTCTGCTGGTGTCTGGGCATTTGATCAGATTTCCCTGGGTGTGGGACCCAGCTGGTTGAAAGGTTTTTCTGTGAAATCTCTGGGCTCTGTTTTTCTTTTCCTGCCCAGTAGGTGGCGCTCGTGGCGCTCGTCTGTCTGCATGGCAGTCGGCCCGGGAAACCGCGTGTGGAGGCGGGGGTCGCTGGCCGCTGCGGCTTGGGAGAGTGCCAGTCCTAATTGCCCAGCTGGCCCGAAACGCCAAGCGTGACGGGAGGGCCCCGCTATCCAACGTTCCCAGTCAGACCGGGGAGCCACGTGCGTGGAGGGGACCCCAGTCGCCAGCTGCCCCGGCTGGGAAAACACGCGCCCCTCGGGTATCTCACCGCAGCAGATTCTCCCTGCCCGTTCAGCTGTTCCAGAATGGGGTACGCTGTCTTTTTGGTCTCTGTCGTGACTCCGGGAGCTGTTTCGTATTGTTTCTGTTTGTTTAGTTGCTTTTCTGGAGGAGGAACTAAGACCCGCGCATCTTACTAAGCCGCCATCTTCTCCGGAAGTCCAAAGTAAAGACTTTGATAAATGAAGAATGGGATTCTGAAACTTAGAATGGGGGGGGTCACATGACTTGATAATGATGATGGTGGGAATATGGAAACACTGGAATCTGTGGTCTTTCCTAGATAGAACTGTAATGTTATGTTATGTCATGAAGAAACAGCTGCCCCACTTCCAGTTTGCCCTAAGGAAACAGCCATACAGTCTCCAAGTCTGTCCTGAGGAAAGAGCGACCCAAACTTCAGACTGCCTTGAGGAAGCAGCTTCCCAACTTCTGGCGTGCCCTGAAAGGTCTGCCATCCAACTTCCACCTAAAGAGACTAACCCTTCAGTGCCTGCTTCTGAAGGGTTAATCTTAACCTGTAACCACTTCCCCTGTGGAAATAGCCCTCAATATTTGAAATTAATCCTGTTTCACAAGATGAAATTGCCACAGAATGCCCTCAGGCAATTGGCTTGAACTAAAGTTCAAGTTCATTTCACGATCCCACTCCAAACACCCCTCTTTTCTTCAAGACTTCTAACTAGACTATAGTCCCAACAGGCTTGAAAGGTGAGGTACAAAGTGTGACCAATGAGGAGGTTTGCCAAATTGAATTTTCCAATATATATAGACAGAAATCAGGGGAATGTGTGTGGGAATAGATGTTCAGAGTTTGGGATAATGAGAGAAGGACTATAAAGTTGGATCAGGTTGAATTTATCAATACAGGCCCACTAAGCAGAGACTCTCATTCAGTGTTGTAGCTTGAGAGGTTAGAAAGGACATTAACAGTTTGTTTGGGTGGTTGTCTGAAACATAAATCAAAAGGTAGCTGACATTACCAGAAGTACAGATACCAGAACTGCCCTGATATAATGTAGATGAGGGAATCCAAAGACTTAGAGAGGGTGGATTGATCATGGAAGACCTGCTTTGTTCTAGTATGCAAGCCTCCAGTACCAGAAACAGAATGGCTTTTTAAATGCAGACTTTATTAGGCTGCAAGCTTACAGTTCTAGGCTGTGAAAATGTCCAAATTAAAGCAAGTCTACAGAAATGTACAAATTAAGGCACCAACAAGAGGTTACATTTACTCAAGCAAGGGTGATGAAGTTCAGGGTTTCTCTCTCAATTGGAAAGGCACATAGTGAACATGAGAACATCTGTTAGCTTTCTCTCCAGGCTTCTTGCTTCATGAAGCTCCCCCAAGGGTGTTTTCCTTCATCTCCAAAGGTCTCTGGCTGCTTGGGCTCTCATGGTTCTCATCGCTGTCTGGCTTTCTCCAAAATCTTTCCTCTTTTGAAGGATTCCAGTGAAGTGATCAAGACCCACCTGGAAAGAGTGGAGTCACATCTCCCTCTAATCCAAGGTTAATACCCACAATTGGGTGAGTCACATCACTGTGAAGATAATCTAATCATGTTTCCAACCTACAATACTGAATAGGGATTAAAGGAAACTGCTCCTTCCAACAGATGGATCACTATTAAAACATGGCTTTTCTTGGGTGCATAATCCTTTCAAAGTTGCACATGTTTGTATAGCCCAGGAATGTCCAGAGGGCATACATTTTACCAGGAATTTAAGGAATGAATTTGTGAGACTAGCTTCATTATTCCTGAAGAGCTCTGTAGCTACCCTTCTCTGTAGGTCAGATATAAATGTGGGAACTGCTGTCACTGAGCTAGAATCCTTAAACATCATGGAGATGATAAGATCCCTAGTTGGCAGAAGCCAAGTGACAACAGTTAATAAGCTGTAGACAAGGTGGGTGTGTTTACCATAATGGATAGGAAATGCAAAGCAGGAGTCAAAATAATCTAACTCACAGAAATTTATGGCATTGACTAATGGAGCATGGGGTGCCTAGAAGTAAGACAGATGGGCAGTTACTAAATTATTGTTTGAGCTGTATAAACAGGAGAGTTCTAGGTCAAGTGAACAGAAATATAACTTGAGTTACAAAAACAAAAAGTCATAGCCCCTTAATCAATTTCCAACCTTGAGACAGTTACAGACACAGAGCCCCTCAAATGAGGGTAGGGCTGGGTACCCTCGGGGAAGAACTGTGTTACACTGCCAAAAATTTACACTGTTAACCTTCTTCCCAGCCTTTCCCAAGGAGACATATGACCTTTTACCAGGGTAACTGTGCACTGGGGAAAAGGAAATGATCGGATATTTCATGGATTACTAGTCACTGTCTCAGAAGTGACACTGATTCCAAGTGATGAAAAATGTCACTCTGATTCACCAGAGTAGGGTCTTTGGAGGTCAGGTGATTGATGGTGTTTTAGCTCAGATCCTTCTCACATTAGGTCCCTAGAACCATTCTGTGGTTATTTCCCCAGTTCAAGAATGCATAATTGGAATAGACATACTCAGCAACTGGCAGTACCCCCACATTGGTTCCTTGACTCATTTCATGCAAGATATTTTGGTAGGAAAGGCCAATGGGAAGCCCCTAGAATTGCTCTTAACTAGCAAAATAATAAATCATAAGCACTACTGGGTTCCTGGAGGGATTGCAGAGATTAGTGCCACTCCTAAGGACTTGAAGAATGTAAGGATGGTGGTTCCCACCACATCCCCAATCAACTCTCCCAGTTGGTCTGTGCAGAAAACAGATGGATCTTGGGAGATGATAGTGGATTATTGTAAACTTAACCAGGTGGTGACTCCAATTGCAGCTGCTATCCCAGATGTGGTATCAGTCCTTGAGCAAATCATCATGGCACCTGGTACCTGGTATGCAGTTATTGATCTGGTAAATGACTTTTTCTCAAGAGCTGTCACTTAAGACCACCAGAAACAGTTTGTTTTCAGCTGGCAAGGCCAGCAGATAGTTTCACTGTCCTACTCAGGGATATATCAACTCTCCAGCCCTTAATCTTCTCAGCAGAGCACTTGATCATTTCTCCGTCTTACAAAACATCACGCTGGTACATTATATTGATGATATCATGTTGCTTGGACTTAGTGAGCAAGAGCTAGCAACTATTCTAGACTTAACTGGCAAGATATTTGCCTGTTGAGGATGGGAGACAAATCCAACAAAAATACAGGGGTTTCCTACCTCAGTGAAATTCGAGGTGTCCAGTGGTGTGGGACATGTTGAGATATCCCTTCTAAGGTGAAGAATAAGCTGTTACATCTGGCCCTTCCTATGACCAAAAAAGAGGCACAATGACTAGTTATCCTCTTTCGATTTTGGAGACAACATACTCTTCATTTGGAATTGTTTAACCAAGTGACCAGGAAAGCTGCTAGTTTTGAGTAGGCACCTGAAAAATAGGCCCTAGTGTGTCAGATCCAGTCTGCTGTGCAGGCTGCTCTGGCACTTAGGCCATGTGACCCAGCATATCCAATGGTCCTGGAAGTGTCAGTAGCAAATAAGGATCCTGTCTGGAGCCTTTGGTAGTCCTCATAGGAGAATCACAATGCATGCCCTTAGGATTTTGGGGTAAAGCCTTACAGTCCTCTGCAAATATCTTCTCTAATTTTGAGAAACAGCTTATGGCCTGCTACTGGGCCTTAGTAGAAGCTGAACGCTTGAGCATGTGCCACCAAGTTAACAGGAGACCTGAGTTGTCTTTCATAAGCTGGATGGTCTAACCCACTAGGCCATAAAGTTGAGTGTGCACAGCAGCATTCCATCGTCAAATGGAAATGTTATATAAGAGGTAGGGCTTGAGCATGTCCCAAATGCACAAATAATCCCTTGGCCCCTACACCTGGTACGTTACATTCTCTATCCTAGCCCAGAACTATGAACTCTGCATGATATGCAGATACTACCCAAAAGTTAACAGCTGTAACACTACAGCCCCATTTTGCGATGTCCCTGGACAGTGGTGAGAGGAAATCCTCCCAGTGAACTTTGAGCAGTGCACCTGGTTGTTCACTTTGCTTGGAAGCAGAACTGGCCAGAGGTGGGTCTGTACACTGATTCAAGAGCTGTTCCTAATTGAATGACTGGTCAGGGACTTGGAAGAAACATGATTGGAAAATTGACAACAAACAGGTCTGAGGAAGAAGTATATGAATAGACCTTTCTGGGGCAGGGGGAAATTGAAGATCTTTGTGTTTCATGTGAATCCCTAACAGAGGATGACTTCAGAAGAAGAAGGTTTTAAAAATCAAGTGAATGAGATGACCCATTCTGTGGATACCAGCTATCCCCTGTCCCCAGCCATACCTGTTGTTGCCCAATGGGCTCATGAACAAAGTGGGAATGCTGGCAATGATGGAAGTTATGCATGGGCTCAAGAACATGGACTTCCACTCACCAAGACCCACCTGGCTACAGCCACTGCTGATTTCCCAGTCTGCCATCAGCATAGTCACACACTCAGTCCCTGATATGGCACCATTCCCTGAGATGATTATCCTGCTATTTGGTGGCAGGTTGATTATATTGGACAACTTCCATCATGGAAGAGTTAGTGATTTTTTCTAATTAGAATAGACACATACTACATATATTGGTTTGTCTTCCTTGCATTCAATGCTTCTGCAAAAACTACCATCTGTGGATTTACAGAATGCTTTATCCAGCATCATGTATTCCACACAGCATTGCTTCTAATCAAGGAACCCGCTTCATGGTAAATGAAGTGCAGGAATAGGTACATGTTCATGGAATTCCCTGGTCTTGCCATGTTCTCCATCATGCAGAGGCAGCTGGGTTGATAGAATGGTGGAATGGCCTTTTGAAGGCCCAATTACCGTGCCAATTAGGTGGCAATACCTTGCTGCTGGAGCAGTGTTCTCCAGGAGGTTGCATATGCTCTGAATCAGCATCTACTCTATGGTGCCATTTCTCCCTTACCCAGTATTCATGGGTACAGGATCAAGGGCTGGAAATGGGAGTGGCACCACTCATTAACACCACTAGTGGTCCACTAGAAAAAGTTTTACTTCCTGTTCCTGCAACCTTAAACTCCGCTGATCTATAGGTCTTAGTTCCTAAAAGAGGAGTGTTCCTACCAGTAGACACAACAATGATTCCATTGAGCTAGAAGTTAAGAATGCCGCCTAGTCACCTTGGGCTTCTCATGCCTTTGAATCAACTGGTAAGGACATGGATTACTGTGTTATCTGGGGTGATTGATCCTGACTATTAATGGAAAATAGCACTTTAACTACACAATAGTGATAAAGAAGAATTTGCCTGAAATACAGGAGCTCCCCTAGGGCATCTCTTTGTACTACCATGCCTTGTGGTTAAAGTCAGTGGAAAACTGCAATGACCCGATCCAGGTAGGACTATCAATGGCCCAGAAACTTCAGGAATGAAGGTTTGGATCACCCCACATAGCAAAGATCCATGACTAGCTGAATTCTTGCTAAGGATAAAGGGAGCATGGAATGGACAGTGGAAGAAGGTAGTGATAAATATGAACTACAACCATGTGACCAATTACAAAAATGAGGACTGTGATGGTATGAATATTTCCTCCTTGATTTGTGGTGTCTGTATTTGTATATAAAGCAAATATCCAGTTTTCTTCTTATCATATGACATATATTGTATTGTTCATGATATATTTAAGTTGAAGAATATCAAATTTAAGAGTGAATGTTACCTAAGGACTTGCACCCTATTCTGGAGGGATTTAGTGCATTTCTGTTTGTACACAGAACACTCAAGCATTATTAGGTGAAACATATGTCAGTTATTGTGTTCAATTTAGAAATTAAGCACATTTTAAGGCGATGTGTATAGCTGCTAAGTTGACACTTGGTCAGGTGATGGTGCCCAGTTGTCAGATCAGGCAAGCCCTAGCCTAACTGTTACTACAAAGATACTTTGTAGTTAGTTGATGAAACAGAAGACCAGTGAACTGAATCATCAGTCAATCGATTGCATCTGTGCTGATTACCTCTGCACTCAATTAAGAATTTGTCCTCTGCAAAGGAGAGAATCCAGTTTGTTGGATTTGATCCAATCAGGTGAAGACTTTTAAGGGAGAAGAGAGAATTTTCACTTTTTTTCAGCCATTGAGCCCACCCCCCACCCACCCCCACCCCAGTCTAGTTCCTTGACACCCTTCTTGGGAGTTATTAGCCTCACAGCCTGTGCTACAGATTTTGGACTCTTTCATCCACACGGTTGTGTGAGACACTTTTATGAATCTCATATTTACAGTTATCTCCTGTTAGTTCTATTTCTCTAGAAAACCCTAACTAACAAAGCCTATAAAATAAGAAGAGTAAATATAGAATAAATTCATGCTACTTTTTAGAAATCTTCCTTCCCAAATGGCTGCAGTTGTAGTGCCATCCCAGATTCTTTAGCTTTTCATAAGCATCTTTAGTCTAGTGCTTATTAACTACTTTCTTGTACTAGTATAAATTATATTCACATATATTCATATATAGGTACATATAAGAATATACACACATATATATGTATTTTCTAGACTGTCAACTCAAGGAATGAAAAATGTTCTGTTCTTTTCAATTTTGTATCATCAGAGCACTTAGTTAACTGTTTTGCAACTATACTGTCAATAAATCTGTTAAACTTAGTAAAAATATTTCAAGATATCAGAGAAAAACCAAGTAATGGAAAATTTATTGGGTCATGATGCAAAAGAAGGTGAACGCTGCTATTTGAGTTTCTTTATTCTTGGAAGGATCTAGTGAATCTGAAATAATGAGCTGAGACACTAAGACAGTGTGGTGCCTTAGGCAAAATTCCAGAACTAGGGGTAAAAAATTCCATTCAGTGTCTGTCCAGGTGCCCTAGGTTTTGTGTTGAAGAAACAAGACAATATATCCTAGAATTATAGTTGTCCTCCTAGTTACTAAAGTCATATTTTAAATTGCTTAAGCCTTTATTAAGTGATAGGAGATTTCTGCTGCCCTTAAATTTTCCTCTAGCCAAAAGAAATCGTTTGTCTCTGGGGTAATTTGTTCCCTTACTCGTGAAATTAATTCTGACTATTTGATCAAGTTGGAGTCTGCAAGGTTTCTCTACTGCACTTATTTGTTTATTTTTGTACAGTCATGCCTCAGTAATATTGTGTTCTGTTCCAGACCACTGCAATAAAGCAAATACTGCCTTAAAATCAGTCACAAGAAATTTTGGTTTCCTGGTGCATATAAAAGTTATGTTTATACTATTTTGTATTCTATTAAGTGTGCAAAAGCACTATGTCTAAAAAACAATGTAACTAGCTCAGTTAAAAAATACTTTATTGCTAAAAAAAAGTGCTAGCCACCATCTGAGCCTTTAATGAGTCATGATCGTTTTGCTGCTGGAGGGTCTTACCTCAGTGTTGATGGCTGCTAATCAGGGTGGTGGTTGCTGAAGGCTGAGGTGGCTGTGGCAGTTTACTAAAATAAGACAAAAATGAAGTTAGCTGCAAAAATGGACTCTTCCTTCAATGAAATACTATTGGCAGCAATCAATGCTGTTTGATAGCATTTTACACACTGTAGAACTTTTCTCAAAATTGAAATCAGTCCTCTCAAACCCTGCTGCTGCTTTATGAGCTAGGTTTATGGAATATGTCAAACCTTTGTTGTCATTTTAGCAATGTTCACAGCATCTTCACTAGGGGTACCTTCCACGTCAAGAAACAACTTTCTTTGCTCATCCATAAGAAGCAACACCTCATCTGTTCAAGATTTATCATGAGATTGCAGAAATTCAGTTATATCTTCAAATTCCACTTCTAATTCTATTTATTTTGTAATTTCTACCACATCTGCATGTACTTCCTACACTGAAGTCTTGAACTCCAAAAAGTCATCAATGAGGCTGATGACTTTTAAGGAGTTCAAGTCCTAAATGAATAGGGCTTCCAAAGTCCTATTCATTTTACTATTTTGACCTCCTCCCAT
This sequence comes from Tamandua tetradactyla, assembly GCF_023851605.1. Lineage (NCBI taxonomy): Eukaryota > Metazoa > Chordata > Mammalia > Pilosa > Myrmecophagidae > Tamandua > Tamandua tetradactyla. The sequence continues at coordinate 44,741,433 of NC_135329.1, read as the reverse complement.
GAATCATGAATGTTATAAATGGCATGTAGAATGGTTCATCTTTTCCAGAAGGTTTTCAGTTGACTTTGCCAAGACCTCAATCACTATATATGGCAGCTATTGCCCTACAAAATGATTTTCTTAAATAATAAGACTGGATAGTCAAAATTACTCCTTGATCCATGGGCTGCAGAATGTACGCTGTGTTAGCAGGTATGAAAACCACACTAATTTCCATCAGAGCTCTTGGGTGACCAGGTGCATTGCCAATGATCAGTCATATTTTGAAAGGAATCTTTTTTTATTAGCAATAGATCTCAACAGTAGGTTTAAAAAATTCAGTAACCTATATGGTAAATAGATGCATTGCCATCCAGGCTTTGTTTTTCCATTTACAGAGCACAGACTGAGTCCATTTAACCTACCTCTTAAGGGCCCTAATGTTTTCAGAATGGCAAATGAGCATTGTATTCAACTTAAAGTCACAAGCTGCATTAATCCAGAACAAGAGTGTCAATATCTCTTTTAAAGCTTTGAAGCCAGGCATTGATTGACTTTTTTTCTCTAGCTAGAAAAGCCCTAGATGACATCTTCTTCCTATATAAGGCTGTTTCATCTCCATTTAAAATCTGTTGTTTACTCTAGCCACCTTCATCAGTGACCTTGGCTAGATCTTCTGGATAGCTTGTTGTAGCTTCTACATCAGCACTTGTTGCTTTTGTGTTATGGAGATGATTTCTTTCCTTAAACCTCATGAACTAATCTCTGCTAGCTTCAAACATTTCTTCTGCAGCTTCCTCACCCTTCTTAACCTTCCTAGAACTGAAAACAGTTGGGACCTTGCTCTGGATTAGGCTTTGGTTTAAGGGACTACTGTGGCTAGTTTGGTCTTCTACTCAGACCACTCAAACCTTCTCCATATCAGCTATAAGGGTGTTTCGTTTTCTTATCATTTGAGAATTCACTGGAGTAGCACTTAATTTCCTTCAAGAACTTTGTATTCTCAACTTGTATAACTTATGTTGCTTGGGTCTCTCACATGAAAAGAACCAAGGCCTCAAAACTTTGAAAAGCCACTAGATTTCTCAGATAGTAGGGGGAATAAGGTGTATGAAATAGGTTATCAAGTTGACTTGAATCCAGGCTCATGAGATTTGCTACCACAAGTCAGAACTTAAATAAACACCTCCCACTTCCTTTTAAAGGAAAAAAAAAAAGCTTTTGTTTTGATTTTGTGTAGAAAAGGATGCAAGAGGTGACAAAGTATTTTAGTCAGGATTGGCTCAGTTAAGTTGTATTATCAGACATATTTAAAATCTCAGTGACTTAAAATAATAGTTACTCTTTATTTTAGTCAGGATTGGCTCAGTTAAGCTGTATTATCAGACATATTTAAAATTTCAGTGACTTAAAATAATAGTTACTCTTTCTCCACTTTCATCAGTATGTTCACTTGGGTTGGCTATGGGACTCCTCTCATTGCTGATTTAGGAACTGAAACAGCAATTACCATCTGAGATGTTGTCAGTTACCATACCAGAAGGTAAAGAAAGCTCTGGAGGGTATTGCACTGTCAGTTAAATCTTCAGCCTGAATTGATACACATCATCTTTACACACAATTCATTGTCTCAAATTAGTTGCAATGCTGTCCACCCTGAAAGTAAAAAGAAGCTAATGCCGGTGAGTGAAAACGATGAATTCCACCTTGGGAAACGATTATATGGTTTGCTTCCTTTCTAAATGTCAGTTACACTCATTTATTCCTTAAGGGAGTCAACTCAACAGCTCCATCCAAGCCAGGGCACTGGTCTCTACATAAGAAAGTTATATGCCACAGCATTTTCATCAGGTTATATGCCAGAGACTCTGCATCAGTTCCAATTGTGACACCTCTTATCTGTAGAGGTATATCTATAAATTAAAGAGAAGATATATCTTTTCCCTGCTTCCAACCCAATATAAATGCTGAAATATAACTGCAACCAACATCTCCCTTAGAAAAGGAAAAAAACAGGGGGCATAGAGCAGTTACTGATAGGGAGCAGTTCTGAATTCCTGCTAGGCATTTATCTCAGTGCCCTTGATCCTGAGGTAAATACTCCTTAATTAGGTACAAATTTTGTTCCTTGGTAGATACTCCCCTTGCCAATGTCCTTTTATGGCCTTTGGCTTGACTTTCCTGTATATCCTTTGTTGGCATTATTGTCCTTGGATGCATCAGAAGTAAGCACCGGAGAATATTCTCCTCCAGGGCTGAGTTTTAAACTCAGTTTACTATACTCTGGAAGGCTGGAAATTCGAGGGTCATTTAAATTCTCAGGCAGTCACAGACTGTCTTTTTTCAGGCTCATAGTTTCTTTGATGTTTATTTCAAATATTAAGTAAGTTTCTTATTTATTTGGCTCCATGTGCAATATCCACACTCCCAGTTATTTTTGAAACATTGCTCTTTTTCTCCAATTAATTGAAAATACTTTAAGCCAGTCACATAAATGTGTGAGAACCATATCATTAAACTTTTTTCCTTGAGAAAAATGTGTGTGATTGAAAGGATTTGATTTAGTGGGTGCCACATTAACCCTTTAGGTTTCATCCAGTTCCCCAATACAGTAGCTGTAAATGTCATCCCCTTCATTTCATCCTTGCCGCAAAGATTGTCCTTTATTGCTAAAAAGACTTCTACACTTGTATTTTACTAGAGAGGTTGTTGTCTCTTCCAATCTTGGTGTTTCCTTCAATCTCCCAGTCCTTTTCATTTCCTTTTATTCCTATATATAATCTTAGTCAATTCTTTTCTAAACTTATTTCTTGCATTATCTTGTTAAATTCAGAAGGTAGTTGACAAATAGGCTATTAGTCTGTGCTTTTCTTTTAGACTTACAATTGTATATCTATATTATCTGCCTTTTAAACTACTGTAAATTAAACTAGTTCTTCACCACTGTATAATGTTGACCTCTGGATTAGTTTCCTATTGCTTCTGCATCAAATTTCCACAAACCTCATGACTTAAACAATATAGATTTGTTACCTTACTGTTGTCAAGATTAGAAGTCTGAAATGGGTCTCACTGTTGCTAAAAGAAAGATGTTCACAGTAAAGCATTCCTTTTAGAGGTTCTAGGGAAGAATCTATTTTCTTGCCTCTTGCAGCTTCTAGAGGCTTCCACTTTGTTTCGTGTCCCTTTCCACTTTCAAAACCAGCTATGATGAGTGTTTTCAAGCTGCATCATTCTGATTCTGATTCTCCTGTCAGCCTCTTTTACTAATGTGAACACATAAGTGATTATATTGGGCCCACTCAGATTATTCAAAATAATCTTCTTATCACAAGGTCAGTTTATCAGCAAACTTAATTCCATCTGCAATCTTCCTTCCTTTTTGCCCTGTAACCTAACATTTTCAAATATTCTGGGAATGGTTTGTGGACACATACTGGTTGGAGGACATTATTCTTTCTACTACAAACCCTAATGCTTTCTTGTTTCCCTCCCATGCTTTGATCAGTTTCCTTGGCAACATCTAAGTCAACATCCCTTGTAGGCAAGATTTTTGCATTTGAATCAGGATAGGTAGATTGTAGAAAACACCACCACCAAAATCTCTTTGAGTCAAACAACAAGGATTTAATTCTTGTTCAGGTTACATATAATTTCATTTCATGAATGAACAGAGGTCCCTGCCCTTCAGAAATATCTGCAGTCATCAATCTGGCCAAAAATGAATAATAAAAAAGAGAGCCCTCAAATAGTACTCAGACTACAATGAAATACTCAGCCTACAATGAAATGCTCAGCCCAGGCATGACATACATCTTTTCAACTCTACATTGGCCAAACCTGGTCATGATATCTCATGACCTTTCCTTCCACAAAGAGTCTGAGATATTGACCCTAATGAGCACCATAGGTGAACATTTGTTATAACTAAGAAAATACTTTGAGTACTTAAGGTAGTTTTTAAAACTGTCATTTCAACCTTGCTATAGATTATTTCTTTGGTTTATGCTATTTTAATTGTTTCCTTATCATAGAATGATTTTATTTTACAACTATCTCTCTAATCTTCATGTCTTTCTTTATGTTATTCCAGATGTTTTCTTAATCTTATTTAATCTTAAATTTGTTAATTCCTCTTTGTAATGTTCAATTGAATCCACTTCTCCTCTTTAACTTTCATATCTTTATTAATCTTTTACTTACATGAGATATTATAACTTTATTTATTGGGCTCCTAGATTTTGTCTTGAATCTCATTTATTTTAGATTTAATAGTTATTTCTCTTTTACTAAGCTTTACTATTTTTTTTTTCATTTCTTAAATTAGAAAAGTTGTAAGTTTATAGAAAAATCATTATATTAGATTTTTCCCCTATATATTACCCTATTATTAACACCTTGCAATAGTGTGGTACCTTTTTTTTTACAATTCATGAAAGATCATTTTTATAATTGTACAATTAACTATAGTCCATTACTTATAATAGAATTCATTATGTTGTAAAGTCCTATTTGTTTCTTTTTAATTTTTATTCTAGTAAAATATACATATAAGCTTAAATTTCCATATTGAGCCACATTTACAAATAAAATCCAGTGTTGTGAATAATATTCAGAATGTTGTGTTACCATCGCCACCATTCATTACTAAAATTTTACAATCAACACAAATATTAGAGACACTGTACAATTTCAGCATTAACTTCTCATTCCCCATCTCCACCCTGCCCCCTGGTAACCTATATTATAGATTCTGACACTATCATTTTGCTTATTTTAATATCAGTGGATTCATATGATATACTTTTATGTCTGATGTATTTCATTCAACACATCTTCAAGGTTCATCCATTTTGTCATATATGTCAGAACTTCATTCCTTTTTATGGCTGTGTAATATTCCACTCTACATATATTCCACATTATAGTTATCCATTCATAAGTTGATAGGCATTTATTTGTGTTGCTTCCATCTTTAGACAATTGTGAATAATGCTGTAATGAACACAGCTGTGTAAATATTTGTTCAAGTCTCTGCTTTCCTACCTCTTGGGTATATACTTAGTAATGGTACTACCAGGGCATATGGTAATTCTATACTTAGCATTCTGAGGAACTGCCAAACTATCTTCTACAGAAGTTGCACCATTTTACATCCCCACCAATAATGTATGAGTGTTCTTTTTCCTCTGTCCTCTCCAAAGCTTGTAATTTTCCGTTAATTTTTTCAACATCAGACATTCTAGTGGATCTGAAATATCAACTCATTGTGATTTGTATTTCACAATAGCTTGTGATGATGTGCATCTTTTAATTTGTTTTTTTGGCCATTTGTATATCTTCTTTGGAGAAATGTTTATTTAAGTCATATTGGTCATTTCTCTTTAATGGGCTGTTTATCTTTTTGAGTAGTAGGACATCTTCATAGAATCTGGATATTAAACCCTGTTCAGATGTGTGGTTTCCAAATATTTTCTCCAATTGAGTAGGTTGCCTGGTTATTTTAATGATTTTTTTTGATGTACAAAAGTTTTTAATTTTAATGAGATCCCATTTATCCATATTCTTTTTTGTTGTTTGTGTGTTGGGTGTAAAATCTAAGAAATCATTGCCTAAATAAGGCCCTGAAGGTGCTTCTGCATTTTTCTTCTATGAGTTTTATAGTTCTCGTTCTTATATTTAGATCTATGGCCCGTTTTGAGTTTATTTTCCTATATGGTGTGAGGTAGGGACTCATCTTAATGTTTTTGCACTTGGAGATCCAGTTTTCCCCACAGCAAATTGTTGAAGAGACCCTTCTTTCCCAATTAAGGGAACTTGGCACCTTGTGAAAAATCAGTTGGCCATAAATCGGAGAGCTAATTTCTGACCTCTCAATTTGATTCCATTGCTCTATTTGTCTGTCCTTGTGTTAGTACCATGCTGAATTTATTATTATGGTTTTGTAGAAAAATTTTAAGATTAGGAATTATAAGTCCTCCAACATTATGTATCTTTTTCAAAATGGCTTTGTTTTTCAGAGCCCCTTACCATTCCATATTAATTTGATAGTTGCCTTTTCCATTTCTGCAAAGAAGACCATTGTACTTTCAATTGGGATCACGCTGAATCTGTAAATCACTTGGCACATAATTGACATTTTAACGTTTAGTGTTCCAATCCATGGAAACTGAATGTCTTTCCATTTATTTAGTTCTTCTTTTGATTTCTTTTAGCAATGTCTTATAGTTTCCTGGGTACAAGTCCTTTACATCATTGGTGGGAGTTATTTCTAGATATTTCATTAATTTAATTGCTATTGTTAATTAATTTTTAAATTTCTTCTTCAAATTATTCATCACTAATATATAGAAATACCACTTTTTTGCATGTTGATCTTGTACTCTGCGGCTTTGCTGAATTCATTTATCAGTTTCAGTAGCTTCATTATGAATGTTTCAGTATTTCCTGTAAATAGAATCATTTCATCTGCAAACAGGGAACGTTTTACTTCTACCTTTCCAATTTGCATGTCTTTTATTTCTTTCTCTTACCTACTTGCTCTAGACAGAACTTCTAGTAAACTGTCACATAATTCTGGTGACAGTGGGCATTCTTGTCTTATTCCTGATCTTAGAGGGGAAGTTTTCAGTTTTCCAACACTGAATATGATGTTAGCTATGGGTTTTTCATATATGCCCTGTCATGGTCAGGTTCATGTGTCAACTTGGCCAAGTGGTGGTACCTGTTTTGTCTGGTTGGGCAAGTGCTGACCTGTCTGTTGTGATGAGGACATTTCATAGAATTAAATCATGATCATGTCAGCTGCATCCACAGCTGATTCCATTTGTAATCAGTCAAGGGGAGTGTCTTCTGCAATGAGTGATGCTTAATCTAATCACCAGAAGCCTTTTGAGGAGGATTCAGAGGAGACAGGCTCTCTTCCTGCTTTGGTGGGTGAGCCTCTCCTGTGGAGTTCATCCAGACCCTCCTTCGGAGTCGTTGGCTTCATAGCCTGCCCTGCGGATTTTGGACTCTGCGTTCCCACGGTCACATGAGACACTTTTATAAATGATATATTTGTGAGTGTTTCCTATTGATTCTGTTTCTCTAGAGAACCTTAACTAATACATGCCCTTTATCATGCCGAAGAGGTTTCCTTCTCTTCCTAGTTTTCTAAATTAAGAAGGGATGCTGGATTTTGTCAAATGTCTTTTCTGTATCAATTGAGATGATCATATGTTTTTTTCCTTTGTTCTGTTAATATTCTGTATTAAATTTATTTATCCTATTTGTAAATGACAATCTAAAACACAAGGATGTCCTAGATTAATAGCAAAAAGCAAACAAACTAAGGATGGGAAAAAGTTGCTATTTTAAGAGTTACCCTACAGAAACATTATGCAACTGTATCAAATATCAGGCAAAATAGACTTTCAAACCAAAATGGATACTTCATAATGACAAAAAAATAATTTTACTTGGAAAATAAAATAATTCTAAATGTATTTGCACTTAATGAAAGGATCTCAAAGAACATGGGAAAAAGTGACATCTATGATTTGAAAAAGACAGACTTCCTTTCAAAGTGACAAATTTTAATATTCCTTTCTCAATAACTAGAAAAGTAAAACAGAAACAAACAGGGATACAGAATATTTAGACCACAAAACAACACATCAAATTGATCTCGATAGGAAAAAATTAAAGTACACATTCTTTTCATGTACTCATCAAACACTACAAAATGTACTATGAAGTGGGCTAAAAGCAAGTCCCAAAATACATTCTCTGATGATAGGGTAAATAAGTTTAAGAACAGTAATAAAAAAAAGATAAATTAAGAATCTTTACCATTGTATATAAAAATCAACTTCTAAAGAACCTGGACTTATCAAAACCAATAAAAGCATAAATGCCAATTTTATGCTTTTAAACCCAATAAAAGCATAATTTGCCCCATTGTAAAACTTGTGAGGTACAGTTAAGTCAAACTTTGAAGGAAATTTGTATTTTTCAATTCATGTATTAGAAAGAGAAAAGGCTAAATATTTTTTACTCAAGCATGTATTTCAGGAAGTTAGAAAAGGAAAATAAATGAAATAAAAAACTAGATGGAAGAATATAGTATATAAAAGATCAAAAATTAATTATATAGAAACATATAACGAAGAGAATTTTAGAAAAAGGGTAAACCATAGTAAGGCTGATGATGAGAAAAAGAGTAGCACAAATAACAAATGTATGAAATGAAAAGTGAGACTCCTGGACATTAACTATAGAACACAAATGTTGTATCCTAGGAATTATCTTTGAAGCTGAGCCCCTGGAGTGAATCTTTTTCATGGTTTTTGCACATTACTTTCTAAAAGAAGCAGAAATTTTGTTTCCTTTGAACGCAGGGAAGAAAAATTTTGATTCAAAGGTATCTGATTTCAAATAGCTATTATCGGTTTTATATGTCAATTTCCTTGTATCAGATTAGCACTGATTTCAAGCTGATTTGCATTGAGAACTTTATCCTGAAGCACATAGATGCTGTCAGTTTATGCATGGCAAATGCTGAACCCGACACCACAGGTTCCAGTTTTAATCTGCTCCTCCAGGAATGATTAATGGGGAGGTAAGCACAGAGTCTGCCAATGTTACATGTGATTTTGAATATCGTGAAAGCCACGGAGCGCTTTACATATAGGAATGATAAGATCAGCAAAGAAATCTTTCTGGTGGAGTGTGGGAAATTTTGGCAAACATGAATATTTTAGCAAATGAACACATGCCAAAGATTTTAATTAATGGAGTAATCAATAAAATGATAAATGTTGGTTCATATAGAATGGGAATGAACAAGGAAGGCATATACATTGGCTTAAATAAACATTGTTGGTTTAATATCACAAATAAAGATTCAAAGCAAATTAATGTCCTACAAACTAATAAAACTGTAACCTTTGAAGTTATATTTTCTACCTAAAAAATTATTTTCATATCTGCTAGACAAAATGTATTTCTACTGCACTGGGACAAGGATCATTTGAATTGCTATAAGACAGGAATCATTTGCTTTATCATTGGTTTTCTGCAAGTTAACACATCGTTTCTCCTTGCAGTGTTTTTAATTATCTGATTCAATAGTAATTGAATGGGAACTAGAAATCCAGATAATCATTAGAAAGCCTGCGTTGTAACACCTAGCACAACACCGAAAAGACAGGCAATAATCTCATTTCTTATTTTCAAATTTTGAATATTTCTTATTAATAGTCCCCTCTTGTAGTCAGAAATACTCTCCAAAGATTATGCTTGATCAGACAAAACCTAGCCTCATGGTGTTTTATTCTTGTTTGCATAGGTCCAGCAAGAATGTGAACTAATAGAAATATGAATGAACATGGAGATGTCTCCATTTATATTGTCATCAATAAGGTATTGAGCAACTTCCAAGGCCAGAAAATTAACATCTTTTTGGAAATTTTGTAAGGAATCTTGGATTATATTCTCAATAGCCTCTAAAATTTAAGAAAATGTTTTATTGTTCTTATTTCTTCTTTTTTTTGTAAAGACAGAAAGCCAAATTCGAGAGTCGTCTCTACTGGCTTTGTAGTACCTACAAATTTGAATGAATTCCTATCTCCTTGAAGTTGCCCAAATCCAATAGGGTTCTTGACCCATCTTGAAGAAACATTCCTTATTTTCTGTAAGGCTGAGCCCCATGAGCATGGAATATGTAATAAGTAAGTTCTAAGGTAGGGCTTGCAGACACTGAAGCCATTAAAGAAGTAAAGCCTTGTTTTTTAATGATGATCTTTTTATATCTGGTTAAATGAGATGCATTCTCAAAGATTGTACTCCAGATCTTACATGATTTGTCCAGTTTATTTGGGTAATTACATCCTAGTAAAAAGGAAAACAACATTTTCAAACCTATGAAAGCAACTACTTAACCATTAAAGGTAAAATGATTGAGAATAAATATTTGGTCCTGAATATTCCATTTCATTTGTAAAAGATTGACATACTGCATTAAATATTGGTGATAGATCAAGAAGAAAGAGAAAGGATTTCATCACATTGTCATCTGATGAAAGAGACTAGTAACAATATAAACATTATTTGAAAATAACCATAATTAGCTTATGCAGTTAATTCTCAATATACTAGATCATGGATCATCTGTCTTCTTTCATGAATTCATTAGCTTGTAAACTAAAAAAAATTCCTGATTCAATTTACTGATATTGCCTAACAGCTATTCAGTCAGTAAAAACACAAAAGCCTGTACCTATGGGTCTATTCATTGAAGTGTCAGTAGTTAAGTGTATCAGGTACGATCCTTTCCAGAGAAGTTATGAGAATGCCCTTCTTTATTGAAGACTGAATTTATAGCCTTCAGGCAAGCCTGAGTCTTTAGGAAAAAATGGGGAAAAATCATAACTATTTCATGAGGACTTATTCCAGGTTTCTCTCCCTTCCCAAGTGTTTTGTTAAAGCTGCTGGGATGCAATATACCAGAAATGGAATGGCTATAAAAAAAAAAATTTAGTAAGTTTGCAAGTTTACAGTTCTAAGGCTATGAAACTGCCCATATTAAGGCACCAACAAGAGGTTACCATCACTCAAGAAAGGCTAATGCTGTCAGGAACATCTGTCAGCTGGAAAAGCACCTGGCTGGCATCTGCTGGAGTCTATGACACCTGGACACCTCTGTTAGATGGAAGGTCATATACTGATATCCGCTAGCTTTCTCTCCCAGCTTCTTCAAATGGCTCCCCTGGGGGCATTTTCTTTCTTCATCTCCAGAGGTCTCTGGCTATGTGGGCTCTGTTGTCTCTTTCCAAAATGGCTCCAGTAATCTACTCCATCTTGAATGGTGGAGACACATCTCCATGGAAACCAGTTAATCAAAAGTTGCCACCCATAATTGGCTGGACCACATCTCCAAGGAAACAATCAAAAAGATCTCACCTGGCAATATTAAATGAGGATGAAAGAATGTGGCTTTTAGGGGGTATACAACTGTTTCAAATGAGCACACATGCCAAATTGCCAAGACTTTAGTGTAAAGTACATAATCCCTTAACTATATCTACATTAATTTTTTACCTGAAGAGAATTAACCCAAATTAGCTGAGTTGCTCTTTGGAGTAGGCATTTCTGCCCATACATCTTACAATGGTCTTGAGTTATTTAATAAATGTGCAGCAAACCAGGTAAACACAATTGTTTTGGCATTTATTCTTTATAAAGATATTTCAACAGTCACTAGGGAAATTTAAAAGTTAGTTTCAAAGAAAAACTCATCCAGAAAATGTTCTTTAATTGATATAATCTCATGAATCAAAAGATTTATCAGAGAAGATTTAGTCTCTTAATTAAGATGGGATCATAGGTGCCTGAGAATAATGAATGGTTTTAGCTTGGTTGCCTAGTAATCAAAATGATATACATATTTTAAATAGCTTATAGCAGAAGTCAACACAATTAAAAAAAACCATTAATTCAGAATGACAAATTGTGGTGTTTTTTTTTTGTTTAAATTATGAAAGAAATAAAAAGAATCAGCACATAGAACAGAAAGATTTGACAAGATACCAAATCTCTGCTATCTGGTTAGATTGTATACCAAAGATAAACAATAACCTTTTATTAATATCATTAAGAACAGATTGACTATTCTAAGATTAATTTACCATTTTTAACAGAAAGAAAATCAACTTTGAATTTAGATATTATTTGAATGTAAAGGATTTATGAGATCTTTAAAAATCTTATTGATATGAATCTATTGAACTTGAGCCAGATTTGCCAAGATATCAACAAATTATACTCTTTGCTTAGGAATTTATTATTTTCGATAATTAGAACTCAAGGAACATACATTTTTTTCTTAAACAATCTCCTTTCATATACTGGATTAGCAAGCAAATTGATGGCAAAACTAATTTTTCCCTTAATAAATAAAACATCTCATCTTGCATATAGTTCTATTTTTCCAACACTATTTCTCTTATTAGGTCTCAATCACCCATAATAATGAAAACCTTTAAACAAAACAAAAAGAGTTTCTACTTTACAAAGAAAACCAAAAGACAGGTAATTGAGAGCTCTGTCTTATAGAAGCATTTTAATAGACTGGCAAAGCTATGAGCCCACATAACAGAACTCTGGCTAATCACATGTTTCATACCTACTTACTTACTTATCTAATTAATTAATTAACATGAACCAAAGATATAGCCACTTTATAAAATATAGAAATAGTGAACTCAATTATATTATTACAAGGTCTTAAATTTAACTAAAGATCTTGGCAATTATGTTTGCAGTCATAAACTGCAGAACATGATTAATGTCAATATAAAAAATGTTTGGAAGAATTCTCATTAAATTTACTCAAAAAGATAATTATTACATTTTGTATTATCTTAAACATGATGTAGAGGTGATGCTAGTTTACCTGATTTGTACATCATATAAGAAGTTTAGGAATTTTAAGTTAATGAGAGCATTCATTTGAAAACAAATCCAGATATAAAAAATTGAAATGCAGAATTGTAAAATATTACAAACAGATAAAATCAGGGAAAATATGTATGTATGTTTTTAAATAAAAATGATCAGGTAAGTCTGATTTATTCAAGGGTTCACTTTGAATTTGGTTTCTTATAGGAAAAAATGTTTTGAACTGGTGGTTTGGTTGAAAAGTTTTTTCATTTTTTTTTGGAGTCTAACCCATTTCAAATGTTAGAAGTTCAGTTTTTAAAAGGTTCATGAAATTCAGGAAATATTAGATTTATATAAATACCCAATAGTATATAAATTGTTGAACTTCAACAAAAATACAAGATTTTGTGCTTTGAGAGATACCATTAAAAGAGTGTAAAGAAAGTGCACAGAATGGAAGAAATATTTGAAACTCATATATATGAAAATGGACATGTATCTAGAAAATATAGAGAACACTTACTACTAAATAATACAGAGACAAATAAGTCAATTAAAAAGTGAGAAAGGACATCAATGGACATCTCTCCAGAGCAGATATAGAAATGGCCATTAAGTATGTGGAACGATTTTCAATATGATATCACAGTGAAGTGCGAATAAGGACCACTAGATAACCCTTCATGCTCACAAGAATAATACATTTAAAAATACAGAAAATAAAAGGTGTTGCTAAGGATGTGAGGAAAAAAAAATGGAACTTGTACTTTTATAATGGAATGTAAAATGGTACATACATTTTGGGAAATTGTTTGGCAGTTGTGTTATGATATCCAACTGTAAAATTCAAGATTTAATGGAGAGGCTGGAGGGAACTGCCTGAAAATGTAGAGCTGTGTTCCAGTAGCCATGTTTCTTGAGGATAATTGAATAGTGATATAGCTTTCACAATGTGTTGTTGTGATTGTGAAAACTTTGTGTCTGATGCTCCTTTTATCTACCTTGTCAACAGACGAGTAGAACATATGGAATAAAAATAAATAATAGGGGGAACAAATGTTAAAATAAATTTAGTTTGATATGATAGTGATCAATGAAAGAGAGGGATAAGGAGTATGGTATGTATAAATATTTTTTCTGTTTTTGTTTTATTTCTTTTTCTGAAGAGATGCAAATGTTCCAAGAAATGATTATGATGATGAATATGCAACTATGTGATGATATTGTGAATTACTGATTATATATGTAGAAGGGAATGATCAAAAAAAAAAATCAAATACTGGCCTCATCGTCACTTTGAGGAATTTAGTAGAAGAGGTTATCATCAACACTCAGATGACCTTAATTAAATAAAGGCAATTATCCTCCATAATTTGGGTGGACCTCATCCTATCAATTGGACATCTTAATTTACGAAAACTAGGATTACAGAAGTCAGAAAAATTTCTGCCTCAAGACTTCAACATCAATCATTCTTAATAATTCCGGTCTACTAGCTTTTCCTCTAGGAAATGTGGGCTCCAGACATCAACATCTTCTTGGCTGGAAATTCCAGTCTACAGCCAGTCTTGTAGAATTTGGATTGACTAACCACAATTATATGAGCCAATTCCTTGTGTTAAATTTCTTTTTATCCTTCTTTGTAATTGTATGTATTCTTTTTCCTCCCACATGTGTGTGTGTGTGTATAATATATATAATATATATATTATATATATGTATATACATTATATATGTTATATGTGTGTGTGTGTATATATGTGTGTGTGTATATATATATATAGGTTCTGTTTCTGTGGATAATCCCTGATTGGTATAGTCTGGACTTTTGTACCAAAAGTGGTTGTAAAGGAGCAGAATCTTAAGTGTGAATTTTACGTAGTGGTTCTGGAGTTTTGGGAATGGGTTCTTTGATATGATCAGATTTAATGGCACTGTTCCCAATGATATTGAGTGCACTGATAGTCTGTGAAATAATGTGGCTATAGCAGTAGCCTGATTAACTCAAAGTGCCTCCGTACTGATGTGACCCAGAGGTCAGCACGGGCATCTGTTACTGAGATATGTTTCAGTACAGTCCAATCTACAATTCCATTACCAAAAGCAATTCATAAGCCCACTTCTCAAAGTCTGTGTACTTCAGAACTTCCTTGTCTGCTTCACCTGACATCACCCTAGGCAGAGAATTATTTGTTGGAGTCCTTATAAGAAAGGCATTCATTTCAAATGCATCATCCCTCCTTTTTGGCTTTACTCAAGATTGGGAGGTATTACACAGTTGGGTCATGGCATAGAACATGCTGCTTTCTACATTCTCACTGGCAACAACCACCCCCACAGAGTTTTTTCCTCATTCTCTTCTCATCTTCTCAGAACAATGCACCTCTTTCCTATCTTTCATTAGAGACAATCTATCATTATATTCACAGGTGTTTGCATGTGTGTTCTAAGTGCTTTGCACATAACATTCATTTTTTTAGATACAGAAACAGAATAAAGAGAGAGAGATGGGACCTTTAAGTACTACTTTTAAGCAGTACTTTTAAGTAGATTGTCTAGTTCCAGAAGTCACACTCTTAACCAGTATATTGTATTGCCCTTCTGGGCTGAAATATTATTCTCACTTATGTGATATCAGACCACTTTTGCTTTAAAATTCTATGATTTACTGCTCATGATTGCTCAATTTCTTGATCCTGAATCCATTACCAGTAGAGCTCAATCAACTTTAATTGAATTTTCATCTTCACAATCTTTTAAGTTCATGATTTCAATTTTCTTCTGAGGCTAAATGAAGAAGAATAACTCTTCTTATACTTCTGAAACACTGGAGTTTTGAAGCAGGTTCCAAAGAAGTCCATTGCAGAGGAGTTATGAGCATGGCCCTGAGACATAGGGACCTAGGCTCCTTCACTTGGAGCTCTCACATGCACTATTCCTCGGTTTTCTTACATGTAAAACGAGGAAAATTTTCTCTACTTTCTAAGGTTGTTTTTAAGATTAAATAAGATAACATATGAAAGTTCTTAGTGCATACTGTGTTCATGATAAGTGTTCAATAAATATTAGCTGGCAATATTACAATAGGCATAGTAATTAGGCACAGTAGAAATCTGGTGATATGATATACTTGTATTAAATTCCTCAGGGAAACTTAATTTGGGTCATCTTAATTAATAATTTTGGTGGACATATTTTGTAAATATTAAAAAATTTTAATCTGGTATGTTAAAGGATACTCCAAAATGTTAAACAGGAAAATTTAGTTATCTTAAATTATACAATGAGTCGGGCATAGAGATTAAAAAATAATTTAGATCCCAGTGATAAAAATTGTTTTATTATACTTCTTCTCCTTTAGTTTGAAATCATGGTAATTATCTGAAATACAGTTTTATCTGGTGACTGATGTTAAATTTAAATGTTCTCTGGGAAGCTGTATTAGTTAGATATACATTCATTACAGAGAAATATTTTATGAATATTTAATAAAAATCTCACAATAGGAACAATTTTTATAAGAAATAAAATATTCCAACCTAACATATTTGACTTAGTCAGTTGACAAATACTATGTATGACTCCTACAAACTTGAGCCCAATTTCCTACTTAAAACTCTTAAGAAGCATATGTACAAAAACTGCTAACCAGAATTCGATGCCTTGCCTCAATCAGTTGTGTGCTGTAGGTATTTCCAGAGCACAGGGCATCAAGTGTTCCCTCAAAGAAAATGAATCAAACTACATCTAAAAGATAATGAGGCTTAAGTTTTATGAGAATTTTAAGGAGAGAAATGTCTCGGTCTGTGTTCTGTCAAAGCAGATGCTGAGATAAGAAATTGAATGCAAATAGTTGATCAGGGAGGGGTCCAAGGAAACACTTGCTGGAGAGTGGAGAGTGGGATAGCAATAGGAAGAAAGCAATAGCAGCTACATTATAAAGCTAGTTACCACTTTGAGAAAGCAGAGTTCAATCCCACTGAGAAACTCTGAAACATGATGTAGAATAATACTTCAGAGGGGCAGAGAATCTGAGGCAGTTTATCCATCAGTCCCAGTTTACCATTTGTAGACATCTCCTTCTGAGAAAAATTAATTCTCAGATACTTCTAGCTAGCCCTGAGTGGGAGCTGAAAATGCTCAGAAAAATGTGTTCAGGCAGGATTGTGGGTGGTCTCACTACATAGCCTTTGGTGTGTAGAGATGAATGTCAAAAGTATGTGAGTGGAACATTAATGCTGCCTGCTTCAAGTGCTATGTTTAAACAGGAAGAATAGTAGAGTCTTGTCTAAAAGGTTTGCATTCAAATGATGCATTTTTAGGCAGTGCATACGGACAGAGTATGTCCTGTTATTACACATATATTGCCTTCCCTGATCTCTCCCAGACAGACTTGATATCTCCCTGTTTGAATTCTAGAATTCCAATATCATTTTACCACTCTTATAAGAATTTCTGTATTTCATAATAATTTTCCTGTTCACTCAGTATCATCACATAACAGTCCTCAAATTCTGGCAAACATAATGCCAACAAAGTGAGAGTTTCCAATTTATTAATGGACAAATAGTGGGAGACATAATCGAATTTTTAGAGAGTATAAAATTTTAAAGATTTAAAATAATTATTTTAGGTATGAATATAAGTGTAGAGAAAGAAGAATAGAGATTCTTTTTTCTGTCTTCACATGTTACATGTGAATATTCACTGCTACTGAATATTTAAGATGCTACTTTTTTTGGCTAACAGATCCACATTCAAGAAGTTAAATACTAGACACTTATTTTGACTCTGAGCAAAATGATCTTGGCTCATATTACAATCCATAACTATCATTATATGTGAATAAATTAATTCAAAGAAGGGCTAAACAGACGTATGCATGGCCACAGAGACAGATAATTGTAGAAATGAAAGCAATATGAGGTTTTAATAAGTGGAAATAGTTTGAATTGATTGAACTGATTGTCTGATTTTGTCCATGTTTGATCTTGCCAAATTTATTCTTGTCAGATATCTTAAAATTTTATTTCTAGTAAAAAATGTCCAGTAAGTTTCATGGATTCAGGCCTGAGTTTGCATTCTACATTTACTACTTTTCAGCTATGTGTTCATAAGCAACCTGCTTAGCTTTCCTTAAGTTTCATGATCTTTTAAATGGGGGGATGTCCGCTGTGCAGTTTTTCAAATATTTAAATATAATAATTCACAGAAAGCACTTAGCCATATGTGTGTACATACCAAATGCTCAGTAAATGTTAAGTAGCACTACGAATACATCTTATTCTTGCTTTGACATACATATATGTATATATATATTTACATATTTCTACAAATTTTTGATGAAGTAAATGTTTAATGCTTTATTGTTAAACTATTTTATTAGCTTTACAAATGTAAGGCTTACAAAAATTACATACAAACTTCAGATAACTGCATGGCATACAGGTGTATAATATACCACCTAATGTTAAATTTTTTAACAGTTTTTTTTAAGATGCAGCAGAGCCTCACTGAAAAGCATCTGATAGATGTTATATTTTTTTCCCAAAACTCTTTGTGATTCACCCCCCCCACATTTTCATGACAAAATGTCTGATTTGTCCATTCAGAAATTTATTGCAAATAAGATTGATAGCAACAGATGTTCTATGTGCTGTTCTTTTGCTAGACAAAAGAAGAGTAGTTACATAGGACAGAAATCCAATGCTTTTTACTGGGTGTTAGAGAATGGATGATTTTAGTTTGGGGAATGAAAAAAATGTAACTGTTTGTTGGTAGACTTGAGCCTGTTTTCCAGTTGCATATTAAATAGCACCAGACTAATGGAGATCAAAAATAAGTAAAGTGAGCTTGCTTACTTCATCTCCTAATCTCTGGGGGCAGGAATAATGAGGTTCAGCCACTTTCATCCTTCCTAAGAGTCTCACTGATATTGAAAATTAAGATGATACTTTAGACACCAAAAGGGAGAGAGTTCCCTTGACTCTATAGGGATGATAATTGCTTACATTATCTTTTAAAAGGACTGTTGATTTTGTCAGAGTCTGGCAGTAATCATTAGCATGTGTATACCAGGACCTTGCTGTTGATGCTAAATCAGTGTTTCTTATTACCTCCCACAGAGCCACTGTGCCAGTCTCTTGATGAGCGGGATGTGATTTCCTCCCCACAGGAGCATCCAAAATCCGGGAGATAATCAGCATCCATGCATTTTCCTCTGGTGCTAGCTTTCTTTTAAAAATTTGTTATTACTTAACTGTCCCATTGGAATTTGAGTTTGTCCATCACCAGAGCAGAAGTTAAACTTTGAAATATTAAAACAGTATAAGTGTAGACTCAAGACTTTGGCCTGCGGTTTCCTTGATTAGATCATGCAAGGAGTGCACTTTTCCAAATCGCTGGAATGGATTTTCCAGTTCAGTGGTTACAATTTTCCAAATGGATGAATTTGGAGTAGTTTACCTTCACCTGACAACAATTTTCAGGCTTTTTGATAACAGATGAACTTCCCTACTGGGGGATATACTTTATTTGTTGGGAGGGGATTATTAAGCACTGATTTAGTTTGTTTTCTTTAGAAGCAAAAGGAATAAAACTAAATTTATGTGCTTATTTAATTATAATCCCTCAGAATTTGCATTTTAGATGTGAGGAAGAGAATTTTTAAAATGTGCTGTTTGGAAAACTTTTGTTTCCTTTGTTCAACATGGGAGAATTACAGAAATGCCTTCATTTTGCAATCAGTATTTTTTTAAGTATACTTTACCAAAGTTAAGCTAATTCTTTAGAGTGTGAAATTTCTCTAAACTTTGCTTTATTTGCCTTATGCTGTCATATATTCTTGAGACTTTAGCTTCAGTTGTAACAACTAGTTTCTTAATTTTTCCCTTCAATGACAATATGGAAATTTGTTTGAAAGAGATAGTTTTGTTATATTTTACCACTATAGAAAACATAGTTAAAATGTTAAGACAATATTCCGAAAGCCAAGAAAAGTCCTGCAAATTTTATTCAACAAATATGAAATTTTTCTGGCTATATTGAAAGGTCAACAATTCTCCAACAAACCTAATCTCATGGAAACAGAGGTTTAATCTAATTATGAGGTCTGACTTTCCTATGACTGCTTTGTATAGACCTATTTAAAAATTTTAAGCACTTATAATCAATATAATTTTTTTCATTTTGACCTAATGCAGATGTCAAAGAAAAATATAGATATTAAATTTCTACTATTTGAAAATGTTGAACTTATAAACACCCACACATGAAAAATCACTTCATATATAATCTCCTTGCATATATCCAACTGTTTTAGGAGGCAGGTAGGAAATAAAAATAAAGAACACACTGTGTCTATAGAACATAAATTCTCAGGAGGAGGGATCAGGGCAATCCTCCAGCAAACACCAAATGATAATTTAATTTGTTACTTTCTAAAATTCCATTTGAAATAGTGCGACCAGTTTCTTTCTTTTTTTTCTAATGTTTTACTGGGAATATTCCATGGGGTGAGGAAGGAGTAGCTAATACCAGAAATGGTAATTGAGGGGATTAGTCTACTCACTTCACGGAAGCAGAGTAGGATTACCACATATTCCTTATATTGACATTACTACATATGCTTTAGGAACAGAGAGATCAAAATGCCTCCAGACATTCAGCTGGGATCGGACTACAGCGCCATGCACCAATTTCAGTGTTTTGCTCCAGGTTTCTTGATGACAGGCAGAAAACTATTTTATCTCAAATGACTTAACCTCACTCACTTCAATGAATGCCCAGTTCCTTCTGAGAATTGAGATTTCATTTGGGCTGTAATTGTTCATTTATGTTTTCATTTCCTCATAAAACTGTTTAGTCTTTGAGGTCTTACGACTCATTTATTCATCTTTGTGGTTTCATTATTTGCCTCTGCCAATCACAGAGAAAAGTTCACAGTGAACATTTGTTGAATAGGTAAACAAATGGGAGTTATTTCTTATAAGGCATCCTGCTAAATATTGTTGAGCTGTGAGTATTGAAATAAAAATAAACAAATGTTTAGAAAAATTCAAACCTAAAATGGCATTAGTAAAAAAATGCATGATTCTTTTCCTATTTTTGAAGTAATTAGTTATGTGCTATGAAGTATCAGATGTTATAGATCTAAGAGAAGCAAGATTGATCTGTCACCCTACCCTTAGAGAGCATACAGTGTAGCACCAGTGCTATTTTATTATAGTAATTTCTTTACCAGGTGCAGGTGGAATCGGCACCATAAAAATAAACAATGTATTAATTGCAGCATTTTAGGGCCTGGAAGAAGATTCTATGCCCTCGCAAACCCAAAACTAGGATATCTTTTCAAAAAATTTGGATGCTCAGTAGGTTTTTGGAATCCATTTCCTCAAAAGTAAGCCCTTAACACTTGATTCTTTTCTCAAATTGCAGAAAGAGTCAAGCATATCAACTTCGTGGTGAAAATGATTAGGTCAAAATGACTCCTCCAGGACTGTTGCCTGGTCCAGGATCTTCTGGCCTCCACATTCTTTCCAATTTTCTTTAGAAATCACTAGCAACTCAGTATTCGAAGTCCTCATCCAAACTTTACCTGTCCTCCATGTTCATCAAGACTTGTGGCTGGCTTGATTAGTCTGAAACTTTATATTCCGCAATGTCCACAGAGGACATTGGCTTATCTTTACCTTATCATAGATGGCTAATAAATTTCTTTATACTTAATTTATTAAACAGACATTGCTGAGTGAGTGCATTTGAATTGATTTATAACTTACTCTAGTCTTTACACAAAGCTTGCTGCTATTGAAGGTATGTCCACTGATTTTCTTTCTTTATAAGTAACCTAAGGTATTTGAAAAAAAATTATGAATTCCAGATGTTAAAAAATACAAAAAACAATGTTACGCAAAATTCCATTACATAGATAAAACCACTAGTGGTAGATATCCTCTCAAATAACATTCCTCCATGTGAGTGTGCACATAATATTTTATATTATAGAAGTGGTACTATACATTACTGTCTACTCTCTATTATGCTTTCTCAATTAATTATATTCTGCGCATCGATCTACACAATTATAAGTTTACTTCATTTTATTTGCTTCCTGCAGTTCTATTTTTAAAATATAACATCATATATTTAAGATGTCCCTGGCCCTTTGTAATTTCAAGCACTAATATAGAGAGACTCACTACACATACATACACCTTTGATACCTATTGCCTTAGGTTAAATTTCCAGCAGTAGAATTGCTGGGTCAATTGATGAGCACTTTGTAAGAGACATGATACAGATTGCCAAAATCTGTTCAGAAATTGCTATTACTCCAGCTAGGTATAGATTTCTTTTTCTTCATGACATTGCCAGTGGGTTTCATGAATCTCTTTACTGAGTCAAACTGATAGGGAAATATCGAGTTTCATTTTACTTTAATTAAGAACATATTAATTTCTAGTGAAGTTGAAAATATTTCCAGGGTTATATTAATTTCTAGCGAAGTTGAAAATATTTCCATAGTTAATTGATCATTATATTTCTTTATATATAGACTGCTATAGTATGCATATGTGTATACTTTATTTGTAGTATGTTATATTTATGTGTGTTTTTTTCTGAGTTAATCTCTATTGGAATATCCTTTTCCAATATCTTCACGTGTCCAGTAGTTCCTTATACTTTGAATCCCTTGTTCAGTATGTTTCATCCAGGAAGATATTTACCTACCTTCTTTAAGTGAATCCCTCTTTCTCTGAACCTGTTTATCCTTTGAATCATCAGTAATTATATAACTTTAAAGCCTAAGAAAAGAATCCCTGTATTTTATCATCTGCAGACATATAGAATGCTTTGCACTTAGTAGGTGCCCAGTGGGTATTTGTTGAATAGGTGAGTGAATAAAGCAAAGTCTAAAATTCAAGGAAGGTGACTTTACTTAACTGCAAATAAATAAAAAGTTGCTTATTTTTAAAAAGATATCTCTGGAGATATGACTACATTTTAAAATGGATTTATTTAAGTCACATTGAATAATTTCATCCTTGACAGGACTGTGGCTTATTTGCTATTACATTTTAAGTAACTTGTGAACCAAATATCTAGCTCCCAAGGGGGTTACATATAAAATATCAAATGAAGACACCAGGGAGAAATTTTCAATAAGTCTTTTCTGGTGTGACTTTTACATTTCTTGTGATAGAGCTAAAATAGCAAAAATTTATTTGTCACGAAAAGGACGGTTTTTTTTCCCATTTGTTTCTTGTTATAGTTTTTCCCCCTAGAAATAAGCCATGATGACAGATGGAATATATTTGCTTTACAGATTCATATGGCTCTATATCTATATTTTTCAATCAATGCTACCTGTTTCTCTGATCTTTCCAGTATAAGTCTTTTCAGCATTATTTTAACAGATTAATTTTCAAAATAACCAGCATAACAGCCAGAATTGAATGAGCAACACTACAGAATCTAAAATATAGTCTTATTACCTTAGACTTTCATAGAAGTTTCCTTCCCAAATGACTTTAGCTAGATCCACCTATGATTAGTTAATTCCAAGAAAAATTACTTAAAAAATGAAATTTTTGCTCTGATAATTCTTGTTTGCATTAATATTCTACCCTTAATGGAGTCATCTCTAATTCTGTCATTTAAAACTTTTTGAACTCTAGCCATGCCATTTTCAAAAAAGTTTTTGCGTTCCTTAATTTCCTTATTAACTTTGAAATGCATACTTTGAGTTTTGTCATAAAATTAAAAACCACAAAAATGCTGTGATTAGTCATTTGCAAATAGGCAAAAGAAGTTTCTTTTTAGGGGGTGGGGTGTGTAGGTACACTTTTTCAGAGTTTCTGAAGGTAGCTCATTATCAGGTTCATGACTAGTTTATTTGAAAAATCTGTGTGAATTAGAAGATAGTACCCGCTCTGGGCATCTGCTGCCTTGCCAACAGGGCCTGGTTAGCAGAAGTCCATCTTCCTTCTAGCCTGAGCTCCTAGCTCGGGCTCAGGACTCAATAGTGTGGTTTGGATTTCAGACCCGCTTGCTCCCTCCCTGGCTACATTTGTGCAGTGTACTATATATATATATATATATATATGTATATATATATATATATATATATATATATCAACTCTTTGAGATCCTTTATCAATCAAATTTAATTTGATTGTATGTGTATGTGTATATACATATATATATATATATAACTTTTGCTGTGCCTGACAGTCTGTTATGATTTGGAATCACAGCAGTGAAAAATAGAGATCTAGTGCCTGTCCTTTATTTGTGTTTGCACACTAGAGAGGGAGAAGGAGAAGTTAAGGCATATTATCCAGCCATGTGGCATGGGTTATAAGAAAATCATCTCACCCAGGCTTTGAGGGTCGAAAGGAAGTTTCAAAAGGAAGCAATATTATAGTGACTTGAAATTTAAACTTGATTTAGCCACTGAAGGGTATGGGTGTGTTGCCTGACCTGCTGGAAGATGAGACTGCTGAGTGTGTCTGGCAAACCGGAAGAAGTTCAGCATGATGAAAGCATATAATTTAGAGAGAAGAAACAGTAAGAAATGAGACTTGAGAGGTAAATATGCCACAGTAATAACTATTGGTGGCATGTAACTCCACCTTCTTTCATTCTCTTTCTCTTAAAGTCAGTAAACATACTAGAATTTTGTTATATCACTACCCTTAGGTCTGCGCAACTGGAAGACATAATGAAGTTTTGTTCTCATACTTTGAGGAACCGGAATGCCTGCCCAGAGATGGAGGTGAGTCCTTGTTTATAGCATTGCATTTCTATGTGTTATGATAAAGAACAACTCTAGTTTTTGTATGTAATTTAGCTCAGTATTTTCTATTCTTGGTTTCTCATCATAATGGGTAAGGGCAAGAGGAGGAATCAGTTCTTAAAGAAATTATTATTCTAAAAGTCTGATTAAAGCTAAAGGCTTTATTTTTCATTTAATAAAATTAGGACTCTGACATGAAGCAATATTTTCTTTTATATAAATAAAAGCACATCTTTTTCTCACTACCACATTTATGTTCCCTTATATAGATACACCAATGACAGTAGACAGAAGAATTGCTTACATCAGAAGAACTAAAAGTATTACGTATAATAGATTTATCATATGCTGTTTAATACCAATGGCTGTTACATGATGGTTCATAATTATTGCAAATTACAGTGTCTCCATCACTCTTTCGGGCATATTCCTTTATTTCTTAAAGACAAATTAGAAAATTAAACATATATGAATTTTATAACTAAAGTATTTTGCTAAAACTAGTATAGATTATCTCTTTGCATTGTGGAAAAAGAAGAATTTGGTTTGTCTCTTACATCTCACAGTTTATAAATGTCTGTTGTGCACAGTGCAGGAAAATAGATTATAATGGGGCTAGAGAATATGAAATTAGTTTTGTGCTACTTAAAACATAATATTTCAGTGAACAAATATGTACCCCACTGTACAGTTTTCTTATTAAGAGAAATTTATTGCAGAACTGTTTTCTAAGTATCTACTTTGATATTTTTGCCTTCTAAATTATCTTTTCAAGAAATGTATTGATTCACCTAAACATACATCTTTTTCTGCCAATCCTATCCTTCTTGGTAGTACCTCTGGTGATAATCTCATACCTGTGGAGTAAAAGAGTCAAGAAAATGATCTTTTCATTTTTCCTTAGAGATTCTCTTCTTGTAAGTGATTCTCATCCTATCTTTTGAGGAGACATCAATTACCTATTACTAGAATTCTGAGGAAGCATTTTCTCCAGTGTCGTTTGGGGCACTCTTCTTTGCTACTTTGGGCATTTGAGACAATGCCTTTTCCAGTTTTCTTTTTCATTTGGCCACTTTTCCTCTGTTTATGAGAATTGTCCATAGGAACTTCTAAAAAACAGCAATTTTCCCTCCAAAATGCTGCAGTGATTCCTTCAGAGCAAATTACACTCCTCTTATGTATTGGACTCTGTGTTAGATCCAAGATTTTCTAAAGCAGTTCTCATAGATGGACTCTTGAATAAAATGCCTATAATTTAGATACTAATCAGTCTCAGGTGACAAACAATACGAGCTAAAGAATTTAATCTCACAGGGTATCAGAATTATATGATATTTTTTAGAGTGTTGGATGTGCATATAGATCGTGTTACCAAAAAATATATTAATCTACTCTTATAAACAAAACAAATGAAACATACTTTTGATGTTTTCTTGTTCTTCATACCATAATAACTTTCAGGACATATCCAGAAGACACTTCCTACTTTCAGTGTTCTGTATTCTGTCTTCCAATTTATACCCTGAAGTCTAAGGGTCAGCAAATGCTTACTGAAAAAGCCAGTTAGTAAATATTTTTGGCTTTGTAAATCACATATGGGGTCTCTGTCACGTATTCTTCTTTGTTACTTAAATTTTCTTACCACCCATTTACAAATCTAAAATGGATGGTTGAGAGACCCTAAGGTGATGTCAAGTGACCCCCATCTCCTGGTGTTCATACACTTGTATAATCAGCACCCCTTGAGTGTGGGCAGTACCTTTGGCTGGCTTCAAATCAAAGGATATGGCACAGGTGATGGAATGTCACTCTCATCATTCCATTATATTGTAGGACATCTCACTAGTGTCTCTTTTGTGCTCCTACTGGCCTTGAAGAAACAAGTGGTCATGATGTGAGTTGGATGTGGAGAGGGCTTAGCAGGGAACTTTGGCAGCCTCTAGTTGCCCAGGTAAAGTCTGGCCAGCAAATAATAAGAAGCTGAGGCCTTCAGTTCTATAGTTGCAAGGAAATAAATTCTGCCAACAGCCTGGGTTGGGCTGGAAGTGGATTCCCCTCCAGTCATGCCTCCAGATGAGAACACAGCCCGGTTAATTCCCTGGGTGCAACCTTGTTCAACTTTGAGCAGGGGATTTAGCCCAGTATTCCAGACTCCTAGCCCACAGAAGCTGTGAAATAATCATTGTGTGTTGTTTTAAGATACTGTGCATGTGTTAATGTGTTATACAGCAATAGAAATAAGCAATAAAAAAACCATTCACATCTCCAACCTTGAACCAAGTTGGTGCTAGAAAATGTTTTATCATAAATCTCCTAAATGTAATGAAATATCCCACTAATATACATAAAACAGAGAGTAAATTTAGCTAGTGCAAAACTATTAAAATGATTAAAATAACCTTATAATAAATAATACTAAAATAGGTAAAATGAATTAAAATACATGAAAAGTTTATAAGACATTTCTTCAAATATTTCAAGGAAAATGTATATGACAATTTTTCCTTGATGGAGACTCCAAATTTGAAGGGTAAAATTCATCCTGTTCTAAAACGTTGACTTATTAAAAAAGCTTTTGACATTCAATTAATGAACTCTATGCCTGCCTTATTTTGGAAAATAATTTTAATCATCAGCCGTGGTTCTCCTTTCCAAATCCAGCATATTAGGTTGTTAACAAGTCCTGAAATTAGCATGCTGCATTTAAATAATCTAAAAAAAGAGAATTTTTTGGACAATATTTTAAGGCATAAGCATTGCATGAGTTTGCAGAGTTAATTTAAATATTTTTATTTTTTTTCTGAAATTGCACATTATACAAAAACTGAATTTAAGTTCTTTGTTGATCTACTTTTATCTGTTAACAATAAAAACAGTACTTGCAATAAAAGGAAAATTGAATTTAAAGACATATATTAGAGTGAGAATGCCACAGGTTATCAGCAGGGGAATATACATGTACAGGTGGAGGTGAGCCTGATGGCACAGAGAGCATCCTGTGGAAGCCGTAGCTAATATTCAAAGGAAGCCTTGGGAACATGGAACATGGGAGAACATTGGTGGAATGTGATGGGGCAGAGCTACAGAACAGGTAAAAGGACCAACAATTGTATTTATTGGAAATCCACAAAGAATGTGGTAACAATGTGGGTGGTGGTTGCACAGGCAGAAGGGCAGCTGAAATGCTAGTACCAGAGAAGCGAGACGCTGCATCCCTAAACTAAGGATGTCCGAGAATCCAGCACTGCCCCTGCCTGATTCGAGGGTGCATGTATTTCCCTCTCACACCCTGAGAAATCTTGGAGATATAGAGGAGAGAAAATTAAGGGAGGAAAAACTATGCCATTAGGCAAGCAGGGAATTCCAAGCCAGTAGGAATTATCTGTAATTTAAATGTGAATCTAATTATACTCATAAGTTCTTGAGTTCTTGGGGGCAATCTGAATATACATGAATTACCTTAATTAATTCTTTAAAACATTAAGAAGACATCCTGTCCACTTAACCTTATCCTTGGTCTTTTTTTTGTGGGGGGGGGGGGTTGGGGTAGGGGCAGGGTACATGGTCCGGGAATCTAACCTGGGTCTCCTGCATGGAAGACGAGCATTCTAACACTGAACCACCCGTGCACCCTATCCTTGGTCTTTGCTAACTGTTTTCTGTGTTTCTACCCCAGCAGCATGTTCATAAAAGCCTGTGAACATTAAGGGCAGTGGCAGAGGTAATTTATCTATTAATTAGCAGCATGCCTGGTGCATGGCAGTGTATCATAAATGAAGGGATATGTAATGCATGCATGAGCAAATAAATGAACAAAAGAAAGATATTTTCTGGGTCAACACTTCCTCTAGATGATGGTCTTGTTGAAGATACAGAGATTTTACTAAGTGGACAATTTAAAAAATCAACATTCCAGGGCTTTTCCCAAACTTCCAGAGCCCATGGCAACAACACCAAAGAATCAGCCTGTAAAAGAGACTACACGAATTTGCAACTGAAAGTGCTTTTTCATCTGCTGAGACTGGTAAATAAAGATGCTTTGGATCAATCTCTTAAGCCAGGTGCTTAATGAAGACACAGCATTTTCCTTTTAAATGACCTAAAGAATATTATTAAATAAGAGACCAGCTTAACCATGACATGTGGTTTTTTTAATTTTACTTGTTTGTTTAGAGAAGTAATTTAAATTACTTTAGAGAGAGAAAGGAAACATTTATTTGCATTGCAGGCAAAATTTGAATTAATGATGCAATCAAAATGTGTGCAATAAAAGTCATCATTCACTATTTCTTAGTACTTTCCAAACATTTCTAATAAATGTATTAATCATCATGTTCTGAGAGAGTAATTTTATGCAGTACAGTGACTGAAAAAAAGTTGATAATTGTGTAATCTGATGTGATCAGAGAGGATTTCTCCCAGAATGCAGTGAGAAATTCATTTCTTCAGTATGAAAACTGCTTTCCTTCAGTCTACCAGCCTCCTTGCCCCACAGAGATTGGACTCTTCTTTGAAGAGTGGTTAAAATGATCCACTAACTCCAAATGTTACCCTGGTTAAGTCTAACTTGCATTTGTAAAAGACTTTATAATTTTAATATGAAGTAAACAGGCTTTACTCTCATCTTAATGACCCATAAAGTAGATTGACTGATTATCTCCTTTCTAAAGACGTGGAAACTAAGATTCAGAGACATTAGATGATTTATTCCAGTGCACTCAGCTTCTTAATGATGGTGCTGGAACAAAATTGATGTCCCTTCATTGCTATCTGGTGGTCTTTCTCCTAAATCCAAATACTTCACAAATATTATTTGAAAGAATAGATCTTTGAATAATCACAAATGTTGGATTTTTCTCCCAGTACTCAGCCATCAAGGACAGTTTCCAACTTGTAGAAAGGAAGCTGTACAATCTATACTCAATTCATTTGAATGTTCATCACTGTATTTAATTTTTTCAATTTCTCTTACCCAAGAATGTATTAATTAGGGTTATCTAGAGAAACAATCAATAGGAAATATCTCTCAATATAAAATTTCTAAAAGTTTCTCCTGTAACTATGGGAATGTAGGCCCCTAAATCCATAGGGCAGGTTGTGAAGCTGATGACTCCAATGGAGGGTCTGGATGAACTCCACAGGAGAGGCTCCACAGCCAAAGCAGGAAAAACCTGTTTCTTCTGAATCCTCCTTAAAAGGCTTCCAGTGATTAGATTTAGCATTATTCATTTCAGAAGATGGTCCCCTTGGCTGATTACAAATGGAATCAGCTGTGGATGTAGCCGACATGATCATGATTTAATTCTATGAAATGTCCTCACAGTAACAGACAGGCCAGCACTTGCCCAACCAGATAAACAGGTACCATC
Organism: Tamandua tetradactyla; assembly: GCF_023851605.1. Lineage (NCBI taxonomy): Eukaryota > Metazoa > Chordata > Mammalia > Pilosa > Myrmecophagidae > Tamandua > Tamandua tetradactyla. The sequence goes on along the minus strand of NC_135329.1, from coordinate 44,711,862 downwards.
ATCTGGCCAAGTTGACATATGACCTTGACCATGAAAGTGCACCCCTTGTCAACTTGGCAGCTCTACACGTCACCTTAAACCATACCTAATTTCAAAATAGAAACAATAAAAGACACATTTTTTCTTTCACCTAACAATACTCCACTGTCCTTCATATAAGTGCAAACACATTAAATTTCCCCAGAATAGGGTGCAAGTTCTTGGGTAATATTCATTCTTAAACTTGATATCTTACAACTTAAATAGTATAACATAAACAGAACAGCATTACAGTCCTTGTTTCTGTAACTGATCATGTGGTCTTTCATATTTATCACTACCTTCTTCCACTACCCATTCTATATTCCCTTTATCCTCAGCAAGCACTTCTTCTGGCTATGGTTCTTTGCCTGGTGAAGTGACCCAAACCTTCATTCCTGAAGTTTCAGAGCCGTTGATAGTGCTGCCTGGATTGGGTTGTTGCAGTTTTCCATTGATTTTAATCACTGAGCATGTGAGTACTAAAAGACACCCTAGGGGATCTCCTATATTCCAAGAAAACTCTTCTTTACCCCCATTATGTAGTTGCAGTCCTACTTCCCCCTGATAGTCAAGGTCAATCCCCCCTGACAATAATGTAATCCCCTTCTTGGCTAATTGATGCAGTGGCATAAGTAACCCAAAGTGACAAGATGGCAGTCTTAACTTTTAGTTCAGTGGAATCGTTGTTTCTCCTGGAGGAAGCACTCCCCGTTTTGGAACTAAAACCTGTAGACCCGCAGAGCTGGTTCTATTTACCTCCACTGTGTAGTTGAGTCCTATTTCCTTCTGGTCAGGGTCCATCACCCCAGCCAGTAATGCAATCCCCTTCTTCGCTTGTTGATCCAGGGGCATGAGCAGCCCAAAGTGACCAGGTGGCAATCTTAGATTCCAGTTCAATGGAATCATTATTGTTCCTCCCGCTGGAAGCACTCCCTCTTTTGGAACTAAAACCTGTAGACCGGCAGAGCTCAAGGTTGCAGGAATAGGAAGCAAAAATTTTCCTACTGTATCACTAGGGGTAATAGTGAGTAGTGCCACTCCCATTTCCACCCCTTGGTCCCTGGACCCATGGATCCTGGCTATGGGAGAAACAGCACAATACAGTGCATGCTGATTCAGAGCATACACAGCTTCCTGGAGAACATTGCCCCAGCCCTTCAAGGTATTGCCACCTTGTTGGCACTGTAATTGAGTTTTAAAAAGACCATTCCACTGTTCTATCAATCCAGCTGCTTCTGGATGATGGGGAATATGGTAAGACCAGAGAATTCCATGAGCATGTGCCCATTCCTGCACTTCAATTGCCGTGAAGTGTGTTCCTTGATCAGAAGCAATGCTGTTTGGAATACCATGACGATGGATAAGGCATTCTGTAAGCCCACAGATGGTAGTTTTGGCAGAAGCATTGAGTGCAGGGAAAGCCAACCCATATCCAGAGTATGTATCTATTCCAATTAGAACAAATTGCTGTCCTTTCCATGAAGGGAGTGGTCCAATGTAGTCAACCTGCCACCTTGTAGCTGGCTGGGGACCTCAGGGAGTGGTGCCATATCGGGGTATGAGCATGGGTCTCTGCCACTGGCAGACTGGACACTCAGAAGTGGCTGTAGCCAGGTCAGCCTTGGTGGGTGGAACTCCATATTGCAGAGCCCATGCATAGCCACCATCCCTACCACCATGACCACTTTGTCCATGAGCCCATTGGGCAATGACAGGAGTTGCTGGGGAAAGAGACTGACTGGTATCCACAGAAGGGTGATCTTATCCACTTGATTATTAAAACCTTTCTCTTCTGAAATCACCCTCTGGTGTGCATTCACATGGGACACAAATATGTTCATGTTTTTAGCCCACTCAGAAAGGTCTATCCACATACTTCTTACCCAGACCTCTTTGTCACCAATTTTCCAATTATGGTCTTTCCAAGTCCCTGACCATCCAGCCAAACCATTAGCAATAGCCCATGAGTCAGTATACAAATGCACCTCTGGTGAATTCTTCCAAGCAAGATGAACAACCAGGTACACTGCTCAAAGTTCTGCCCACTGGGAGAATATTTCCTCACCACTGTCCTTCAAGGACACCCCAGAGAGGGGTTGTAGTGCTACAGCTGTCCACTTTCAGATGGTACCTGCACACAGTGCTGAACCATCTATAAACCAGGCCCGAGTTTTCTTTTCCTCAGTCAATTCACTATAAGGAACTCCCCAAGAGGCCATAGCACTGGTTTTGGAAAGAGAAGGAAATGTGGTAAGAGTAGAGACCATGGCCATTTGGGCTACTTCCTCATGTAACTTGCTTGTGCCTTCAGGCCCCGCTCTGGATCTATCTCGTGTATACCTTTTCCATTTTATAATGGAGTGCTGCTGTGCATGCCTAACTTTATGGATTGGTGAGTTAGACAACACCCACCTCGTGATAGGCAACTCAGGTCTCATCGTAACTTGGTGGCCCACGGTTAGGTGTTCAGTCTCTACTAAGGCCCAGTAGCAGGCCAAAAGCTGTTTCTCAAAAGGAGAGTAGTTATCTGTAGCAGATGGTAAGGCTTTGCTCCAAAATCCTAAGGGTCTGTGTTGTGTTTCTCTTATAGGGTCCTGCCAAGGGCTCCACATAACATCTCTATTTGCCGCTGACACTTCCAGCACCATTGGATCTACTGGATCATATGGTCCAAGTGGCAGAGCAGCCTGGACCTGTCACAGAACTTCCTCTTGTTCAGGTCCACACTCAAAATTAGCAGCTTTTCTGGTCACTTGATAAATGGGCTGGAGTAGCACACCCAAATGAGGATTATGTTGTCACCAAAATCCAAAAAGACCAACTAGACATTGTACCTCTTTTTTGGTTGTAGGAGAGGCCAGATGTAGCAACTTATCCTTCACCTTAGAGGAGATATCTTGACATGCCCCACACCGCTGGACACCTAGAAATTTCACTGAGGTGGAAGGCCCCTGTATTTTTGTTGGATTTGTTTCCCATCCTCTGACACACAAATGCCTTACCAATGAGTCTAGAGTAGTTGCTACTTCTTGCTCACTAGGTCCAATCAACATGATATCATCAATGTAATGGACCAATGTGATGTCTTGTGGGAGGGAGAAATGATCAAGTTCCCTGCAGACAAGATTATGACATAGGGCTAGAGAGTTTATATACCCCTGAAGTAGAACTGTGAAAGTATATTGCTGACCTTGCCAGCTGAAAGCAAACTGTTTCTGGTGGTCCTTACTGACAGCTATTGAGAAAAAAGCATTTGCCAGATCAATAGCTGCATACCGGGTACCAGGGGATGTACTGATTTGCTCAAGTAATGATACCACATCCGTCAGTAGCTGCAATTGGAGTTACCACCTAGTTGAGCTTATGGTAATCCATTGTTATCCTCCAAGACCCATCTGTTTTCTGCACAAGCAAAATAGGAAAATTGAATGGGAATGTGGTGGGAATCATGACCCCTGCATCCTTCAAGTCCTTAAGAATGGCAGCAATCTCTGCAATCCCTCCAGGAATTTGGTGTTGCTTATGATTTACTATTTTGCTAGGTAGGGGCAGTTCTAATGGCTTCCACTTAGCCTTTTGCACCATAATAACCCTCACACCATGAGTTGGAGAGCCAATGTGGGGATTCTGCCAGTTGCTCAGTATGTCTATTTCAATTATGCATTTTGGAACTGGGGAAATAACAACAGAATGGGTCCAGGGGCCCACTGGACCCACTGTGAGACAGACCTGAGCTAAAACTCCATCTATCACCTGACCTCCATAAATCCCCATTCTGACTGGTGGGCCAGAGTGATGTTTTGGGTCCCCTGGAATTAATACACTTCTGAACCAGTGTCTAATAATCCCCCAAATATTTGATCATTTCCTTTTCCTCAATGCACAGTTACCCTGGCAAGAGATCATTGGTCTCCTTGGGGAAGGCTTGGAGGAATAATAACAGTATAAATTTGTGGCGGTATAACAGATTTCTCCCCCAAAGGGACCTGGCTTCCCCTTCATTCAAGGGATTCTGGGTCTGTAAACTGTCTCAAGTCTGGAAATTGATTAAGCATGCAAAGCCTGCTCTTACACTCCAGGAAAGTCCAGAAGATGCACCTGTGACTCTGTGTTTTTGTAATTGAAGTTAGACTTTATTCACTTGACTCTGTGTTTTTGTAATTGAAGTTAGACTTTATTCACTTGACCTAGAACTCTTTGTTTATACAGCTCAAACCAGAATTTAGTAGACTGCTCATCTATTGTACATCTAGGTACCCCATGATTTACAAGCCAATGCCACAAATCTCTGTGAGTCAGATTATTTTGACTCCTGCTTTGAGTTTGCTGTCTGTTGTAATAGCCATGTCCACCCTGTCTTTGGTGATTAAGTACTGCCACCTGGCATCTGCCAACTTGGGTTCCTGTCATCCCTATTATGTTCAAGGATTCCAGCTCAGTGACAGCAGTTCCTACAGTAATATCTGACTTACAGAGAAATGCAACTACAGAGCTCTTCAGGGATGATGGCACTAGTCTTACAAATTTAGTTTTCACTGTTCTGGTAAAAGGTGCATCTTCTGGACTTTCCTGGGGTGTAAGAGCAGGCTTTGCATGATAAATCCACCCTAACATTCCAATCTCTCTAAGCCTCTGGATCTCCTCATCTACATTATACCAGGGTAGTTCTTACATTTCAACCTCAGGTAATGTTGGCCACCTTTTGATCCGTGTTTCAGCAAACCATCCAAACAAACTGTTAATGCCTTTTCTAACCCCTCAAGCTATAACATTGAATGCAGAATCTCTGCTTGGTGGGCCCATATCAATAAATTCAGCCTCATCCAGCCTTATATTCCTCCCACCATTATCCCACACCCTTAAAATCCATTGCCACACATATTACCCTGATTTCTGTCTATATAAATTGGAAAACTCACACAGTTCTTTTGGAGTATAACATACCTCCTTATGTGTGATACTTGTACCTCACCTTTAGGGGCCTATTGGGACTTTAGGCTAGTTATAGGTCTGGAAAAAATGAGGGGTGGGTCATGAAAAGAATTAGAATGATCTTCTAAGCCATTTGCTTCAGTGCATTCATTTGCAGAAGGATGAAAGATCCATCCTTCTCTTTGGGTGGAACTATAAACAAAGGCTACACCAGATCCAGTGCAAGATGGTCCAAGCTGCAGCTCCTGGTGAAACTGGATTAATCTGGTGAAATAGGATTAATCACTCTATGACTAATCCTGTCAGGTGGAGGTTGGGTGGTCACTCTTCAAGGCAGCCTGGAGGTAAGATGACTATGCCCTCAGAGTAGACTATTACAGGGTTATCTAGAGAAGATTCAGCACGACCTAGGGTTTCAACCTTACCACCGACATCATTATGAAGCCATATGTCACCATCCCATTTTTCAGGGTCACACTCATTTCCAATCAATGCCCTCACTTTAATGGCAGACACCATGCAAGACTGAGATTTCAGTTTAAATTGTTGCTACTCTAACAATAAGATTGAGTCTGATTTTTAGAGATCTCATCTATGGCTATATGAAATAAGATTTTCCTTCAGGACACTCATAGAAGCATTTACATCTGTCAGATAGCACATAAACATCTCATTTGAAGCCTTAAGCTCATCCCTTTCAGTTATTAATGTACACAGGGTATCTAACAACAACCAGCCAACATCTCCATAACTCTTATTTTCACAAAACTATGTAAAGGTGTCAAAAACATTATCCCCCACAGCCTGGCCTCATACAAGTGAAGCATTAGAAGAATGAAATGGTGATATTTTAACTATCTTTTTTGCCAACTCACCCCACGGATTGGCAATATCATTCTGATGACAGGAATCAGAATCCTTAGTGCCTTTGAGACCAGTCAGAGTAGAAAACCAATCATAAAAACCCATCTTTAAGATTCTGTTTCTTAAGAACCACTCCTGGTACCAAGCTGTATCAGGGATCTCTAGAGAAACAGAATCATCGGGAAATATCCATATGTATAAAATTTATAAAAGTGTCTCACCTAACAATGGGAATGTAGAGTCCAAAATCCACAGGGCAGGCTGTGAAGCTGACGACTCTGATGGAGGGTCTGGATAAACTCCTGCCCAAGCAGGAAGAGCCTGTCTCTTCTGAATTCTCCTTAAAAGGCCCAAAGTGATTAGATTAAGCATCACTCATTGCTAAAGACACTCCCCCTGGATGATTACAAAAGGAATCAGCTTTGGATGCAGCTGACATGATCATGATTTAATTCTATGAAATGTCATCATAGCAACAGACAGCCAGCACTTACCCAGCCAGCCAAACAGGTACCACCACCTGGTCAAGTTGACACAGTGACCCTGACCATGACAAAGATTACATACAAATCGAATTTCAGCTGACACTGTTTCTAGCATAGAATCAGATTACAATGCTTGCATATTCAGTATATGGATGGAGAAATGAAACAATCACTATTCTCACTCCTTCTATGTTCCTCTCTGGCATTGACGAGAAAAAAAATCATGTTAAAATATATTCAGATCAGAGCTGTGCTTTTTGTCCAGGTTGATTCAGTATACTCTCCCATAGTAAGACAAGCATTCGACTGATACCTTAGAAGTGTAAAATCGAGTTTTTGAGCTATGAAATGAAAGTTTATTTGCGTAGGCTACCCAAGCCCTGTCCCAAAGCACTGTCGCCTTTTGGTGAGATTATAAGGAATGTAAAAATACAACGAACAGTAGCATGGAAATCATAGTACCACTTAATTATGAACTAGATCACTATGAAATGCCCCAATACAGTAATCTCTGGAAAACTTGGGCTGAACATGTGGCTTATGGTCATAGCCAATATATGGCTTCTCCCTCTGCTTAAACTCTGCAATTAGACATCAGTAAAGGACATATGAAATTCAAATTACATGCCTTTTTTCTATTTTTAAATTCTACAAACAAAATTAAAACATAAAATGCACTCTTTTCCTCAGGTAAATTAGAGTATCCCCCAAAATTTAATTCCCAAATCAAGGAATTAAAGAACAGCCAGAGGAAGGCAATGCAAATTCTCAGGGGGAATCCAATTTCCTTCTCCAGGAGCTGCAGCTTGGACCATCTTGCATTGGATCTGGTGTAGCCTTTGTTTATAGTTCTACCCAAAGAGAAGGATGGATCTTTCATTCTCCTTTACATTGACTGCTGTGACCCTGTAAAGTAATAATTCTTATAGGAGAAAACGGGCATTCAGCTATATGCACTTCATTGTAGGCTCATTACCTTTAATTCTCAAACTCTTGAAGGGCATTCAGAGATATTTAGAATAATGCATAACGTGACATGCCATAACATAAAAACTCCTGATGTTGGTGCTGCAGGCAGATGCTAATAGCACAGACAGTTTGGGTCATCTGCCACTAGCTTGTGATGATGTGAGACCTAATAGCTGTGGTTCTCCAGCAGCAAACCACTCTGTCGGGAACTGAGGGCTCTGTCAAAGTGACTTCTTTGGTTTGGTTGGGTCAATATTACTAATTTTATGTGAATTGGGGAATCAGCCCTTGGCTTTTTAATAAGGGACAGATGTTTTCACCTTTAACCTGTACAATTATAGACTTTAAAGTTTAAAATTTTCTAATTGGTGAGTATGTCAAAGAGCAAACTCAACACCACCAGCTATTATATAATCTTAAAAGAAACATTCTTTCACTAAAATCTCAGTATCCCTGACTATTTAATTTCTGCCCAATATACAAGAAACAATTATATTAAAAGAATCTGCATATGAATTTCAGGAATATTAAAGTAATTCTAAAACTGGTAATCTATGTAGCTTCCTTAAATCCCTTATCGGTTTTAAGTTGTCTCTTTAAAAGTGATAGCCATTATCATCCCTATAGTCTTTCATCACCCCCGGATTAGATTAATAGAATTTCAAGTAACCTACTTTGACAAACTTTCAAAAAGTAAAAACTTATAAGAAAGAGTGAGGTCCCATAAGGATATCACAGCACCAAGTTTATATTCACAGGACTTAGAAAACACAAGGAACTTCCTGTCCTCCTCCACAGTCATAATCTAAGCACTGATGCTCTCATTTGAGTGCCACAGTTCTGAGAACTACCTTGCTTCTCTCAAAGATATTGTTTGAGGAAAGTGTAGAAAGATACCATAGGAGAGGAAATAGAACATTTTATGTGCTGGTTTGAAAGGATGTATGCCCCCTAGAAAAGCCATGTTTTAATCAAAATTGCATTTCATAAAGGTAGAATAATCCCTATTCAATACTGTATGTTTGAAACTGTAATCGGATCATCTCCCTGGATGATGTGATTTAGTCAAGCGTGGTTGTTAAACTGGGTTAGGTGACGACATATCTCCACCCATTTGGGTGGGCCTTGATAAATTTCTGGAGTCCTATAAAAGGAGAAAGCATTTTGGAGAAAGAAGGAGATTCAGAGAGAGCAGAGAAGAATGACACAGCCATGAGAAACAGAGGGCCCACAAGCCAGTGACCTTTGGAGATGAAGAAGAAAAATGCCTCCCGGGGAGCTTCATGAAACAGGAAGCCAGGAGAGACAGTAGCAGATGATGCCTTGCTCACCATGTGCCGTTCCAGCCAAGAGAGAAGCTGTGACTGTGTTCACCATGTGCCTTTCCAGATGAGAGAGAAACCCTGAATATCATCGGCCTTCTTGAACCAAGGTTCTTTCCCTGGATGTCCTTGATTGGACATTTCTATAGACTTGCTTTAACTGGGACCTTTTCTCGACCTTAGAACTGTAAACTAGCAACTTATTAAATTCCCTGTTTAAGAAGCCATTCTGTTTCTGATATATTGCATTCTGGCAGCTAGCAAACTAGAACATCTTGGATTCAGCTTTAATAGCATGCAGAAAATATTAACTTGTTCAGAGTTTCTTGAGTTGTTAATTTTCTTTCAACCAGGAGTCATTTGCTGTTCAAGCCCAAACCAAGTTCATGAAGTGCATGACTTGGTGCTACTATGAGAAAGAAAAACATGCCAGGCACTGAAACAGACATAGATGATTCAGGACTTAGGAACAGGAGAGAGTCTCTGGTGGCATCTCAGAGGGTTAGCCTGGTAGAGGGGCAGGAGTACAAGGGGAAGTATCTATATGAGTTTAGAACAAAGGCATTCCATTTAGTATGAGGACATTGGTCCTTTAGTATTTCATTAAAGAGTCATAAGACCAGATGTTCTACTAACATTAATGTGTTTAAAAGTAAGACACAATTAGTGTTGTTCCACTCCCATTTCTTTATATCCATAATTACATTCTTTCCCTCTAGGGAGGTTGTTTTCTTTTTTGGCCTTTGCCCTGGTCATGCAGGCTACCATGTGCTTGAGACTTCATTCCCGTTTAGGAGGGATGTTGAGCCCTAGGTCACCACAATTTGCCAACAAGATACTAATTGTGATATTATGCTTCCAATAACTTAGGAAAGAACTTGTGCTGGTCTGAATCTGTGGTGGACCCCAGAAAAGCCATGCCCTTTGATCCTCATTCAATATTGCTGGGTAGGAGCATTTTGATTGTTTCCATGAAAATGTGACCCACCCAATTGTGGGTGGTAACTTTTGATTAGATGATTTCCATGGAGGTGTGTCTCCACCCACTGAAGGTGGAGCTGCTTGCTGGAATCCTTTAAAAGAGGGAATGTTTTGGAGAGAGTCCCTTTATCAAAGCCAGCAGATGCCACCATGATTGCCATGTGCCCTTCCAGCTGAGAGAGAAATGTTGAATGTCATTGGCCTTCCTGAACCAAGGTATCTTTTCCTGGATGTCTTTGATTGGACATTTCTATAGACCTGTTTTGATTGGAACATCTTCTCTGCCTTAAAACTGTAAACTAGCAACTTATTAAATTCCCCTTGTTAAAAGCCATTCCATTTCTGGTATATTGCATTCCGGCAGCTAGCAAACTAGAACAGAAATCTAGATTTACTTTTTCTTTTTAAGTCAGTGGCATTTGAAACATATCTGTCTTTTAAATGAAAAATATAGAACTATTCAATGATGAGCCTTCCATACTTATAAGCCTTTGCTGGAACTTCTTTTTCCCACTGAATAGAGAATATATGCATACCTTGCCCTTTAGAAGTTGCCACAGTGATTCTATTGTGAAACCAGATGGAAGAACCACTATCTGGATGGGTTAGAGGCACACTTTACACCTTTCTGTGAGTAGGAAGCCATATGCCATATTTTTAGCAAGAAAATCTCAGGAACTTACATAACTTTTTCTTTCCCACAGTCACAGTCTTCTACTTATGCTCTGAGACGATATGGTCACCAGTGTGTCCTGTTACCTTTTACATCCTGTACTGTCCTTCCTTCAGCTTTTGGATTTTCCAAACCTTGGCTAACTTGAGCATCATCAACAAGGACAAAAATACACCTTTCTACATTATTTCTTATTGTGTTCATATATGCACTGGTGTATCAGATTTCATCCATTTTCTGATTTGTCCTGTTCCCCTACTATAACAAGTAGTTTTTGTACTATTTTCTCTATCAATATAACTTCTTTTTAATTAATTTCAGGCCCATGAATTTGTTTCCCAATGTGCTCCTATAGATTTACTTCTTTCTAGAATAGTGTACCTTGAACTCTTAGAGTGCTTCCAGATCACTCTGAGGATCTGGTGAAACAAAGACTATAGAGTCCCACTCACAGAGTTTCTGATTTCATAAGTTTGGGGTGGTGCCTGAAAATTTTCATTTCTAACAAGGTCCAGGGTGAAGCTGATACTGTTGGTCTAGGGAGTACACTTTGAGAACTTCTGCTCTAGAAGTAAAAGTATAAAAGAGAACATGTGAGAGTTAAATAATCCTCTGTGATGTTATAGGTCAATCTGTAGACATTTTAATAGAAATTATCTGAGGTTCATCTATATGTCTCCCTCTAAACCATATACTCAAATAATTATTTTATTTATTTCAAAGAAATCCTACTTTCACTTCCCTTTCTAGAGTTTTTTAATTCCCATACTCACAAATTTGACCTTATGAGTCTTATAATTTTTTCTTGAACTAATATTTTTAAAGCTAAATCATTAACAAAATTTACTATTAATAGGGACATAAAACTTTTATAGGTCAATAGGCTATATGAGTTTCAGTAATTAATCTTCAAACCCATCAGGACTGTAGGAGCAATATACCTCCACATATACATTTATAAGGCACTCAGAAACTGGACCTCTGAGCACCTACAGTGAATGAATTTTGCTTTTCACTCTCTGTTCTGATTTTCATTCTCCTGATTTTGTCTTGGAAACATGATAAATTTCCTGTGCTATTGACGTGGAGTGGGTTCCCTGGTTTTGCATTCCTATAAACTTGGTCCATCTCTCAGGAGTATGAACCAAAATTGTTTGTTTTTATTAACCCATCCTGCAGTTTGATATTGACTTACTCTGCATATTTTTTACATCCTTTTCTGCCCTGCCATATTACAGAAAAAGTGACTAGACAGATATAGCTCCAGAGGGTGTGATAGAACTAAAGTATTATAAGTCACAGTGAGAAAGAAATTGTTTGCATTAATTGACCATGCAATAAAACAAAGCCAAGAAGGGATAGAGAGCTTGAAAAACTGAAAGATACCCATATATTATTGTTCTGATAAAACTGAGTAGAGGTAATATGAATTGAGAAATAAGAGTATTGGAAAGACAGGATGTTTTTAATACAGACTGTGAAAACTGAATTTGATATTTCAAAGATGTGCCAGTTTGAAACTATTATGTACCCCATAAAAGCCATATTTTAATCCTGATCCCATATTGTGGAGCCAACCTTATTGTTTAAGGTGGGAAATTTTGATTGGATTGTTTCCATGGAGATGTGACACCCCAGTTTTGGGTGTGACCTTTGGGTTAGATTACTTGCATGGAGATGTGACACACAATTGTGGATGCATCCTTTTTATTAGCTGGAGGTGTAACTCCACACATTCAAGGGAGGTCTTGATTAGTTTACTAGAGTCTTTTAAAAGGGGAACATATTGGAGAAACCTCAGATCCAGATGCTTGGAGAACAGTTGCTCTAGGGCTGACAGAGAAATGGATGTTTGGAGATGCTTGGAGTGCCAACAGAGAGAGCAGATGCTTATACATGGGCAGAGCCTAGCAGACAATGCCATGTATGTTCCCATGAGATGCTAAACAAGCAAGAACCTGGAGAGAGCCAAGGGAAGCCAAGAGATGAGACCCATCCTTGGAGAAACCAACTGAAGAACACCCACAGGACACAGAGGCTGAGAGCAATGGAATCCAGGAACAACAGACTAGCTGGTGCCAGCCAGGTGACTTTCCAGTTGACAGAGGTGTTCTAGGTGACATCAGCCTTTCTTGAGTGAAGGCAACTTCTTGTTGGTGCCTTAATTTGGACATTTTCATATCCTTAGAACTATAAACTTGTAATAAATTTCCTTTATAAAGGCCATTCTATTTCTAGTATTTTGCATTCTGGCAACTTTTGCAAACTAATACAAAAGATAAACCATTTTTAGGTAATGGAAAGATTTGTGAGTATCTACAAGAATAAATAACATAAGTTAATGTTTATAGACTGGATCAAATGTTATTTGAACCCTGTGTTACCTAAGATGACACTATGTCTTAGGATGGAAAGACTTCTATTTTCCCATTCATTCTTCAAAAACTTCACTGTTTTTTAACTCTACAACTTCATTTATACTGTTATTTCCATGCTCAAATTCATTCCAGATGGTCAATAACATAGATATATTTAGACTTCATCTTACTATCGTTGCTAGAACGATTAATCTGTTTTACTACACTCTTTCTTGAAATACATTTTTCTTTATTTTAAACTAACACCCAAACTCATTCTTCTTTTCCTCTTTCTTCAAGCACTCAGTCTCCTTTATCTTTCTGTACTTGAACTCAAAATGTGAATATTCCTCTGAGATTGCCCTGGCTCTATCCTCTTTCCCAAGTCTTTTCACTTGATCATCAAGTATCCATAGTCTTAAATACATTTGATAAACCTAGAAATTTCAAATTTATATTTTATTTTCATATTTCTCTTCTGAGCTCCAGACATCCTTTCCAGACTCCCTGGTTGACATCTTCACTTGTGCACCTCAAAAATCTTTATTAATAAAGTTAAAATTAAGCATTTGTTTTTTTCAGTCCAAATGTCTTTTCCCCATCCAGTAAATGGTACCATATTTTATAAAGCTGTGCAAACCAGAAGCCAGGGAGTCATTTTTGATATCACCTTTTCACTCACCGTGCTGTCATCAATCCATCATAATACTGCCTTTTATATCCAAAGAAAGAAGAACTGCTGTGAGAGCAGAGAAGATGTAGAGTTATTTTAGACACATTAAGGATCATGTTTCCATGAGATATTTGGTTGGAGATGTCTGTTGTTTTAGTTTGCAGGCTGCCATAATACCAGGAGCAGAATGGCTTTTAAAAAAAGGGAATTTATTAAGTCGCAAATTTACAGTCCTAAGCCTGAGAGAATGTCCAAATTAAAGCAAGGCTATAGCAATGTCCAATCTAACGCATCCAGAGAAAGATACCTTTGTTTAAGAAGCCCAATGATATTCAAGGTTTCTCTCTCAACTGGGAAAGCCCATGGTAAACATGGTGACATTAGCTGGCTTTCTGTATGGCTTCTTGTTTCATGAAGCTCCTGCAGGGGCATTTTCTGTCTTCATCTCCAAACATCTTGGGCTGTGTGAGCTCTCATGGTTCTCATGACTCTGAGGTTTTTTACAAAATGTCTCCTCTTTTAACGGATTCCAGTAAATTAATCAAGACCCATCTGAAATGGGTAGAGCCACATCTCCATGGAGATAATCTAATCAAGTTCCCAGCCTACAGTGCTGAATAGAGATCAAAAGAAATGCTGCCTCCACAAGATGGATCAGGATTAAAACATGGCTTTTCTAGGGTACATAACCCTTTCAAACTGGCATATCTGTCAAATGGGTTGAACTTTGAGCCTGGGATAAACAAAGTTATATTGTTTCCTAGTGGTCAGGCATAAAACACTTAACAAACATGATCTTTTTATACTAATATTCTCAGCTAGTCTTCACTTTTGTCTAGAGTACAGATTATGTCATTTTATATTAGCATATTCTCCAACTAACTGTTTATAAATTCAATGAATATTTTATACGGTATTTAGTTTTGTAAAATGAGAGGGAACAATATTAAAGTCTTTCCTCATTTCTCATGCTTTGCTGTATGATTTATACTCTTTTCCTGTGATTCTTTGCTCTATTAAATGTCATAATTGTTACTTAATAGAGTTTATTCCATTTTATCTTAAAATATTTGGATTTTATTATTGATATTGTCCTCAAAACAACTCAGTCCCAAAAGAGAGAATTTATAATAAAAAAGTGTGAAGTGTACAAATGTTATAATTTTAAGTGGATGGCTGTTATGGTTGTTCAATGCTTTATATTGAGTTAGGTATTTTACATAGACTTTAAATAATGGTTTTACATTTAATTCTTACTATCATTCTTTGAAGTGGAGATTTACTTCACTTTCTAATGGAAAATATTCAGACCCAGATTTATTTGAATTACTTGCTAGAGGTCGTACTGACTCTTCTGAGTTTAGTAAGGGTAAAAACCCTGCAGAGGGGAAGAAATCCAAACCAGGTTTTCTGACTTGAGAAACTCTGCTCATTCCTCTAGCAGGATCTGACACATTGTTAAAGTCATTTCTCCTCATGGGATATAACACTTGAAGTCTGGTGAGGGGTTTGGGATGTATGAGTTTTTTCTTTTTTTCTTTTATTTCTTTTTCTGGAGTGATACAAATATTCTAAAAAATGGTCATGGTGATAAATACACAACTGTGTGATAATACTGTGAGCCATTGATTATACACCATGTATGGACTGTACGTGTACAAAAATTTGACAGTAAAAATATTAAAAAAAGAACTTGAAGTATGATTTCCACAATATTCCATATTATGACTGTTCGGGAGGAGGTGGGGCAAGATGGTGCTGTAGGAAGGTATGAAATTTAGTTAGTCCTCTAGAGCAGCTTGTAAATAGTCAGGAACTATCTGGAACAACTGTTTGGGGGACTTCTGTGACCAGGCACATATCATACGCCAGTTTAGAATGGGTGGAAGTATCCAGCTCACAGCATGGAAATGTAAATAAATCTCCTAAACTGCAAATGCGGTCACCCCTTCCCCCTCCACCTCATCACAGCAAGTTGTTTTGGAGATACTTCCCCCTGGGAAAAAGAAACGGTCTCTACTAAGAGCAAGACAAGGAAAGATCAAGAAATCTCCAATTGTGAACTTAATTAACAAATGTAGGCTGCTGAATACAAGCTCTAAGCACAGACAAGTCCAGAGCAAACATGAAGGAAACCTGTGGTCTCTCCTGGCCGAGAGGAGGTGGGCCTGACAGGAAAAAAAAAAAAAATCAACAGAAAAACAAGGGCTTTTGGAGTCAGCTGAGCTCAAAGTACTGGAAAAGGGCTGTGTCCCAAGAAAAGGGGCATATAAGGCCAGGTATCAACTCTGCCTCTTGATTGGCAATCCTGAGGGACTGGGGACCAACTCTGAAAAGGATTTTTTAAAAAGGTATTTTAGCAGTCATTAACAAAAGCCTCAGGCATTTTCAATTTTCAGCACTGGCCCAGGCAAGGGTGGAGTTCAGCTATGTCTCAGAGATAAAGCAAGAGTCAGGTGAAGGAGATAATTCCTAAAGGGTGTATCTTCACTAAGAAAAGTGGGGGGCAGGACCCAGCACAAGTGGGGGCTGTCATTCATAGAATTGAGACCCTAGAGGCTTGGAAACATAAATAGCTTAAACCTGCCTTCTGCCTCAGCCTCTGTCTCAACCATGCTCCTGGTAGGGACAGGTTCTGCTGAGAATTAAAGGCACTGCATCACTTTACCCTGGTGGGGAGCTGTGGGCTGACAAGTGCCACCTGCTGGGCAGGATAGGAAAAGCACAGAGTAAAAAGGATTCACAGGAAAGACTGGCAACCTAGCTCAGTCTCATTCTCATGGAAAATTGATACTGGTTAAACCCTCATCCTGAGACCTGGGTCTGTCTTGTGTGAGAAAACCTGAGTTAGGGTCGATCATATCTGGGGAGACCCTCCTCAAAAAATGGTTCCATATAGGCAGGACAAGAACCAGAAAAATAGGAGCTGAAACATTTTAATCAGTTAAACAAGCTGCACTTGAGGTCTGGAATAAATTGAGCTGAATGAAATAACAACAGATAGAGGAAAAAATCCAACCAACAAGAAAACCCTAGGTAAAAAAGTGAAAATACTTCCAGACTAAACTAATCAAGAAATCAGATGCATAGAAATCAGCAAAAAATCACAAGCAATACTAGGAAACACAAAGATATGGTCCAGTCAAAGGAACAAACTAATACTTCAAACAAGATACAGGATGAAACAACTAAGTAAGGAGATTCAAACAAATCTTCTAAATCAATTCAATGTGTTGAAGGAAGAGATGGCTAAAGAGATGAAGGGTATAATGAAGACACTGGATGAACATAAAGAAAAATTTGAAAACTCGAAAAAAACAGATGGAAGAAATTATGGAAGTGAAAGATTCAATAAAAGAGACAAAAAGAAAACCACAAAGGAGACATTACAACAGAAAATTTGATGAGGCAGAAGAAAGGATTAGTGAACTAGCGGACAGAACATCTGAAATCCTATACACAAAAGAATAGATAGGGAAAAGAATGGGAGAATAGGAGCAGGGTCTAAGGGAAATGACAACAAGAGGCACATGAATATACATGTTATGGCTATTTCCAGAAGTAGAAGAAAAGGGAAAAGGGGGCAGAAAAAATCATGGCTGAAACAATCACTGAAAATTTCACAACTCTTATGCAAGACATAAAATTACAGATCCATGAAGAGCAGCACATTCCAACAGGAATAGATCCAAATAGACCCACTCCAAGACACTTATTAATCAGATTTTCAAATGTCAAAGACAAAGGGAAAATTCTGAAAGCAGCAAGAGAAAAGTGATCTACCACATAGAAGGAAGTTTGATAAGGCTGTGTGTGGATTTCTCAGCAGAAGCCATGGAGGCAAGAAGGCAGTGGTATGATATATTTAAGATTCTGAAAGAGAAAAGCTGCCAAGAATTCTATAACTGGCAAAACTGTCCTTCAAAACTGAGGGAGAGTTTTAAATATTTTCAGACAAGCATACACTGAGAGAGTTTACAAACAGAGGCCTGCTCTACAAGAAATACTAAAGGGACCACTTCAGGCATATATGAAAAGACAGGAGAGAGAGGTTTAGAAAAGAGTGTAGAAAAGAGGGTATCAGTAAGGGTGAAGAGAGAGAGAAATAATATATGACATATAAAGTACAAAAGACAAAACAGTAGAAGAAAGTAGTGTCTTTACAGTAGTAACATTTAATATGAATTGATTGAACTCCCCAATCATAGACAGATGATTTGCAGTGGATAGTGGTAACCTAAGGTGCATTGACTGATAAATGTAAAGGTGAACTGTAGTCTTGTACAATGGAATATTGAGCCACTGCAAGAAGGAATGAAGGTGTGAGCATGCAACTAGGTGAATGATCCTGGAGGACACTGTGTTGACAGTAATAATCCAAGCCAAAAATATTAAGCCACACTGAGATGGACTAATTATAATGTGCATACTCTGAGAATTGAATTCAAGAGCATAGGTTATCAGAGAATAGAACATGGACAGACATTGGCAGTGGATGATTAAGGAGTATAGACTGTTCAATAAGTCTTTATTGGAAAGGTTCCTAGATTGTAAACTCTTAAAATAAGCACATCTATTCCTGAATTTTAACTGTTATTCCTAAATTCTGAGATGTTGAGCTCTTTGTGTATAACCTGGTCTTTCCCTGGAACTTTGGGTATGTGTGAATGTGTGACACCCGAGTCTCAGATTTCTACAGTTCTGAAAGTCAGCATTACCCAATACAGCAACTTAATTAAGTTGAAAAAGTGATAGACATCAATTAGATATAAGAATGAAGCTATTCTTGTTAGAACTAAGGTAAATCAGAATACAGGGTAAAGGATGATATTGGCTGTACTTTAAAACTTCAACTTCTGTGTGAGACCAATGGAAGATATATTTATTTGGTATAAAATTTTTATTTTCTGTAGCACAGTAATTTAACCTGTCTATTCAAACACTGTAATTACATGGAAAATTGAATAGGGAATGAGGTCTTGTTATCCTGTACATGTTAGTGTGATACTCCAATACATCCCAGAGTAATTTGGGAAGAAAATTTTTAAAAAATTGCAAAGTCCCCTTGAAGAACTGGGGAAAAGTATGGAACTATTAAACTTTTGCACTTGGAGAGTTCCTAATATTCTCATAAGCATTAGGGACTCCCAATTTAATAAGCTGAGATCTTGATCATGAGGTTTGCTCTCATGAAAAATATTCCTAAAAAGTAGAAGCTAAGCCTACTTATAATTATGCATAAGTGTCACCTGCAGAGAATCTCTTTTATTACTCAGATGTGACCTCTGTCTTTAAGCCACCTTTGCAAATATACTCACTATCCTCCCCATTGTGTGGAACATGACTTCCAGAGACAGACATTTGGAGATGCTTGGAGTGCCAAAAGAGAGAGCAGACATGTAGATATGGCCATTTGGAGATGCAGAGTCCAGCAGAAGTTTCCAGGTGCTTTCCCATGAGCTTCTAAGGAAGCCAGAACCCAGAATTAAGTCCCAGAGGAGCTAAGTGAAGGTCCAGAGAAGCTTAGACAGGAAACCCCTGGTATCAGAAGCTGGAAGTATCATAACTGGGAACAAGGGTCAGCAGATTCCAGCCATGTGCTTCTAAGGTGACAGATATTAGCCTTCCTTGAGCCAAGGTATCTTTCGCTGTACATTAGTTTGGACATTTTTATGGCCTTAGAACTGTAAATTTGTAACTTAATACATTCCCTTTATAAAAGCCAACCCATTTCTGGTATTTTACATTATGGCAGCATTTAGTGAACCAAAACAGATCATTAAAAACCCAAGAGCACTAAACATTTCTACTTGGTAAATATCCATCAGATTCCATTAAAATGTTCTTAAGCAATGTCTGGAACAGTAGAGGTCAAAGATGATTTTTTTTTTTTTCCTTAAAGAAAATGACACAACATTTCCTTGGTTGGGTAGTAGAAGGGAGGAAAAGAAATACATTTTCAGACATATGGAATTCAGTAGAACTTGGAAGACCAATAAACTTGACTTTTAAAAGATTATGTGGACCTAAATATATATAAATTTATGACTTCTAATGTCTTTATATATTTCCCTGGGAGTTCTGGTGTAACTCTCTTTGACTATATCTTTCAAGGCTTTAAAGGTTCGGACCACTTTTCCTGATTGTGTCAGTCATTATAAACAGCTTCATATAAGTCTATACATGCTTTCCTATTCTCTAGGATATTTGAAAATATCTAATATTTAACTTTCATATCCATGGGTGTAAACTCATTTTAAAATACAAATTTAGTTGAGTACACTAAGGGAATACTGACTCAAAAAATTATTCAATATCTTATGAAAGGAGACTTTTAAATGTCATATAATTTATTTTATAACTTCACTTTCAGGAGATCATTTAGGCAGGCTCTGCATATTTCCAACTGTGTGAACTCGCAATACAATGCAAGGCAAGCCTTCTGATATTAGAAAGTTCTCAGTGTAAGATCTACCAAAATCGGTTTCAGATTGCTAAAGCTGCCAGAATTCAATAAAGTAGAAATGAGTTGGCTTTTACAATAGGGATTTATTTTAGATTACAAATTTACAGTTCTAAGGCCAAGAAAATGTCCAAATTAAGGCATCAATAGGACAATAGTTGCTCTGAAGAGAGGCTGCTGGCCTCTGGGACACCTCTCACATGGGGCGGCACATGGCCGGCGTCTGCTGGTTCCTCTCTCCCTGGTTGCTTTGCTTTCTGCTTCTGGTTTCAGTGGCTTCCTGTCTCAGCATCTGTGGGTGTGTTCTAGTCTCTCAGATTCTCTGGGGCTTCTCTGAACTCTCTGGGCTTCGTCTCTTTTAAAGGACTCCAGTAAGGAGATTAAGACCCTCTTTGGGACAACTCCTCAATTGAAATAACCTAATCAAAAGTTCCCACCTACAGGACTTCCGGAGAAGATGGCGGCTTAGTAAGACGCGTGGGTCTTAGTTCCTCCTCCAGAAAAGCAACTAAAGAAACAGAAACAACACGAAACAGCTCCCGGAGTCACGACAGAGACCAAAAAGACAGCGTACCCCATTCTGGAACAGCTGAACGGGCAGGGAGAATCTGCTGCGGTGAGATACCCGAGGGGCGCGCGTTTTCCCGGCCGGGGCGGCTGGCAACTGGGGTCCCCTCCACGCACGTGGCTCCCGGTCTGACTGGGAACATTGGATAGTGGGGCCCTCCTGTCACGCTTGGCGTTTCGGGCCAGCTGGGCAATTAGGACCGGCACTCTCCCAAGCCGCGGCGGCCAGCGACCCCCGCCTCCACGCGCGGTTTCCCGGGCCGACTGCCGTGCAGACAGACGAGCGCCACGAGTGCCACCTACTGGGCAGGAAAAGAAAAACAGAGCCCAGAGATTTCACAGAAAAACCTTTCAACCAGCTGGGTCCCACACCCAGGGAAATCTGATCAAATGCCCAGACACCAGCAGAAAATAATGGATGACGCTCGGAAAATTGAAGATATGGCCCAGTCAAAGGAACAAACCAATAGTTCAAATGAGATACAGGAGCTGAGACAACTAATGCTGAATATACGAACAGAAATGGAAAACATCTTCAAAAACCAAATCAATAAATTGAGGGAGGACATGAAGAAGACATGGGATCAACAAAAAGAAGAAATAGAAAATCTGAAAAAACAAATCACAGAACTTATGGGAGTGAAGGACAAAGAAGAAAAAATGGAAAAAACAATGGATACCTACAATGGTAGATCTAAAGAGACAGAAGCTACAATTAGTGAACTGGAGGATGGAACATCTGAATTCCAAAAAGAAACAGAAACTATAGGGAAAAGAATGGAAAAACTTGAGCAGGGGATCAGGGAACTGAATGACAATATGAAGCGCACAAATATACGTGTTGTGGGTGTCCCAGAAGGAGAAGAGAAGGGAAAAGGAGGAGAAAAACTAATGGAAGAAATTATCACTGAAAATTTCCCAACTCTTATGAAAGACCTAAATTTGCAGATCCAAGAAGTGCAGCGCACCCCAAAGAGAATAGACCCAAATAGGCGTTCTCCAAGACATTTACTAGTTAGAATGTCAGAGGTCAAAGAGAAAGAGAGGATCTTGAAAGCAGCAAGAGAAAAGCAATCTGTCACATACAAGGGAAACCCAATAAGACTATGTGTAGATTTCTCAGCAGAAACCATGGAAGCTAGAAGACAGTGGGATGATATATTTAAATTACTAAAGGAGAAAAACTGCCAACCAAGACTCCTATATCCAGCAAAATTGTCCTTCAAAAATGAAGGAGAAATGAAAACATTTATAGACAAAAAGTCACTGAGAGAATTTGTGACCAAGAGACCAGCTCTGCAAGAAATACTAAAGGGAGCACTAGAGTCAGATACGAAAAGACAGAAGAGAGAGGTATGGAGTAAAGTGTAGAAAGAAGGAAAATCAGATATGATATATATAATACAAAAGCCAAAATGGTAGAGGAAAATATTATCCAAACAGTAATAATACTAAAAGTTAATGGACTGAATTTCCCAATCAAAAGACATAGAATGGCAGAATGGATTACGACCCAGCAGTACCACTGCTAGGTATCTACTCAAAGGACTTAAGGGCAAAGACACAGACGGACATTTGCACACCAGTGTTTATAGCAGCATTATCTACAACTGCAAAGAGATGGAAACAGCCAAAATGTTCATCAACAGATGAGTGGCTAAACAAACTGTGGCATATACCTACGATGGAATATTATGCAGCTTTAAGACAGACTAAACTTATGAAGCATATAATAACATGGATGGACCTAGAGAACATTATGCTGAGTGAGTCTAGCCCAAAGCTAAAGGACAAATACTGTAAGGTCCCACTGATGTGAACCGACATTCGAGAATCAGCTTGGAATATATCATTGGTAACAGAGACCAGCAGGAGTTAGAAACAGGGTAAGACAATTGGTAATTGGAGCTGAAGGGATACAGACTGTGCAACAGGACTAGATACAAAAACTCAAAAATGGACAGCACAATAATACCTAAGTGTAATGTAACTAGGTTGGAACACTGAATGAAGCTGCACCTGAAATATGGTTTTTTGTTTGTTTGTTTGTGTGTTTGTATCTTTTGTTTTTTTTCTTTTTCCTTTTTATATATATATATTTTATTAGTATTATTATTTTAATTCTCTTCTCTATATTAACATTCTATATCTTTTTCTGCTGTTTTGCTAGTTCTTTTCCTAAATCGATGCAAATGTACTAAGAAATGATGATCATACATCTATGTGATGATACTAAGAATTACTGAGTGCATTTGTAGAATGGAATGATTTCTAAATGTTGTGTTAATTTCTTTTCTTTTTTTTGATTAATAAAAAAAATTAAAAAAAAAAAAAAAGTTCCCACCTACAAAAGTTTGTGCCACAGGAACGGATTAAAAGAAAATGGCCTTGGGCAGGCCACGGTGACTCAGCAGGCAAGAATGCTTGCCTGCCAGGCCAGAGGACCCAGGTTCGATTCCCGGTGCCTGCCCATGTAAAAAAATATATATATATGAAAGAATGATATAGATATTCTGAATACAAATATACTATGTGAATACATTTAAAAAAAAAAAAAAAGAAAATGGCCTTTTCTGGGGCATATAACAGCTTCAATCCGCCACACTCCACCCTCTGGACTCCAATATGCAAAATCCATTCGTTGCTCCATCACAATATCACAAGTATCTTAAATCATTTCAGTAACACTATTAAGTACAAAATCTCATTAAAATAAGTTGCAGGTGAGGGCTGTTGTCAGGCAAAATTCCCCTCAGGCTGTGGACCTGTGAAACTTAGAATAAGTTATCTACTTTCAATATGACCTTGGCTTGTGTTAAGATTTATCGCTTTTAAATTCCATCCATAAATTCTCTCTCCTTTGGAGTGACACGATGATTCTATTTCATAAGAAATGTCTTCAAATATTAAAGATAAGCATCATTTTTACTTTACTTGCCTCCCTTCCTGATAAGATATTTATAATACAAGGATGGGGAATATAAAAATGTTAAAATTACAAGCTGATGCCTCAAATGCTTGCCTAATGCTTGATACTGTGCTAAATACATTGCATAGTATTTTATAGTATTTTACACATCTCTCTTTGTTTTACAAAAAAATTTATTGACAATGCAGAATACTATTATCTCCTTGACTTTTTCTTTTTAAACATTTCAGTTATTATATTCTGAGATGAAACAAATTGGTGCTATTTTTCCAGGAATAATATTGCTGATTTTTATTGATCTCAATCAAAAGCAAAAGTCTTTTGGTTAAAATATGGTTCAACCCAGTTTTCTCATTCTGTATTTATGCATTATTTAATTGTAAATGAAGGGCTTACATTTGGCTTTGAAATGTCATGTTATTCATTATATCCCATTGCTCCAATCTGTCAGAATATCATGAATAATGACTGCCATTTTAATCTATTAACTGTCCTTCCTGTATTTGTGTTTATTGAAAATTGGATAAATTTGCCTTCCATGTCTTACACTGAAATTATTCACAAAAGTGAGGGAACTTAAACGAATATAATTGCTGAATCATTAAATTGATATTCCTTTTAGTCTCCAGTATCTTAAAGCAGCTAGAAGTAAAAACCTAAGTGGTGAAATTGTAACCCATACCAAACTCTGAAATCTGTTCTATAACTAATTGTTGTGCAGTGCTTTTACATTTATCGCTATTTTACATGTTATTTTTCACAAAAAAGTAAAAATAATTGAAAAAAGGAATCTAAACACCTAAGTTACAAATAAGTAAAATAATCAGTTAAAAAAAAAAAAAGGAGGAGTGGGAATAATCAAATCAAATCAGTAGGTGGAGCCCTTGATCTTGGGATTCACCCCTATGGAACTAATTCCTACAGAGGATAGCCTAAGCCTTAAAATTAGGCCTAAGAGTCATCTCTACTGAACCTCTTTTGTTGCTCAGATGTGGCCTCTCTCTCTAAGTTCACATGGCAAGTGAACTCACTGCCCTCCTCCTCTAAGTGGGACATGACTCCCACAGATGTAACCCTCCCTAGCAATATGGGACAGAACTCCTGGGATGAATCAGGGCCAGGCATCAAGGTATTGAGAAAACCTTTTTGACCAAAAGAGGAAAGAGAGAAATGAGACAAACTAAAGAGTCAGTAGCTGAGAGATTTCAAACAGGGTTGAGGGCTTATCCTGGAGGTTATTCTTACACATTATATAGACATCCTTTTTTAGTTTATAGTGTATTGGAGTGGCTGAAGGGAAGTACCTGAACTGTAAAGCTGTGTTCCAGTAGCCATGCTTCTTGAAAATGATTGTATAATGATATAGCATTTACAATGTGACTGTGTGATTGTGAAAACCTTGTGTCCGATGCTTCTTTTAACTAGGGTGTGGACAGATGAGTAAAAAGTATGGATAAAAAATAAACAAATAATAGGGGGAACAAAGGTTAAAATAGATTGAGTAGATGGAAATACTAGTGGTCACTGAGAGGGAGGGGTGAGGGGTATGGTATGTATGAGTTTTTTTCTGTTTTCTTTTTTATTTCTTTTTCTGGAGTGATGCAAATGTTAAAAAAAGTGGTTATGGTGATGAATACACAATTGTGTGATGATATTGTGAGTCAATGATTGTATATCATGCATGGAATGTTTGTATGTTAAGAATGTTTGTTGTTTTGTTAACAATTTTTTTAAGTGAGGGAACTAGCCTTGCAGAGCTCTCCAAGAGTACACCAGGAATTATCTTAATTCCAAGCAATATTCCTTGGAGGAAGTTGTTCAAACACATATGAATTAACATAACTATAATATTATTGAGCCTAAGTGGGAAAAAATGTAGAATTCTGGAACTATATAAAAAACAAATAATAAATGATTTGAAGCAATTCAGCAAAAACAATGTAGCCTATGGATAAGACAAAGCATTAAGGTTTCATGAATAAATACATATATAAAGTGGCAAAATAGTAAGGTTTTATGAATAAATACATAAGTAAGGTGACAATGTGTTGAAACTCTAAATACAATTAAATTTATTCTAACATAGATAAGAATCTTATAATAATATTAAAAAGTCATAGGGAAGGATGGAAGTTGAAGTTAAATGAGTTTTGTAATACCTGAGAGGAAAAGAACCTGGATACATGCCAAACATTGGACTGATTAGGAGAGGGATGAGAAATTGTAAGGCGGGTTGGGATTTCCAACAGAAAAAGAAATGTATCATACAGAGATGAAATGAAATAAAATGTGATATCCATTGAGGAAATTCTCCTGGTTTTAATATCCCATATGCAGAAAATTTGTAGAGTGACATATTTTCAGTGTTCATTTAGTCCAACTCCTCCTTTCCCAAAGAAACTGAGCCACGGAAAGACATTGTACTTGTCCAAAGCTTCACAATGTTTGGAAGAACTGATATCAGCATCACAGATTCCCAAATTCTATTCAAGTGGCCTCTGAACTGTACCACATTGTTAACTCTATTCCACAAATGTTTATTAGCCAGTTAGTATACAAAAGAAACTGCATTATGCTACACACTGATTGCTAAATAAAACTTAATGAGATATAGTTCCTGAATTAAAAAATGCTAAAATTCATTAAGGACCATAAACCACGCATACAAAAACTATAATGCAAAGTATGAGTGTGATAAATAGTATTAAAAGGCCAGAAAAAATGATATAAAATAAAGGATGCAGCTATAAGGAAATAACTGGCCTGATCATAAGAGTACCGTAACAGAGAGGAGGGGAAAAGGGCATTGTAAATACAGGAACCACTTTGGTAAACACTTAAGTTAGGAACAGATAATAAGTGGTATGGGCTTTGCTTATAAATGAGGAGACATAAGAGAAGACAGTTTGCAGCAAGAGAGCTTGAAACCTGGGCTCTATTCTCTTGAAAGTAAAGTGATACTAACAGTTCCTTAAGAGGAGAATGATGAGCCCACAATGTGGAGCCTTCGTTTTTTGGCCAAGATGCACCTAAAAGAATTTTAAAAATTCAGATAATTACAGACAAACTATGAGCTTGATCTATAAGCTAATTCATAGCAAATATTGAGAGAACAGCCTATAGTTTTCCCACTTGTGAAAATAAAAGGAAATGTTTAAATCACCCTCAGTATGGTTCTACTAAAAGAAGCACATTTTAATTTTTTTGTCAGGCCCTTTTGAAGGTTTGGATGAGATTTACTCTTTCCAAACTCAGGATTTGGAAAGCCATTCTCACAGGCCCTACACTCTGCCAGTCTTTGGGGCCTGTAGTCTCTGGGACTGAGGAAGTCTGCACCTTTCCTTAGAAAGGCACTCACAGTCAGAGAAGTAGCCTTGACTCAGGATCTAGCCTTGCTGTCCTGCACAGGAGACTGTGTAGCTTTGACCAGCCTTCTCAGACCAGTTCTATCTGCTCCTGGAGGCTGTGTCTAAGGATCTGGCAGGTGTCTCAGCAAAGTGCAGGCAAATTGGGGTGAACACTATCACATGCAGCAACTTTCCTTGTCTTGCTTTATGGTTGTCTCTGCAGCAACAGTTTCAGATGCAGCTGATACCAGTGTGTCTAGTTGTACACAGCAAGACCTCACTCCTCTACCTCACATTTAAGTGCTTCCAAAACTTACCCCAAAGTCTAATCCAACCTCATTCCCAGCACATCAACACACACTTCCTTGTTCCTCATCCCAAACCTTTAACACATCTTCTGAAGGCCACCCCTCTCCTTGCAGCCACACATGCTGTCCTTGCTCCTTTGCTTCCAGACACATGCTTTACTCACACTGATCTTCTCATTTGGAACAACTCTTTCCTTCTCTTCTGTGAAACAATAGCCTACTCATTTTCAAAGTCCAGCTGATATGTACCCAAAACTTTCTTCTATCATAATCCTCTCAACACACTGTTCTCCTTTCCTGGGTTATCCTTCTCCAAATTTTAGCACTTAATTCTACTCTGATTATTTTGCAAAGCATTTGTTTCTTTGCTCTAGTCGAATGTATACACTTTGGGAGAAGGACAGGTCTTATAGCTCCTACCGATTGCTCATACTGTAAATTCTGCATTATTAAAGGGATCACTAAGTAGCTGTACATAAATTGAACACAAAGGATAGTTGAAAACTGGTGTCTTTACTGCTCCCCTTTCCTTACTTTCAACCTCTTTCAAAAAAAAAAAAAAAAAAAAAAAAAAAACGAGCAACTGATTTGAGAACTTTTCCTCTGAATGAACTCCAGTGGGAGTTTGGGAAATGAAATGACACTCGTCCTTCCACTGCCCCTGTTAACTCCAAGCACAACATTTCTAGTCTAAAGCTTAGCGTGGAAGAATTAGCAGATAATTAGTTGAGATATTAACCACCTAACATATTATTTAGCATCACGTAGATATGACCTAATATTTAGTTTGGTGGAATGAGCTTCAGTTGAAATGACTCTTAGGTTGGAAAAAAAAAAAGCTAAAGACCTGTTTGGGTATGATTGATATTAGAAATACAGGGTAAAATAATTTAAATTTGTCTTAGTTGATGGTGTCTTAGTGGGAGAAATATTCTGTCATGAGGTCCTGGCTTGGTTTCTTTTTAGGTGATCCTGTTACCCTTCTAAATAAATAAGAGGTTTTATTTACCAAGGGAACATATCAAAGGAAATATGCTAATTTCAGTCAGTTTGGAAAGAATGTGATCTTGTAATTTGGGCATCAGTTATAGAGTGATCTGGACAGAACATTTGTGTGAGTCATTTGATGTGTAAATGCAAAGTGGGTTTCAACAGCTTTGGGCACCAGAAGTGCTGTGCAACATAAATATAACATATAAGAAATGTGGGAGTCCAGCGTTACCTCCATATAAAAGAAACCAGATAAAAGTATATACACACGGAAAAAAAATTTTTAAAGTATATACATAGATGTTGCCATCCCTCATAGGTGTTGATCTCTTGTCAATTCTATCAACATGTCAACTTGTTGCTTCTTGTTTAAGAAGTGTTATTGACAGTGGAACTGCACCATATCTTCTTTGGGTTTGAAGCAGAATTCATTTCTTACTATTATTTGTTTCCCTTGACATGCAGCATTGCAACTTGGATCATTTCTTAAAATTAGGGACACTCTTTTGAGTGCCTATAAGAAAGAAATAATAGCAACATGGCGGCAACTGTTCAATAATCTTGAGCCCAGAGAATTTGCCAACTACTTAAAAGTAAGCTGGCATTTCATTCTTAAGATTTGAAAGGGGGAGAATGTCAGTTTGGGGCATGCCACAA
The DNA here is from genome assembly GCF_023851605.1 of Tamandua tetradactyla. Taxonomy (NCBI): domain Eukaryota; kingdom Metazoa; phylum Chordata; class Mammalia; order Pilosa; family Myrmecophagidae; genus Tamandua; species Tamandua tetradactyla. The sequence continues at coordinate 44,683,324 of NC_135329.1, read as the reverse complement.
GTGAATGCTGTGAAGCTAGTTTGTGGATAAAAAGTGGGGTCAACCTGGAGTGGAACAATTACAACACTGAGGCATTATGATCATTGATCCAAAGAACTGACTTCTGTGAATATGACTGTGGTTTTTGGTAAAAATAAGGACTCTGAGCCTAGGATTTCCAAACTCAGGGGGATGCTGGAAAACAATAATAAGAAGGTGAAAATTAGCCTTCAAAGCAATAAATAGACTTGGTTCTTTGTTGTCTACTGTTCCTTAATATTACACACACACATACAGAAAAGATGCACACATCTGGATAATAGCTGCAACAGCCAAAGGGCCTTTAAATGTAAGAAAGGAAAAGCTAGAAGAATGTCTTAGCATCATCTGCAACAAGAGTTAAATAGTGTGCAGGAATGACTAAGAGTAGGGCTAATTTTACAGAATGCACATGAAATGTAACTTCTTCAAGTTACTCTTTGTGAAGCTTTTCTAGGATGACATTTTACCTGATGTGGTTTCCTTGCTCACTGTACTGAAAATGAATGAAGATATGTTGACTGATTTAAGTGATGTAATTTTTTTTAAGAATTATAAATGCAAGAAGATGTAGGATAGAGGAAGAGATTGGTAGGAAAGAGGAAAAAGAAAGAGGGAGGAGAGTGAAGGGACTGGACAAGGAGAAAGAAAGAAGAAGCAGAAAGAGGAAGGGAGTTGGAAGAGAAGGAAATAGAATAGGAGGGAAGTGAAGAATTAAATGGCATGAGATGGAGGATAATGTGCAGGAAGAAGGAGGGGGGTAAATAGGGAGGAGGAGGGAGAAAGAGGCAAAGGAGAGAGGGGGAAATGATAGGATGAGGGGAAATCCCCTTGTTTTCCTCAATCCCAGAACTCTGGAAACTGGGCAGCAGCTTTACGACTGAAATGGGATTCTGAGTTTTAGAAGACCTGGTTTTAAATACAAGTGAAAATGTTGACCAGTACTGTGGCCATGGAAGGCATACAACTGTCCAAACTTTAGATGCTACATTAATTTGGATGTGTGAACATTTGGTTTCCTATAAGCTTCATAAATCTTTAGGATCTAGAACCATACTTTATTCTTCTTGGGTCTCTCACAAGCACGCTATGTGCCCATAACAAATGCTAAGGTTTGTAAGTCATTTAAAAGACGTCAAGTGGTTTTCCATTTGCACAGTGCCAAAGAGGACACATCAATTGAAGTTTTGATGTTTTGAAGGGCACACAGTTGATGTTAAGAGAAGTGGATGAGGTAAGCATACTTTACAATGTGACTCTTATACACTCTGCCTCAAGAACAGAATGCAAATCCAATCTCTTGTCATTGGTTATGATAATCCAATTACAATTGTTAAAATTCTAGCTAATAACATTCTTTAATAAAATGGCTGCTTAAGAAATATATTGCCAGTAGATTCATATTTTTAACTACAAAGATAAATGTTACTCCACACTAATGGGAAAAGAGATTATTCAAATATATGAGATTCTTTTTTTTGGAGAGAAAGAGCATTTTAAATGCTTTCAAGAGCCATACTGAATTTATGATATTTTTCTGTGGATAGAAATGATGGCCAAAAATAGACATTTACTGATTGCATTGTATATTTTCCACAAAGTATGCTGGTTTCATAGCACAAAAGAAGTTCAAGAGTCTGTTTTGAAATATTCATGCTCCATAGTTAGAAATAAATTGAAAGGCTAATCATATTGATTTTTATGAATAGTTGATAGGATAAAGTGATCTTCTGGGTGGCTTCAGAGAAAATTAATTCCATGATTGACAAAATCTATGCACTCCAGCATTGTGTGAGTATCCTTTAGAATAGCTGAAAGTAAACTATAAACTAGAATATGAGAAGGTTTAGGAATTTAATTCCCAAGGTCCTAAATTTCTGCTTATATTTCATAATCAGATGACATGTTCCAGTAATTGTAAAGAATTCTAATCTTTTGTGAAAGTAGTAACAGAATAGCCATTTTTAAACTTTCATTTGCATTTTTATTATAAGTAGTAAAAATATAGTATTATAAAATCATTTCTTCCAAAATTAAATAAACTCATTGAAAATTAGATTAAAAGAGAAAACTACTTAAGAGTGTCAACAGAGTAATTCTGCATATATTTTTTATCTTTTTATCTGTACACAATTTTCCTTGCATAAAGATGCCAGGACTCCTACTGCAGGATGACTTTGAACAATATTTTAAGATGACAGACTATTTTGTGATTTATTTTAGGGGGAAGCACAGTTTTATCGCCCATTCAAATAACACTATAAATATATTAGTCAACTGTCTGTTAATGGACATTTTGGCTGTTTCCATCTCTTGGTGATTGTTAATAATGCTGCTATAAACATTGGTGTGTAAATGTCCATTTGTATCCTTGGCCTTGTGTCCTTTCAGTAGAGACAGCATATAGATGGGTCCTGTTTTTAAATCTATTCTGCCAGACTATGTCTTTTGATTGGAGAGTTTAATCCATTAACATTCAGTGTTATTACTGCATGGGTAGTACTTTCTTCTATTATTTTGCCTTCTGGATTTTATATGTCATATCTAATTTTCCTTCTTTTTACCTTTACTCATAGTCTTCCTTTCTACACTCTTCTCCACACCTCTCTCTTCTGTCTTCTTATCTGTCTCTAGTGTTCCCTTTAGTATTTCTTGCAGAGCTGGTCTCTTGGTCACAAATTCTCTCAGTGATTTTTTGTCTGAAAATGTTTTAATTTCTCCCTCATTTTTGAAGGACAATTTTGCTGGATATAGAATTCTTGGTTGGCAGTTTTTCTCTTTTAATAATTTAAATATATCATCCCACTGTCTTCTTGCCTCCATGGTTTCTGCTGAGAGATCTGCGCATAGTCTTATTGGGCTTCCCTTGTATGTGATGGATTGCTTTTCTCTTGCTGCTTTCAAGATCCTCTCTTTCTCTTTGACCTCTGACATTCTGATTATTAAATGTCTTGGAGTATGTCTATTTGGATCTATTTTCTTTGGGGTATGCTGCACTTCTTGGATCTGTAATTTTAAGTCTTTCATAAGAGTTGGGAAATTTTCAGTGATAATTTCCTTCATTAGTTTTTCTCCTCCTTTTCCCTTCTCTTCTCCTTCTGGGACACCCACAACACGTATATTCATGCGCTTCATATTGTCTTTCAATTCCCTGAGTCCCTGCTCATATTTTTCCATTTTTTTTCCTATAGTTTCTATTTCTTGTTGGATTTCAGATGTTCCGTCCTCCAGTTTAGAAATCCTATGTTCTGTCTCTCAAAATCTACCATTGTAGGTTTCCATTGTTTTTTTCATCTCTTCTATTGTATCTTTCATTCCCATAAGTTCTGTGAGTTATTTTTTCAAATTTTCTATTTCTTCTTTTTGTTCATCCCATGCCTTCTTTATATCCTCCCTCAATTCATTGATTTGGTTTTTGATGAGGTTTTCCATGTCTGTTCGTACATTCTGAATTAATTGTTTCAGCTCCTGTATGTCAGTTGAACTGTTGGTTTATTCCTTTGACTGGGCCATATCTTCAATTTTCCTAGTGTGATTTGTTATTTTTTGCTGGCGTCTAGGCATTTAATTACCTTAATTAGTTTATTCTGGAGATTGCTTTCACTTCTTTTATCTAAGGTTTTCTTGCTGCATGAATTTGTTGTCTATCTGTTCTTTGACATTCTGTTCCACTTTATCTGGACCTTTAGCTTAAGTTTTGTTTAACAGAGGAGAATTTTTCAGTTCTTCTTTTCTTGTTTCTTGCCCTGCTTGTGTGGTGCGTTTCCCCCACACACACACTTAGGAGGGTCTACTTAGATATTATATACCCCAGCCAGATTTTCCCAGACCAAACTGGCCTTCTATCAGGAGGAAAGAGTCACCTGAATCGGTTTTCCCTGAGGGTGAGACCCAGCAGGTTGAAAAACTGTCCTGTGAAGTCTCTGGACTCTGTTTTTCTTATCCTGTCCTGTGTGTGGTGCTTGTCTGACTGCAGGTCCCACCAGCAGAAGATGATGCAGTACCTTTAACTTTGGCAGACTCTCCTTGCTGGGGGCATGGTGGAGACAGAGGAGAGGTTGTAGGCTGGTTTTAATGGCTTCAAATTACCAAACCCTGGTGTCTGAATTCCTTGATGGAGGGATTCTGCCTGGGTGGGGCTTCACCCCTCCTCTGGGGAAGGCACAGGCTCCTGACAAGCCCCCAAAAGAGCTCACTTCTGCCCATGCCTGGGGCAGTTGCAGCCTGAAAATTCCTGCCGCTGTATCCAGAGGCAGTCAAGCCTTTGTAGATACACAGCCACAAAAACCTCTGCTTCCTTCTTTTTTTTTTTTTTCCCCTTTTTCTGTCAGCCCTGCCCCCTTGGCGCTGGGGCAAAAATGAGCAACCTCCACTTTGATCAGGTTCACCTAAGCTGGGGGCCTATTTTTAGTAGTCAGAATTTGTTAATTAGTTCCACAATTGGTGTTTGATTGTGCCCAGTCCCTGCTGTTGGTAAAGTCCTTTCCTTTCCCCTCTGGGAAGCGGCCTGTAGGGGAGGGGCACTGGCCGCCACCGCTTTGGGAACTCACGGTTCTGGGGGGTGCTCACAGCCGGTCCAGCCGGTCCAGACTGGGATACGCTGTGTGTCTGGTCACTGATGTGGCCCCGGGAGCTTTTCTGTACTGTTTCTGGTTATTTAGTAGTTGTTCTGGAGGACGAACTAGAATGTGCATGTTGTTAAGCCGCTATCTTGACCTGCTTCCTATACACTATAAATATATTATCCAGTACTATATTTCCACAGGCATCAAATGTTTCATGAATGAGGTACAACATTATTAAGGAAAATGAATCTAAATGGGCTAGATTTTCATAATAAAATTAAGGACAATGTTTCTAATTAGTGAATGTTTAATCTGTGCTCAACATTTTCATGTATTATCTCATGTATTACCTTTATAACAATTCTGCAAGAGGGTACTAGCATGCATATTTTGTACAGACTGAGAAAATGAATATGAAGAGCTAAAAAGCTTAGAATTAACTAGGTAGTTAGTGGGAAAGAAAGATTAGTTAAGTAATGTAAGCTACTATAAAAACAAATCCATGAATTTCAGTGGCTACAGATCATCAACGTTTGTTTCTCATTCATGTATCTTTCCAATGAAACTTGGTCGATTTAGTGAGAGGATGAGGTCTTGTTTCACGTAATCTTAGAGAAGCAGGGATATCTGACTGCAAGTGAGCTTAATAAATATAGTCTAAATCTGTATACTGGATGAAGACATTCCATAGCAAACAGATAACTAGTCTCATTACAGCCCATCAGAAGGTTGCCAGTGTTATTTATTCCCTTTCCCCACAGGGAAATCCTTCTCCTTCAACTCTAAAATCCCATCCAGTCAGTGCACAAGCCAGGAGTTCAGAGTGTTTGGTCAACTTGTGGTCCCCTTCATCAGATCTGAATGGGGCTCTTGTCCACTGACCAATGAATTCAGAAGACAAAGTTTTGCCTTTCAAAAGGTGGAACTGTGATAAAAATGAGCCCCCATTAATAAAAAGAACAGTGTTACAGGCAGTAATACACAACAATGAAAATCCTGTTAGGCATCCAGTATGAAGGCCCAAGGCCATGGAGTTAGAGGTTACTTGATTGGACATTGGTATCTAAGAGGGTCTTCCATATTCATCATCTATACTCATTGCTTGAGTCTGTCCTTTTTAGGAGTGGTAGAGTTTAAACATATCACAAGACTATTAATCAGGAAATTACTGCCAACTCAGCACAATCATGACATCAGCATCCAATTAATAAACAAAGGTCACCAGCAACTCACAGGTTCCTCTTCAAGGCCTTTTTAAGGCTTGAATACTCCCCCTCCAACACACAAAGGTTACCACAATCCAAGTTTCTAAGAGTTTAGATTAGCTTTGCCTCTTTTTATACTTTTTATAAATGAAATTATACAACATATTTTCTTCTGTGTCTGTTTTCCACTGCTCAATGATTCATCTAGGGGGATGCAACCATCATTCTGTAGCATTTAGTTGTTGATTGTTTCTTCTCTTCACTGTATGGTATGGCATTTTGTGAATGTACCACAATCTAAGTATCTATTTTACTGTTGATGGAAAGTTAGATAGTTTCCAAGTGTGTATGCATGTGTGTATGTTTGCTCACTCTGGGTACTACATCTATAACATGGTTTTTTTTTTTATGGCAAACTTATGTATGCATTTCAATTTAATGTATTTCTAGGGATGAAATTTTGGGGTAAGCATTTGTTCAATTTGATGGACAGTGCCACACATTTCCATCAAGTGCTTTTATTTATTCATTTATTTTTATTTGTATACTGTATGGCGGGGGTCACATTTCATTCTTTTTCCATGTAAGTAGCCCCTTATTGCAGCACCATTTGTTGACTTTTTGTTTGGTTTGCTTTTTGTTTGTTTCTTTGGGGAAGTGCATGGGCTGGGAATCAATCCTGGGTCTCCTGTATGGCAGACAACAATTCTACCACTGAACTACTCTCGCGCTCCCTTCAAGTGCTTTTATTAATTTAACTTTCTACCAGTAGGGAATGAGAGTTGTGATTGCTCTACATCCTCTCCTACCCTCAATATTTTCTGCCGTCTTTTTTTTTTCCATTTTTCTCCCTAATCCAAATTTGCATTTGTATTGCATGAAAATCAATACAAGTCAATAAATGTGTGTTTGAGACATTACTAGAAAAAAATTGAACAATAGACTTTACCTGTCATCACCATGATTTTTAAAAAGCAACACTTCTCTAAATCCCAAGCCAAACATAAAAACTCATGTTAAATCATATCACTTCTACAAAACAGTTTATTGTTGTGAAGCTTTTTATAATTTATTTTTTATTAGGAAAGTGTAGGTTTACAAAAAATCATGCAGAAAACAGAGTTCCATATGCCCTCCATCAAAATACAGTGTTCTCCATTGCTACTTGTTTTAGTTTGCTACAGCTACTGGAATGCAATATAGCAGAAATGGTTTGGCTTTTATATAGGGGATTAATTAAGTTACAAGTTTACAGTTCTAAAGCCATAGAAATGTCCAAATGAAGGCATCCAGAGAAAGATACCTTGACTCAAGAAAGGTCCATGCCTTCTCGTCAGTTGAGAGGGCGTGTGGCTAGGACCTGCTGGTTCTTTGGCTTCTGGTTACAAACAGCTTTCCTGGGGGCATTCTCTTTCTGCATCTCCAAACCTCTCTGTCTGTGTCGGCTCTGAAGCTTTTTCCAAAATGGCTCCCTCTTAAAGGACTCCAGTAAGTGACTTACCTTGAAAAGGTAGAGACACATCTCCATGAAAACAACCTAATCAGAAGTTCCCACCCACAATTGGGTGGGAAACATCTCCATGGAAACAACTTGATAGAGAAAGATTCCACCCAACAATATGGAAATCAGGATTCTAAAACATGGCTTTTCTGGGGTACAAAACAGTTTCAGGGCGGGCCACGGTGGCTCAGCAGGGAGAGTTCTCGCCTGCCATGCGGAGGCTTTGCTTCCTGGTGCAGGCCCATGTGAAAAAAAAACGTTTCAAACTGGCACACTAACATTTTATAATAGCATGCTAACTTTGTTATAATTGACGAAACAATATTTTTATAATTATACTATTAACTATAGCTCATGGTTTGCATTTGTATTATACAGTTTTTTAATATTTTTCTATTTGTGTAACATATATAAAACCTAAAATTTCTCCTGTTTAAACACATTCAAATATATAGTTCATTGGTGTTAATTACATTCACAGTGTTGTGCTGTCATCACTAGCATCCACTACCCAAACTTTTTCAACACCCCAACCAGAAATTCTGTATCAATTGAGCATTAACTACTCGTTCCATACCCCCACCCAACACCTAACTGCATTCTAGTTTCTAACTCTATGAATCTGCTTATCCCAATTATTTCATATCAGTAATGTCAGAAAATGTTTGTCCTTTTGTGTCTGACCCATTTAACCCAAAATGATTTCTTCAGGATTCATCCATGTTGTCGCATGCACTAGAACGTCATGCTTTTATAGCCGAATAATATTTTATTTTATATATGCACAGCATCTCGCTTATCCATTTATTTGTTGATAGACACTTTGGTTACTTGCATTTTTTGGCAATTGTGAATAATACCACTACGGACATCGATGTGAAAATAGGTTTGAGTCCCGGCTTTCAGCACATTGGGCATATACCTAAAAGTGGATTTATGCATCATATGATAATTCTATACTTAACTTTCTGAGGAACCATCAAGCTGTTCTCCGCAGATACTGCAACATTTTCCATTTCTCCTGACAAGGAATGAGTGTGTCTATTTCCCACATCCTCGTCAACACTTGCTATTTTCCATTTTTTGATTAGTAACGTTCTAGTGGGTGTGAAATGGCATTTCACGTGGGTTTTGTTGTTGTTTTTTGTTTTGCCATGGGCAGACTTCAGGAATCAAATCTGGGTCTGTGTCATGGCAGGTGAGAATTCTGCCACTGAGCCATCATTGCACCACCCTTCATTGTGGTTTTGATATACATTCTCTAATGACTAATAATATTGAGCATTTTTTATGTGCTTATTGACTATCTGCATAGCTTCTTTGGAGAAATGTCTCTTCATCACTTTAGTCCATTTTTTAAGTGGTGTTTTCTTTCTGTTGTTGAGTTGTAAGATTTCTTTAAATATTCTGTGTATTGAACCCTTACCCGATATGTGGTCTCAAAATATTGTTCTCCTCTGATTGTTGTCTTTTTATGTTCATGATAAAGTTCTCTGATGCACAAAATTTTAAAATTTTGATAAACCCCCAATTATCTTTTTTTTTGCTTGTGTTATTGATGCAAAATCTAAAAACCACTGCCTAAAACCATGTCATAAAGATGCATTCCTGTTTTCTTCTAGCAATTTTATAGTTTTAACCATTATATTTAAGAGTTTGATCCATTTTGAGCAAATTTTTGTGTAGGTGGGATTTATGGATATACCTTCTTCTTTTACACATGCATATCCAGTTTTCCCATTTCTTGAAGCGATTACCTTTCACCATTAAGTGAACTTAGCACCCTTGTCAAAAAGCTATTGGGCATAAAAGTGAGGGTTTCCTTCTGAAATCTCAGTTCAATTTCTTTGGCCTATATGTCTATCCTTGTGACTATACCATGTGTTTTTATTACTGCAGATTTGTAATAAATTTAAGAAACTGAAGTGTGGATCCTCCAACTTAATTCCCTGTTTTCAAGATTGTTTTGGCTATTCAGGGCCTTTTACCCTTCCATATAAATTTGATGAATGGATTTTCTTTACACAAAGAACGCTGTTGGAATTTTGAATGGGATTGCATTGGATATGTAAATGGCTTTAGGTATGATAAACATCTTAGCAATATATAGGCTTCAAGTCCATGAATATAGGATGTTACTGAATATTTGATATTTTACTTGCTATTGTTCAAGGAATTTTTTCTTGTTCCCTCTTCAGATTGTTCATTACTTGTGCATAGAAATGCTACTGATTTTTCCATGTTGATTTTCTACCCTGCTACTTTGCTGTACTAGTTTATTAGCTCTAGTTTGTTTTCCATAGTTTTTTGGTATTTTCTATGTACAGACTCATGTTATTTGCAAACAGTGAAAGTTTTGCTTTTTCGTTTCCTATTTGGTGACTTTCATTTCTTTTTCTTGCCTAATTTCTCTGCCTTGGGGCTTCCGGTACATTGTTGAATAAGAGTGGTGACAGTGGATATTTTTGTTTTGTTCTGGTCTTAGAAGGAAAGCCTTCACTCTTTCACTATTATGATGTTAGCTGTGGGTTTTCATATATGATTTGCCATGTTGAAGTTGCCTTCCATTTTTGCTTTCTAATTTTTTTTTTTTGGTCAGAAAAGGATGCTGTATTTTGATTAATTCCTTTCCTGCATCAATTTTCATGATTACGTGTTTTTTCTCTTCATTCTGTTAATATGGTATATAACATTGATTTCTTTACCTCAAACAACCCTTTATATCTGGGATAAATCCAATTGATCATGGTGTATCATGCTTTTAATGTACAGTTGGATTCCATTTGTTAATATTTTTGAGGATTTTTTCATCTATATTCATAAGGAGCATTTGTAATTTCTTTTCCTGTGATATTATCTGGCTTTGGTATTTGGATAAGGTTGGCATCAGAGGGTGAGTTATGAAGTATTCTCTTCTCTTAAAATTTCGGGGACAGTTGGAACAGGATTGGTACTAATCCAGGAACATTTGGTAACCTTCTCTAGTGAAGTCATCTGGTCTTGGATTTTTCTTTTCTTTAGTGGAAGAACTTTACTGAATTCAATCTCTTTACTGGTTTTGGTTTGTTGATGTCGCTTACTTCTCCTTGAGTCAAAGTAGACAGTTTGTATGTTTCTAGGAATTTGTCCATTTCATCTGGGTTTTCTAATTTGTGGCCATAGTTTTTCATGGTACCCTCTTATAATTTTTATTTCTGGGGGGCTCAGTTATTTTCTATGTCAGTCTAGGTAAAAGTTTGTCAATTTTATGGATCCTTTCAAATAACCAACTTTTGGTTTACTTGATTCCATTAAAAAATATATATTCTCTATGTCATGTATCTCCACACTAATCTTTATTACTTCCTTCATTCTGTTCACTTTGGATTTAGCTTTGCTTTTTTTTTTCTAGCTCATCCAGGTATGAGTTTAGGTCTCTGATTTGATATCTTTTTTCTTTAATATAAGTAGTTAAAGCTATAAATTTCCCTTTCAGAAGTGCTTTTACTGCAATCCATAGGTTTTGTCATGTTGTGCTTTTTATCTCATTAGCCTCAAAATCTTTCATAATTTCCCCTGTGATTTCTTTTTGGCCTATTGTTTGTTTAAGAGTTTGCTGTTAATTTCCACATATTTGTGAATTTTTCAATTCTGTTATTGTTATTGATTTCTAGCTTCATTACATTGTTGTCATAAAAGATATATTATATCTATGCGTACTAGAGAAGATTGTGTGTTATGCCTCTCTTAAGTGAGGTGTTCTACATATCTGTTAGGAATAGTTGGTTTATAGTATCATTCATATTCTCTTTTTCTTTATTAATGTTCCCTCTAGATGGTCTATACATTATTTAAAGTAATGTATGGAAGTCTCCTCCTGTTCATGTATTACCATCTATTTCTCCCATCAAATCTGTCAGTATTTGCTTCATATATTTTGAGGCTCTGCTTTAGGTACATGAATATTTATAATTATGTCTTATTTTTGAATAGATCACTTTTTCAGTATATAGTGACCTTCTTTGTCTCTAATAACAGTTTTTTTTTTTTTTTTTTACTTAAAATCTATTTTATCTGATAGTAGTATAGATCCTTCACCTCTTTTTTGGTTATTATTTTCATGATATAATTTTCCATTTTTTCACTTTAAAACTACTTGTGCCTTTGAATTTAAGGTGAGTCTTTTGTAAATAGCAATACTTTAAAAATATTCTGTCCATCTCTTCATTTTGAATGGAAAGAGTAATCCATTTACATTTTAAATAACTATTGAAAATATAAACTTTATTCTGCCAATTTGCTATTTGGTCTTTGTAAGTCTTATACCTATTTTGTCCCTCACTTCTTCCCATAATACCTACTTTCATACTTCAATTTTTGCACTGTACCATTTGGAATCTCTTTTCATTTTCTTCTGTATATATTTTTAATATATTTTTGTGGTTACTATGGAGCTTATTTTTTTAATTGTGAAACATAACATATACAAAAGGCAATAAATTTCCAAGTACATTTTTAACAAGTTGTTATAGAACAGATTTTGAAGTTTGGTATGGGTTACAGTTCCATGATTTTTTGTTTTTTTGTTCTAGCTGCTCCAAGACACTAGAGACCAAAATAAATCAATATAATGATTCAGCAGTCATACTCATTTGTTAAATCTTATCTTCTCTGATATATTCCTTCTTCTCATTTTTTCTTAATTTTTGTGATAACATATACACAAAAAAGCAATACATTTCAAAGTACTTAGCAACAATTAGTTGTAGAATAGATTTCAGAGTTTGATATGGGCTACGATTCCACAATTTTAGCTTTTTTATTTCTAGTTGCTCTAAAGTACAGGAGACTAAAAGAAATATCAATATAATGATTCAGCAATCATACTCATTTGTTAAACTCTACCTTCTCTGTATATCTCAACCATCACCTTTGATCTTTCTCCCACTCTTTAGGGGTTTGGGGGCTATGCCCATTATATCGTTTTCATGTTGGAAGGAGCTGTCGATAATATGGGGATGGAGCTAGCTGATGTTTGGGAGAGGCTGGCCCCTCTGCATTTCAGGACTTAACTCAGCTTGGAGCCCATTTAGAAGTTGGTTTCTGGAAAGTTACCTTAGTGCATGGAACCTTTGTAGAATCTTATATATTGCCTAGGTATTCTTTAGAATTGGAAGGAATGGTTTTGGTTGGAGTTTGGCAAGTTATGGTAGGTAGCAATGTCTAACCGAAGCCTGCCTAAGGATGACCTCCCGAGTAGCCTCACGACACTATTTGAATTCTCTCAGCCACTGATACCTTATTCGTCACACTTCTTTTCTCCCTTTTGTTCAGGATGGCATTGTTGATTCCATGGCTTATCCCTGGGGGTCATCTCCTATGCCTCCAGGGAGATTTTCGTCCTTTGGAGTTAACTTTAACATACTAAATCTATTGCAATCACATTTCATTTGATACCAACTTAATTTCAATAGTATACACATGCACTATTCCTAAACCCTTCATCTGCCCACTTTTTTGTTGTCCTTGTTGCAAATGATATTTCTATATATTTGGTATGCCCCAAACTATAGATTTATCATTACTTCTTATAAATTCACATTTTAGAAACTTATTTTAATTTCCCAGGCTGCTCCAAGCAAATGAAATGGGTCTGCTTAAACAAAGAGAAGTTATTTGCTTACAATTTGAGGCTGTAAAAATAACCAACTCAAGGCATCATCAAGATAATGCTTTCTTCCTGAAGAATGGCTGCCGGTGATGCTTGCTCCTCTGCCACATGGCAGCATCTGCTGGTCTCTCTCTTTTCTTCTAAGTTTCACTGATTTTAACTTCTTGCCTCTGTGGTGTTCTCTCTGTGTCTGACTTTCATTCTTTTATAAAGGACTCTAGTAATAATAATAAGACCCATCCTGAATGACGTGGGTCACACACTAATTGAAGTAGCCTCATCAAAAGTCCTACTTACAATGGTTGCCCACCCAAGAAATGAATTGATTTTCAGAACGTGGTTTCTTTGGGTGCATCTAGCTTCAAACCACCACTCTCCATCTTCTAGACCCCAAAAAAGACATGTTTTTTTCTATATGCAAAATATATTCATTCCATCACAATATTTTAAAACCCTTAAGTCATTTCAGAAACAATAGTTGGTGCAAAATATTATCAAAATCAGTTATAGGTACACTTTGTCCTGGGGCACAATTGCCTTCTGTCTGTAAACTTTGAAACTTAGAGAACAATTTATCTGCTTTTAATATACAAAGGAGAGACAGGAATGCATAAACATTTCCATTCCCACAGGGTAAAATTGGAAGGAAAACAATTTGAAGTGCTGCAGCACATACTCCATTAGATTTTAATGTCTGAGAGTCATCTATGGAATGATGTTTTGTCCTCCAGGCCTGATGGAACAGCAGCCCCACACCTGCCAAATGCTTACAAGGACCAGGCTGTCTCTGAAGACCAGGATGAAGGCTCCACCCTCTTCAAAATTCAGGATGTTGGCCAGGTTCAGGACAATCCCCAAGGAATAGGTTCCACGTGGTAGCAGTCTGAGTCTCTGTAATTCCAGAGACATAGGTGCCAACCTCTGAGAACACCAGGGTAACAGTATTTTTCCTAAACTAAGTGGTGGAAAGCCTATCTTTTACAAGTTCTAGGGTGCATACACATGTGTGTGCCCACTCTTGTCGCCTGATAAGGTGTCTTTAGTCCAGACTTCAGCTTCCACGACTCTGTCCTTGAAGTGATTTTTCTTTCAGCCTGTCTGTTTCTGTCTTTTATTCCAGGCTGGCAGTGGTTCTGGTTGTACAGATCTCACAAAAACATGTATTTTTCACAAGGGTCCAAACAAAAGAATTTTCCACAGACCCTTCCTGGATAACTCCATTTCTATTCCTGCCATGTACTGAAGTGGCTGACTGGATCCATGATCAGTTAAACCCTCAAATGGAACACTATTTGCTGGGGACTTACTTTTCAGCAGCTCAGAATTTTTTAAACCATCAACCTCTGCTTTCTCTGTGCCCAGGAATTCAGTTCTCAGCTTTCCCCATTGTTCTCACATTTCACTATAAGCTTCAAGGAGAAACTATGCTGCTCTTTCCATACTTGCCTTGGGAATCCTGTCATTTATATATATATCTAAGTTTATCATTTTCAAGTTCTGTCTTCCATCTGACATCAGAACTCAATTTTTCCAAGTTCTTGGCCACCATAAACCAAGGATTGTCTTTTTTTCAGTGTCCAATGACACATTCATTATTTTCTTCTAAGGCCTCATCAGAGACAACTTTCACATTCGTATTTCTGAAAACAGTCCTTCAAAGCCACCTAGGCCTTTTCTACCAAATATGTGCTAGTTTGAAACTGTTGTGTACCCCAGAAAAGCCATATTCTTTATTCTGATTTAATATTGTAGGGTGGGCTCTTTTTGATTGGATTGTTTCCATGCAGATTCGACCCACCCAATAGTGGGTGTGACTTTTTGATTAGATGGAAATGTGACTCCATCCAAATATGGTGTGTCTTGATTAGTTTACTGGAGTCCTTTAAAAGGGGAACCATTTTGGAAAGAGCTCAGAGCTGATAGAGTCACAGACATTTGGAGATGCTTGGAGAGCTGACAGAGAGAGCAGATGCCTAGACATGGATGTTTGGAGATGTAGAGCTCAGTCACCATGTGCCTTCCCATGAGATTCTAAGCAAGCCAGAACTCAGAGTTATGTCTATGAGGAGCTAAGTGAAGGCCCACAGATGCTTAGAGAGGAAACCACTGGCATCTGGATTGGAAGCAGCAGAACCAGAAACAAGGGCCATCAGATGCCAGTCACCTGCTTTCCCTTGTAGCACACACCATCCTTTCTTGAGTCAAGGTATCTTTCTATGGATGCCTTGTTTTAGACATTCTTATGGTCTTAGAATTATAGACTTGTAACGTAATAAATTCCCTTTTTAAAAGCTGTTCCATTTCTGATATATTGCAATCTGGTAGCATTTAGCAAACTAAGACAAAGCACCTCACAGTTTTTCCAGACTCTACCCTATGACCAGTTCCATAGCTGTTTGCACATGTGTGGTATTTGCAATAGCATCTCTCCATTCTTTTGGTACCAAGAACTATTTTAGTTTTCTAGGCTGCTCCAAGCAAATACCATGAAATTGGTTGGCATAAGGAAAGGGAATTTATTGGCTTACAGCTTTGAGGCCATGAAAATGACCAAATCAAGGTATCAGCAAGTCAGTGCTTTCTTCCCGAAGACCAGTCATTGATGATCCTTGGCTCCTCTGACACAAGGCCAGGCACTTGGTGGTGACTGAAGCTTCTGATTTCACTTTTGGGTTTTGTTGATTTCAGCTTCTTGCTGCCATGGCTTTCTCTCTCTTTGTCTTAATTTCATTCCCTTGTAAGGGGCTCCAGTGATAGAATTAAGATTCATCCTGAATGAGGTGTGTCAAATCTTAACTGAAGTAGCCTCATTAAAAGTCCTATTTACTATGGGTCCACATGCACAAGAATGGTTTTAAGTTTAAATACCTGCTTTTCTGTGGCACATACACCTTCAAACCACCACAAACCTGCAAGAAGTGAAAAACAGAGTTACATATCTAAAAATACAACACTTTAGTATGGGAATTATAATTTCTCCATATGTTTACTTCACTAGAGGTCTTTATTTCTCTATGCCACTTCAATCTGCTGCCCAGTGTCTTTTCCTTTCTAATTGAACATTTACTTTTGCTTGCTTGTAGGACAAGACTATTGGTGATGAATTCCTTAAGCTCTTTTAAAATATGGGACTGTCTTAATTTTTCTCTCATTTTTGAAAGACAGTCTCATTAACTCTTGATGGGGAATTGTTTATTTCAGCACTTTAGTATTTCATCTCACTCTCTTCTTGCCTCCTTGATTTTTGATAAAAAATTGGCACTTAATCTTATTGGAACTCCCTTGTAAATTACATGTTATTTTTTGCTTGTAGCTTTCAAAATTATCTTTTTGCTCTTGGCATTCAAGAGTTTGTCTACTGTTTTGATTTGCTAAAGCTGCTGGAATGCAATATACCAGAAATGGATTGGCTTTTACAAAGGGGATTTATTAAGTTGCAAGTTATAATTAAGGCATGAATATGTCCGAATTAAGGTACCAACAAGTAGATACCTTCTTGGAGGAAAGGCAGCTAGCATCCAGGGTTCTTCTGTCGCACTAGAAGGACTATGGTGATAGCTGTTGTCCTTCTCTTCCAGCTTCTGTGTTCAAATAGCTCTCTCAGCTCCTGTGGGTCCTTTTTGCTTCTCCTTGGGACAATTTCTTTCTTAGCTTCTCTAACCTCTCTGGGGTCTCTCCCATAAAAGAGTTTCAGTAAAAGATTAAGACCCACCTTGAATGGGCGGGAGTCACCTCCCCATGGACACAACCAAATCAAAAGTCCCACCCAACAGTAGGTCTGCCCCATCAAGACTGAATTAAAAGAACATGGCTTTTCTGGGGCACATAAAAGTTTCAAACCAATGTAACTACTATGTGTCTGAGCATGGTTCTCTTCAAATTTATCCTTTTTGGAGCTTGTAGGACTTGTTGAATGTGTATATTCATGGCCTTCATTACATTTTGGTAGTTTTCCACCATTATTTCTTTGAATATCCCTTCAGCTCCTTTTGCTCTTTCTTCTCCTTCTGGGACTCCTCATCAGCATATACTGGTATACTTGATGGTGTTCCACAAGTTTCTCAGGCTCAGTTCACTTTGCTTATTGTTTTTACTTTTCCTTCTTCTTCTTTCTCAGCCTGAACACTTTATTTCCTTGGTTTTGAGTTCACTGATTCTTCTGTGAGTTCCAATCTGCTGATTGAACCCTCTAAGGAAATTTGCATTTCAGTTATTGTGCTTTTAATTCAGTATTTCTGTTTGTTTCCTTTTTAAAATTTCTATCTCTTCTTCTCACACTGTTCATTCATCATTCCTTCACATTCTTTATTTCTTTTTCCATGTTTTACTTTATCTCAATGAGCATATTAAAGATCATTTTTTAAAAATCTGTCTGGTATGTCCAAAAACTGGTCTTTGTTGAAAATTTCTGCATTTTTATCTATTCCTTTTTATAGACCATCATTTCCTATTTATTTGTTTTGTCTTGCAGTCTTATGTTATACAGTACACCTTTTAATATTTTAATGAGTTATCACTGATATTTATTCCTGAACTGTTACTCTTTAAATTTTATCCAGCTAGTGATTTGACAGAGAGTTCCTTGAATGCTAGAAGCCAAAGAAATAAACCAATACTAAAAAAATTCTTTCATCGTCTTCACATGCTTCCTTGAATGCTAGAAGCCAAAGAAATAAACCAATACTAAAAAAATTCTTTCATCGTCTTCACATACTGTCTCTGTAATAACTGTTGCTTTCTGTTCTAGTTTGCTAGCTGCTGGAATGTAACACACCAGAGATGGATTGGCTTTCAATAAAAGGGAATTTATTTTGTTAGTTCTTTAGAGGAAAGGCAGCTAACTTTCATCTGAGGTTCTTTCTTACATGGGAAGGCACAGGGTAATCTCTGCTGGCCTTCTCTCCAGGCCTCTGGGTTCCAACAACTTTCCCGGGGGTGATTTCTTTCTGCATCTCCAAAGGCCTGGGCTGAGCTGAGAGTGCTGAGATGAGGTATGCTGAGCTGCTTGGGCTGTGCTACATTGAGATCTCTCATTTAAGCAAGAGCCAATTAAATCAAATGTCATTCATTGCAGCAGGCATGCCTCTTAGCTGACTACTGATGTAATTAGCAACAGATGAGGTTCATGTATCATTGGCTCATGTCCACAGCAACAAAACTAGGCATGTTCACCTGGCCAAGTTGACAACTGACTCTAACTACCACACTCTCTTTCAGAATTTAGTTTTCTTATCAATTAGATTAGTCTGAAGTGAAAGTGAAGTGCAAGGTCTTACCAGTCTTTTCTGAGCCTATGTTTGTACTGGGTTTTTCCTTACTCTTGGCTTCAAGAATTCCCCCATTTCAGAAATCCAAATACCCCCTCTATTCCAGGTGAAATAAATTTTTACCCCCTCTTTGGAATTCTTTTGTATTTCTTAAACTTGTAAGCCATTGCCCTATACTCTTTGACTTAATTGTTTCTTATATAGCAATAGCTCTGAGCAGACTGCTTCTGCCTGCAGCTCCATTTTTGAGAGGTTTAGCCAGAGTATAGTCCTCTGGTTTGGTCTTTCATGGTGCCTGTGGTAGTAAGATTCAGGTGTCAACTTGGCTAGGTGAAGGTGCCTAGTTCTATTGCTGTGGACAAGTGCCAATGGCATGAGAAACTCCTCTGTTCCTGATTACATCTGCAGTTGGCTAGGAGGCGTGCCTGCTGCAATGAATGACGTTTGAGTTAATTGGCTGGTGCTTAAATGAGAAAGCTCAACGTAGCACAGCCCAAGCATCTCAGTGTACCTCATCTCAGCACTCGCAGCTCAGTCCAGGCCTTTGGAGATGCAGAAAGGAATCACCCTGGGGAAAGTTGTTGGAACCCAGAGGTCTGGAGAGAAGGCCAGCAGAGATTACTCTGAGCCTTCCCATGTAAGAAGGAACTTCAGATGAAAGCTAGCTGCTTTTCCTCTGAAGAAGTAATGAAATAAATCCCCTTTTATTAAAAGCCAATCTGTCTCTGGTGTGTTGTATTCTGGCAGCTAGCAAACCAGAACAGTGCCCTCCAATAGACAGGCACTGACATAAGGGCACCCTGGTATGCTCATTGTATTTACTCTGCTCCCTCTGGAACAGAGCCAGGGACCCATAATCGGAGGGCAAATTGTCTCCACACTGTGCTGGAGAGGAGTTGGAGGGAGGACTAGCAAGTGCGCCCTGAGCTTCTCCTTTCTTTTTCTCTGTGTTTCCTTGATTTGGCACTCACCCAGTTCCTGCAATGCTTTAAATGTTGTCCAGAGTTCTGAAAATGACTTTGCTGGCATTTGCTAGTTCAAAGATTTTTAGGAAAATAGTACCCTGGAGCATCTGATGTGGCAATCTTGTTCAACTGGTACACCTGCATACTTTTCTTTTTCATTTTTTTCCATTCTGATGGGTATATGTGATACTGAATTGTATTTTTAATGTGCATTTCCTGATATGTGTGTCCTGTTTTTGGCTTCTGGATTCTGTACTTGTCTAAATAAATACACCAAAATTTTTTTTGTACATATACACAATGGACTGTTCTCCCATATTTTTCTTTTTCAATTTAGTGGTGGTTCTTTTGAAGCTATTTGCAAGCATTGTTTAGGTGTTTAAGTTGACATTTTGCCACAAAGATGAATTGTACTCTTCAATTAGAACTCTTAGTGGGCTTTTTATTACAAACCTTCCTTTTTTAGCTTTACTTTCTATTATTTGTTTAGAAGAAGATAGCTTTTTTTTTAATCAAACTCTGAGGAATCAAATTTTAATTCATTTCTGCTGGAAATATGTCTACATGGTTCTAATTTGTTTAATACAGTAAGTAAATATAATACGCATTATTACTCTGACTCTTTCCACCAATTTCTCCAGAGCAGCCTGTTCAGGAGGCACATGATCTGCCTTTCCAGTTACTGCAGACTCCAGTTGTTCACAGTATTTTGTGATTCCATATCTTGGATCTTCTGTTTTTAGGCTATCATCTAACTTTTCATATAATGTTAAGTAGACACTGTATATTTTTATATTGCTATTATATCAGCATTCAATAGTAGCTTCTATAAAATGCAAACTCCAAATGTCAACTATTTAATACAGTGGAACTTTCTTTATCTATGTAATAATCCTATGAAGTACTTCCTATTTAGCAGCAAAGGGGTTGGAGTCTCTGCTCATTCAGACTTAGGCCAAAGGAAGCTCTTCCATCTTCAATATGTAGCTTCCTGGGTTACTCTGGATACAGTAAGGTATTCTCTTCTTTGTACCTTGCAGAAAATGCATCATGCCTGGGAAATTTTTTATGAACCAAGCCTTGAAGTAGCACAGATTCTTTCCACTCATATGCCATTGATTGGACCTCAATCCAAGGCCACACCTAACTTCAAAGATACTTGTAAATATAGATTAGTTTTAGGACCAGGAAAGGAGAAAAATCACTTACCAAGCAACTAGCTAGTCACTGTCACAATTATCTTACTCTGAGTAATTCTCATAAGAAATAGTTTAATTTGTTGAAACACTGTTTAAATTACATGTAAATTAAAATATATATATATTTCTCGAGTAGCTTTATTTTCCTTCCGAGTGATTACACAAATGCATCTGATTTGGCACTGTTTTGTGAATTGGGAAGCTTCATTATCTTTGGTAGAAAGGGAGAGATGCCCTACATTTCAATTTCTTTCATAATGTTTCTAGTATTTCTGGGAAAATCTGAATGCTCACTTTTTATGAGGATTTTAACCCTAATTCTTCTCCATAAAATATACATGGAATGATGATAGTAAAGAGGAAGAAGATGACGGTGATAATGAAAACAGCTAATGTTCACTAACTCTTTACCACATTCTAGGCAGCTTACATGCATTTCCCCTTAATGCTAAATTATTAAGCAATTATTTCTATTAACCCCATTTTACAGATTGAGCATGTGGATCTTAGAGATGGTAAAGAAGTTTCACAATTCTATTCAATTATTAAGTCCTTGGCTACAAACCAAATCAAATCTGAATACTGAAATGCTTTTACTTCCATGCTATATATTATGGCCTCAGAGAAGCCATTTCATTAGACCACAGGAGCCCATTACTTGATTTCTGGACACATGCTTTGGGACACCTCCAAGTATCTATGCATAAATTAAATAATACATGCTTAGATATTCCACAGATGCTAATGTAAGAATCTGGTAAAAACAAATTAGAAATTGTAGTTCAAATTTGTAGCATAAAGAGAGCCTCCCTACTGATGTCCCTAATTTTCCTGACTTTCCAATTTGGAATATTCAGGTTTTATTTGGATGTAGGGTTAGATTTAGCAATTAAAATGCAGAATTTATTTGTTATTAAAATAAATTCCTGTTACCCTTGAATTTCAGGGAATTTTAACCACCAAAATTCATTTAATATATATAAATATGTTCCAGGCAACATAAGGGACATATTTATGTTGACCATTATATTTGTTTATAAAGTTTAATTAACTTCTTGTATTTCATTTGGCACCCTTATTTTGGTGGATAAATAAGGTAAGGGCATGTGTGTGGGAGGGAGAGAGAAGGGGAGGAGAGAGAAATAGAGACAGAGACAGAGACAGAGAGAGAAGTGGATCTGCTGAGCTATACCTGCTTTTACTTCCTCTCCATGTGTATGCCTTGCATGGCTAGGTGATAGAGTAAGGTCATAGGTTTGCCTATTTCTGTCTCTCTGGTAAGATTAAGAACAGATGGGTAAGCCCTGAAATCCCATTAGCCCTACTTACTACTAAAGTATGGCCAATAAACATCCTGGCCTCTGACCAATCGGAGTAGCCTTTTTCTTTATTATGGCTTGTGGGTGTGGCTAATAAAGAATTGGCTAGAAGGCTAGAAGGAGTAAATGCTATTTTCCCCTGCCAAAGACAATCATATGTGCTTCAAAGCTTCAAACATTTTCTGCTTTTTTGTTTTATCAAATTTTTCCTTTCTCTGTAAAAAAAATCCTCCCCATTAGAATATAAAAACACGTTATTTCTCCCAACTTAAAAAAAATAAAAACAAAAAACCCTCTTGCCTTCATACCTCCCTCCAGCTACTGTCACTTTATCCACTCAGCTTTATGCAAAGCTCCTTTAAAAAAGTCATTTATAATTGGCTGTCTTCAGTGGCTCTTCTACCATTTTCTCTCAAAACCATTTAAATTGGGATTTCTCACCTTTGTTCTTATAAAGGTGTCCCAAGTCCTCTAGCTATGAATTCCAAAAGACAATTTTCACGGTTCACTTAATTGATCTATCAAAAACATTAGGCCTAGTTAATCATTCACTCTGCCTTAGATCCCTTTGTTTCACGTATTTCCAGGACCGCACATTTCCCCTTTTCTGCCACCTCAGCAATTCGTCACCTGGATTCTCTTTTTACCTCAGCCTCAGGAGTGTTTAGGACTCAGTTTCTTCCTTTCTCTACATCCCATCCTTCATGGTCACATCTAGTCCCATGGGCTCACTTCACTCCAGACACATTGACGTCATGCTGGTTTGCTCTAGCTGGTACACCTGCCCCAAATAATCCCCTAGGTGACTTCTCACCTACTTGGGGTTTTGAATCAAATATTTATTATCACTGAGGCTGTCTTCAACTATCCTGTTTAATTTTGCAATATTCCTCTATGCCTAAACCCAGCATGATTCTGATTTATTTTTCTTAATTTTACTTATCTCCATCTGATACACTATATATTTCACTTTACTTACTTAATTTATTTTCTTTTTCCTCCACTATATTAAAACCAGCATGAGGGCACCGTTTTGTCTGGTTTGTTCACCAGCTGTAGAAGTGTTATTGGTAAATAGAGTGGAATCAAGGAACATCATTGAATTACAAATAAATGGTTGAAAGAACAAATAAGTGAATTGTTGACCAGCCAATTTCTCATATAGGTCTCTGAATATGTACATGAATCTCAGCATAAACCTCACAATCTAGAAAATTTCATTTTTTAAAATTTAACCATCACTGATGAGATCGCATGAGAATCTTGGGTACCATATCAGCAGACTTATTAATAGAACAAAAGTAACATGTTAGAGGACACCTGTAGATAAAAAATGCTTTACAGATAATACCTTGAGAAACTCTGGTTTATACCAATTTTCACTAACAGAATGTATACTCTCCCTGAATATATCAGTGATACCATGGATCTCAATGTGTCGTGTGATGATACCTAATATTTCAGTTTGAAAACATGAAAAAGCCTAAAGGCAGAGTTTCTAATTGGTCTAACTTTTTATTAAGTACCAAGATACTTTTCTGACAATCAGTATATATTTTTTCTTTTTATGCTATTAGTTATTATGATATCCTTGTTTATATATCCTGCAGGAAAGCATTATATTTGCCTTCATTCGACTAAAGGTTGGGAAATTTTCAAGTTGTAATTTTAGCTAATGTGTATTGAAAGTCTAATATGTTTCAGGCTCTGCTCTGATGTTTTTAACTTATTATCTAATATAATACTCTCAGCAAACCAATGAAGTAAGTACTATTGTTTTGCTCTTTCTTTCCTTCCTTTCTTCCTCCCTCCCTCCCTGCCTGTCTGTCTGCCTTGGTGTTTGGATCTTCAATGTGACCTCTGGACTTTGTGTTAAAATGGTATGTCACTGGTCAGGGTAGTTTATAGGGAGTGGTGGTAAGAGGATGCAAATATTTCATTGATTTTTCTGAAATGGACTGGATCTTCTTTTCTAAAATGTGTGATTCTAACTTGAATGGACATGGTTCAGGTTTGCTAAAGCTGTGGGAATGCATATATCAGAAGTGGTTTGGCTTTTACAAAGGAGATTTGTTAAGTTATAAGTTTACAATTCTAAGGACAGGAATATGCCCAAATTATGGCATCAACAAGAAGATACCTTTACTCGAGAAAGGCCAATCATGTCTGGGGTTTCTGTCAGTTGGGAAAGCACTTGGCTGGTGTCTCCTGGTCCTTTGTTCCTGGGTTGCATTGCTTTCAGGGTCGATTCCAGAGTCTTTCTAAGCAGCTCTCTAAGCATCTCCAAACATTTGTGTCTAAACATCTGCTCTCTCTATTGGCTCTGAGTTCTTTTTATGTTTTCTGCTTTTTATACTTTTCATACAGGGCTCCAGTAAAAAGATTAAGACCCACCTTGAACAGGCGGGTCAACATCTCTATCTAATCAAAAAGTCCCACCCATAATTGGATGGGTCGCATCTCCATAAAAACAGCCAAATCAAAAGTCCCCACACAAACAATTGGTCTGCCTCCACAAAGAAGCATGGCTTCTCTGGGGTACATAACAGTTTCAAATCAGCACAGACCCCACATTCGATTTTAGAGTTTATGCCTCTTGTTTGATCACCTTCTTTGACGCTTACCACTTAACCAAACCAACTTGCATTCCTAGGCTAATTATTAATATTTTTCCCATGACTTTCTAACTCTGGAGTTGTGATTTGCCCAACTTTGGTTCACATACTCCAGACTCTGCTGCTACATCAAGGAAGAAATCTGCCATCAGGACTTGTGACCTCTAATATTTGTAGTAGATAAATAACAGATGAGTGAGTTTGCAGCTTTTTAGTGCCCAGTTTGATGTTTATACAGACAGAGATAATATGTCTTCTTGGATTCTTTTAGTCATTGACAAAATAGTGAAATAAATTAAACACCAGGGCAACTCAATTAAACTTCAGCTAGTTTTCTAGTTTGGATACTTTTTTTAAATTCAGTTTTATTGTGATATTTTCATATACCATAGAGATTTTTAGTACAATTTTTTTGAGATATATTCACATACCCTATAATCATCTAAAGTATGCAATTAGTAGTTCAAAGAATCATCGTATAGTTGTGAATTCATCACCACAATGAATTTTTGAACATTGTTCCAAATATACAAAATAAGAATAAAAAGAGAAAGAAAAAGAATACCCAAAACATCTCATGCCTCTTCTATTATTTATTTATTTATGGTCCTTATTTTTTTACTCACCTGTTCATACACTGGATAAAGGAGGTGTCAGCCACAAAGTTTACATAATCACAAGGTTACATTGTAAAAGCTATATAGTTATACAATCATACTCAAAGAATCAAATCTACTGTATTACATTGTAACAGTTTCAAGCATTTCCTACTAGTTATTCTAATAAACTAAAAAGGGTTATCTATATAATGCATGAGAATAACCTCCAGAATCATCTGTCAACTCAATTTGAAATCTCTCAGCCATTGAAATTTTATTTTGTTTTCATTTCTCTTCCCCTTTTAAGTCAAGAAGGCTTTTTCAATCCTATGATGGTAGGGCCAAACTTATCCCTAGAAGTCATGTCCCAAGTTGCCAGGGAGATTTGCACCTCTGGGAGTCATGTCCCACATAGGGTAGAGGGCATTGAGTTTACCTGCAGAGTTGGCTTCAAGAGAGAGGCCACATGTGAGCAACAAAAGAGGTTCTCTGGGGGGTAACTCTTAGGCATAATTATAAATAAGTTTAGCTTTTCCTTTACAGGAATAAGTTTTACAAAGGTAAGTCCCCAAATTGAGGGCTCAACCTATTAAATCAGTAGTCCCAGTGCTTGTGAGAATATCAGGGATTCCCCAGGTGGGGAAATTTAACATTTCCACATTTTCCCCCAGTCCTTCAAGGGGGTTTTGCAAATACGTATTTATTCTCTACCCAAATTACTCTGGGACATATCAGGGCATCACACTGACCTGTACCAATGACTAACATGATATTACTCTCTATTTAAGGTTCCATGTAATTATGGTGTTTGAATAAACTGACCATAGTTTGTATAGTTTTGGGGGATACATTTAACAATAGTAAAAACAAAAGAAACATTTCCTTCTAGAAGAAAATATTTACAGGCTATCTTTTCTTTCTTTTAAAGGAAAAAAAATTCTCCCCTTTAAAAGAACAAAATATATGCCAGAATTATATGAACTTGGAGGTATTCTTTCTTGAAATTTGACTTTAGGTGACTAATTTGACTGCATTCCAGTTTGGCTCCTGCTTACTGGACAATTTCACTGAAAAATCAAATGGGCATCCCAGGTGTAGCTTATCGATAAATGGGGCTTATCTTTCCTTCTATATATACTCCTCTCAAGTCTTCCATTCTTCTAGATGATCAGGAGTCCTTCTCATCTCCATGTTTCATTTCCTATTAGATTTACCTTCAGAGGACACAGGGGATATTTGCCATTACTCATTATTTCCACAGCTATCATTCTGCTCCAAGTCACCCTCATCTTTTTCCTAGATGACAAAGCAATTGCTGCATACCTGGTCTTCATGCGTCTGCCCTTGTCCTCGTCAATGGCTTCTCACCCCAGCAGGGAGCGTGATCTTGTTAAACCCTAATTCAGAAGCTCTCATTTCTCTGCACAAAGCCCTCCAGTTAGACCCCAAAGCCCTCCAATTCCACCCCTTTTCTTTCAGAATAAATGCCGAATTACACACAATGACTTACAAACCCTACATGTTCTGGCATTTGGTTACTTCTCTGACCTCATTTCCAATGATTCATTCCCTCACACACTCTTCTACCATCACATCGACCTTTTCATTATTCTTCAACTTCTCGCAGTCTGGTTTGCGTGCCCGATTGGTTGGTCAGAACTTTGTTTCCAAGAGGGTTGTCCTGTCTTCGTTTTCCTAGGAACCACTTTGGTTCCTAGGGTTGTCCTGATTGGTGTTAGTGTCCCGAATCAGTATGTTTATGTCTTTTACCAAATTTGGGAAATTTGCAGTCATTTTTTCTTTGAATAGGTTTTTAGGCTCATCATCTTTCTCCTCTATTTCTGGGATTCTGATGATATTATTTTTAGACATTTATTATCATCCCACAGGTCCCTGAGCCTCTATGAATGATTTTTTCAGTCTATTTTCTCTCTGTTGTTAAGACTGGTTAATTTCCATTTTTCTGTCTCCCACTTTACTTATTCTTTCCCCTGATATTTCCATTTTTTGTTGTTGTTGTTGAACACATCACTTATTTATTTATTTTTAATCTTTTCGGTTGTGGTATTTCTTCAGTTTTAAAATTCTCATTTACTTTTTTATGTCTATTTATTTGTTGACACTTTCTACTTTTTTCATTTGTTTCAATCTTGATTGTAATTATTTATTGAGGCATTTTCTGATGGTTGCTTTAAAATCCTTGTCAAATAATTCAAAATCAAAGTGAGTTTGTTATTTTTCTTTTTTTTTTTCAAATTCAAGTTGATATTTTCCTATTTCTTCGATGAAGAATGATTTTTTACTTTATCTTGGATATTTTGCATATTATGTTATGAGTCTCTGTCTCATAATTAAATTTTCTGGTGTAGCGGGGCTCCCTGATACAGCAATAGCAGTGAAAGGAGGGTATCACCTCATTACTGCAAGGAAGTGGTAGAAGTCCAGATTCTCGTTTCCTGCCTATAGAATTGTGGGTGTCCAATGGCCTTTATTTTCATCTTGGCTCCTCTCTGTCCCTTCTAGTTCAAGCTGGAAGTGTTTCCTCTACTATAACATCGTCAGGAACTTTGTGGTCTTCCCATATATGTCACACTAATTCACTCCATTAGGGCTTCATGGACACCACATTGCTTGGGAGGGGAAGGAGTTGCCTTCTAACTGCTTCCCATGAGGCCTCTGCTGATACCACCATAGCTGGGGAGGGAGTGGCACCTCAAGTCTCTTGGTTGGGTGAAGATGAAGATTTAAGCTTCTCATGTGGCCCTCACTGACAGCACAGAGGATGGAATTTTCATTACCACTGGGAGGCATGAAAGTCCTAGCTTCCCACTTGGCCTTCTCTGACACTACCCAGTGAGAAGAAGTGGCCAGAAGGGAAATGGGTGACTCATTACAGCTGGTTGAGAGTGGAAGTCTAGGTTTCTCACAGACTTTTGCTTATGGGATAGGTGAGAGGCTATCGTTTTTCCATGGTGTTTGGTTAGAGTTGGGTGATTATTGCCTAAAAGTTTTCTGTTTGCTAGGTTGACCCTTTCCTGGTCCTTTGGCCAGAGAAAGCAAGTGTTTCCTGTTTGTTTTTTAAATTTTGTCATGGTATTTCTAGGTTGCACCTTTCTTCAGTCACCTGTCTTAAACAATCAGTATGCAGGGCTGATGAGGAGGGGCTAAATAGCTGTTCTGTTTCCTAAGAAATTCATTTCTTTAAATCTTGCTTTGGATTGTCTCCTTTTCACATAATCGGTATTGCTTTGGGAAAGTCTCTTCATTTTGATCACTTTACTTTGTTTTCACCGCTGCTTTAAAACAAAATGACCTCACCCATCTTTCATCTTAATTATTTCTAGAATACTTTGAAAGCTAACAATTTGTTTTCCTGCTAATAGTCTTTTACATTCCACTTTTCCATATGCTGTTAATGGTATATTTCTAAAGCACAGTCACTCTAAGTTTAACTTGCTCTGTCAGTCTTCAGCTGTAGCCTAGTGGTTAAATTTCCACATTCCTTGGGATGGTGTGCTGGTTTGAAGCTATTACTACCCTAGAAAAGCTATGTCCTTTAATCCTCATTTAATATTTCTGGATGAATATTTCCATGGAGAATATGACCATTCCAGCTGTGGGTGGTAACTTTTGCTTAGATGGTTTCATAGAGATGGGTCTCCACTCATTCAAACTGGGGTTTTTACTGGAACCCTTTAAGAGGAACCAGTTTGGAAAAAAGAACCAAGAGAGACCATGTGGCCAGTGACCTTTGGAGCAGAGGGAGAACAACCCCAGGAAACCTATGAAATGAGGAAAATTAGCTGGTGGATGTCACCATGTGTCCTGCAGCTGAGAGAGAAACCCCAAACTCCATCAGACCTTTCTTTGGAGTTAAGGTATCTGTCATGGTTAGGGTCATGTGTCAACTTGGCCAAGTGGTGGTGCCTATTTGTCTGGTTGGGCAAGTGCAATGAGGACGTTTCATAGAATTAAATCATGATCATGCCAGCTACATCCACAGCTGATTCCATTTGTAATCAGTCAAAGGGGAGTGTCTCTGCAGTGAGTAATGCTTAATCTGATCACTGGAAGCCTTTTAAGGAGGATTCAGAAGAGAGGGGTTCTTCCTATCTCAGCTGGTGAGTCTCTCCTGTGGAGTTCATCCAGACCCTCCACCGGAAGTGTCAGTTTCACAGCCTGCCCTGCGGATTTTGTACGCTGCGTTCCCACAGTCATGTGAGACACTTTTATAATATTATATTTGCGAGTGTTCCTGTTGATTCTATTTCTCTAGAGAACCCTAACTAATACAGTATCTTCCCCTTGGTGATTTAATTTGGACATTTGCATGACTTTAGAACTGTAAACTTGCAACTTATTAAATTCTCCTTTTTAAAAGCTGTTCTAGTTCTGGTATATCGCATTCCAGCAGCTTGCAAACTAATACAGGTTTTGGTACCAGGCGTGGGGGTGCTGCTGCGGTATGCAAATACCAAACATGTTAGAACCATTTTTTAAATGGGTAAGGGGAAGATTTTGGAAGATTTGTTAGGAGCTTGATAGAGAAGGCCTAGAATGCTTTGAAAAGACTATTGGTAGAAATGTGGACTCTAAGGACGGTTCTGATGAGGCTATAGACAGAAATGATGAATGTGTCATTGAAAACTGAAAGAAAGATGTTCTTTGCAGATGAAAGACAGAATTTGAGAGTGATGACTTGGATATATAGTAGGAGAAATTTCCAAACTAAATGTGGAAAATGTAATTTTCCCTCAAGCTTATAGTAAAACATGAGAAGAAAGAGATAAGTTGAGAACTTAACTTGAGTACAAAGAAACCAGAAATTGATGTTCTGGAAAATTCTGTGCCTCCAGAAAGGGAGACCCCAGAGAATATGCCCCACATGAGAATTTGAGCAAACATGGAAGCAGTCAGCCATTACAGGACAAGCAAGGATTTAAGATGGAGTTATCCAGGAAGGATTTGTGGAAAATCCTTTAGTCTGATGGGCATGATCCCAGCCTATGGCATAGAAAAACCAAGAAAAGTGTTGTAGGATCTGTATAAATGGAACCACTGCCAGTCTGGACTAAAAGGGAGAGAAAAGTGACAAATTGAAGGAAATATAACTTCAGAGGCAGAGCCATGAAAGCTAAGTTCTGAATTCAAGAAACCTCATGCCAGGGGAGCAGACCCACCCATGAACTTGGAGAGGGGGAATTTACCCCAAAGGAAGAAGATGGGCCTTCCACTTCATTGCTCAGGAATAGTTGTGCTGCCTCAGGCCTTTGAGAGGGTGGAACACATTTCTTGGGGATTAGGTAGAGCCTGGCTGCCACCCCACTGTTCTGGAGGGGTTGAGCGTATGCCCCAGAGAAGGCATAGCACCTGGGTTTGACCCTGATGCTTGGAGAGGGTGGAGCTGAGAAAACGGTGATCTCCCCAGTGTCCTCCAGTGTTGCATTTGGAGAGACCCAGGCTACTGCCTAGGCCCTTAGAAAGGATGGGTCTGATGCTTTCTAAAGCCCCAAGGATAAATGGCTCTCAGACTTTGAAATCTAATGGCCCTTGCCCTGCAGGTTTCCAGAATCATATGATTCTGGTGACCCTGTGTTCCTTTAATTCCTCCCTATGGAAATGGGAATATGTATCCTGTGATTGTTCCTCCTTTGTATATTGGTAGAAAATAACTTGTTCTGAGTTTTAAAGGTCCAGAGGCAGAAGAGAATTTTATATTAGGACAGACCATGCCTGCAACTGACTTGATGAGATTTTGTACTGTTTCTGGCTTTGTATTGTATTTGTATTGTTACTGAAATGGTTTAAGACTTTTTGATACTGTTATGGAATGAATGGATTTTGCATTTGGAAGGAACATTTCTTTTTGGGGTCTTAAGGGTATGGTGCATTGGTCTGAAGCTATTATGTACTTCAGAAAAGCCATATCCTTTAATCCTCATTTAATATTACTGGGTGGAATCTTTTTGATGGTTTCCCTGGAGAATATGACCAACCCAATTGGGAGTGGTAACTTTTGATTAGATGGTTTCCATGGAGATGTGTCTCCACCCATTCAAAGTGGGGTTGCTTACTGGGGCCCTTTATGAGGGAACTATTTTGGAAAAACCTTTATAGCCACCAGAACCAACAGAGCCACCAGAACCAACAAAGCCCATGTGGTCAGAGACCTTTGGAGCAGAGGGAGAATGTCCCCAGAGGAGCCTTATGAAATGAGGAGAAGAAGTTACCATGTGCCCTCCGAGCTGAGAATGAAACCCCAAACTTCATCAGCCTTTTCTTTGGAAAGGTATCTTTCCCTTGATTTTTACAGCCTTAGAACCATAAACTTGCAACTTATTAAATTCCCTTTTTAAACAGTCATTCCAGTCCTGGTATCACATTTTGGCAGCTTGCAAGCTAATACAGACGGTAATCCAGGCTCCTCACATTCAGGATACACCTATGATTTCCCAACTGGTACTCAACCTCAGTTGTTCTGTGCTTCATGCCTAGTCCTCTGGATGTTCTCAAAAGTGTTCTGTCCTTCTTTTCATGCCTCCATTCCTCCGCAGATGCTCCTGCATTGGCCACAGATGCCTTTTCCTGGTGCCTTATTTGGAAACTCTTATTCATTCTTCATGACGCAGCTAAAAATATGGAGGTTTTCCTGCTTATTTTAATAGACTGTACTTTACACTCCTTTTTCTGTACTTCTATCATCTCTTATGATTATATCACTCACTGGTTCATTTTTTTTAAGTATTTGTTCAAGAACCTGTTTCTTCCAGTATATCATGAGTTTTTGTAGGGCAGGGATCATACCATTTTCAAAATATTTATCTTCCTAGAATTTAGCATTGACCCTGGCATACTGCAGCTTCTCTGTAGTGATTGTGAAAGTGAAGGGAATTGAACTGATTGAACTAATTCTACTCATGAGAGGGCAGATCAGTAAAAATGACACCAAAGCACAAGAAAGGCATAACCCAGAGCAGAAACACTAACCTGGTGACGATTTACCATATGCAGAGCATGGGAAGAACTAAAGAGATTTTTAAATTGTAATACAAGTTGCAAAAATACAACCTTAAAAAGAACATTTTTACTTCTTTTCTAAAATGGACAAACCAGGGCATGGTTGGGTTTTTGGCTTACATGAAACAGTTGACAGCAAAGACTGTTCTATTTCTATCCAGCCAGCACAAAAATCAGATTACAAAGAGAATGCTTGTGCATAGGTGTTTGTTTATTTGAATTATGTGCGTATCTTATTTCATTCTGCGTTGCCTTCCTGGCTCATTGATTCAACAATAGTATAAGCAGTTAGGATGGAATACTTATCTTTGTCCTTTCATGAATTTTAGAAAAAGATTGACAGAGGTCATTTACTGTCCTGATAAGAAAGGGCATTTCATGCAAAGGGAATAGATGTCATAAATGTTCAAAATTAAGTACTGATAGGCTCAAAACCTCTCCCATTATTTTCATTTGAAATGCATTAGAAGGAGTTACTTCTCAGATTAATTGAGCTAGATGTAAAAGGGTGGCATTTCCTTCGAATTATTTCTACAGTGAGCTAATAAACCTCTTCTCCACTCCTGACTATTTAAACATCATTTTGATGTGTTCAATATCTTTTATGCAATCTGTAAGCAACCTTTGTTGTGGTGAGAAGACATCTCTCTGCTAACCTATTCACTACACCATCTGTGTTCATTAATGAAAATAATTTATCCCTTCATAATTTATAAAATTGGAATGAGATCTATATTCTGCCAAAACTCAGCATTTTAATTTGCTGACATTTTTTCCTAAACCTCTCTTAATCCAATATGTTTCAATATTGTAATGAGATTTCTCTTTCCTAACTAGTATCATTATTTACAGATTTTACAATTTGATAGACTGAGACATGGTATAGAACTGCCTGTAACACAAAGGAATTTGTAACTTCTCACAAAAATTATGACATCCAAAGGAAAATGTTTTAATATAAATATATCTAAGGCAGCCTGTCTTTTTTTTTTTTTTTTTTTTTTTTTGTCAGCCTTTCTTTTAATCCCTATCCAGAACTACAGGTTGGAAACTTGATTAGATTATTTCTATGGAGGTATGACATGCCTAAATGTATTAACCTTTGATTAGAGGGAGATGTGACTCCACCCATTCCAGGTAGGTCTTGATTAGTTTACTGGAATCCTTTAAAAGAAGAAACATTTTGGGGACAGCCATGAGAACCACAACAATTCATGCAGCCAGAGACCTTTGGAAATGAAAAAGGAATGCATCCCAGGAGAACTTCATGAAATAAGAAAGCTAGCAGACATTACCATGTTCACCATGTGCCTTTCCAGTTGAGAGAGAAAGTCTAAACATCATCAGTCTTCTTGAACCAAGGTATCTTTCCATGATGCCTTAAATTGGACATTTTTATAGCCTTGCTTTGGTATAGACATTATTGCAGGCTTAGAACTGTAAACTTGCGCCTTATTAAATTCCCCATTTTAAAAACCATTCCTTTTCTCATATATCAAATTCCAGCAGCTAGCAAACTATAACAGTCATATAACCAAAAATACAGAGAAAAGTTTTTCAGAAATATGTTATTTTATAATATAGAATTATAATTCTGCAATGATTTAGGTCGGTTTTTTTGGTCAAGTTTGTTATTCAAGTCTTTTAATCAGGCAATTTCTCAAAGAGATGTTTTCTTTCAGATTTTTTTTCAGATTTCAGGATTTGTTGAAATGTTTTTTGTTGCCCAGTTGTTCATTAGATCTTTATTTAGGATTTACCTACACTCAACATTAGTTTAAAAGCCAATGATTTACAAGCAGAAATGTTTATGGTATTCTGTGGAAGTAGCACCATATGTACAACCAATTCAATGATTCTTTTGTAAAATTAAATGTTTGTGCTGTTGAGACAAAATTTAAGTAAGAATAACTTTGGTAATATATATAGGTCTATTGATGACTTGAATTTGACAATTATTTTATCTTCTTAGAGATTCCTTAGAGATTCTTTATCAATAAAGTGAAATATTACTCTTTAAAACGCTGATAAATACAAATAGTTTATGAACAAGGCAGAAGTAAAAATAATTACAAGGAAATATAGCTGTAAAGGTACATGACTGAATTGGGTAGAGAAGATATCTGTCTAGGAGAAGGCAATGCATATATGAGAACTTCCAGGAGGCTACTGGAGTATAGGAGGAGAACACGTAGTGAATGAGTGAAGAAAATTTTCATTGGGTAGGTAGTATTTGAAGTTGGCCATAAAGAAAGAACAGGAATTGGATTAAGATTAAATAGGAAAATATCACAGTATTTTAACATCTGATTTCATGACTCATGGTTATATCATTTGCTACTTTTTTCTGAATGTACATACTTCCTATAATTTTCCAATTTCCCCAATTCTCTGGCCTCTTTGAGTAAATGATGTTTAACTTATAAATTGGAAACTCTTATAAGGGTTGCAGATTTTCTGAATAAAATTTTAAATATGGCTAAATATGGCCAGAATAGGGTCAGCTAATTCTGACCTGGTAGAGAACAGAGATTATTTGTTCATATTCTCATTTCTTTACTGATCTCTGCTAAGTGTATCTATTATTTAATGGAATAATTAAAATTTGTATACATTTACCCTAGTGAGATAATATTCAGTGC
Source organism: Tamandua tetradactyla (assembly GCF_023851605.1). NCBI lineage: Eukaryota > Metazoa > Chordata > Mammalia > Pilosa > Myrmecophagidae > Tamandua > Tamandua tetradactyla. Next base: position 44,648,762 of record NC_135329.1, on the reverse strand, counting down.
TTAGAGAGGAATGATTGTTAAATATTAAAATTCATATCACTTTATAACTTATATTGTAAAGGTAAAAACAAGTAAATAATTTATTTTAAAGTGTATCAAGGAACTGATAACCAGATCAAATAAGCAAATATCTATTGGAGTTTCACTATGGGAAAGTCTTTGTTTGTGAAGTGTACCTATCAAGATTCTCCAGCAAAAAAGAACTAATAGGATTTATATTTTAAAGAACTGACTCCTGCAAATGCGGGGGGCTGGCAAATGCAGAATCTGCATGGCAGACTGGCAGGCTGGAAACTTGGACAAAAGTTGATGTGTTAATCATAAGTCTGAAATCCGTATGTCAGGCCAGCAGCCTAGAAATTCAGACAAGAGGTTAGAAGATGACCTCACTTGAGGTCAAATTTCTTCTTTTCCTAGCAACCTTGGTTTTTGCTCTTATGGTTTTCCACTATTTGGATAAGGACTGACCACATTATTGGTGGTATTTTTACTTAGAGAGAACTGATTGTTAATATCAATTGCATCTACCAAAAATCATCATAGCACTTTGTAAATTAGCTTGTGAACAACCTCTGGGCCCCATAGCCTAGTCAAGTTGACACACAAGGAATCTGAAGAATGTGGGGTACCACTGTGATTGAGACAATGTCCTGGCCAGGCGAAGAGCTCAAAATTAATGGAACAGATATCTACAAATGTCATTATAACATATGTAAAACTATGGGACGGTTTTTTAAAATTAGTAACAAGATTTCTATGAGAAAATAATAAGAGGTGAGACTGAATTTGACTGGGTAAAAACACATAAAGAATGTGTCATTTGGGTGGGCCACCGTGGCTCAGCAGGCAGAGTTCTCGACTGCCATGCCAGAGACTCAGGTTCGATTCCCGGTCCCTGCCCATGCGGGGGAAAAAAAAAAGAACCTGTCTTTTTACCTGAACTTCAAAAGATGGCTAGGATGTTACTATGTAGAAATAGTTGGGAGGGTCTTCACTGGTAAATGAGACAAGAGGAGCAAATGCACAAGGATAGCAGAGTGTGTTGTATTTGATCTGAAGATAAAAATGGCATGTTGTAGCTTGCAGATAATTCCAGAAACTATGATTTATCAGAAATCTCTTCATCATTTTTTATTCTATGTTGTAAAATAGTATATCAGTCTTCCTGAACTCTCATTTTCATATGCTTCTTGCCTGCTCACAACCTTCAAGAGATCATTACTAATTACAGGATAATCCCAAACTCCTCCAATTGTAATTGAAAGTCTCCCACATTCTTTCTTTCTCACTTATTTAATCAGATCTAGCTATCCAAGTCAGACCTCCATCATATTTCTTATACTGTTTTTCCTGCCTGAAAAATTTTCTGAATACTCAATATGGATTACAAGGAAGCAAGGCAGGAAGTAGGGAGACTACATATTTATACAAGCAAGGGAAAATGAATTATCTTAATTAGACAGGAATATTTGGAAAAAGGATTGGTGACGTTATTTCTGATGAATAAGAACAAAATCATGGATCTAAGAGTTGAAAGTGAATTTGGACGCAATTTAATTTAAACATTATATTTTAATCCCTATAATGAAATAATGAGTAATAGGGTGTTCTACTTCATATTTAACTCCCCCTAAAGAATTTGTTACCTTTCAAGGCAATGTATTCACATTCTATAAGGCTTTCTAATGTGAATTAATAAATTTACTTCACTGTACAAATGTTTGAAGTTTGTATACAGAGTCCCATTATATTAAAATAGAGAGAATGATCTATTTGTTGGTCAGATGAAGAGACACCTAAAGAGATGACAACCCACTCCAACACAGGTGTTGTGTCACCAACAGAAGCACAGCTCATACAGCACTGGATGGAACAATGTATACTCACTTAGAGAAGAGATAGAGCAAGGTCATTTTCATTAGTGGGCATTGGTTCCCCATAGCAAGTGGGTCTCAGTCCATTTCCTGTGCAGGCAGATGTTCATTGTATAACACCTTTCTGTTACGTTTGTGTTCCTTCCTGCCAGGGAAGATATATCACCAGAGTGTGAGTTGTAGGTCCTAAAACATGCCCACTGAGCCAAACGGTCTCCAGAGAATGTTTACATGTGCTGAGGACAATAGGGGAAGGAATGTACCAGCAGTCCCCTTATCTACTTGGGGAATGCGTTCTGTCCCGTCAGACTGTCATACCCGGTTCTGAGAAAAGGATGCATTTGTTGATCCCAGAAAAAAGTGGTAGGCCATGCTAGGATTTTCTACCACATTGTTTCAGTATTTCCAATTTCTTAGAAGTTATCTTAAACTAGGATAGATTGGAATTATCAATATCATACTTCAATGGAATCCAAATTGGGTAAATTATCACATGAAAAAAGTGATATATTTGAAGTAGACAGATCAAGTTTGGACCAAGGCTGTTTTTGACAATTTTTTGTCTTCTTATAAGGCAGTCTACTTTATTTGATATTATGAAGAATCAATGATTTGAGAAAGGGTTTTTTCCATTTCCTATGCCTTACTTCTAATGACTTGCACTAAGGGAATTAGCTATAATTAAATGGGAACAACCAAGAAGGCTGTAAAAGAAATCTACATGTTACATGTGTCCCCTCATGTTTTTCATATGTAATTTAATATGATAAGTTTTTCATATTCAAATACTTATTTCCACAAAGATCTAGTGTGGGAATTAAAACATGGGCTAATGAGAAGCGAACTTATCCTATAGGGGCACTGACAATGTTTATTATGTATTAACAAGGTAAAATTGTGGGTATTAAGCTATGTTAAATAGAGAATACACAGGATACATTGGGACTTTAATACTCTGTGAAAGAAATGCTATTCAAGATGCATTAGTTACTAAAATACTAGCATGACTTCATGAAAAGAGACAGCATTCATGTTTTAAATAAGCTACAGAGTAGTTCTTCGTAAGCAGGACCAAGCAAGTTAAAAAATGCTATGGCTAAAAAACATATCTTCTGTATCACTATTATAGAAACAAGTAAATTCCCATAATCCTACTAAGTGCAAAGCAAAATCAACTCCACATGATAGATACTCTATTAACAAAATTGATTAAATAAAGGAAATCTAGTTTAAATAACACTGTTTAAGAATCTGTTGTCAGAATCTTTGCTCCATTTCATTTTGAATGAATTCAATTGTCCATTTGCTCTGACTTTTTCCCCTCCATTGTTTAATGTATACCAACTGCATACATTAAAGGCCATCTAAATGCTGGACTAATACTTCCCTGAGAGTCTGACCTAAGAGTGTATTTAAAATACTATGGTAGTTCTTTTTTCACTGATTAGGACATTTTGTTGTCTCATGCCCTCCTTTTAAAGTGACTTAGCCACCTGTGGAGGTATGATGCTTGACAACTCCCATAAGAGAGGTAACATGGTTTGATAGGCCTTTATCTTCTAGTCAGATTACTGGCTGCAATCCCAGTTACCTACTGATATCGCCCACGTTGCACATATACCCTAATGTAGTCTCTTCCAAGGTGTCCTACCCTTTTGTAAGCCTCTCCCCTTGAGTACAGGCACAACATGTGACTTATGTGCCAGTTTGAAAGGATTTATGCACCCTAGGAAAGCCATGCTTTAATCCTAATCCAATCTTGAAGTTTTTTTAAACCCTGTTCAGTACTGCATGCTGGAACTTGATTAGATTACCTCCGCAGAGATGTGACTCGCCCAATTGTTGGTATTAACTTTTGAATAGAGGGAGATGTGACTCCAACCATTCCATATGAGTCTTGATTAGTTTACTAGATCCTTTAAAAGCGGAAGATTTTGGAGAGAATGTCCCTTTTCAGGAGGACAAAATAGCCATGAGAACTACCAGAGCCGGTGCAGCCAGAGACCTTTGGAGATGAAAAGGGAAAAGGCCCCTGGGGGAGCTTCATGAAACAAGAGGCCTGGGGAGAAAGCTAGCAGACACCACCATGCTCACCATGTGCCTTTCTAGTTGAGAGGGAAACCCCAGACTTCATCTTGTGAACCAAGGTATCTTGCCCTGGTGGCCTTATATTGGACATTTCTATAGACTTGCTTTAATTGGGACAATTTTACGGCCTTAGAACTGTAAATTTGCAACTTAATAAATTCCTCTTTTTAAAAGCCATTTGTTTCTGGTATATTGCTTTCTGGCTGCTAGCAAACTAGAACAGCTTGCTTCTGATAAATAAATTATGCAATGGTGATAGGCACTCATTCCCTTAGTTAGGTTATGCTGTATGGCGGAGATAAGGGGCTCCTCACTCTCTAGAGTGAATGGGAACACGATTAGCTGGACATTTCCCTGATCATGCTAAGTTATAGAAGATTCCATTGTAGCAGGCAGGAGTGAAATTCTTCCTTGTTGGTTTTGAAGAAATAGACTGCCCTGCTGTGAAAGGGCCTATGATAATGAACTATAGGTGGCCCCTAGCTGTCCAAAGTAGCTCTTGGCTGACAACCAGCAGGAAAACAGGACTTCACATCTACAACTATGAAGAACTGAGTCCTGACAACCACCTTGTGACCTCGGAAGAGGACCCTGTGCCACAGAGAAGAAGGCAGCTTACCCCCTCCACTACAGCCTTGTGAGGCCAGAAGCAGAGAACCCAACTACATCATGCCCAGACTTCTGACGTACAGAAATTGTGAGATAATTTAAGTGTGTTGTTTAAAGATGATAATTTGTGGCAATTTGTTGCCTAGAAATAGAAAACAAATACATCACTGATAACCAGAATCTCGTGCCCAGAAGAATGGTGCTGTCCCTTTTCCTAGTTGTTGGTGGGCATTTTCTGACAAGAAGAAAAGGATGAGTACAGCTTCTGGAATCCACATTTTCTTTACTGTACTTGTCACCCAATAGATTAGAATTACTTTCTCACATTTGTCCCCTCTGTATTCCAGTAATCTCCTCTGCATTAGAGTCAATGCTGCCCCTTATATTTTGTAATTAGAACATTGTGAACCAGCCTGAAGATTCTCATTTTCCATGGCTCCCTTGATTTATTGATGTCAGTCTTCTCTCTGGCCCTTCTAACCTTTCAGAATTTCATACATCCTTCTATGCATTAACAGCTGATCAGAAATATTTCAGAGTATCAATTCTTATATTTTAAAATATATATATTTTAATGTGTTGATTAATATTATGGCAATATTGTAATCTAAAAGCTTTTAGTAAGCAGTTAAATGATTGTCTCACAAACTAAGTGAGCTTTCAAGAGATTTGTTTATAAAGTATTACACATGCATGATAATTAAAACTTTTATGGGATAGACTATATTTGATATGTCAAATATTTTTATGTCATATTTGTGTGAGCATATGTAACAAAAATAGCATTAATCAATTTAGCTCATTGCTGATGCTATGTCAAGAATAAACAGAAAAAACAGAAATAAAGTAAAATTAAATTAAAAATTTAAAAAAGAATAAACAGAGACTATGTGAGAAAGGAAAAAAAAGGAAAAGAAAGAGGAAAAAGAATATGGACAGTACAAAAATAAAATGAGAAGTTGCCTAAATAATAAAAATTATGTTTCAAAATAAAATATAATTTATGAGATTCTTCACATTTTTCTGTCATGGCATATATGAGAGATAAAATCTAGCCCATCAATAATTGATCATATTTAGTTTGCACATATTAAAAAAACAACAACCATTATCCATTTAGTAAAATGAAAAAACTAACAGATTGCTAAATGATTGCAAAATTTCAGGCTCCATGATTATTATCCCCAAATGTGTAATACCAATCTCTTAATAATAGATTTACATTTAATAAAAATGTTAATTTGACTTTGGGTAGTTTGAGGAAAATAGCAGCCATTTAATTATGAATTTCTCCAATTATCTCCACAAAACTATACAGATAAATATGAAAAACAAATAAAACTACATAAAATTCTCCCCTTAGAGTAACTAGAAGAGAGACATTATGAATTTTAAATTACCTATAAATAGTAAAATAAACAACATACACAAACATATCTATTGCATTCCCACTGAAAGCCTTGATAGAACTTGAGAAGAATCCAGGAAAACTGAATAGAAGAGAGCAGAGAGAAGAAGAGTGCATCCAATTGAACTAAAATAACACTCCCACCCCCACCCAAAGAGAATGTTCTTTGTGTATGAAACTCCTGGAAAAGAGTCCTGATAAATTTGCTAATGACTTCAGGGAAGGAATTTAAATATGTCTCAAACTCAGGGTGACAGTCTCAAAAAGGTTTTGCTTCTCAGGAAGAAGAGGGTAATACAAGAGGGAGAGGCACCCATTGGAGGCCAATCTGAGGGAATAGAAAATAAGTTAGAGGTGAGAAATTAAGGTCCCACAAGAACAAAAACACAAGGGAACTCAGAAGACACACAATCATTTTCCCCATGACAACAATAAGAAAAGGACTTTTGGTATAATGGCAGAAGAAGGAGTTTTTGAACAAGGAATCTTAGAAACTACTGTCAACCATGTCAAAGAAATGAATAGACAAAGGCAACTTAAAGCTATATAAAGCTACCATTAGAAGAAACCATAAAATGAAAATCAAAATGTTTCCATTGATGAATATTCTCTGCACCAACAACTATGAAGCAGAAGAAAACGAAACATGATACTACAAATTGAATAGAATTGAATTCTCTCTGTCCAAGAGAGATCACATTTAAATAAAAAGTTGAATTATTGATGGGGCATTGTGGGAAGATGGCAGAGTAGGAAGCTAAGGAATCAGTCCCACTTCCAGAATAACTATTAAAACAGTGAGGGACTGTCTGAATCAATTATTTCAAAACTTTGATGCCCAGCAGCACACAGGAGAGCATCTAGGAAAGAGTGGAAGGAAGAGGCTGGTAAGTTGTAGTAAATAGTAGAAAATTGATCTTTCTGCATGGCTGTTAACATCTGAAATTTCCCATTCTCACTGCAAGCTCAGCAGTTGGGTTCGGCCCCTAGCGTAACATACTGGTGGCAGAAAGGGACAAAAATATCCAGTTCCCAAGATTTAGGGGCTGGGGAATGGGGCTGGGTATAGGTCAATTGCTGATCACAGCTTTTGACTGGCTATTTTGGATTGCCGGGAGCCGGGCCCTGGAGGTGGCCTTGCTCTAACCCACCCCAGATAAATGCAGCAGAGGGTCCTCAGAACTGTGGAGGACAGTTGAAGGGCTGCGTTTTCTGGGCAGGTTTAAAAAAAAAAAAAGTACAGCTTTGGAGAGTCATAGAAGAAGCTCCTGTTGCCCTTTCTAACCCTTTCCTCATCTCCACTCCAGGGCAGTTGGGAATCAGCCAGTGCTTCCTTTGTGGGTCTCTATTTTTGTTTCAGCTTGGGATAACTAATCTGAAAAACTCCTTTTTGGCATGCCACCCTCCTCTCCCAGAATTTGCCCTCCAGTCAAGAGCAGTTTGAGACCAGAAAGCAGTGTAAGAAACAATTGAGGTGGGTGGCAAAGAGCATAGGTTTACCTGCTTTTAGTCTTGTTGGGAAACACATGAGAAAGGGAGACATTCTGTCTTCTGGGAAATGGAGGGGACACTCAAACTCCTGTAAACAGGGAAGCTCCTAAAGTCACTAGCAAGTATAAGGACAAGACACAGACCTAGAAAAGAGAGGGAGGGCCCTAAACTTTGCATTTGCAAAGAGCTGATTTTCCTGATGGGACATCTAATATTCCAGAAAATCTGTCATACCACCAACTGGTTACAAACTCAAGAATCAGACATCTCAGGTATAAATCCCAGAGTTAACACTACAAAATATGAAAACATACAGTGTGCAACCCAAGATTATAAGACAAATGAAGAAAAGGAAAATAATGGCTCATCGAAAGAAAGAGGATCCAGAAAATATCAATGAAGATGCTTTTCAGACTATGGATAAACCAGACAAAGTCTTTAAATAATGATCTTCAATATGTTCAAGGACATGAAAGACAATATACAGAAATAAAAGATATACAGAATATACAGAAGTAAAAGATATTATGAAAACAATCAATGAACAATATGGGAATCATAGGAGAAATTTTAAGAAGGAAAAACAAAACTGTTGGAGTTGAATACCCCAATAAGTGAATTGAAAATTTCTCAGGAGAAGTTTTCAACAGCAGATTGGAGCTGGCAGAAGAAAGAATCATTGAACTTGAAGAAAAACTATTTAAATGAGTCAAGCTGAGGAGCAGAAAGAAAAAGAACCATAGAAAGCAAAAATAGCCTTAGAGAACTTCTGAAATACCATCCAGCATACTAGCATATGTATTATGGAAATCCAAGAAAAAGAAGAAAGAAAGTAGCAGAAGGAATATTCAAAGAAATAATGAAAGAAACTCCCCAAATTTAGCAAAAGATGTGAATATGCACTTCCAGGAATCCCAGAGAATACCAAATAGGATAAGCTTGAAGAGAAAAATACCTCGTTATACACTGATCAAACTGTCAAATGCAAAGGACAAGGAGAGAGTACTGGTAGCTGCAAAAGAAAAGCAGCATGTTATGTACACAGGAGCCTGAATTAGAGTGTGTCAATTATTCATCAGGAACCACGGAGTTAAGAAGATGGTGGGTTGAAATACTTAAACGGCTGAAAGAAAATAATTGCCAGCTGTTCTAGTTTGCTAGCTGCTGGAATGCAGTATACCAGAAACAGAATGGCTTTTGAAAAGGGAAATTTAATAAGTTGCTAATTTACAGTTCTAAGGCTGAGAAAATGTCCCAGACATTTCATATACAGACTATGTCTATATATAAAGTCTATAGAGATGTCCATTCAAAGGCATCCAGGGATAGATACCTTGATTCAAGAAGGCCAATGAAGTTCAGGGTTTCTCTCTCAAGTGAGAAGGCACATGGTGAACACAGTCACAGTTTCTCTCCTGGCTGGAAGGGCACCTGGCGAGCAAGATGTCATCTGCTGGCTTTCTCTCCTGGCTTCCTGCTTCATGAAGCTCCCTGGGAGGCATTTTCCTTCCTCATCTACAAAGGTCACTGGCTTGTGGGCTCTCTGCTTCTCATGGCTATGTCGTTCTTCTCTACTTTCTCTGAATCTCTTATTCTCCAAAATGTTTCTTCTTTTATAGGACTCCAGAAACTTATCAAGACCCATCCAAACGTGGAGACATGTCATCATCTAATCCAGTTTAACAAACACCCTTGATTAAATCACATCTCCAGGGAGATAATCTGATTACAGTTTCAAACATACAGTGTTGAATAGGGATTATTCTGCCTTTACAAAATGGGATTTTGATTAAAACATGGCTTTTCTAGGGTCCATACATCCTTTCAGCCAGCACACCAACCAAGAATTTTATATCTGGCAAGCTTTCTTTAAAAAATGAGGAAGAGATTAAACAGTCCTGGATAAACAAAAGCTGAGGGAATTCATCACTGCCAGCCTGGTCATACAAGCAGTGCTCAAAGGAGTTCTTCAGATGTAAGGAAAGGAATTAGGCAGTGATTTAAAGCAGGATAAAGAAATAAAGACTTATGGAAAAGAAAACAATTTCAGTAATTATAAATGCCAGAGGAACTGCATTTATTTTTTGCATTTAACTGCACTTCTTACTTTCTACAGGTGCAAAAACCCCATCAAATAAAAAAATGATAAATCTATTGTTTTGGGTATACAAAGTACAAAAATATAATTTTTGACAAGCAGAAAAAAGACAGGGGTCAAAGGAGTATAGAAAGAGTATACATGTATATGATTGAAGTCAGCTTGGTATCAAATAATATATGACTGTTATGTAGTTATGAAGTTAAATTTTAAACACATGGTAACCACAAGGAAAATATATGAAAATTAGATCCCAATTGAAAATTTGATCCAAATAGAAATAAAAAAATCAAGAAAATACAAAAGTAGGCATTAATGGAAGGATTGAGGGACAAAAGACTATAAAACTTACAAGGACAAAATGGAAAAATGGCAAAGCAATGTTTGCATAGTAAGTAGTAACGTTAAATGTAAATGAATTAAACTCTCCAATCAAAAAGCAATTTTTGACATAATGGATAAAAAGCATGACTCAACTATATGCTCTCTGCAAGATGCTCACCTAACATTCAAAGACATAAGTAGGTTGAAAGTGAAAAGATGGAGAAAAAATATACTGTGCAAATAGAAACAAAAACAGAGCTGGGGTATCTATACTAATGTCAGATAAAATAGACTTTAATTAAAAATGATACAAAGGATAAAACAGTTATACTGGTAAATGGGTCAATTAAACAAGCAGATGCATATAAGTTTCTATGAACCTAACAGCAGAACCCCAAAATGAATGAAGCAAGCACTGACATATATGAAAGAAGAAATTGATAGTTCTGTATTATTAGCAGGAGATTTTAATACATCATTTTCAATAATGGATTGACCATCTAGACAGAATATCATTAAGGAAATATAAGATTTAAAGGATGTACCAAACCAACTAGATTCTAAAAGAACATATATAGAGAACACTTCGCTCAACTACAGAATATGCATTCTTCTCGAATGCACTTGGATCATTCTCCATGATAGACCATATCTTAGGTCACCAAACCAAGTTTCAATAAGGTAAAAAATATTAAAATCATACACTGTATCTTCTCCAATCACAGTGGAATGAGCTAGAAATCAATAACAGAGGTAGAAATGGAAAATTCAAAAATCTGTAGGAATTAAAGAATGGTCCTTAAACAACCAATGGGTTAAAGAGGAAAGACAAGGGAAAGTAGGAAATATCTTGAGGAGGATGAAAATGAAAATGAAAATACAAATGCCAAAACTTATGGGATGCATCAATGGCAGTGCTCAAAGGGAATGTATGACTCTAAATGCTGCTGACATTAATAAAAAGAAAGATTTCAAATCAGAGACCATACCTCAAAAGTAAAAGAATGAGAAAAAGAAGAGCAAACTAAACCCAATATAAGCAGAAGGAAGGAAATGATACAGATTAGTGCAAGGATAAATGAAATATAGTATTAAAAAAATAGAGAATCAACAATAGAAAAAGTTGTTTTTTTTTTTGAAACATCAATAAAGTTGAACAACATGTAGCCAACATGATGAAGAAAAAGGGATACAAACACCTAAAAAACAGCAATAGAAAAAGTTGTTTTTTTTTTTCTAAAAAAAAAATTAGAAATGAAAAAGAGGACATTACTATTGACCCCTCAGAAATAGAAAGGACTATAAGAGGATATTATGAAGAACTATATGGCAACAGTTAGATAAGCTAGATAAAATGGACAAATTCCTACAAACACACAACCTACACAAACTTGAGGAAATAGGAGATCTCAACAAATTAATAGCTAGTGAAAAGATTGAATCAGTAACCAAAGACCTCCTAATTAAGAAAAGTCCAAGATTAGAGGGATTCTCAGGTGAATTTTACCAAGCATTCCATGAACAATTATCAATACTCCTGCTCAAATCTTCCAAAAAAATTGAAAAAGAGGGAACACTCCCTAATTCATTCTATGAGGCTGTGATGCTAACAGTTACCCACATACTGATAATGAACAATCAAAGAAGAAATAAAGAGAAAAAAAATTGTTACAAAAGCAACTAAAAGAATGAAATTTTGCAGACTCAGTCTAACCAAGGATATGAAGGACTTTTGTACTGAAATCTGTGAGACATTGCTAAAAGAAATCAAAGACCTAAATAAGCAGAAGGATGTTCTGTGTACATGGATTGGAATACTAAATACTGTGAGACGTCAATTCTGCCATAATAATTTACAGACTTGTTTTAGTCTCTTAAGTTGCTTAAAGCAGTTACCATGAAATGAGTTGGTTTAACCAATGGGAATTTATTAACTTTTTTGTTTATTTTCTAAGTTTGAGGCCTAGAGAATGTCCAAATCAAGACATCATCTGGTAATGCTTTCTTCTTGAACACCAGCTGCCAGCAATCCTTGACTCCTCTATCAGATGGCGAGGCACTCTACAGTGTCTACTGGTCTCTCTCTTCTCTTCTCTTCCAGGTTTCATTGCTTTCAACTTCTTGCTTCTGTGGCTGTCTTTCTTTGTCTTGCATCCATTTATAAAAATGTTCCATAAGAGTCTTAAGACACATCCTGAATGAGGTAGTTCAAACCCTAACTGAAGTAGACACATCAAGAGGTCCTACTTACAATGGGTTTATATTTATAGGGATGGATTAGATTTAGTACATGTTTTTTCTGGAGTACCTACAGCTTCAAAGAAAATTCACCATAAAATTCAAGGAAATTCCAACCACCTTCTCTGGAAAAGCCATTCATCAAATTTATATAGAAGAGTAAGGGGCCACAAATAACCAAAGCCACCTTGGAAAAGAAAACTGAAATTGGAGGACTCACAATTCCCAATCTTATTACTTATTACAAAAGAACAGTAATCAAAACAAAATGTTATGGGCTCAAGGACAGACATATGGAGTGCTGCGATGGAACCTTGAGTTTGGAAGTAAACCCTCAAATTTATTGGAATGGATGCCAAGAGCACTTGATTGGGAATAGTTGTCTCATCAACAAATGGTGCTGAGAAAATCTTATCTCTATTTGCAGCAGAATGAGGGGGACCTTACCTCACAGTGTATATCAAAATCAGCTCAAAATTGGCTAAAGACTTAAATATAAGAGCCAGAATTCTAAAGCTTCTAGAAGAAAACTTAGGGAAGAACCTTCAGGACCTCGTGTTAGGCAATCTTTTCTTATGCATTATATCCATAGCAAGAGCACAAAGGAAAAAAATAGATAAATGAGACTTCATCAAAATTAAAGATTTTGTGTTTCTAAGGACTTTACCATGAAAATAAAAAGACAACCTACAGAATGGGAGAAATATTTGGAAATCACATATTTTACAAGAGTTTAATATCCAGAATACACAAAGAAATCCTATAACTTAACAACAAACAAACTCTGTGAAAAAATTGGCAAAAGACTTGAATAGACATTTTTCCAAGGAAGATATACAAATGGCCAAAAAGAAAATGAATGAGGCTCATCAACATCTTTAGCCATTAGGGAGATGCATATCAAAACCACAATGAGATACCATTTCACACCCACAAGAATAGCTACTATTTTAAAAACAGAAAATTATAAGTGTTGCAGAGGATGTGGAGAAATAAGAACATTCATTCATTGCTGAAGGGAATGTAAAATGGGGCAGCTGCTGTGGAAGTCAGTTTGGCAACTCCTCAGAAATAGTATAGAATCATCTTCTGGTCTAGAAATCTCACTTCTAGGTGTATACCCGAAATAATTGAGCAGGGATTTGAACAAAGATTTGTACACCAATGTTCACAGTAGCATTATTCACAATTTCTAAAAATGGAAGCAACCTACATGTCCATCCACTGATGAATAGATAAAGAAAATGTGGTATATACGCACGATGCAATATTATTCAGCAGTAAAAACAAATGACATTATGTAATATGCAACAGCGTGTACGAATCTTAAAGGCATCATGTTGAGTGAAATAAGCCAGGCACAAAAGGACAAATATTATTTGATCTCACTTTTAATCAGAATCTAGAATATAGATTACCAGGGGACACAGTGAGGGTAGGAAACAGGGAATTAAAGCTTACAAAGCACAGAGTTTCTATTTGCGATATGGAAAAGATTTGATAAACGATGGTGGTGATGGTAGCATAGTATGTGACTGTAATTAACAGCACTGAAATATATATCTGAAGGAGGTTAGAAGGTTAAATTTCAGGTGGCATATATATTAGTAGCATTAAAAAAATCCATGGAAATGCACAACGTTGAACCCTAAGTTAAACCATTGATTATAGTAAATAATACAAATATAAAAATAAAAATATATATTTGTATTTTCATTAATTACAACAAATATACCACACCAATGCAAGTTTTTAGTGATAGGATGGTGTATTAGTTAGGGTTCTCTAGAGAAACAGAATCAACAGGGAACACTTGCAAATATAAAATTTATGAAAGTGTCTCACATGACCGTAGGAATGCAGAGTCCAAAATCCACAGGGCAGGCTGCAAAGCCGATGACTCCAATGGATGGCCTGGATGAACTCCACAGGAGAGGCTCACCAGCCAAAGCAGGAATGAAACCTGTTTCCTCTGAGTCCTCCTTAAAAGGCTTCCCATGATTGGATTTAGCATCACTAATTGCAGAAGACACTCCCCTTTGACTGATTACAAATGGAATCAGCTGTGGATGTAGCTGACGCGATCATGACCTAATCCTATGAAATGTCCTCATTGCAACAGACAGGCCAGCGCTTGCCCAATCAGATGAACAGGTACCACAACTTGGCCAAGTTGACACCTGTCCCTAACCATGACAGATGGTATATGGAAATCTTGTAATTTATGCATGATTGGTCTGTAAATCTACAACATCTCTAATTAAAAATAAATAAATAAATCTGGTCTGGCCCTGAAATCTGCTTTAACCAATAAAATGTGGCAGAAATTACACTTTGCCACTTGCAGGCTAAGGTAGGCTTGGAAACTTGTGATTTTGCACTTTTCATTCTTGCATTTTGGGGGCAGCCAGGTGTGATGTGAGAAGTCCACCGACTTTGGAACTGCTATGCAGTGAGTGAGGTCTAGGTGACTACCTGGAATTCATGAGCTGCCATCCTCTAACTCCTCACCCTGATTATGCAGAAACAATAGGTAACTGAAACAGAAGAGGGGCAACGAAATAAAATGAGACGTGAATGCGGTTGAAGAAAGAAGGATCAGAGTGAAAATGGTGAAATGGAAGGCAAGGGATATCCATTATACATCTATTTAGAATCCCAAGCGAAACAATAGACCAGATCTAATGAAACTGTAATTACAAAACTTTTCCATAAATTAAAGAAAAATTGAAACTATGTACTAGAAGAGACCCTGATATCTGTGGAAATTGACGTGGAATGTTTAACTCTGAGATACATCCTAGTACAACTATTAAACTCTAAAGACAAAGGAAAAGACCCTAAGGGCCTAAAGGCAAAATGATCAAGTAAATTTAAAAGGCAAAAGAATAAGATTGGCATCATGTTTCTCAAGAGCAACACAGTGGAACACCATTTTCCAAGTGATGAAGCTATAAATTCAGGGTTCTAGAACCAGTCAAGCTGATTTTCAAGAATCAAAGCCATAGATAAACAGTTTTGCATGCAAAAACCTTTGGAATTACTGTATTTATAAGACTTTCTGCAGGAATTTAGTCCCTGTATATACATCCTGGGGAAATTGTTGAGCTCCTTGCATTTGCTAATCTTTTTTTTTTTTTTCAGTGATTGCGGTCTTCTGTGATTCCTGTTTTCCAACACCTGAAAACAACTGTTTCATGTATTCTGACTAGTTTTCTGTTTATGTCAGAAAGTTAGGCTTGACCTTTGTTACTTCATTCTTAAATTAATTGATTAAATTGAAATTAATTAAATAGGTTGAATTTTTAAATATTACTTTTTAAATTAGAAACTAAACGAAATTATGTTTTAGTATTTCCTTGTAATTTTTAAGATAAATCTTATTTAATTGAATAAATAAAGAACTGAATACTCATGCATTTACTCTTACAAAAATAGATTATGTTATGGAAATGCCACAAATACACAGAAAAGTGAACAGGTGGTAGGGATAAAGTCCAGTGAACTATTAAAATTGCAAACCTGTTCAAGAATCTATTCTATATTTCTTTCCAATGAGAGTCTCTCCATTCCAAAAGTATCTATCCTGAGTTAAGATGCCACGACCTAATTTTTGTCTAGTTTTGAACTTCACATAAACAGAAATATGTAGTGTGTATTCTTTGTGTCAAGCTTCATTCACTCAATGATTTAAGGAGCTTCATTCATGCTGTTGCTGTAGCTATAGTTCCTTTTAATTGTGGAATAATATTTCATTCATGAATATGTCATAATTTTTCCATTTGAGGCCTTCATTTGATGAACTTTATTTATATTTCAAAAATCTTTTATAAAAGTAACAATTTAACACAAATTCCTTTGTCTATAGTATCCCATTTTTTTTATACCTAGCAAATAATTTAAAATGTGTATTATATAATGTTTATAAAATTTGCTTAAAATGTTTTGTGATATCTGAATTATTTTTTTCTGGAGAGGCAAAAAAATTATTGAACTGAAAATTTTCATAGGAAAGCTCTACTTTTAATCAGCTGTAACAGATTTTTGAATTTCAAGAAAAATGCTCTCCCTATAGACAATCCTATTCTGGCCATTTTTGCTAGAGATGGACATAATTAAAGAGCTGTCACTTGGAAAGAGAATTTAATTAGCAAAGATGAGCTCCATTCCCAGCAACTAGTGTGAAAACTTTCACTTATTTTACCATAATCACTAATGGGTTTTTTTTTTTTTTTTTTTTTTTTTATTAACGGAAAGGAAAAAAAAAAGAAATTAACACAACATTTAGAAATGATACCGTTCTACATATGCACTCAGTAATTCTTAACATCATCACATAGATGCATGATCATTGTTTCTTAGTACATTTGCATCGGTTTAGAGGAACTAGCAACACAACAGAAAAAGATATAAAATGTTAATATAAAGAAAAGAAATAAAAGTAGTAATAATAGTAAAAAACAACAACAACAAACAAACAAACAAGCAAACAAAAACAAAAAAAACCCCTATAGCTCAGATGCAGCTTCATTCAGTGTTTTAACATGATTACTTTACAAGTAGGTATTATTGTGCTGTCCATTTTTGAGTTTTTGTATCTAGTCCTGTTGCACAGTCTGTATCCCTTCAGCTTCAATTACCCATTGTCTTACCCTGTTTCTAACTCCTGCTGAACTCTGTTACCAATGACATATTTCAAGTTTATTCTCGAATGTCCGTTCACATCAGTGGGACCATACAGTATTTGTCCTTTAGTTTTTGGCTAGTCTCACTCAGCATAATGTTCTCTAGGTCCATCCATGTTATTACATGGTTCATAAGTTTATCTTGTCTTAAAGCTGCATAATATTCCATCGTATGTATATACCACAGTTTGTTTAGCCACTCTTCTGTTGATGGAGATTTTGGCTGTTTCCATCTCTTTGCAATTGTAAATAATGCTGCTATAAACATTGGTGTGCAAATGTCCGTTTGTGTCTTTGCCCTTAAGTCCTTTGAGTAGATACCTAGCAATGGTATTGCTGGGTCGTATGGCAATTCTGTATTCAGCTTTTTGAGGAACCGCCAAACTGCCTTCCACAGTGGTTGCACCCTTTGACATTCCCACCAACAGTGGATAAGTGTGCCTCTTTCTCCGCATCCTCTCCAGCACTTGTCATTTTCTGTTTTGTTGATAATGGCCATTCTGGTGGGTGTGAGATGATATCTCATTGTGGTTTTGATTTGCATTTCTCTAATGGCCAGGGACATTGAGCATCTCTTCATGTGCCTCTTGGCCATCCGTATTTCTTCTTCTGGTAGGTGTCTGTTCAAGTCTTTTTCCCATTTTGTAATTGGGTTGGCTGTCTTTTTGTTGTTGAGTTGAACAATCTCTTTATAAATTCTGGATACTAGACCTTTATCTGATATGTCGTTTCCAAATATTGTCTCCCATTGTTTTTTTTTTTTCATTCCAATCTACATGTACAATCAGTAATTCTTAATAACATCACATAGTTGCATATTCATCCTTTCTTAGTACATTTGCATCGATTTAGAAAAAGAAATAAAAAGACAACAGAATAAGAATTAAAACAATAATAGAAAGAAAAAAAAACAAAAAAAAACAAAAACAAAAAACCTATACCTCACATGCAGCTTCATTCAGTGTTTTAACATAATTGCATTACAATTGGGTAGTATTGTGCTGTCCATTTCTGAGTTTTTATATCCAGTCACGTTGTACAGTCTGTATCACTTCATCTCCAATTATCCCTTCTCTTTTTTTTTTTTTTTTTAATTAACGGAAAAAAAGAAATTAACCCAACATTTAGAGATCATACCATTCTACACATGCAATCATTAATTCTTAACATCATCACATAGATGCATGATCATCATTTCTTAGTACATTTGCATTGGTTTAGAAGAACTAGCAACATAACCGAAAAAGATATAGAATGTTAATATAGAGAAAAGACTAAAAGTAATAATAGTAAAATCAAAACAAAACAATACAAAACAAAACAAAAACCTATAGCTCAGATGCAGCTTCATTCAGTGTTTTAACATGATTACTTTACAATTAGGTATTATTGTGCTGTCCATTTTTGAGTTTTTGTATCTAGTCCTGTTGCACAGTCTGTATCCCTTCAGCTTCAATTACCCATTGTCTTACCCTGTTTCTAACTCCTGCTGAACTCTGTTACCAATGACATATTTCAAGTTTATTCTCGAATGTCCGTTCACATCAGTGGGACCATACAGTATTTGTCCTTTAGTTTTTGGCTGGATTCACTCAGCATAATATTCTCTAGGTCCATCCATGTTATTACATGGTTCATAAGTTTATCTTGTCTTAAAGCTGCATAATATTCCATCGTATGTATATACCACAGTTTGTTTAGCCACTCTTCTGTTGATGGAGATTTTGGCTGTTTCCATCTCTTTGCAATTGTAAATAATGCTGCTATAAACATTGGTGTGCAAATGTCTGTTTGTGTCTTTGCCCTTAAGTCCTTTGAGTAGATACCTAGCAATGGTATTGCTGGGTCATATGGCAATTCTATATTCAGCTTTTTGAGGAACCGCCAAACTGCCTTCCACAGTGGTTGCACCCTTTGACATTCCCACCAACAGTGGATAAGGGTGCCTCTTTCTCCGCATCCTCTCCAGCACTTGTCATTTTCTGTTTTGTTGATAATGGCCATTCTGGTGGGTGTGAGATGATATCTCATTGTGGTTTTGATTTGCATTTCTCTAATGGCCAGGGACATTGAGCATCTCTTCATGTGCCTCTTGGCCATCCGTATTTCCTCTTCTGAGAGGTGTCTGTTCAAGTCTTTTTCCCATTTTGTAATTGGGTTGGCTGTCTTTTTGTTGTTGAGATGAACAATCTCTTTATAAATTCTGGATACTAGACCTTTATCTGATATATCATTTCCAAATATTGTCTCCCATTGTGAAGGCTGTCTTTCTACTTTCTTGATGAAGTTCTTTGATGCACAAAAGTGTTTAATTTTGAGGAGTTCCCATTTATTTATTTCCTTCTTCAGTGCTCTTGCTTTAGGTTTAAGGTCCATAAAACCGCCTCCAGTTGTAAGATCCATAAGATATCTCCCAACATTTTCCTCTAACTGTTTTATGGTCTTAGACCTAATGTTTAGATCTTTGATCCATTTTGAGTTAACTTTTGTATAGGGTGTGAGAGATGGGTCTTCTTTCATTCTTTTGCATATGGATATCCAGTTCTCTAGGCACCATTTATTGAAGAGACTGCTCTGTCCCAGGTGAGTTGGCTTGACTGCCTTATCAAAGATCAAATGTCCATAGATGAGAGGGTCTATATCTGAGCACTCTATTCAATTCCATTGGTCGATATATCTATCTTTATGCCAATACCATGCTGTTTTGACCACTGTGGCTTCATAATATGCCTTAAAGTCAGGCAGCGCAAGATCTCCAGCTTCGTTTTTTTTCCTCAAGATGTTTTTAGCAATTCGGGGCACCCTGCCCTTCCAGATAAATTTGCTTATTGGTTTTTCTATTTCTGAAAAATAAGTTGTTGGGATTTTGATTGGTATTGCATTGAATCTGTAAATCAATTTAGGTAGGATTGACATCTTAACTATATTTAGTCTTCCAATCCATGAACACGGTATGCCCTTCCATCTATTTAGGTCTTCTGTGATTTCTTTTAGCAGTTTTTTGTAGTTTTCTTTATATAGGTTTTTTGTCTCTTTAGTTAAATTTATTCCTAGGTATTTTATTCTTTTAGTTGCAATTGTAAATGGGATTCGTTTCTTGCTTTCCCCCTCAGCTTGTTCATTACTAGTGTATAGAAATGCTACAGATTTTTGAATGTTGATCTTGTAACCTGCTACTTTGCTGTACTCATTTATTAGCTCTAGTAGTTTTGTTGTGGATTTTTCCGGGTTTTCGACGTATAGTATCATATCGTCTGCAAACAGTGATAGTTTTACTTCTTCCTTTCCAATTTTGATGCCTTGTATTTCTTTTTCTTGTCTAATTGCTCTGGCTAGAACCTCCAACACAATGTTGAATAATAGTGGTGATAGTGGACATCCTTGTCTTGTTCCTGATCTTAGGGGGAAAGTTTTCAATTTTTCCCCATTGAGGATGATATTAGCTGTGGGTTTTTCATATATTCCCTCTATCATTTTAAGGAAGTTCCCTTGTATTCCTATCTTTTGAAGTGTTTTCAACAGGAAAGGATGTTGAATCTTGTCGAATGCCTTCTCTGCATCAATTGAGATGATCATGTGATTTTTCTGCTTTGATTTGTTGATATGGTGTATTACATTAATTGATTTTCTTATGTTGAACCATCCTTGCATACCTGGGATGAATCCTACTTGGTCATGATGTATAATTCTTTTAATGTGCTGTTGGATACGATTTGCTAGAATTTTATTGAGGATTTTTGCATCTGTATTCATTAGAGAGATTGGTCTGTAGTTTTCTTTTTTTGTAATATCTTTGCCTGGTTTTGGTATGAGGGTGATGTTGGCTTCATAGAATGAATTAGGTAGTTTTCCCTCCACTTCAATTTTTTTGAAGAGTTTGAAGAGAATTGGTACTAATTCTTTCTGGAACGTTTGGTAGAATTCACATGTGAAGCCATCTGGTCCTGGACTTTTCTTTTTAGGAAGCTTTTGAATGACTAATTCAATTTCTTTACTTGTGATTGGTTTGTTGAGGTCATCTATGTCTTCTTGAGTCAAAGTTGGTTGTTCATGTCTTTCCAGGAACCCGTCCATTTCCTCTAAATTGTTGTATTTATTAGCGTAAAGTTGTTCATAGTATCCTGTTATTACCTCCTTTATTTCTGTGAGGTCAGTAGTTATGTCTCCTCTTCCATTTCTGATCTTATTTATTTGCATCCTCTCTCTTCTTCTTTTTGTCAATCTTGCTAAGGGCCCATCAATCTTATTGATTTTCTCATAGAACCAACTTCTGGCCTTATTGATTTTCTCTATTGTTTTCATGTTTTCAATTTCATTTATTTGTGCTCTAATCTTTGTTATTTCTTTCCTTTTGCTTGCTTTGGGGTTAGCTTGCTGTTCTTTCTCCAGTTCTTCCAAATGGATAGTTAATTCCTGAATTTTTGCCTTTTCTTCTTTTCTGATATAGGCATTTAGAGCAATAAATTTCCCTCTTAGCACTGCCTTTGCTGCATCCCATAAGTTTTGATATGTTGTGTTTTCATTTTCATTCGCCTCGAGGTATTTGCTAATTTCTCTTGCAATTTCTTCTTTGACCCAGTCGTTGTTTAGGAGTGTGTTGTTGAGCCTCCACGTATTTGTGAATTTTCTGGCACTCTGCCTATTATTGATTTCCAACATCATTCCTTTATGGTCCGAGAAAGTGTTGTGTAAGATTTCAATCTTTTTAAATTTGTTAAGACTTGATTTGTGACCCAGCATATGGTCTATCTTTGAGAATGATCCATGAGCACTTGAGAAAAAGGTGTATCCTGCTGTTGTGGGATGTAATGTCCTATAAATGTCTATTAAGTCTAGTTCATTTATAGTAATATTCAGATTCTCTATTTCTTTGTTGATCCTCTGTCTAGATGTTCTGTCCATTGATGAGAGTGGTGAGTTGAAGTCTCCAACTATTATGGTATATGAGTCTATTTCCCTTTTCAGTGTTTGCAGTATATTCCTCACGTATTTTGGGGCATTCTGATTCGGTGCGTAAATATTTATGATTGTTATGTCTTCTTGTTTAATTGTTCCTTTTATTAGTATATAGTGTCCTTCTTTGTCTCTTTTAACTGTTTTACATTTGAAGTCTAATTTGTTGGATATTAGTATAGCCACTCCTGCTCTTTTCTGGTTGTTATTTGCATGAAATATCTTTTCCCAACCTTTCACTTTCAACCTATGTTTATCTTTGGGTCTAAGATGTGTTTCCTGTAGACAGCATATAGAAGGATCCTGTTTTTTAATCCATTCTGCCAATCTATGTCTTTTGATTGGGGAATTCAGTCCATTGACATTTAGTGTTATTACTGTTTGGATAATATTTTCCTCTAACATTTTGCCTTTTGTATTATATATATCATATCTGATTTTCCTTCTTTCTACACTCTTTTCCATATCTCTCTCTTCTGTCTTTTTGTATCTGACTCTAGTGCTCCCTTTAGTATTTCTTGCAGAGCTGGTCTCTTGGTCACAAATTCTTTCAGTGACTTTTTGTCTGAGAATGTTTTAATTTCTCCCTCATTTTTGAAGGATAATTTTGCTGGATATAGGAGTCTTGGTTGGCAGTTTTTCTCTTTTAGTATTTTAAATATATCATCCCACTGTCTTCTAGCTTCCATGGTTTCTGCTGAGAAATCTACACAAAGTCTTATTGGGTTTCCCTTGTATGTAATGGATTGTTTTTCTCTTGCTGCTTTCAAGATCTTCTCTTTCTCTTTGACCTCTGACATTCTAACTAGTAAGTGTCTTGGAGAACGCCTATTTGGGTCTAATCTCTTTGGGGTGCGCTGCACTTCTTGGATCTGTAATTTTAGGTCTTTCATAAGAGTTGGGAAATTTTCAGTGATAATTTCTTCCATTAGTTTTTCTCCTCCTTTTCCCTTCTCTTCTCCTTCTGGGACACCCACAACACGTATATTTGTGCGGTTCATATTGTCCTTGAGTTCCCTGATACCCTGTTCAAATTTTTCCATTCTTTTCCCTATAGTTTCTGTTTCTTTTTGGAATTCAGATGTTCCATCCTCCAAATCACTAATTCTATCTTCTGTCTCTTTAAATCTATCATTGTAGCTATCCATTATTTTTTCTATGTTTGCTACTTTATCCTTCACTTCCATAAGTTCTGCGATTTGTTTTTTCAGTTTTTCTATTTCTTCTTTATGTTCAGCCCATGTCCTCTTCATGTCCTCCCTCAATTTATCGATTTCATTTTTGAAGAGGTTTTCCATTTCTGTTCGTATATTCAGCATTAGTTGTCTCAGCTCTTGTGTCTCATTTGAGCTATTGGTTTGTTCCTTTGACTGAGCCATATTCTCAATCTTTTGAGCGTGGACAGTTATCTTCTGCTGCTGGCGTCTGGGCATTTATTCAGATTTCTCTTGGTGTTGGACCCAGCAAGGTTGTAATATTTTTCTGTGAAATCTCTGGGTTCTGTTTTTCTTATCCTGCCCAGTAGGTGGCGCTCGTGGCACACGTTTGTCTGCGGGTCCCACCAGTAAAAGGTGCTGTGGGACCTTAAACTTTGGAAAACTCTCGCCGTCCTGGGGGTTCGCTAGCCGAAGCGGCTTGAGCCGGCCCGGGGTCCGAACGCAGGGAGGGTTGCTGGTCGCCGCAGCCAGGGAAAGAGCCCGTCCGAATTTCCTAGTCGGCCCTGGGCAACAAGCGTGGTGGGAGGGCGCCAGCGGCAGCGGCCCGCCCGAGAGAGTGCACGTTCCCCGGGAGTCACGGGGTCACCGTTCTCCGCGGCCTGGGGGTTTCCGATCCAATTCTCTCAGTTGGTCCGGGGGCTGCGCGTGGTGTGGGCGCCAGTCGCCTTGGTTTCAGGGGACCACCTCTCCAATTCTCCCAGCCGGCCCGGGAAGGGGGAAGGGAGTAACTCCAGCCGCTTGCCACCCCTCCCGGTAAGGCCCGCGCGCCTCGGCGATCTCACCCGAGCTGCTTCTCTCCGCCAGCCAGCCGTTCCAGGATGGGGTACGCTGTCTTTTTTATCTCTGTTGTGACTTTGGGCGCTTTCTGTATCGTTTCTACTCCCCTAGTAGGTGTCCTGGAGAAGAAACTAAGATCCGCGCGTCTTACTAAGCCGCCATCTTCCAGCGTGACCTGCAACTCCTTGTCTCCCATTGTGTAGGCCGTCTTTCTACTTTCTTGATGAAGTTCTTTGATGCACAAAAGTGTTTAATTTTGAGGAGCTCCCATTTATTTATTACTAATGGGTTTTTGAAGATGCAGTAAAATGCCTGCCCAAACTTAACTTTCTGGGCAATGAAATACAGTGTAGCAGGTTTATCAGGAAGTAAATATTAAAGTCTTGCTCTCGAGCTCGCTCTCATTCTCTTGCTTCTGGTGGAGAGAGAAAGGAAGTGATGATATAATTTCTTAGCAAAACTTTAAGTGAACTACATACAGCATCTCTCTGCCCCCTCAAAAAAATAGATGTGTATAGTTTTAGTGGGTATTCAATGGTTTGATTTTTGTTTTTTTTCTCCACTATCAAAGTCTGTCACTGAAGTCCGTTTTTCACTTAAACTTTAAAATACTAGATAATTCTATTAGTAGAAATAAACTTTGTTAAAACAGAAGGTAAGCTTTCACTGGGTAGAAATCAAGAAATCTATTAGCTTTTTGATATTCTTGAAACTTATCATGAGTCACTTGTGCTGCCTAACACAATTTCTTGGAGCCAACAGGTAACCCAAATCACAAAAGATTAGAATAAAAAAGGATATAAGTGATCCTCCAGCACCTTCAATAGTATATATATTTCCATCTTCTGGTTAAGTAAAGCATCAAAACTAAAAAAAGTACCAAATTCCTTATGGTCTATCTGGTGCCGTTTCTCAAGATTTAATTAAATGGGTGATGAAAGGTGTTGATTTAATGGATAATGAAAGGTATTTTCTTAAAGGTCAAGAAGAGATATTATCACAATTATTAACTTATATAATGTATGTATTGTAGATCCTGAATAAAATGTCAAAGTTGTGTGTGTCAACAGAGATATATGAAGATAAATGTTCTTGCAGCATATAATTTTTCTCAAAAAAGAAAAATTACAATTAATTGCAAAATTAGTTCTACTATGAATCAAATAAATGTTTATTGAATGATAAATATGAGATCTGTATTCAAATATGGTTTTATCAGAGAAACAATGAAAAATGTTTTTTTCTTAATTTATACTTCAGATTTAAATAAACATTTGCCATTATCAGTTTAAAAATTTGTACTAAGTTTTTGAAGATGACAGTTGACTTTCAAAGAAACATATTTTTAGTCAAATGAACAAAGTTCAGCTGAAAATTTAGTATAAAACAGAATTATTACTATTATTATGTAGTTAACTTAAGTACCTTTTAAAAGCGTTTATTATATTAAATTATTGAAAGTTATGTTTGAATATGTTGGGGGTTTTTCTTTTAAATGTTCAGACTTCTGATATTATAGGACACTTTTGAATGATAACTTCTGTGCACTTAGATTGTTTCTTTTGTTCTGCTATAATGTTCCAAAACTAAGTAATCTGCTTTAAGAAACAGACCTTTCCTTTCCTTATTTAGTCTTCGATGGGTCCCTTTACCCAAAACCTCTGTGTTAACTGATCATTAGAGCTTCTCCTTCTCCTTCTATTCAATACATAAAACATTAATAGTGTGCTTTTTTATTTCCAGATTCTAGTTATGGTCACTGTAGTTATTGGATTGTTTCAAATATTAAAATTCATACCTTCATGGTATTTATTACAATGGACATACAAAGAGCTAAGTAGGAGCAAATAAAATGTGAGAAGTGATATAAGATACAGATATGATGGGAACGTCTTAGGGTTCTCTTATAGCTGATCCTTCTCTCCTTCTGGATACATGAGAAGACAGCATTTTCCTCCTAATTTCCCTTACAGTTAAGAGGAGTGAGAGATTTGACTTTTAAATATTTATATCTCTATCAGGTACTAAGTTTTAAGAGGGTAGGAAAAATTTCTGTTTTACTCACTCTTGTATACTTATCGCCAAGACCAGTTCTGTCAGACTGTGGATCCTAATAAATATTTGCTGACTGAGTGAAAGCCCAGTTGACATTTATTCATTTTTCTATTGATTAAAATTTATAAGGACTTTAATATTTCTCTATTACTAATAGTATTGCAGTGAGCACTACCAATCTAGTTTTCTACTTATTCTTATTTGTAAATTCTTTTTCTGATAATGAGAAACCTGTCATCATCTGTATGAATTTACTTGTTTATCAAACCTAATATATTTAAAAGTAATTTCAGTATTGCTAACATATACTCTTGAAAGAAATAAATGTACTGATTAGAGTACACTGTTTGCATGTAGTTCTTTTTCTATTCAGCCTCAGATTATCTAGTCAAAATATTATTTTCTACATTTCAAGATCCAATTAGGGAACAGAAGCCACATAGTAATATGAACAGGAAACAGTAACTGTTAAAAGTTTTTAACAGAGGATTAGAATAATGCGGATTTTCCTAGAGACAGTTAGAGAGAACTCTATCCTTAGGACTGAAATAGATCTCCAAAGGAAGCACCTCCTTCACCCTCCACCGGGCTGGGAGCAGACACTGTTAGGGACGATTGTCAGTAGATGGCAGGAAATTTGCTGAGGAGGCTTGCTGGTGGGACTTGCTAGAACTTTCTGCTGGGTAGCCAAGGGAAGTCATTCACAGGGCAGTGTCCCACCTCTGAACTTGTAAAATCTCCCTGAGATGTGCCAGGGAGATTGAAGAGTTGCCAATCTACCAAGTGGCTGGAGATGCTGGGGGAAGCTGCTGGCTGCTAGGTCTTGCTGCCAATCTCTCTGCAAGAACCCAAAACACTAGAGAAGGTTGAATCCTGCAGGAGACGGGATGGGAGACACCAGGCTTTGCAGAAGGTAAGGGCACTTTGCAAGAGCCTGACATAGGAGAAAGTTATGTTCTGCAGATGACTGGCTGAACCATGGGTCTCATTTTGTTTAAGATATAAAGGGTTTTCTTAAATAAAGAAAACAACAACCACAAAACCACATTGCATCATGGTCTTGAAGGCTGGAAGTAAAAAATCAAGACATTGCCAAGGCCATGCTTTGTCCCAGGGATGGTAACGTGCTGGTGACGACAGTCTTCAGTCACATGATGATTTCTCTCACTGCTTTCTTACTTTTGGCTCCTGGCAGCATCTGGGTTTCCTCTCTTTATGAGGCTTCCTGTCATACAGAATAAGACCCACATTGATTCATTTTAGCCACACCACCCTGAACAAATAATAGCTACTTTAAAAGGTTCTGTTTACAAATGGGTTCACACCCACAGGGATGCGTGTTAAGACTTGAACATCTCTTTTTTGGGGTACATGATTCAGTCCCCAACACCTTTAATACAGGACCCAAGCACTGGAGAGAGCACAGTGCAAAATTTTGGCCCAGAGAGGCATGCCCAAATCAGGAAGAAGGAAACCCCCTAACTCAACTGTTCCTCCAGTGCCCTCAAATTGACCAAGTTTAACATCATGCCAGATGACAAAGAATAAATATTTATAAATCCACCTCCGTTATCAAAGAGCAGAGAAAGAGGGGGTAGATTTGGAGCTGAAAGGCATTAAATAGATCATTGTTATACTTACATCCCTTATTTTCTTCTGTGGCCCCCCCTTCAGTATGGTTATGATACTCACTTGTAATACAGTGAGGTTCATTTATTATAGTTAGTATTCCATTTCGGGTTTGCCCCAATATCTTGATTTCTTTAAAATTTGCATTCAATTTCCTTTGTGGTGTGCAGCTTTATTTTTGCAAATGCATGCAGTAGTGTATATACCACTATAGTCATGATATAGAAGTCTTCCCTCCATGTTGATCCTTTGTAGTAAAAATCTACCCCCTCCCCCCAAAGCAACCACTGATCTGTTTTCTGTCCCTACAGTTTTGCCTTATCTGGAATGCCATTAAATATAATTATATAATACTGTACCCCACTGTATCTGCCTTATTACATTTAGCAAAATGCATTTGTTTGATCCATGATTTTATGTCAATTAGTAATTTGCCCCCTTTTATCGCTGAGTAATATTCCATTGCATGGTTGTAACAGAGTTTGTTTATGCATTTACTAGTTGTACATTTAGTATAGGCTTTTTGTTGTTGTATTTTCCTTTTTTTTCTGGTCCTGAATGTCACTGTGGAAGTCTAAAGCCCACTCTCCTAGTGTAATAAAGAGAAAAAGCAAACATTTTCACTCACTCCCTTTAAAGTTAACAGCTATCTGCAGAGACTAGGAATTTGTGGTAGAACTGATGAACAGCCCTAAAAATCTTCTTTTAGTATAGTTTATTTTTTAATGATTTAAATGCAACTAGTCTGCATTTCTGTGTTTTTCTATTTCTATGCAAAGCCTATCAGATAGAGCTCTGGGGATGGGGGTGGGGAATGGAAATTAATTAGGACTAGGGTTTGTTTTGTTTATATCTCCTTGTGTGAGGTAAGGTAAGGCCAGGCACAGATCAAGAGAGAGAGATTGGAAGAATCTGAAAGAATCATTATACTCACAGTTCCCCAGGTAGAGAGCAGCATGCCACAGAGAACTGCGCTGGTAAAATACTAGGGTCTGTCACAAGGCAGAAAGAGCAAGAGGAACTGAGAAAGTGTCTTTATTGAGATTTGTGTGGGAAGTGTGCAAGGGTGGAGCAGGGACATTGCAGCATGGGATTGACTGACTATATGTGAAAGTGATGCCTCTACAAATGTGGTCAGAATTACCTAAGAATATATATATATAGGTGGCGCTTGGTCTTGGAAATGCCTATAGCTGTTACAGTATCAATTTACAGAAACTGAAAAATGTGGTTAAAGCAGTGTTTTTTGTTTTCCAAGTAATTCAGTGAAAGGAGATGTCATGGTCAGGTTCATGCATCAACTTGGCCAGGTGGTGGTGCCCAGTGGCCCAGTTGGGCAAGCACTGGCCTGTCTGTTACTATGAGGACATTTCATGGAATTAAATCATGACCACGTTGGCAGGATCCACAGCTGATTGCATTTGCAATAAGGGAAGTGTCTTTGGCAATGAGTGAGGCTTCATGTATTAACTGGAAGGCTTTTAAGGAGGATTTAGAAGAGACAAACACTCTTCCTGCTTCAGGCAGCTTTTGGCCTGCCTTACAGAACTTGCACTCTTCCATTTCCATGGTTGCCCAGCCAGCCTCTCCTGAGAGTTCACTGAGGACCTTCATTAGAGCTTGTGGCCTGTCCTACAGATCTTGGACTCTTACATCCCCATGATAACATGAGACACTTTCATAAATTTTATATTTACAGATATCTCCTGCTGATTCTGTTTTTCTAGAGAACACCAGATAATACATGAGATAAGGGCCAAGGAATTGAGGGTAGATGCAAGATGAATATTGGAATCTAAAATGATTAAAGAGGAAAATGAAGATATGAAGAGGATTAAGTAAAAAGGTGGTAGGAAAGCTGTATTTTACCCCAGTGGGTAGATGAATTGTTAGAATAGGATTGTTGGAGGAAGTTGGCTTGAAAGATGGAAAGTTTTTGTCCCAGTTTGAGATTTTGACTAAGAAAGGTGTTATTATTGGTAATGATTGAGGTTTAGAGTCTGCTGACTAGGGGAGAAAAGGTTAGGTTTCAACAGTGGACATGATTATTGAAGGAGAGGGAATAAGCCACCACGAGGCCAAAGTATTGGGAGAGTTTATCTGTGAAAGCTGAATGCAACAAGAAGCATAAGAGGGGGTTAGAATTATATTGAGAAACAGTAAGTGAGGTGCTAAATATTTTTGAGAAAGGAAGGGTAGTGTTTTAGTTTCCTAATTTGCTTAAACAAATACTATGAAACGTGTTGGCTTAAACAGTAGGAATTTATTAGCTCACAGTTTTGAGACCAGGAAAAATGTCCAAATGAAGACATCATCAAGGTGATGCTTTCTTTACAAGACTGGTATCCAGGGACTTAGCTTGTCAAATTACAAGGCACATGGAGGCATCTCCTAAACTCTCCTTTCTCTCTGGGCTCCATTTCAGCTTCTTGCTTTCTGTGGCTTTCTCTGTGTGTGTGTCTGAATTTCAATCCACTTATAACAATCCAGTAATGATTAAGATCCATCCTTATTGAGATGTGTCACACCTTAACTGAAGATTCCTCATCAGAAAGTTCTATTTACAATGGGCTCACACCCACAGCAATGGGTCAACTTTAAGAACTTGAATTTCTGGGCTATATACAGCTTCAAACCACCACAGGGAGTGACCCATCTGTTCATAGACAAATGAACAGGTGATGGTTGTGGGATATAGTTTGAGGGCATGGGGATCAAAGCTTGGCAAGGGGACAGAGAGGAACACTGTCTGGAATTGGCAATGAGGAGAAATGCAGTTATTTGTCCCGCATATGTAGAAAAAGTGATACAGAAGTTATGGGAGAGGAACAGAGTAAAAGTGTGTCAGGGGAAATTTCAGTTTCTCGTAAAGCAAATGCTTTTCCTCATTACTATACTAAGAGAATGGGCTTTAGACTTCCACAGTAACATTCAGGATCAGAAAACAAAAAAAGAAAAAGAAAAGATTTGAGAAAGCAAACTTGGAGAGGCTAGGTAATTTGCCCGAAGGAACTCTACCAGGTACAAGAGATGGGATTTATACCCAGACATAGTTCATGCATTTAACCACTACACTTTAGCATGTCTTATTGGTGAGATAAGTTTAGAAGATGAGAAATAAAATAAATGAGGGTAAATAAAAATGAAAGAAGAAAAGAAATTTAAAATGGTAGTTAAGTGTATAGTTCTTTAGAAGTATTTTTGGAAATCCCACTTTGATTTGATAGAAAAATGAAATTTCAACATTCAAAGAGTAACAATAAAGAATCTATGGTTCCATACTTATCATTCAATTGTTCCACTAATCTGTATGCTGTTACAGCATTAGAGTTCTTTTAAATAAGAACAAAGTTTGAACTAAAGAAATTTTCTTTAATAAAATCAATGTCTTTTTCTATAGGCAGGAATAGTTCAAGCCTTTAAAAAAAACACACAAGTAACTGTTCATTTACACTTTCTCTTATGTATGTTTAGAGAGACAAACTGCCATTTTCAGGAACTCTGTTGATGTAACATCTGGCCAACTGAGCAGTCTAATGAATGACTATTTAGTGCTTAACATGTGCTACACTTTAACATGGACTTTATGTTCATTTTCAATAAATGAAAGCTCAGAAATTTCAGGTCAAAATGCCATCATCACACAGCCAGTAATTGATGGACTTAGTAGTGAAACCCAGGTTGGTTGGATTCCAGTGTTCACGCTCTCACACATTACTTTTCATGTGTTGTAAATTCTTGAATAGGCTAAGGCCTGGCTATCTATAGCTGGTCTTGGAAATGGTTGTTTTTTGTCAGTTGAGATGGTTCTTAAAAGATTGTACTCCTGAGACAGACATAACTGAATCTGTGTCTTTGGAGGTAGATACAGGCATACCTCTCAGTGGTAGATGGTTTTTATGTGTAGCCATTCTTAAAATGATTATGTAACAGAGAGTCTTTTTTTTCAGCTCTTGATGTTCTACTCTGAGGATATTAATAAAAGGAAATAATTCCAGAAAATTAGAACAGAAAAGTGAAAACGGTCAATATATTTTGATTGTAGGGAAAAGAACAGTCACCAGAGTATCAGAAAAAGGTTAGGTACAAAAGAGCATCTTAATAAAGCAGGTTTACAGTGTAAGATTAATTTAATACCACCTGATGATGTGTCTGTACCATCTTACACATTTGCTGTCTTGAGCAGGAATGTTGTATAAATTGATTTGGACTGAGCCTCTACGTTGAGGGAATGGGAAATTTCTTTATGAAATAACTATAAATTGAATTCTGCCATAAGCCATACATGTAAATATGTATTAAATTACAAAGTGTTATTTCAGTGAGATACACACACACATACATATACATATAAAAGCTGGTTAGGCTCTAAGAACCACATTATTAAAAGAGAAATCTGGCTGCACTATAAAATGCTGTTAAATTAAAGTCAAACTTCAACTTTTGGGTTTTTTGGAATTCAAGGCAAATACAGAAGCAGAATGGTTTACATAGCTTTTATTTTCTAATTAGTTGTAGAACATACCAGTATATCCACAGAGAGAAACATTCTCCTAAAGTAGAGATATTTTTATAATGTTAAAATACAAACCATTAAAATAACATTAAAATGTATAATTAATAAAGATGCTATGAGATAATTTTCTATAAACTCAATGACTTCACTTCCAGGTATAAA
Organism: Tamandua tetradactyla; assembly: GCF_023851605.1. Classification (NCBI taxonomy): domain Eukaryota; kingdom Metazoa; phylum Chordata; class Mammalia; order Pilosa; family Myrmecophagidae; genus Tamandua; species Tamandua tetradactyla. The sequence continues at coordinate 44,616,638 of NC_135329.1, read as the reverse complement.
TAAGGAGGCTGACAACTTTTCAAGAATTAAGCCTCAAGAAAGGAATATGTCATTGGAAGTAGATATTTCAGAACTTTTTTTTATTGCCTACGTGTTTACCATTTCCATTTGCCACTGAAAAATTAGTCTGTCAGATATGATTACTGAAGAAACATAAACTGATTTCATTTCCTTCCATTGAATGCTCTTTTCAGCTAGCAGGAACTGAGGAAAGTATTCAGAAGGCAGTGTCTCTTAGTTTCCTGCAAAATGGTGTTTTGTTTCAAGTCATGAGGTTTTTAATATAAATCTTCTCAAATATTTCTTATCCTTTAAACATCTGAGTTGTTCTTTGAACTGAACTAATTTGCATATAAAGGGTAAGTTTTCTATTTAAAGGAACTTGATGCATTTCAAACTTTAAGTCTCCTAGAAATGACCTTGCTTTCATGATGCCTTCTTATCAGAATTGTCTCATGCCAGTGATGTGCTTTGCTTTCAGGATAAAGGGAAGGCACAACTCCATCTATAAAGGAAACTCTTAGGCAATGTCAGACTTCAAGATTCATGAGTGCTATTTTAAAATCAAGATCACAATGAACACTGTGTTAGAAGTACACAGCGCTACATCTTAGCACTTGTTCTATTGTTCTGCCAAATTCCAAATAATTCCCTAAGAATAATTTTGTTACATTTTATCTTTCTTGGCTTTCAATTTCACTTTAGTTTTTTCAAAATGTTTGCTTTTAACTTCCATCAAAACGTAAAAATGATACATTGGTGGCCCCAAAGATTTGAGTGCCTCTGTCCTAGTCTCAGGTTTCTCCCCATCCACCCCTGCACCCCACTTACCAGCGCTGTGACCTTGGGCATATTACTTAACATCTCTGGACCTCAGCTGTGAAGTGGATATTAAATATTAGTGCCAAACTCTAAGATCGCTGTGTTGTTTAAATGAGTTCATATATGAAAAACGCCTAGAAGTGTTCTCGTGCTCTAAGGGTTTTGAGCATTGGCTTGCTGTCTCTTTAACTAGCTGTGGGGCTGTGTTAGATTCAGTGGTCAACTTGGCCAGGTGAGCATACCTAGTTCTGTTGGTGCGGACACAAGCCAATGGTACGTGAATCTCATCTGTTGCTTATTACATCTGCAGTCGGCTAGGAGGTGTGTCTGCTGCAATGAGTGACGTTTGACTTAATTGGCTGGTACTTAAATGAGAGAGCGCAAGGTAGCACAGCCTAGCAGCTCAGCATTCCTCATCTCAGCACTTGCAGCTCAGCCCAGGCCTTTGGAGATGCAGAAAAAAGTCACCCCAGGGAAAGTTGTTGGAACCCAGGGGCCTGGAGAAGACCAGCAGAGACCATCCCATGCCTTCCACGTAAGAAAGAGCCTCAGTGGAAAGTTAGTTGCCTTTCCTCTGAAGAACTAACAAAATTAATCCCCTTTTATTAAAAGCCAATCTGTCTCTGGTGTGTTGCATTCCAGCAGCTAGCAAACTAGAACAGGGGCCTTGAATAAGTGTATTAATGACTTGACCTCCATATCCTCACATGTGGAATAAAGAAACTGAAGAAGTGGAACTCTGAGGGCCTTTCTAGTTATAAAAAAAAATTTTAAACAACAGAACACTAAAGTATGAGCTCTGCTTAGATATACATGAGATTTGTTTATCTTTTATTTACTTTTTTCTGGTTATAATGTTTTTATTAAAGCTATAATTCACATATATCTCACCCATTCAAAGTATACAGTTCAGTGGTTTTATTTTATTCAGAATTGCGCAACCATCGCCACAATGAATTTTAGAAGATTCTCATCCCGAAAAGAAGTCTGGTATTTATTAGCAAATATTCCCTATTTCCTCTTAACCCACACCACCTCTCTCCAGCCTTAGGAAACCATAAATCTACTTTCTGTCTCTATAGCTGTGCTTCCTTCTGGACATTTCAGATAAAAGGAATCATTCAATATGTGGTCCTTTGTGACGGGATTCTTTCACTTAATAATGTTTTCAAGGTAAACCCATGCATGTTAGTGCAAAGAATAAATCACTGCTTCATTTCTTGTTATTGCTGAATAATATTCCACTGAATGGCTATACCACGTAACTTTTTATCCACTTATCTGTTGGTGAACATTTGATTTCCTTCTACTTTTATAATGCTGCTATGAGCATTCACACGTAAGTGTTTATGTGGATATATGTTTTCGTTTCTCTTCGGTATACACCTAGGAATGGAATTGCTGGAGCATATGGTAACTTTCTTTTCAACCTTTTGAGAAAACTGTCAGAGACTACTTTCCGTTCAACACAGCATTCCACAAGGGCTCCAGTTTTTCCACATCTTCACCAATACTTGTATCTTTTCTATTATAGTCATACTAGTGAGCATGAGGCGGAATCTCATTGTAGTTTTGATTTACATTTCCCTGATGACTAATGATATTGAGCATCTTTTTTGTGTGCTTGCCATTTGAGGTATTTTTCTTTGAGAAATCAACACTCAGCTCTTTAACCATCTTTTAATTGGTTTGTCTCTCCATTACTGAGAACATTAGTCTATTCTAGATGCAAATTCTTTATCAGATATATGATTTGAAACTGTCTTCTCCCATTCTATGGGTTATCTTTTCATGTTCTTGAGGTCGTCCTTTAAAGAAGTGTCAAAAAATATGATGACATACAATAATCTATTTTTCTTTGGTCTTGGATTTTGTGTCATATTAAAAGCTGCCTAACTCCAAAGTCATGAAGATTGTGCCTATGTTTTCTTCTAAGAATTTTATAGGTTTAGCCTCTTACACTTAGGTTTTGATCGATTTTTAGTTAATTTTGTATTTGGTGTGAGGGAGTCATTGTTGTAGTTCATTCTTTCACATGTGGATATTCAGTTGACCACCTATCATTTACTCAACAGCATTGAATGGTTCAGCACCCTTGTCAGAATCAGTTGATGACAGACATGGTATTTTTAGATCTCAATTCTATTCTGCTATCTATCTTTAGGCCACTACCACACTGTCATGATTACTATAGTTTTGTACTTAAATTTTGAAATCTGGAGGTATTAGTCCTTCAACTTTTTTTTCCTTCTCATGATGGTTTTGGCTGTTCTGGATCCAATGAATTTTTTTATGAATTTTAGATCAACTTGTCAATTTCTGCAAAGCCAGCTTGGAAATTGACAGACACTTTGTTGAGTCTTTATGGCCGTGTATTGGTTTTCATCCTCTTCCATCCATAAGTCCTGTTCATAATAATATAAGCCATCATTGAAAACTTTAGCAAGTTCAGATGTAATTTTTGACCAAGACATGTGGTTGCCTATTTGATCTCCTCCAGGATGTTTTCTCATGTAAGGTGGTGTCTGAGTTACAATCAAAACCTTGTATAAATCCTGATCATCAATTTTGTAATCTGAATCAGTATCAGACCAATCAGTGAATGTGTTTTCTTGACCTTCTGTTTGTTCCACCTCTTCATCAAATAAAAAATCAAGTTCTTCTTGTTCCTGTTCTTCTGGAGAGTGATGTTGATTTGATGTCTTATTAGGTACAGGTGCTGATTCCTTTAATTTAGTTGGAGATGGATGATGTCTCTTTTTCACTTCTATCCAAGGTTTAGAGTACAAGTCACGCAAACTGGCAGACAGACCTCTAGACATTGCTTGAAGATTACTTGTCACAGTATTTTTTTTTTATTCAGTGGACTTCCAATTCTTGGAGAGTTTGGGACAAACTCTGTATGTGAACCAAAGGCTTGGCCTGGCACAAACTCAGGGCAATCAATCAGTTGAGAGAAGTCTGTTTGAGGCACTCTTTGTGGCGAAGGTCCAGGAATTGGCCATTTTTCTGGTTCTACCTTTTTTCTCATCTTCTCATTCACAATTTCTACTTCTGTGCTATCTTTTGGTGCCTTTAAAATAAAGATTAAGATTTGTAGTGAGAGCCTGAACATGGTGGAAACTAGCAATGAGGGAAACAGGCAAGAAATCTTGTTCATCCATCTTTCTCCTAAGAAAGAAGTCCCGTTCCAAATTTTCTATACTGAAGTAATATTTAATTTGGTGCTTAATATAGTTCTTAAGCAATCCTTCTTCCACCGGATATACCTGCATGCTTGTATTGTCATCATAGTAATATATTATACTGGTATTAAGTTCTGCTTGAAATGGTTGATCCGTCCTTTGACCATGTTCTCAATAACTATATGAATAATCACAGTCCAATCCAGGATTTCCTTTGCCTCATCCTCTTCCCCATCCTTGGCCTCTTCCTCGGCCTCTGAAAGAACCTCTGATATTACTGCCCTCACTTATCACACTGGGAACTTCGTCTTGATCATCTCTCATTTCTCTATCTCGCCTCCAGCTTCTTGTATCATTTTGCCTATTGTTACATGCTGCTTTGTTTCAAGTTGACATCTTGAGCTGTTCGGGGATCCTGGTTTCTCTTGACCATCTGGTCTTATTTCATCTAAGTGGAGTGGTATCACCTGTGCTTATTAGCTCTCTTTCGTTGATTACTTGACTGAGCTTCATCTTCAGTGATATTCTCACCAGGACCATCTAATTTTGCTTCTCAGTTTTCTTTGCTCTCACTGTTGATCTTTTCAAACTTCTCTTCTTTTTCTTTTCTATTTTGTGGCTTCTTATTTCCTTGGTTGAAACTACTCTGACATCCAGTGTTCGCTAATTCGCTTGGTGTCGGCCAGTTTGCCATATTGCTGAAATCACTAGCCTTGTTGGATTTCTTTGCCCTGACATTTCCTGCCTTTATATCTAGGGAGAACTGTGCTCTGGCGCAGCAGCGGCTGAGGCATGGCCAGCCGGCGGGTACCAGGACCTCTAGCGGAGTGCGCCGCCGGAGCTGGTAACTGCCTATCTTTTACTTCCTTGATTCAGACATTTTGCTAATCAAATTATAGCTATGGATCTGATTTTTGAAGCCGCTAATTATCACTACAGGCACTGGGAAGTAGTTCAACATTTGGGGCTTTGATGGCTGGTGGCAATGACAATGCAGATTAGGCCAAGGTCCCTTTCAGTTTGCTCTTCTGTCACTTCATGGAGTAAGCAAAGCAAACAAAACAGGAGGTCAGGGAGGCATGGTGGCTCCTGGATGTGGCCTCACGGGGTGCCAGTAACCAAAAGAGAGACTGTTCTAGTTTGCCAGCTGCTGGAATGCAATATACCAGAAACGGAATGGCTTTTAAAAAGGGAGAATTTAATGAGTTGCAAGTTTACAGTTCTAAGGCCAAGAAAATGTCCCAATTAAAACAAGTCTATAGAAATGTCCAATCAAAGGCATCCAGGGAAATATACCTTGGTTCAAGAAGGCCGACGAAGTTCAGGGTCTCTCTCTCAAGTGAGAAGGCACATGGAGGACACAGTCAGGGCTTCTCTCTCAGCTGGAAGGGCACATGGTGAATACGGCGTCATCTGCTAGCTTTCTCTCCTGGCTTCCTGTTTCATGAAGCTCCCCGGGAGGCATCTTCCTTCTTCATCTCCAAAGGTCGCTGGCTGGTGGACTCTCCACTTTGTAGTGTTGCTCTCTCTGAATCTCTCCCTCCAAAATGTTTCCTCTTTTATAGAGCTTCAGAAACTAATCAAGACCCACTCAAATGGGTGGAGACATGTCATCCCCTAATCCAGTTTAACAACCATTCTTGACTAAATCACATCAACCAGGGAGATGATCTCATTACAGTTTCAAACATACAGTATTGAGGAGAGATTATTCTACCTTTATGAAATTGGATTTATATTAAAACATGGCTTTTCTTAGGGGGCATGCTTCCTTTCAAACCAGCACAGAGACCACACAATTCAAAACTGTAAGCCAATTTGGAGTCTTTACTAGATGGCTGGCAACTGCCTCAGGAACCTCCAAGAAGGAAGATTCAGAGAGCAGCTCCCAGAGGTTTTCAAGGTGAGTTTATAAAGGCTAAAATCATGCTGTGATTTGCAATTGCTAGCAAGCAAGTGTAATCATAGAAGCAGAAAAATGCCGTTAGCTGTTGCCAAAACACATCCCATTCCCTCAGTTTCCTAACATTGGCTATTGTTTAACTCTTGGGGACATTCCGCCCCAATGTTGGGGAGTTTCCCTACTTGGGCCTGATTGATTGCTCCTGGCCCTCCACACCTTCAGGGAAGCTTGCCTGAAGTTCATTGCCCTCAGTGCCTCTCTCAGAGTGAGATATCCCTCAGGTCAGAGATGTCCAAGGGCTTTTGTTATTTTAATGTTTTTTAAGTTGATCAGTGGTGGTTAAGGGTGTGTGGTAGTTTTAAGCTATATGTGACCCCCTCCCCAATCATGTTCTTATATTTAATCCATTCCTTTGTATGTAGGACCCTTTGATGAGGCTAATCAATTAAGATGTGACCCAACTCAATCAGGATGGGTCTTAATCCTATTACTGGAATCCCTTATAAGGGAATGAAATTTAGACAAAGAGAGGGGAAAGTCATGGAAGCAAGAAGCTGAAATCAACAAAACCCAGAAAGAAGAGAAAGATAAGCAGAAGTTGACGCCTGCCTTCCATTGACAGAGGAGCCAAGGATTGCTGGCAACCAGTCTTTAGGAAGAAGCATGGCTTTGATGATGCCTTTGATTTGCACATCTCTCCTGGTTTACTGAATTACCAGTAAACCTACCCATTCCATGGTATTTGCTTTGAGCAGCCTAGGAAACTAAAACAGGGTGTTTATATGGGACAGTCATATCTATACACATCAGGCTTCATAAATGCTACAAAAGTCGCATTGCTTATTTATATCTGTATTTATTATTTGCTGTTCATTCATCCACTTCAAGATTTTCATATATAGCCCTGGACCAAGGCATGCCCTAAAGCAGTATTTACTGAAAGGCTGATATATTCCACATGCCAGGTATAAAGCTACACCCTAGAGATAAGCAGATAGAAACTAAGTAAGCAAACAAACAAAAAACTTTGACTTGACGAGTTTATACACATGGAATGATTTGCAGTGCCTCTACTGAATTGAACTCAGATCACAAACAGTATGGGTAATCTTTCCATCTAGCAATAACCTCACTCATGATTCACATATATGGATCTAGTAGAATATTTTAGTACATATTACAATATTGTGAAAGAAGTTTTAAAGTAAATGGTGGGCAATCCCACTGTATTAAGCACTTAGGTAATAAAAGGCAAATCTCTGAGAATGTTTTGGGTCAATATTATTTAATGCATTGAGAGAATACGGTGGAACGGATGAAAAAGGGCTTTGACTAAGAATGGACTGGTTGAAGTTTTACATTTTCCACTTAGAAAACTGAGTGGCTTTAACTATTATTTTCCTGAGTTATTCTTTTCTTATCAGGATTTTCATATAAAATGTGGACCTTCTTTATTATAATAAGCATTCATGATAACTTTTGAAAGGTTAAAAATATTAAATGTGACTTTCTTTCCAATTTCTGATATTTATTTTCAGGAGCAAATAATAAAGCTTCTCCACAAAAACATTTAGAATACTATCTGAGATTTTGGGCTCCTAAAGTATGTGTGATGGCACTGCACAAACCAAGAGAAATCTCATTTCCTTCCATTGAATTGCAGGGTTTCGACAAGGATAATTATGCTCTGAACAGGTTATCTGCTACTGACAGTGTTAATTTACTGCATGAGCTGGCACTGAATTTATTTAAGACCAACAGGTATTACAAAAACAATTCCTTAATAGGTGAGCCATATGTCTCCCTCTCCCCAAGTAAAGTTCAAATTGGTCTCAGCAGAACCCAAAATGCAATATGGGTGAGAACTTCTTTTGTGTAAAACAGGAGGTAAGGGTGCCAGCAATTGCACATTTGCATGATGAAAGTATTTCTACCACACAGCTAAACAGATTTCTTCATGATGGGCTTCCCCTTGGGTTTATAAAATGAAATCCAGAAAGTTGCTGCTTTGGGTAAAGATTCCTACTATACCTGCACAGCATACACTTGACATACCAAAGAAGGATATTCTTTTCTGAAAGCATCATAACATCGAATGTTCTTTTTCCTCTGCTTCTATAAAACTTAGGGATATTTTTGTCACTTCGAAAAATATAAAAGTCAACTTAGAACATGGCTATAGAAAGCCAAAATTATTTCTTGGGCTGGACCTGGAAGAAAATGTTGTTCGTTTTTTTCTTGGCAATCCTCATTTTCCTCATATTATGTACTCTTCCTCAACTTCCTCAACTGGCTCTTTATTTAAAGATTCTTACAACAGATATGTGTAGGGAAGTGATCAACATAAAGAAACAGTCCATTGGAGGAGGGCAGAAAACCTTACTCTTTGAAAATTAATGAATTCCTGCTGCCTTTCCATATGATTCCCAGACAAACTCTTGCTACTTTCAAGAAGAGTTAGTAAGAGAATCTACCTCAACAAATTGTGTGAGGATTCAAATTTATGACTCTTCTGGCAAAAACTGATTAAATGTTCTTAATTATTAGCATTTTATTGCCCTTTATTTCCCAAGATTACCAAGTCACTCTAGGACTACCTTTGTGGTTGCCCTTTATTTACTGGTCTAGAGTCAGACATTGCATTTACAAAAAGCCTTTAAGTGATTGGTAGAAGAGCAAAGGAATGGAAATGCAATTCTCATTCTCCATTTACTCTTCACAGTTGTATTCTCCGACATTCCCTGCTTGGCTCTGTGTTCTGAGAGCCCTCTCCTCCTACACTGCATCACCTGGCTCCCTTGCCCTCTTAGAGGCAGAGCAGGAGTAGAGGAAAGAGTTCAGGGCATCCTTTCCCTCTTGTCTGTCCTTACCTTGTCTCATCATCCAGTGGCTTGCACACATCCGTGGCCATGGCTGTTTTTGGGAATCCCTTCCACCGCAGATCCACAGGGTCCTTCAGGCAAGATGGCTAATGAACTCTTGCTATTGCTTCATCATCCACTGTTGTTTCCCTCAACTCCATCCACCCTATGAAACTAATGCACTTATTAATTTCTCTCTAGTAAACTCTGATGGCACAGGAACACTGCTGGACCCGCTAATGATCATAGGCTTTATATTTAGACAGACTCAGCTAGGCGTCCTTCCTAGGATGTATCACCCCTATGACTTTGGACAGTGCTTATTTGCTAATTCATAAAAATGGGGATAATATCTTCTGGGTAAGAATGTTGTGAGGATCAACTTAGATCACATTTGAGAAAATCCCTGTCATGCTACTAAGCACAGATTAGATAAAAAATATAAATTAGGATCATTTAGCTTTTATATATTCAGAAAAATTACTGAGGTTGTCACCTCTTCCCCTCTCCTCTCCTCCCTTCTCATTCTTTTCCTGCCCCTCTCCTTGTTCGCCTTTCCCTTCCCTTTTCTTCTTTTCTTGCTATAATTAAAAGAAAGGGATTTAGATAATTTAGAGAAATTCATGTAACACTACAAAATAAACAATAGACAATGACATTGGGGACTAGATTATGGAAATAAGAAAAAGCCGTAGTTAAATTTAGTGTGGAGAAATGAAGCTTAAAAGCAAATCATGGGCTGGCAAATTCAGCTCTGTGCTCTATGATAGAAGAGAAAAAAAGGAAAGCCTCCGTGTATTGAAATATAATATTACTGAGTTAAATATGCACCACTTGTCAAAAAATGCCTATAAAAGCATATTTCAGTGAGTTGCGACATTTTACACTGTTTTTGGTCACTTTTTTTATAATAATGCTAGTACCAACATCATAATCAGTCCTTCCCAGACATTTCCTATTCACCTTTTGTGAAAGATAGGGCCAGATTCTTCCTTTAACAGGTAATGATTCTTTAGAAACCACAGTTGTTTTTCAACTAGGGAGGAAGCTTATTGATGCAATGTGAAAGGCATTCAGACGGCTTATATTTGTATTCTGTCATACTAGCTATGTGTTCTTTAGCAAATTATTAACCTCTTAAAGCTTCAATTTAGCATCATAAAAATGAGTTAATAATTACCTTATAGGATCAATTTGAGAGTCACCTGAGACAATGCATATAAAAAGTCCCCAAAGAAAAGATGATGACATGGGGGAGGCAATGAGTTATCATGAAAAAGCACGAACTTTGGGAAGAGACACACAGCACTAAAATCTCAGCCTTGTCACTCACGAGGAAAAGAACAGTGTTTTATATTTCCCCATTTATTTGCCCTTTCCAGTGAACTTTCCTTGTTCCTGATGTCCCAGTAGTCCTTCTGTCATCATTCTTTTTCCATCTGAAGGATTTCTTTCAGCTGTTCTTTTAGTGCAGTTCTGCTGGTACCAAATCCCCTAAGTTTTCCTTTATCTGAGAGGATGTATATTTCACCTTGATTGCTGATGGATATTTTCTCTGGATATAAAATTCTCGATTGACAGTTCTTTTCTTTTAGCACTTGAAAAATGCTGTGCGTCTTTTCTCTGCTCTCCATGGTGTTTCCTGAGAAATCTGCTTTCATTCAAATCACTGTTCCTTATAGGTATTTTACTGTGTTGTTTTACTTTGTTTTTTCCTCTGGCTGTTAGATTTTTTTTTTCTGGTTGGAAAGAGGAAGGGGCAAGGTCTAGTTGCTACAGAGTGGGGATGGAAGACGAGGCTCTGCTTGGGAGTGCTTCTGCCTTGTTATTACAGGGGGAGATGAAATTTAGTTCCTTCCACAGGCTCTGCAGTGGGGGGCTGCCTTTTCATTACAACATGGTGAGGGTAGAAATCAGGGTTCTGCCCAGAGATTCTGTTGGGGAAGGGACTACCTAACAAATGAGAGGTGTGATGTTTGAAAGACAGGGTTTTTCCCCTTATCTCAAGTACTGCAGTAACAATTGGAGTAGAAGTTTGCCTTTTGTATAGTATTCATCTCAAGAACAAGCAGTTATGATTAAAAGGTTCTCTGCATTGCTGGGCTACCCTTTTCACACCTTTTGTCTACAGCAAGCAGCCTTTCGGCAAACTTTTTTGTTCATGCCATTTAGTGTTTCTGGGCTGTGAACTTAAGCTACCACACAAGCTGGGATATATAGGAGGCAAGAAAAAATCCAGGGAGCTCACCTTTGGGTCATTCATTAAGTCCCATGGTCCCTAATTAGTTTGCCTTCTTTTCTCTACCCTCCAGAAAGTCCAAGGATTTTTGTTGTGAATTGTGACATGAAGAATGGAATGCATTTACTTTATCATGTCCGGAATGAAAAATCTCAACTCTGCCATTTAATAGTGGTATGATTTTTGGTAGGTGATGCAACTTCTCTGAGATAAGCATTTCTGAGCTTAAAATGTAAAATATTTCTTGTGGGATTATGGTCAGATTTCAACAAGATATGATGTGTGTAGAGATCATAACAGTATATATGTTGCTGTTATTTTCTTTTTTTACATATTTTAATCTTATCCAAATTTCAGCTCTCTTTCTTGTGGTTTTCCTTGGTAATTTTAGCTGTCATTTATTTCCCTTTTCCTTGGAATGATGCAGTTGTGTTTATTTTCTCTCTTAACCCAGTGAGACAAAATATGGAATAAGCAATATATTGCCACTTTAGAAATATCTTGCCAATTCCTCCATTTTAAAAGTGAGAAAATTGAGGCCCAGAGAAAGACTGGGCCATTTCCAACATCATAGTTCTATAAAATTCTGGATGTGACAGACTTGGCCTAAGACTTATTTTGGGTCTCCTCATCTTCTACTTCCAGTGTTTGTGAGTGTACAAACCTCTCAACCTTTATGAACATATTGGTTGTCTCAGACCAGCTGCATATCACCCAAGACAGCAGGACTCCTGGGAGTGGGTCCATGAATGTGAAATGTTTGGTCTGTGGGTTTGCCTGCACAGCATGACCAGTTTGGGCTTTACGGGTCTTACAACAATGAGACAAACCCATCACCTACAGTGAAGAATTCATTTCCACGAGGAAAGCCAGCCCCACAATTCAATTTTCAGGATAGAATATTGTGTCATAAATGCAGAAAGAACATTTCAATCAGTAAACATGGTTTGAAGCCCAATTACTGGAACCTCTTTCAAGGACTTCTTAATCTGATGATATTTCAGAGAAGGTCAAATGACAGGTTACTACTTGAACAGAAGAGAAAAGTCTTATGGTCTTCAAGAGGCTACTAAAGTTAAATTTGTTAGAGTAATGATAAGACAGATTTGCTTGATTATGGAATTCCAGAGTCCTCAGTTAGCATTCGTTACTGCTAGTACATTTTCATCTACAAATAAGCAGACCTTACTCGTGAGGTTTTATCTTACTAATTTATTTGCATTTTGAAGATAGAAATGAAAATTAGCAAAAGCTTGTGAACAGAGAAGCCAAACTCTATTATATAGTCTTTCTTAGAATCTCACATGGTAAAAGTAGAATTTTTAAGCTTTCCAAATATGTATTTATTTATTTACTTGCATAAATAAATAAAAAGATTTCTAAATTCCTTGAGGCTCCTTTGACAGAACATAAATGTATTTCAGCTCTCAAAATAAAATGAAAACAATAAAGAATAAGAAACTACAGAGAAATGAAAGAAATGTGGGCATTTATAAAAAATGGGGATTGTGCAAAACATTTCTCTCATTTTAAAACTGAATGGTCTATCAGTGTTTGGAAGAAGTTGCAGTGACAAACTTGAATTGTGAACGAGGCATCATCAAATGTTCAGTACAGGAAAAATTCAGGTAGATCTGTAACTCTTTTTTTTTTAAATTTATTCTATTTAAGAGCACTGTGTCTTAAAATCATTCAGATGTCCAGACACCTTTTCTTCCACCAGTCCTAAGAATAGTTAGGTGGGACCATGTGGCAAGGCTGTAACAATTGTGAAGTAGAATAAATATTTGTAACTGTGACTCTTTCAAAGAAATCTCTAAATTGGTCTAAAAATAGTAAAATCCATTGAATATATAGTATGTGCGAGGCACTTTATAGACAAATTAATTTAATCCCCCAAAAAACCCATTGAATTTCCTTCGTATAAACATATGAATATATGTAAAGGAATTATTTTTACTCTTAAGACTTTGGTCTGAATCCCAAGAGGGAGACGAAACATATGTTGAGTGTGCTGTGAGACAGTAAGGATATAATACATCCAGAACTCTTGATAAGTGCTTGATGACTGTCATTTTTGCTGTTACTTTTGTAATTATTAATCTTAGGAGGAGAAACTTCTCCAGTGGGAGGAGTCTTCAAGGTACTTTAGCTATGTTCAGCTGTGTGGGATGAAGGGAGAATTCAAAGAAATTGAGTCCTAAAAACATAAAAAGAATCAGCTTGACTTTCAAAGATTGACCACAAATTGGTCAGATTTTAATTCTGAACACTTTTAATACTGCCTTGAAATCTGTCCCATGGCACCTTTGGGCCAGTGGCTGTTCTTGTCATTCTTGGGAGTATAGTATGTGCGTAGAGGCAAAAGGATTTGGGAGGGCTGGTATGGGGTGTGCTACTAGCAGGAGGTTCTCAATATAGGCTGAATCTTGATTGAGCTCCTATTGTATTCCAGAAAGTGTGTTAGACCCTGAATACACAGTGGTCAATAGCAGGATGTCAGCTTTGATGGAACTTAGGGTTAGTTAAGTAAAATAAGTTATGAACAAGGAATTTAGACTGGGAAATACTTATGGTAGTGCATATTTGCTGTTACACATCATAGCAGGCTGTGAGTTTTGGTGCAGATGGTAAAGAGCCAGTTTATGAGCCCATAAAATGCCCCATCATCTGTAGTTCTGACCCACCTTGAAACCATAAAGTGGTATTTGAACCCCTATTAGTGATCTGGTTACAATGCAACAATAATCCAGAACTTTTTTTTTTTTAATTGATGTGCATTCTCAATTTCTAAGGAATACCCAGAAGTTCAGAACCACGGAATAGAGAATTCTGAATATCTCCATCATTATAACTGCAATATCATTTAGGTGTATCACCAATACCTAAATTTTGTATCTACCACTGGAAATTATCATGAGATGCAACTGAAAACATTAAAGGAAAATGAACTCTAAAATTAAGGCATTCAAACTCCAGTGCACAGGGATGCTTAATGATGTTGAAGTTTGTGCCTTATGAGCATATAGAACAATAGTGCATATTAAGTCAGATATTAGGAGATATTGGCATATGAGAAATAGAAACAATGATTTCTTTAACACATTTGCTCAAACTCTAAAATATCAACTGTACAAAACCAAAATTTTTCCAAGTAATTTTTCAGATATTTAAGCTGTTTGTAGGTTTATATAAATAAACAATCACTTTGACTAACTCCCAATGCTCACATATTCAATAATATGCATGCTTATTTTCCAGTCATTGTTGCTTGTGAAAGTCAGACTGCATTTATGCATATAAATTATTAAAATTGGCCAATTGATACACAGTAGCTAATTGTCAAGGAACTGTCTGTAAACACCATAAAGTTGTATTAAATATTCATATAATCATGTGCTAATTAATCTACAAAGCAATTATAATTAAAATGGAAGTATCTTGACTTACACATAACCAAATAAAATAGAAGAGTAAAGGATAGGAACATATCACTTCAACCTTTACAGGTAAAAAAGTAAAATAAATTCCAATTACTTCTATTAACCTAACGTATAAAGAACTAAATAAAACATCCCTATTATAGTCACACTTTCTTCAACACAAGTGAATTTGTCTTTCTGAGAGATAATTTTATGAGAAGAAAATAGGGCATGATAAAGTGATGCATGTGCTGTACATATACACTGGCTTTTAATAGAGGTTTAGTTTGTGAGGCTTTTTACTTATGTATATATGTCTTGTTTGTTTTAGTCCAGGTAAGGAAGCAAGGTCCAAAATGTCTATCTTTTGAAGCATTCTATAGAGTCAGGATTCAACTGCAACATCATTGAGGCCTGGTCTGAAGAGCACAAGGCTCCATCAGGGCCAGTTTGCCTTGCATCTGGTAAGAGCTAGATAAGTGACTATTAAAAAGGGTCTTGGGATTAAAGGAGAAGTTAGGAGGATCCATGCTTGGACTGTCAGGCGAGACTCTGGAAAATTAGATGAGAATGTAGGAAGCAGAAAAGGCAGAGGATAAATCTGAGAGGGTGGAGAGCTATCTGAGGAGCCCACAAAGCAGCAGTTGCTTAGAGCTCCCTGGAGCTGCAGCAGGCCATCTGTCCTGCAGTTGGTCCTATTCTGTAGGTAGGAGAAAGTGGCAGAAAGACAAAATAATTGCCGCACTGGACTCTTCCGCTTCCTCTTCCTCCCCACTGCACTAATTTGCCACAGCTGAGAGCAAAGAATTGGACACAGGAAATGTGTATCAGGGATTGACTTGCTCAGGTTCTTTGCTACGATATTGTGGAACTAGACTCTAAATCATACTTCCTGAATCTAAACTCATGCAATTTCCATGAGGGACTATCCCTTGACCCTCAGCTAAATATGGTCATTCTACCATAGATTATTATTGCTTATTATAGATGGGTCTTTCTGAAGTTAGCCTTTTTAAGGTTGTCTCTTTCAGGTCCAGGTCAAAAAGCAGCATCTGAAATGCATGGACTTCCTGCAGACAACCCAGCACTGTTCCTGAGAGCCTGCAGCTACTTATTGTGCCCACCAATTTTTGCATTCCATATCAGTGCCCAAGAATAAAGAAATATGGGGTTGCCATAATCATCAGGGTTGTGTCAAGACACTGCAAAAGGTAGTGTCAACCAAAATGTGAATCCTGTACCCTCAATATCCCAATGTGATCTTAGTGGAAGACCTGGATAACAATTATTGCAGCTTGTCCCACTAGGAGTAAATTAAACCAAATGGAGGACCATCTTAACGGCAAGCACTATTCCCCCATATCCCCATCTCCTTCCCAAGATTGGCGCATGCCTTTACACTAATAGCGTATATGTCAACACTTTTATTTCTTTGGTAGGCTTAATTTCCTTAAGGTTTCCTAGTCATCTGTAGATTGGTGGAAGACGGGTCCATTTGTCCTCTCTGTGTAGCACAACAAGCCTCTTCTAGGGTAAATGCAACTCAAGTTCAATCTAGGACTTCAGGTACAAACAATCAAAAGAACAAAAGAAGTGGACCTTAAGGTAGTGCTTATAGTGGGTAAAGAGCTATGGCAACCCACCTGCTAAATGATAGCAGAGTGATTGCTTATTTTATGCATCTCCTTTTTCTCCTCTCTTGCTTTATAGAATCTCTTTCAAGGCCATAATTATTGGAGAATTTGGGAATATCATGCCTTGATTGGAATTCTTATAAAGTAAGAAAGTTCATGGTATCTGACATTTACATGGGAAACTTTTTGTTTATAACTCATTTCTATGTATTTTCCTATTTAATCTCATGATAGACTCAGTGTTTGAAGCAATGTATGGCGTTGTATTACATTTTACTTTACTGGCCAGAGTATAGCAGGGTCAAAATGTGGAAACCATTGAATTTAATTCCAGGTGTTAGAAATGACTGCAATCAGCTTAAACAAAAAGGGATTTATCCCCAATTATTGAGTCATATACATAATTGTTGTGCTGGAGGAGCAGGCTGTGGACATAGGTCCAGTGAGCAACTCCAAGTTCCCAGTATTGGTATGCTCTGCTGTAATTAGAGAAGGTGTCTGCTCTTGTGGGAGACTGCCAAATGAAGAAGCCGCTGCCCATTGAACCATATCGTCTTTGCTATGTTGCACATCAGCACAATAGATGTCTTTACTTATCTAATTTCTGAATCCAAGTCTGAAGTTAGTGCAAAGTCTAATTGGCAACACCTGTGGGTCTGAATGATAAATCCTAAATTAGATCTGCATTCTTGTTAGCAAAGGGGTCTTGGAATTGTAGTTCTTAGCTTTCTGGCTTCTTCAATGTCGGGAGTCTCAATAGAAGAAAGTTGGAATGAATGTTGAGGGAATGAGTTGTGAATATCCATGATCACCATATTTTCTGCACATTTGAATATAGCGCAAGTACATTTTACATTTCCACTCAACCTGAAATATTCCACCCAATTGATCTCCTCTAACATGCCAAATTTATTTCTTAAATACCATATAATGAGTTTGCTTAAACAATAGGAGGTTTTGTCTCACGGTTTTGGAGACTAGAAATCCGGCATAAAGGTACAGGCAAGACTTGCTTTCTCCAGGAATCCGTAGATTTCCTACAATCCTCTTTTCACCTGGCGTTATCTTTCTCCTTGTAATCTGCTCCTCGGATTTATCCCAATTTTTGGCTTCTACTTCTGTGTCCCACTTCCTTTTACTTACAGGTTTTCACCCATATTGGATTAAGGCTACCCTCATTCAGTTTGACCATGTCTTAGTTAGTAATAGCATCTTCAAAGGTCCTATTTACAAATGGGTTCACACCCATAGGAATGTGAATTAAATCTTGAATATGTATTTTGCTGGGAGACGTCTCAACACAGGCAATCATTTCACTCCTCCCATTTTAAACCCTTATTTCTTCCTCATGGCAATAGAAGGGACATTTTTACATGTTCTTTACTCATTCCTATGTTTGGAATGATTGTAAATGTATCTGCCTGACACCCCAAAGATCTTTTAGTGCTCAGCTCAGATGTCACACCTTCTGATTAGCCTTCTCTGATCTGACTTCTCTTAGCAGATAAATAAATTAATGTTTGGTTCCTATGCATTATTGCTTGTAACATTAATTTGATACTTATTATATTGCAATATTTTAAAATACATACATTATATAGGATATCTGTGTTGCTAGGACAGAGCTCTTTTCATAAATTTTATACTAACATTCAATGGTAGACTTCTCACCTGCCACAGGGGAGACTGGATTTGATTCCCAGTCCATGCACTTCCCAAAAAACAAACAAATGAGCAAAACAAACAAACAAAAAGTCAGCAAATGTTGCTGCAATAACAGGACACTCACATGGAAAAATAATGAGATGTGACCCTGCCATATAGCATACAAAGGAAAAAAATTCTATACTAGCATATATTTGAGCTAAGTTAATTTGGTAGAAACCATAAATGATTTCAGTCCTAAATACTAAAAGTTAGAATTGGTGTTTCAATTCTTAGTACTCAAGTAGCATTTATTATTGCTCATTCATTCATTTATTCCTTGATATTTTCAACTATTTTTGGAGTACTAGCCCGCTAGATTATGGGGCTTGCAAAAGGGATTTAATTTAATCCTTTCCCTTAAATAACGTTTGGGCAAGTAGAAAGATATACATGCATACAAACCACTACAATGCACCAAATTATTTCCATAATGGAAATTCAAAGAAGGTTCACCACAAACTTAGAAACAAGAATAGGTGAATATACCTGTTTTTTTCTGGGAAGAGTTTATAAAGGTGGTATTACTTGAATTGAGGCTTCTTTATATTTGTGCGATGAAAATAGTAAAAATAATGATATTTAATGTGTAGAACACATAACATACCAAGCCGTATGCTAATAGCTTTATATTCATTCTCTCATTGTATCTTCACAGGAGCATTAAGAAAACTTTCGAGTTAGAAAAGTATGACTGAAAAAAGATGAGTGACTGCTCAGATAGTAAATAGCAGGGCCAGAATGCAGAACGTGAATTTGTAAACTCATAAGACGACATACAACATACTGGCAAAGCACACATATTGTGGAGTCAGAGTGTATGAATTTTAAACCAAGAATATAAATTTATGCAAATCATTTAAACTCTGCTTTTCAGTTACCTCATCTATAAAATGCAGGTCATAAAAGAACTTGCTTTTTAGGTTTCTGTAGGTAGTAAATAGTTAATATATGTGTAGTGTCACATAGTCAAATTTCTACAAGTGTATGTTACCAGTCGCAATGGCTTTAACCCATTTCAATAAATATTAGGGTTAGTCATGCTTGTGTCTAATAATTGTAAGCACTGGAAGAGGAAGGACTATGCCATATTCATCATTAGAGTAATTCATTCATTCATCATGCGCTCCTCTATTTTAAGGACAAGTACTACAAAGATAGCTGAGAAACAGATCCTGTTTTTAAAGATTTCAAAATCTAATAATATATGATTGCTCTATGAAATGATAATAACTAGCTATAGGAATATGTAAAAGGGATAGATTGATTCTTCAGGGGTGAATGGTCAAAGTCATAGAATCCAAATAGTGTTTTGCATGTAGTTGATACACATAGTAGATGATAAACATGAATTCAATAAAAGGCTCATTGGGTAATACCATGGTGCATCTTATAATAACACTATGTATGTTCTTGTTATACTATATAAACTCTGATTTTCAGAAGAAGGCTATGAGATAGATGGTATAAATCCATGAATGTTAATTTTTTATTTGAGCAAAATATACTGTTGCATACTTTATTCAATAAAGACTCTTTCAAAACTTTATATATAAGCTTTTATTGTACCTGACTGGCTAGTCAATTAATAACATATTTTTGGCATTTCTAGAATTAACAATAAACAGATATTGTCATAGCTTGAATTGGATTTTTCATGCAATTTTTATTTCATTTTTTCCAGCTAGTTTGTTCTTATTGTGACGATCAATATATGTGTATTTTGCACCTACTTCAAGCTATATAAGGTGCTATAGATGGTTGCTAGAAAGTATAAGAAAAGACCTTTCAGTTCAGTTGGGAAGCTTGGATTTATAAGTGTGGACTGATTAGAATAGGATAAAGTATTTAACTAATTTACAAGTCTTATGATATTTAAGCACACTACCTCTCTCATAAATAACCAAAAGTTTTATCCTAATTAGCATTAGTTACCATTAATTTGAGTCCTAAAGTAGAAGCAGAAATATCTCTGTAATTAAATCACTGAAAATATTCAGTCTGAAGGCTGGAAATTTCATTTTTAATAAAGACTGAACATACATAGTTGTTGGTTCAATTCTAAGCAGAAAAGAGATTAAAAATACTGCTCCAAAATATTGAATCTGCTTAACAGGTTCATAGGCTAACATGAAACATATGCCCAGATTAAATTATGTTTTCTTTTCAATTCTAAATTTGCACAACATTCATTAGGCAATATTAGCAACTTGAAGTACTTCACACAGAAAAATCTTGTACTTGAAAAATAAGACTACAATTTTAGAATGCAACTGGAAAAATAATTTCATGCCAGTTTACAAAAAATTAAGTTTGTAAGCCATGTAACTGGTTATGAAGTTGTGTCCTTAAAAGCTGGTGTAAAATCTTATTTATAACCAATTTTCTTCTTTGATTAAACGCTTTAATGTCATTTGAGAAATGTCAGTGAATGACTGGCCATATTTCTGAAAAACAGATGAAAGCCTTCCCACATAAAGAAGGAAATCAATTTGTATCTCTCTATGGTTAAAACTTTGCCATAGACCAAAATAAAATGCCCTTTCTTCCTTTACTTTCTGAAATAGAACTTTAGCCTAGAACAGAAATCATTTAATGAGAAGAATCAAACTGTATCATATTTGATGTACTGCACCTACATAATAAGTCTTTCTATCACTAAGTTTGCATACTGTTATTCTCAATGTTCAAAATGTATTGGATCAAAAGTTGAGCACCTCAGGGTCCCATGGGTGGAATCTGCTGCACATTGAATGAAGGAGATTTTACTGACATTGATTCTCTATCATAGATGTACTAAAAGATTAATCTAGTGAAATAGGTTTATAAGGCACAGAACATTTATGTCTAGTTAATTCCAAGATTTCCGTATTCACTGTATATTTCATGGGTTTCTGGTAATATTCATTATCCATGTTTTCAAAAGTACATGATTTCAATCAATGTTTACTAAAGGAATTTAAAATAAAGTATAATGCTAATTATTTGAAACTGCTAAAAGAGTCTCCATGGTCCACACCTCATCAAAGCTGAAAGAGAGTAGATCTAGGAATTTATTGTTCAGAGTTTGATGAAAGTTTGAAGATCCATTGACTTCAGTGAATATTTTTCTCTGTGTGGTTGGCATCATTCTCACTAGGTTACTGCAAGTAAGACACCTGGTAATTATTCTTGATGCCTCTCATTCCCTCATTCCCCACATTCAGTTAAACAGTTTTAGCTGGCTAGCAGCTTCAGTTTTTAACTACCTCCAGGCATGGCTTCTACTCGCATTCCCCATACCAATGTAAAGGAATCTCTTACCTACATTTGTCTTATAGTACCCTATCTAGCCTTTTACGATTCATCATTTCTGTTTCTCCACTCTACTGCCAGAGCAATTCTTAGAAAATGAAAGTCTGCTCATGTTGACTCAGTGGTTATCAGATTTCAATGTTTTCCCATGGGTCTTTGAGATAATAATTGCTTAGCCGCTTCATCTATGGAATTCTTCCTCCCTCATTTTCTGCTTCCCTCCTCATCTTTATACTGCCCCTTTTATGTTCAGCCCAACTGCAAATCTCTCAGGTTTGTAACTGTGTTTATTCTTTTTCACCTCTAGATTTTCACACTTATTTTATTCCCATAAAAACTCTTTCATCTCCTTACTCAGTAGTACTGAGTACTTAAGCTTAGTACTCCTCAACTTAAATACTACATTCTCCGGGAAGCATCTCCTGCAACCTTCCTTTCCACTGTGAGGTAACCCAATATATCAATTCAATTAATGCCCTGTACTATTACTGACATAGTACTATTGAAATAAAATAAAAGAAGCCATTAGACTGGGGTGAATAGCCTTGGCGAATCCCTGAGTGACAAACCCAACTAACATGATCAAAACTTGGGAGAGACAGCCTTTCCATAAATACGTGTTGTAATAAGAGCCTTAATGCCAGACAATCAAAAATGGACACTCAGGGTGGGGTTTTCCATTGGAAACAGTCCATATAAAGAAATACTACTTATATATGCTATCAGGTTCCACCAAAACCATCCCAAATAAAGCAAGGCAGCTTAGGTAGCCAAACGAAAAATTTTCCTCACTTGCTTCTGTGTTTGCCCTATATAAACTTCACTTTTCCATGCCTTCAGTAGAGTTCCTTACCACTTTTGTTTTGCTGCTGACCAATTTGCAGATCATTTGTTGCCCAAATAAACTTTAACAAAAAAAATGTAAAATTACCTCAGTTCATCTTTCCCAGAATTTGGAGTCAGAAGTGGAATCTAAAGAAGATCCCTGGCAGCCCATAAAAGCAATGAGTAACAGGGCAAAGGTATCCATGGAACCACTTTGTGTTCACTTCTTTCTTCTAACATGCAGAGGTGGCAGATAAATTCCTCTCAGATCTGAGCTCCATGAATTTGTGTTAAGTTCTATGAAGTTTTTTTGGGTGTATTATAACTGGATTGGGTCCAGTAGAGGCCTCAGTTAAGACACTAACTCTTTGGAAGGGATCTTTTTGAAAGGAAAGAAAGCAAATACAAGACACAGGAAACAGAAATGACCTGATTCTAAATGAATTCTTCCTTATCTATGAGGTCTCATAACTCCACCATCCAGATCTCCTGCCAATTATGTGTTTAAGAGTTATGGAATCGGATGATGTGCTTTCTTAGAAAAATAAGTGTTTTAGACTAAAGATAACTTGAAGCCATAGTGTTAATGGTGCGGAAGTTTTAGTTTAGACAGGATTATTCATTTGAGAGGAACTTGGAAAGAAGAGGATCCCAAATACCTTGCAAAGAATGGAACGTGGTCTTCTTTTAATTTGTATATGGAGGCATCAAAAATAATTAATGATTCTAAAATAGACTACAGAAAGACAATGAAAAGCTTAAGAAACCAGAAGCTAAGATATCTAACAAAGATAGTAGACAAATTAACTTGATTCTGACTGTGCTTTCAGCCTCCTCTCTTTATTCGTCTTTACCTAATTACTTTGAATCTTCTAATCTTCTTTCTCATGTACCCTTTTATTTAGAAAATGAGGGAAAAAAGGAAATTGGACAAATTTGATAGGTCCTCTTTAAGATTAGACCCTCCACAGATTCTGGTATTCTGACCACTGCCACCTTTAACTCATGACTGAAGACAGAACTCAGAAGCATAATTAAAAAAAAAAAATTCCTAAACCCAGGGAAGGTCTATAAAAATTTAGCTAGGAATTTAGAATACTAATTGGGCCATAAGACCTTGGGCTTCCTGATTGATACCAGTTTATACGCATGCTCTTGACACCATGAGAAGCTCATAAATGCAGGACTGCAGCACGGTGGGGAGATCCCAAAAAGAATCTTAAAAATCCAACTAGGAACATTTCAAAGGATGTATCAAAAAGAGGTTGCAAAATAGTCAATAATCTTTCAGAGGCTGTGCCTGAAGGATTTCCTCAAAAGATAGGTTGGTCCATTATCTAGGCCTGTAAAGGAAAAACAGCTAAATCAACTACTGATTATGAAGTGAAATTTAAAATAATCCTTATAAAACACTCGGGACTATCATTATCGAGTCCTGAATTAAAAGGTGCCTCATCCACCTTATTTGTCAATGGGCTTCACCCTGAACTAATTAAAAACTGCAAATTCAGTTGGGAATCTGTTTCCTTGAATGAACTGATGAACTTATCAGACATTTTGAAAGAGCCTTGGAACAACAATAAAAAACTTAAGAGGCTTATAAATTGTCTGTAGTTGCAGCAGTTGCAGGAACAAGGATTAGCCCCAGGGCCATCTTATCTACCTAGATTCAGGAGGATAAATAAAATAAACTCCAATACCCAAACTGTCTGTTTACATTGCAAATAGCCTTGGCATTCAAAGATAAAATGATGACTTTTAAACCCCAGAGAATCCAATATAGGACATTTGAACTGTCCCGTTGTCCTGTTAGAGGAAGCCCTCAAAAATTTGATGCTTCAGACCAAAGCCAATACTGAAGGGGTTCTGAGAGGTCCTCCAGTAAACTGCTTCTCTAAATACCCCTAAATCAGCAAGGAGGGGCTTTGAAGACTAATGGAGAAGTCTATACCGTCTAAGTAGACATCAGAGTAACCCTTTCCACTTTGAACCATACCCTCATAAGACAAAATCTCTTAGAGTAACAAAAATGTCTCAGAGCTGGTGGTTTCCAACCACATTCAAAAGTTTTCTCTATCAGAGCCTGTACAAATGACTTGCAGGCCTATTACAGAAAATCATACTTTCCTTTTATGTTACACAGCTCCTAGAATGAGATTTACTTTCTAAGCTAAGGGGCCCATATCAAATTCTCCTTGGAGGGAGAGGTAAACCTAGAATTTCCAGACCTTCTAAAACCTGAGTGACTTTGTACCTGATAGGCAAAAATTTGTTATTATTATTATTAGGTTGGTCTTCAAATCTCCCAAAACCCAGACCTCTCTGAAGTGCCAATAGTTTGTGATTCTCCTCCCCAACAGACATAGGGGAAATTAAAAGTGACAAGCCTATAAAAGTTCAAATATCCTTTAAAACTAGAAGTTTTGCAGGGGCTTACACTTATAATTAAATATTTGATTAAACAAAGGCTTGTGATTTCTTATACAACCTCCTGTAACACCCCCATCCTTCCAGTTACAAAAACCAAGTGGAAGAGATTGGAGGTTCACACAAAATTTATGGGCAATATATAAGATTGAGTTTCCTGTAGTTCTAAAGCCTAACATTTTGCTATCAAATGTGCCTTAGGAATCAAAATGGTTCACTAATAGATTTTTCTCAGTCTTTTTCAATATTCCAGTTAATAAGGACAGCCAACATTTATTTGTCTTTACTTGAGCAAGTCAACAATATCTTCAAACAGTGATGCCGCAGGGCACCTTTCTTTTTTTTCCCAAGCTTTACATCCAGTCTTCACAACATTGCAATCTCCTTAAAAACAACTCCAACTCAAAATATTGATGATTTGCCATTGTCTTTCCTTATTAAAGAGGATTCTTATATCAGTTGGCCTACAAAGAACATAAGGTCTCTAAAAAACCCCATTTCTAAAAATAAGTAAGTAAGTAAATAAATAAATAAATAGATAGATAGATAAATAAATAAATAAATAAAAATGGTACTTAGACCTAGCCTAACTGGGGAAGTCATTTTTCTCACTTCAAATAAAATAAGAACTGTCCAAAATTTCCTTGGAACAACCATCAAAAGACAACTTAGAGGTTTCCTCAGACTTGCTGGATTGGTCTGTATTACACGTTTTCCTTTAATATCCTCTAATCTTTACAAATTTACCAAAATTTCTTCTACCCTAGAACACTTACCTTGGGAGGAAAACCATACACAACATTTTCATCAACTTAAATTGGCCCTCCAATGAACCCCAGCATTGGGCCTTCCAAATTATGCCAAACCAGGCACTAGGAGTCCTTGCACAAGATCATGGAGGAAGGAGATCACCTTTACTTATGATCATCTACAATAGACCTTAATAGCTATAGTGTACGGCCAATAGCTAGAGCTTATCCCAATTGTTTAAAGGCACTGCAGTTAAGTAGGTAACCCTCTTCACAATTAGTGTTAGACAACTACTCATACCTGCACATTTCCCAATCTACAAAAAGCTTCTTAAATTCTAAACAAACCCAAGATTTCTCTGCCAGTAGACTAACCTCCTATGAGATTCTATTCCTATCTCCTCACATCTTTTAACTCCTAGGCTGCAACCTTCTAAAGTCTGCTACCTTGCTGATGAAGAATACCACTGTGTATTGGATTTATAATTTCTCAGGTTTCAATTTTCAGCTGAATTAAAACACATGCCACTAATGGATCACTTACAAAAGACTCCCTCAATTTAAGTTTGTTCAATAAGCAGAGCTATATGCCTTGGACTGAGCATGTCAGATGGACAATCACAAAGCTTTAAACATTTAAACTGATAATAAATAAACATTTGGTGTGGTCCATGACTCTTGTATTCATTGGTAACTCTAGAGAAGTTCCTTTAAAAAATAGGCCTCCGCTATACCACTGCTCTCACAAATGATCATAAAAACTGAGACTTATACTTGTAAAACTAAACCAAGATATATTTAAAAATGCATTAGCTGATTTCTATGCAAAATAACCTACCCAGCATACTGCACAATCAGTTAGCATATGCAACTTAAATAAACTTCAAAAATTGATTGATTCATAACAAATAACATATGACAATTTGTTTAACAGTCAAGTCTATGTACCAAATTTAAAATGGCAAAAATGGGAACTAAAGGATGCAAACTTAATATAGTAAGAGCCTTCAGAGGACCACATGGTCCTTCCTGAGTCCTTAAAATTATTTCTGTTAAAAGCTGCATTTCACCATGCACCATGGCGTTGATCCAATAATTCAAATAATGGCAAAATAATATTGGAAAAATTGCTCCAAGGTGGCCAAAATGGTTTGTAATATACATCTGTTCTGACAAACTCACAATAAAAAATAAATAACAATAAAGCCTTGGGGGGCATATTTTTGCCACCTCCTGACAAACATTTATAAATGGATGCATGGTACTTAGATTCAGGTGTCAACCTGGCCAGGTGGAGGTCCCTAGTTCTATTGCTGTGGACGTGAGCCAATGGTATGCGAACCTCATCTGCTGCTGATTACATCTGCAGTCAGTTAGGAGGCATGCTTGCTGCAATGAATGAATAAGAGAACTCAATGTAGCACAGCCCAAGCCACTCAGCACACCTCATCTCAGCACCCGCAGCTCAGCCCAGGCCTTTGGAGATGCAGAAAAGAATCACCCCAGGAAAGTTATTGGAACCCAGAGGCCTGGAGAGGAGATCAGTGGAGATCACCTTATGCCTTCCTATATAAGAAGAACCTCAGTTGAAAGTTAGCTGCCTTTCCTCTGAAAAACTATATGTTAACCAAATAAATCCTGTTTTATTGAAAGCCAATCCATCTCTGGTGTGTTACATTCCAGCAGTTAGTAAAGTAGAGCAGATTTGGTACTGGAGAAGTGGGGTGCTGCTGCAGTTTGCAAATACCAGTCATGTTGGACCAGTTTTTTTGATGGATAAGGGGAAAATTTTGGAGGAATAGTGAGGAGAGTGATGGAGAAGACATGGAGTGCTTGGAGACTATTGGTGTCAATGGAATCACTGCCAATCTGGACAAAGGGGGACACAAAAGGGACAAATTGAAGTGTGCAGAGTGAGAACCATAGAAGTTGGGGTCTGAAGCCAAGAAACCTCAGGCCAGGAGAATGGACCCACCCATATACATGGAGAGGGTGAGTTTGCCCTGAAGGCTGAGGATGAGTCTCTCACCTTGTTGCAGTGGAAGAGTCATGCAGCCTCAGGCCTTAGAGCTCCTTGGGGACTGGGGAGACCCTGGCTGCCACCACATGGAGGGGTTGTGTGTGTACCCCAGAAATGTCAGAGAGCCCAGGTATGGCTCCGATGCTTGGAGAGGACGGAGCTGAGAAAAAGGTCATCTCCTCAGTGTCCCCTGAGGTTGATTCCGAAAGAGGTGGCCCACTGGGTAGGCCCTTGGAAAGGGTGAGTCTGTCACTTTCTAAGCCAAAAGATAAATGACTTTCAGACTTTGAAATCCAATGGTTTTTGCCCTGCATGTTTTCAGAACTGTTTGGGTTTTGTGACTCCTGTGTTCCTTCCAATTTCTCCCTATGGAAATGAAAACCTGTATTCTGTGCATGTCCTCCTTGGTATATTGTCACTAGGTAACTTGTTTTGAGATTCATAGGTCCACAGCCAGAAGAGAAGTTTTGTGACTTTACTATCATTTAAGGTGATGTGTATAGTTGCCAAGTTGATAAGGTGTGGACATGTGGTAGTTAGATTCATGTGGTAGTTGGCCAGGTGAAGGTGCCTAGTTCTATTGCTGTGGACATGAGCCAATGGCATGTGAACCTCATCTGTTGCTGATTACATCTATAGTTGGCTAAGAGGCGTGCCTGCTGCAATGAATGATGTTTAATTGGCTGGAAGCTTAAATGAGAGAGCTCAATGTAGCACAGCCCAAGCATAGCATACCTTATCTCAGCACTCACAGTTCAGCCCAGGCCTTTGGAGATGCAGAAATGAATCACCCCAGGAAAAGTTGTTGGAACTAGAGGCCTAGAGAGAATTCCAGTAGAGATCACCCTGTGCCTTCCCATGTAAGAACCTTAGTCGAAAGTTAGCTGCCTTTCCTCTGAAGAACCGTATGTTAACCAAATAAATCCCTTTCTATTGAAAGCCAGTCTGCCTCTGGTGTGTTGCATTCTGGCAGCTAGCAAACTAGAACAGGATGTCATTCAACTGACCCTTCTATAGGTTATCAATATGTACTGGTTCTAGTATGCCTGTTTTGGGGATGGATTAAACCTTAGAGTAAGGCAAATATCATCATAGTGGCAAAATAAAAAATAAAAATCTATTAAGAGTTATTTACCATTGTAGGGTATCATTTATTGAATATTAGACAATCAAGGAACCCACTTAACAGGCAAAATAATTTATTTACTTAATAAAATTTTCCAGACCTTCTGCACTACCACTGCCTTTATCAACTCCAGTAATCCAGAAAGGTAGAACAGACAAACGACAAACTAAATTTAACAAAATCCACAGGAATGCATGGCCTAAAGTTCTTCATTTAACTTTAATGGCTATATGGTCAAGTCCCGTTTGGAAATAGAAGCTCACTCCTTATGAAAGAGTGACTTTGAAACCAATGTTCTTGATGATAGAGCTTCATACATAACTTGCTTTAATAAACTTGGATATGAATAAATATTGTAAAGCCCTAATATATTATGCCAAAAATATATTCATCAGGGAAATAAGCCTTGTGGGATCTTCTACTTGATGAGAACCTCTCCTATGCCTTACAGCCTGTAGACAAGATCTTCTAAAAATGACACCAGCAAAATATTGCCCTTGAGCTCTGTTGGGAGAGCCTCTACCAAGTTCTTCCCACCACTTACACTGCAGCCAGATTTCAAGGTCTTCAACCATGGACTCACCTCTCTTGACTTAAAAGAGCTCCTCCAGATTCCTAACATAAATCTGATGATATTAAAATAAAACTGACCAAGGAACTGATCAGGTGAGCTGATGACACCACAAATAGACACCCTTATTAGCATCATAATTACCTTTCCTCTTATGACACCCCTTTTCCCCTTTTTCTCCTATTCTTTACCTATGTCTAAAAAGATAATATGTTTATTAGGATCTAACAAGCAATAGCTGCAGCGACAAATCTAACTAAATGTAAGCTGTCATAACAAACCTAAGTCCATTCATGATCCAAAAAGCCATTTAATCCACCTATTTACAAATTTCTCTCTTGTTCCAAGTGATTCAATTTCTATTAATCAAACTGCACTGGTAGTTACACTTGTGGTGCAAATACTAGACTCAAAGTGCCCTTTATCCTTTTTTGACCTCTCTTGGATCTATATCCTCACTTCCCATGTAACTAATCTAGAAAATTAAATAGCTATCTTAACAAAACCAGGACATCTTTCTGTAATAGTTCACATACTTCCACAAACTACAAGTTTTCTCAATAGCATATGTCTCATTACAGTCCCCAAACCCCAGTTGCATGAAACATGTAAGAAGCAAATACATTTTTATCAACTCTGTTTATATTCTTAATGTCACAGACTTGTTGTTACTAAGGAAAAATGATTATATTTCCAACTGCTGAGTCCAGCTCAAGCAACTGTCCAAACAGGGTTAGAAGGGGCAGTGGGAGATCAAGAAAAACACAACAGAGTTAAGAGAAAGCAGGGGTAGGTGGTTCATAGCCTGACTGAAGGCAATGACCCTGAGAAGCCAGCACAAGTTTATTTTCTATTGTTTAACAGTAGAATCTAGATAAGCCAGTGCAGTACATGAGAATGTGCTTGATGTAATGAATAGGGATACAGAACTTTCTTGAGAACAGAGTGAACATTAATTAGGCTGCTCAGAACTGCAGAGGCAGAACTTTCCCACAGTAAGGTTGGATTAGATAAGGTGCAGCATAGGCCAGATCTCATTCCACAGGAGACCAAGGGGCCATGCCTCCAAGGTTATTCTGACATGGGTTGGCCAGCAGTCAGAGACTGGCTTCACAAAAAACCTGACCTGGGCTCCAAAACCCAACATTAAGTCTATAAACAAAACTACCTTCACTGGAATTACATGTACTCTACCAGGCTATGTTTTTATTTGCAGAGGATCTAAGAGAATAATTATCTCAGTTACCTGTGCAGTAAATTGCTTTAATAGTTGCCAAATGACTGGACAATGTGTATTTGGTCTCCTCATTGCCCCTTTCTCCATTTAGAGTGAATAAAAAACTGAGTACTAGTCTACTCCTTTAAAATTCCCAAATCATAGAAGATAAAATTTACCTATGATCACCCATGACTCAAGATTTGCTTCCTTTGGCAGGTCTCTTTTCCATTAGATGGAGATCAACATTAATAAAGCTATTATAGAACATTTATCTAAAATCCTAAGTGCACTTACTAACAGAATTGCTACTGCCATAGCTGCCCAACAAAAGTCTCCTGACTCCCCTGCTCAAGGGGTGTTGGACGACAGGATTAGCTTAGACTATTTATTGGTGGGACCAGTGTATGTGTGTTGGGTGTGTGTGTGTGTGCGTGCTGTTGTTACTACAACTTGTTGTACCTGAATAAATATATACAGTATTATAAAAACTCAATTGCATGAAATTACTAAACTGGCCACCCAACTACAAAATGTCCTTGCCTCCACCTCCTTGATTTGTTCAGCTGCAGTTGGTTTGGAAATTGGGGACCTTAATTGAGGAGTGTCTTTCAGTCTCTTAGTATTACCTTCCTTATGGTCATCATAGTAATCTATCTGGTGCCCTATATTTTCTCGAGTATTAAATGTTTTTTCACAGCCAATAACCCATCAGATAGTCATAATGCAAGTTGAGTAACAAAAATCAAAAGGGCAAAAAATGGATACCAATAATGAATCTGGCACTGTCCCCTGCAGTTTCTGTAATAAGACTACATATAAACGAAGTGGTATTGACAGAGCATGCACAATATCCAAGATAGGGTCAATCTCCCAGAGCTGAAAAAGTAACACCAAGGGGGGAAATTATTAAAATAATATAGAGGAGACCATTAGACTGGGGTGACTAGCCTTGGACAATCCCTGACTGGCAAATCCAACTAACATGGTCAAAACTCAGGAGAGGCAGCCTATTGGTAAACACCTGCTGTACTTGCAGGTAGAGCTTTAACACCAGTCAATAAATCTAGGCACCTTAGAATGGGGCTTTCCACTGGAAATATCCCAAATAAAGCAATGCAGCTTAAGTATACAATAAAAAATTGTTTCTCACTTGCTTCTGCATTTTCCTTATATAAGCTTTCCCTTCCCACTCCCTTGGCTGAGATCCTTACTACTTTCAGTTTGGCACTGCCCAATTTGTGAATAATTCTTTGCCCAAATAAACTTCAACAAAATTTTTAAACTGCCTCACTTTCTCTTTTACAGTACTTGAACTCATTAAGCTATTGTTATTTGTCTGACTTCCCTACTCGACTCTAGAGTGTTAAATTCATTATATAACCTCAGTGTAATAGACAAATGTTGCCACTTTAGGTGGTAGTAACAATCACAATCTCAAATCTCATTGGCTTACAACAACCTAAGTCTATTTTTTGTTTACGTTGGAGATTGGCTGTGGGTCTCTGAGCCTTGGGTCTATTGAAGAGGTAGCTTCCATTTGGAAGGTATTGTTCTTGTGACAAGAGGAGAATGATTAAACTATTCCACACCTCTTAAAGTTCCTGCTCAGATGTGGGGTATATCACTTCCGCTCCATTTTCATTGGCCAGAACAATGTACATGTTAATGTTTGATGTCAACAAGGCAGTGAAATACCATTCTCTCACTTCAAGTTCCTCGTCAAGAAAGAAAGTTGTATAATCTTCTCATAAGTATGTAAAATCCTCTTTTAAAGGGAATACTAAATAAAATCCCACACATTCAGCAACTAGTACCCTGACTAGAATGTTGTAGTAGGAATGTATGCATATTGGAGGTCTTTCGTTCAGGAAAAATGATTTCATTTGAAGCAAAAAAATTCCATGTGAGCATGACTATATAACAATGACTTATCAAGAAAATACAAAAAAAAAAAAAACCCAACCAAAAACAAAACCAGAAAAAAATGAACCACACAATTTCAAAATTTAATGTCAGAGAAGTGTTTGATAACACAATAAAGTAACCAGAGAGTCAGTGCCTTCTACAGGGAGATTATATTATTTTTCTTGTTAGAAGCTATGGAAATGTATGCAGATATTCTCTTTGCAGGATAAAGAGAAATTCCAGTCTAGGAACCTGCAGGGAGCAGTATCATAGAATACCTATTGGAGGAAAGGCATTGATTTCATTGTTTTCCCTTATCTTAGAATATAAACTTGATGTAGGCTATTGTGTTTATAGGTGCTTCCTGTTGCCTAGGACAGAGCTAATATATAGTCACTCCTCCGTGTCACTATGTCACTCCTTCTTCTGACAAATTTGTCAAAACAATAAATATATAAATGGGTTAATGAATGAATGAATCTCAGCAATGTCAGTGGTGGCAACTGGAGTAGTAGTAACTCAAACAACAGAAATGGTGTTCACACAGACTCTGAACTTGAAGATCAGAATTGAAACTGAACTGGAAACATGAGTTCTGACAATTAGTCAATCTGTCTGAACCTGTGTGTTTCGTGATCAATTTGAGAAAAAATAAAGGCAATAACAAAAGAAAATAGGTCTTTGGTTTTGTTTTAACCACATCTTGCTGCTTGTTTCTAAGTTCCCAGAAGCAGAGGTTGACAACTGGTGTCTTCTTTAGCTTGTACAGAATTTTGAACTTTAATCTGCAACCAACTTCCAAAGAAAAGGAAAATGTATATAAAAAATCTTATATTTTTTGAAATAATGGGAAAATCTGGCAACATCAGGCCTTTTTGTGCCCAATAATTGGATTGAGCTAAGTAGCCACTGCCACCACCCCTTGTAAGGCAGGTTTGGAATGTCCTTATCCCCAATGTCACTTCTGAAAATAATGTTTCCAACATGGAGTCCAGGTGTCTGCCATTTAACATCTTATTACTGTCTGTCTCAAATAGGTCTAAATGTGCTATTCATGATTTATAGAAGAGGATTTAACTATTAAAATTTTTCAGATGCATGATTTTTATTGGCTTACAATTTGCTAATATTCTTATGGGAAAAGTTGTGTAAGGCTGCCATAATGCAATACACCCGAGATGGATTGGCTTTTATAAAGGGGATTTATTTAGTTAGCAAATTTACAGTTCCTTGGAACAAAGGCAATTGGCTTTCTCTGTCACCTGGGAAGGCACACAGTGACATCTGCTGGGCTTCACTCCTGGCTTCTGGGTTCAAATGACTTTCCCTAGGATGGTTCCTTTCTGCACCTCCACACATTTGGGTCTGAACCAGCTCTGAGCTCTGAGCTGCATTGTTCTGGGTTGTTCTGTGATCCTTCTCTCTCTTCTGACCTCTCATTTTAAGTCCCACTCATTGCAGAAGGCATTTCTCTTAGCTGACCACAGATGTAATAAGCCATAGATGAATTTCATTTGCTGATGATTTAAGTCCAAAGCAACAGAACAACTGGACACCATCAGCTGACCATGTTGACACTTGAGCCTAACTATCACAGGTCCACCCCTTGTCACATTGGCAACTATACACATTGCCTTAAACTGTACACAATCTCTAAATAGAAAAACAGACATATTTTCACCTAAATAGAAAACAATAACTTTTTTTGCCTAACAATGTTCATCTGTCCTCCATACAACACACTAAATCTTTCCATGTGCAAAATACATTCACTTCATCACAATATGGCACAAGCCTTAACTTCATTTCAGTATCAGTACAAATACAATACCAACTCAAAAATATTACAAACTCTCATCTAAGTCAGTTTCAGGCATGGTCTGCCTTAAGGCAAACTTTTCTCTGGCTGTGGACCTGTGAACTTAGAGCAAGTATATATACTTCCATATACAAAAAAGGAACAGTCATAGGATAAATGATCCCAATGTGATAGGCAAAAATTGGAAATAAAACAGGGGTCCCTGGACCTAAACAATTCGAAAAACCTGGATAGGGCAAATTCTATTAGATTTCAAAATCTGAGAGCCATTCATCCTTGGGGCTCTAGAAAACATCAGTCCCACCCTTTCCAAGGGCTTATACAATGGACTTGTTTTCTCCAAACACTAGGATAAGGGTTGCAACATTGGGAAACATTGGGGAGACCACCTGTTATTCAGTACCACAATTCTCAAGCATCTGGACGGCACTTGGATTCTCTGCCATCTCCAGGGCATATGCTTAACCCTTTCAGAACAATGTAGTGGAGCTTGGCTCCCCACAACCCCTGAGGAATATGCTTCACTCTCTCCAAGGCCTGGGGTACCAGAAGTCTTCCTGAACATCAAAGCACAAGACCTACCCTCTGCTTCCAGGTAAAACTCACTGGTTCCACATGCACAGGTAGATCCACTCTCCTGGCCTGAGGTTTCCATGGTTCTGTCTCTGAAATTATTCTTTCTTCTATCTGTCCATTTTCTGTCCTTTCCAGTCCAGACTGGCAGTGGTTCTGTTAATACAGCTCTCACAAAAAATGTATTGACTTGGCATGTAGGAGCATACAGGGATAAAAGCCTTCAGACAACAGTACCTTCCACAAATCCTTTCTGGATAATTCCATTTCAAATCTTGCTTGTCCCGAAGTGGATAACTGGTTCCATGTTTAGTTAAATCCTCACATGCGGTACTATTCTCTGTGGTCTTACTTTCTGGAAGCCCAGAATTTTCCAGACCATTAGTCTCTGGTTTCTTTCTACCCAAAAGTTCAATCCTCTGGCTATCCCTTTCTTTTCACATTTTATTATAAGCTGCAAGGAAAAACAAGGCTGGATCCTCTACATTCAGTTTAGAAATCTCCTCAGCCAAGCCTCCTAGATTGTCAAATTCATATTGTTTTAGTTTGCCAAAGCTGTGAGAATGCAGCACACCAGAGATGGATTGGCTTTTAATAAAAGGGGATTTATTTAGATAAGAATGTATAGTTCTTCAGAGGAAAGACAGCTATCTTTCAACTGAGGTTCTATCTTACATGGGAAGGCACAGGGCGATCTCTGCGGATCTTCTCTCTGGGCCTCTGGGTTCCAACAACTTTCCCCGTGGTGATTCCTTTCAGCATTTCCAAAGGCCTGGGCTGGTCTGAAAGTGCTGAGATGAGGTATGCTGAGCTGCTTGGGCTGTGCTACACTGAGGTCTCTCATTTAAGCATTCACCCAACTAAATCAAACATCATTCATTGCAGCAGGCATGCCCCCTAACTAGTTGACTGCGAATGTAATCAGTGACAGATGAGATTCACATGCCATTGGCTCATGTCCACAGCAACAGAAGTAGGCACCTTCACCTGGCCAAGTTGATACCTGAACCTAACTACCACACCTATTCTCCCTTTCATCCAGCATGAGAATTCCATTTTGCCAAACTTTCTGCCACTTCAAAACAATAGTTGCCCCCTTCCAATCTGCAATGGATGTATCTTTGTAGTGCATATTTCTATCAACAGTCTCTTCAAAGAATTCTAGAACTTCTCTATCAAGCTCCTCAAAATTCATCCAGAATTCTCCTCTTATCCATTTAAAAATATGTTCCAACATGTTTGGTATTTGCTAACACAGCTGCACCCCACTTGTCTGGCACCAAAATCTGTTGTAGTTTGCTAAGGCTGCCAGAATGTAATAAACCTGAGTTGATCTGTCTTTTGTAAAAAGGATATTATTTAGTTCCTTAGAGGAGTGGCAGCTGACTTCCTTCTGGCTTTCTCTGTTACATGGGAAAGCACACAGTGACATGGGCTGGTCTTCTCTCCGGGCTTCTAGGTTCAAATGGCTTTCCCTTAGACAGTCTCTTTCTGCATCTCCAAATGCTTGGGTCTGAACTGGCTTTAAGCTGCATTGTGCTGGGCTATGCTGAGTTCCTTCTCTCTCTTCTGACCTTTCCTTTTAAACCTCACTCATTGTAGAGACATTCCCCTTAGCTGACCACAGATGTAATAAGCCATAAATGAATCTCTATAACAATGTAAGTCCACAGGAAAAAACAACTGGGCACCATTACCTGGCCAAGTTGACATCTGAGACTATCACAGGTTGGGTGGGGTAAAGAGAGAAAGAGTCAAAGAGACTGAAACAGACTATATATGTGCCTGAGAGAGCACAATAGTTTATACATGCCAACTAGATTTGGGATTTAATGGCAATAATTAGTACTTATTGAACACATGTTATTTGCCAAATACTATGCTAGGCCACTATTGTGTACTATTCTACTTAATTTGCTAGACAAAAGCAAATCTTTTGTAAATCCGACAAGATTTACACTGTTATATGATTTTCTCTACAAGGAAACTAAATGTTAGCAGGATTACATGATTTTCCCCAAGTTCATACAAATCAATGGTGCATTTGGAAATTGAACAAAGTATTTTGATTTCTAACTCTATGTTCTTGTTATTGAAGTCTGGACAATGAACAAGCAAATTTTGGAGACTTCTCCATTTAGGTCAAGTACAATTTATCATTTTCTAACCTAAAAAATACATGTTTCCAAAACTTTGTCCTACATGTGAAATTTCTTCATTTTCATTTACAAGTAGAGTTGAAATAAAAAATAGTTTATATAACTTGATTTATATTTATCTGAGAGTGGTTGTGATTGTTTGATTCAGAATTAATAACTCTTACATGCTGAGAGAATTTTCAGTTTCCTCATAGCTGTTTTGGAAGGCAATTAGTATGGGTACCTCATCTTACAATTCCATTTCCTGCATGTAAATGAAATGGGGTGAGCTTTCTCCTTTAGAAATTAAAATCAGGGTCTAAGAAATTGGCCTTATATAATTTTAAATTGTAAACAATTTACACCATATATTGTGAGTTTAATGAAAATCTAAGGAAAGATGCATCTGCCCTTCATTTTAACAACCACTAATCTCTCACTCAATGAAACAGGGGGAAAAAACACTTTGGAAGACATGCAATAATGAAATAAAAAAGATTCAGTGCAGTTTGGGTGTTGAGTAGAAAACAGTTTCCATAAATACATATACGTCTAGTTACTAGCTAAAAGTGTTCACATAGTGACAATTTTGCATGTCACATACCTTGAAACTCTGAGAAAGAACACCCACATTATGTGTGTTTTTTTTAAACATATTTATACTCAGAATTTTCCCATGAAATAGGTAAAGGGTGGCACAGAATCTAAGGAAAATAAAGTTTGAGCCCCTAAATATTCTGTGTTTCTATGCAATCATCCATATCTTATTTAATTTAATGTTACACTTTTCATTGAGCAGACATGCCAATAAAATGTAAGAGGAATTGTGGTGAAAGAATTAGAAAAAAGTGCTATGAAGGCATTCAGGGGAACTTTATTATGGTAATTTGGAATACAAGACTTGCTTATACATCAATCTACTTTCTTAGTGAAAATATCCTTTTGTGTGTTCCTTAGCTCACATTTTAAAAATGCCTATTATGCATTAACCATTTTGCTAAGGGATCTAAATGAGAGCAATAATAGGTTCTTTTCCTAAAGTTGCTAGGCATCTAGTGTGCGCTAGAAAGAAAGAAACATCAAGTAGTTGATTACTGCACAATGATTTCTGTGCTATCATCACTACTACGTTGGGAGTGCTCTACAGGCATGGCAAGAGGTGAAGGCTCTTTACATAGCAGAGTAAGAGCTTGGACTTTATCCATATGTCCTCAAAATGATCTGTGCAGCCCTCAATTCTTGTGTGGCTTAAGGGGAGAGTTGGGACATGGGACAGGGCCTTCCTTATAAGACCCAAGTTTAAATTAGAGCTCTTCTGGTTTAATGCATTTTATTTGCTGGACTACCGCATAAGCATTCATTAAAATTCATGCCGTTTTGCTAAAAAAAAATGAACAAAAATTTTGAAATCTTGGATGGAGGGAAGGAAACATCCTCAAAAGCATCATGGCTGGAAATTACAGCAGTGACCTATGACAGGTGATGCAGTGAGACCTACCCTAGAGGATGAATGGATGAGATAACAAGCATAGATTTATTGTAAGAGACAGAATTGAGGGATAATGAGTAAGATGTTGTACTAACTAACCACGGAGAGCAGAGAAAAGGAAAAGGAGCAGATGCCACTGAGATTTCTAGTTTTCATAACAGGGAGGAGACTTATACCTTAGGCTGAGAAAAAAAAATAGACAGTGGGAAGAATTGAGGTGGGGAAGATGAACACTTTGATCTTCAACAGGAATATTCAATTATAAATCAACTATGTGTAACAATCCAACTGGTTTAAAATTATTACCAGCATTTGTGATATGGAGAACAGCACAAAAGTTAAAATAAATATGAGATCTTTCAGATTGTTTAACTTAGTCACTTCATTTCAAAAATAGGGAGGTATCATGGATTACCGATACCAAAATGTCAAGAAAACATTTGAACAGATTTGAGGATGGCGTCATTTTAAAAAGTATATGTCTCTGTGTGTGTGTGCGTGTGTAGTGTGAGTATGAATGTGAATTTCTGTATTAAGGCATCAAGTATTTTAGCATCTACTATGTGCAGGAAATTACCCTATTTGCTTTGATAGAAACCGAAAGAACAAAATAGCATAGTTCCTGTTTTCAGTAAGATGATAAATTTGGGAAGGGAATATATATGCACATGAAGAAATATTTACACAATTTATAGGAAATACAAGTAATATAACTTGATAAAATATGAAAATAACTCAAAATGCTACCTATTACCAATTTAGATGAAAATATTTAAAATACGAGCCATACTTCTATATTAGGTAGGGCATATATGGGTGCCCTAGAGTTTTCATGTTCTAGTCTTTTAGTATACCTCTGACATCCTTCTATGAACTCCAGCCACCATTTTATGCTTACTCCAGTATTTAAAAACAACTCCTAAATATGTTCATAAATTTAGCAAGGTATTTCCATTTTACAGGCATTAACACTTTTTCTCTAAAAGAAAGCTTTCCTTTATTATAAAGGATGTTCTAAGTTACAAAGACAACCATCTCAGAGAGTTTCTACATGTACTTAAATAGAGTGTCCTTTCGAGGGGAGAAAATCAAGAAGTGATTAAATGGTTGGGGATAATCTGAGATGATTGGGAAGAAGACATTTTTTACTTTGGTTTTGTGGGTGGGACCTACATACAAATGTATTTTGTTTGACTATCATCATGCTTAATTCTTCTTAAAGCTTTCCCCCAACCTTTAAATTTTGATATATTTCATATAAAATTTAGAGATACGACTTTTTAAAAAAAATTTAAATTTATGGGGAGATTCAGTCTCTCTTTTTTCTACCAGCCAAAGCTGAGTAGCAACTCCTACTTTAGATCTTACCTTCTTCTTTTATACAGTGTATTAGCTTTCTAATTATTATTGTGAAAAATTACCATCAATTTAGTGGCTTAAGCAAAACAAAACAAAGCAAAATTTATCTTGCAATTTTGTAGGTCAGAAGTCCAAGTAGCCCTTACTGAGATAAAATCAA
This sequence comes from Tamandua tetradactyla, assembly GCF_023851605.1. Lineage (NCBI taxonomy): Eukaryota > Metazoa > Chordata > Mammalia > Pilosa > Myrmecophagidae > Tamandua > Tamandua tetradactyla. Next base: position 44,577,194 of record NC_135329.1, on the reverse strand, counting down.
GGTGCCCTCCGGACGCCTTCCTTTCTGCAAGTTCTTGGGAGAATCTGTTTCCCTGCCTTTTCTAACTTCTAGGGGCGACACCATTTTACTTGACTTCTGGTCCCTTCTCCCAATTTCAGCACCGATTTTGTCATATCTCTCTTACTATACTTACATCTTCACTTCTCTCTCTCTGACCACAGTGCTGGAGGGTTCTCTGCTTTCAAGGATTGATTGTGATTAGATTAAGTCCACCCAGATAGCTCAGGATAATCTCCCCATCTCAAGGGCCATAACCTTAATGACATCTCAAAGTCAGGTTACTTATTCACAGCCTTTGGGGATTAGGACACAGACATCTTTGCATGATCATTATTCTACCTACCTTACACAGAATCAATCAAACCCATTTTATTGGATCATGTTACTTGATTGATCCCTTTAGGCTATTTTTTTTATGCTGTATGGTAGGGGTCACATTTCAATCTTTTTCTCTGTGAGTATCCTGTTGCTACAGCATCATTTGTTGGATTTTTGTTTTTTGGGGGGAAGCACAAAGGCTGAGAAATGAGCATAGGTCTCTGTTCTAGTTTGCTAGCTGCCAGAATGCAATATACCAAAACCAGAATGGCTTTAAAAAAGAGGAATTTAATGAGTTGCCAGTTTACTGTTCTAAGGCCCAGAAAATGTCCCAATTAAAACAAGTCTATAGAAACGTCCAATCAAAGGCATCCAAGGAAAAATACCTTGGTTCAAGAAGGCCAATGAAGTTCAGGGTTTCTCTCTCATCTGAGAAGTATGTGGTGAACACAGTCATGGTTTCTCTCTCAGCTGGAAGGGCACATGATGAGCACAGCATCATCTGCTAGCTTTCCCTCCTGGCTTCCTGTTTCATGAAGCTCCCCAGGAAGTGTTTCCCTTCTTCATCTCCAAAACGCTGGCTGATGGACTCTCTGCTTCATGATGCTGCAGCATTCCCTGCTCTCTCTGAATCTCTTTCATTCTCCAAAATATTTCCTCTTTTATAGGACTCCAGAAACTTATCAAGACCCACCCAAATGGGTGGAGACATGTTGTCACCTAATCCAGTTTAACCAGCACTCTTGATTAAATCACATGTCCAGGGAATGATCTGATTACAGTTTCAAACATACAGTATTGAATAGGGATTACTCTGCCTTTAGGAAATGGGATTTAGATTAAAACATGGCTTGTCTAGGGGACATACATCCTTTCAAACCAGCACAGTCTCCCACATGGCAGGTGATAATTCTACCATTGAACTACCCATACTCCCTTCCCTTTAGACTTTTGAGACTACTATCTGTTGTGAGTACCTGCATTTCCTATCGCTTTAAGCTATGGGCACTGCAAATTTCTCTACCTGCAGACACTACTTACAAGTCAGCTCAGGTCATGCTTGTTGAGGGGTCATGACCAGGGAGACTACCTAAGAGAAAGCCTTAACCCATAGAAAAGGCACATCTTGTCCCACAACCTTTGGCCTGGCAGTGGTTCTACTTTTTTTACACGCATGCCTCAGTGTGCAAAATTGTACAATCATATCCAACTGGTAGGTGAAAAAACTGAATTTGTACTCTTATCACTGAACTTTATTATCTCTTTTTTTTTCTCCACTGGAAGAAAAAAATGCCAAGATTTGCTTCTAAGGTCAAGAAGTAAATTTAACAAGCAAGTTCAACAAGTGAAGCAAATACTAAAGTATTTAAAGGCAATTTGAGTTCCATACAAGGGTGTGGAAAACACCGTGTGAATGACAGCCAAGCTTCTCCAGGGCAAAATCAGCTTGGGTTTCTGACAAAACTAATTTGAGAATAAGTATCATTCTGAGACAATGTTCTAGGGGTGTCTTAGTCATACTAGATGACACTTTACTGACGGATCCTATTGCTTCATAGCTTACAGAGGCAGAAACTGAGGTTCCTGGATGTAAAAAACTGAGGACTAGAGATTTGAATTTAAGAAAGGTGTAGAACCAGAACTGGAACTCTGTGCCTTGAATCCTGTTGGTAAGAGGATGGGGATAGAGAGTCAACTTCAGATATGCTAAGACCTGGATATCTCTCATGAAAAGTGGAAATTTCAGCATATCATGGGCATTGTGGCACTTTCTCACCTTTCTAGAACATCTTAGTTTAGAGGGCGTGATAGCAGAATTATGAATTTATAAATAAATTAGTATTTTAGAGAAACATATGTGTCAGGCATTATTGCTGGGTGTTACAGAAATAAGTAAGCAAAATATTTACTCATAGTTTAATGAAGGTACAATTAATTATTGTTATTGAACAATCACACAGTGCTTAGTGTGTGATAAGCCCTCTCCTAAGCACTTTAAATTATTAATGCCGATATGAGGTAGGCATTACTATTATCCACATTTTACAGTTGAAGGAACTGATGTGCAAAAAAGAGGCAAAACTAGTGGCAGAACTCAGATTCAAGACTAGGCAGTCTAGCCTCAGAGTTGATGACCCTGAACACTTCATTGTATAATACCGACAAATGTCTATAATGAAGTGCAAAAATGTCTGAAGTGAGGGCATTCATTTTTTAAAAAGCTTATTGTATTTGTAACCCATTAACTAATTTGGCATTCCCAGAGCATGCATTACTTTGGCTACTCCTCAAGTTTCTTTCTTGAGTCATGTTAGAATAGAGGTGAGGAATGAGGGTAGCTGTCACTGAATCATAATTTGAAGCATCAAGATACAAGCACTTGTTTTATGAAAAAGTCAGAAGATTCCTTTCAAAATTATGCATCTTCTTTGTTTCTAGTGTTGTCTTCTGCTATCCAAATATTTGACCCTGTTGTCCCAAGGAAAGGAAAAGGGAAGAAAAGAGTAAGTGGAAAGAGCAAAAAGGAAAGAAAGTAGGAAGAACAGATGAAGCCACAAAGGGAGGGATAAGAGAAAAGAAGGGAGCATCCTCTCTCCAATTATTATGGCACAGGAATTCAGGACACTCCTTTCTCTATTCAGAAAACTTTTATTGCAACCTAAAGTTTCTAGGTTCTCATTTTTATTCAAAAAATGAGATGGCCATGTCTAGAAAGATTAAGCAATTTCTTGGAGTCCCAGAGAGCATGGCAGAGTTGGATTTCAGGCATATTCTATAAAACACTGAGCACTGCCTTTCCACTTGGGAGTCTGGGAGGACTGAATGATGCTACTCAGAAGTTCCCTTTGATGTGGGCTTTGAGGGTTAAACAGAATGTAGGCTTATGGAGAGTGATGTTTTTCCAAAAGGATATTGGTAATTTTGTAATAAATTCTGCAGCAAAAGAAATACTGAGGGTGTATTCAGGAGAGCAGAATACTTCCATCAATGTATCACTCTTCTATATTGAAATTTCAAGCAGAGTTCTTTCTCATAGGGTGTGATTTGGCAGTCTTTAAAGTGCTACCAATTTCTGATTCATATGTACCCTTTTTAAAAAATCCCATTCAATGGAGAACTGTGAAAACACAGCTGCAGTGCCTGTGCAGAAAGCTACATTGAAAATTGCATTATAGGAGAAAGAAAACACAAAATACATTTACATAGGAAGTGTTATTTCAGACAACTAAAGGATAACAATATTAGGACATTGGCCTTTTTGTCAGTATAATAGAAACCAGGTGCAGTTCCCCTTGTAATTTATCTTACCTTCTGTGGTGTGATTGATTTGATCACTCTTAATCTACATATCTGTGTGCTTCTCAGAGTCAATGGGAATTTCAAGACACATAAAAAATTGTACTATTAATGAAAAAACTCCCACAATTACTTATCCTATATTTTTTTCCATTAGTTATCTTGGTGGACTCCATCCATTGTTTCACTGCTCCTGCCAAGCATGAAGGTGAAATAGTCAGATGCCTGCATAGCATGATTTTCAAAGCAATTAGGTTGTTCAATCTCCCTTTTAGTTCCCAGATTCTTGGAGGAGGTTACATTTGAGAAACAAGGGAGCTAACCATTCAATAATTGGGAGAAAAAGCATTCTGGAAAGAAAGAATTGCAAATATGCAAGCTTTAGAGTGGAAGCGAGCTCAAGGACATGCAAGAAGGCAGCATGGCTGCGTCAATGAGTGAGATGGAAAGAGCTGGAGAGGAAACAGAGCTGGAAGCCAGGGCATGGCGGGCTTGGGTAAGCAGTGGTATTGAGTTGAGACTCTATTCTGATTGCTCTGAAAAAGACCAACATGTTTTGAGCATAGAAGTAATCATTTGAATTACATTTTAGACATAAGTTGAATTACATTTCACATTCACTTTTGCTACTTTGCTGATAGTTTGAATGTAGACGTGAAGGTGGATTGACTTCCACTCAGAGTATTGCCGTAGACCAAGCAAGAGTTAAGGAAGGTGGGTAGCATGGGAATGGTGTTGGAAGGGAGTTGGGCTGAATTTGGGATTTATTTTGATGAAGTAGTTAACAGCACCTGTATGTGGGGTGTGAAGGAAAGGGAGAAGGTACGTCTAATATTTTTGACCTGAGCAATTGGGTTGATGTAGTACCATTTTCCAAGAAGTCTTCCCCAGGAAGGAATAACATGTCAATGTTTACTTGTAAGATGAATGAGTCCTAAAAAGTAGAGTCCCTCAGGATTTATCAGAATCTAATGCAGCCGATGCAAACCTATGGTTTTTTATTTCTTAATGTGTACCATATTAATTTCTATTTTTTAAACTTTTGAATACATCTCGGTGCCAAGAGAACATATCCTGTAGACAGTTTTGTAAATGTTTAGAAATACATGTATGCAAACCTAGCATGAATGATAACATTAATTATGTAGAAAAATTTATTTAAAAATTTCATTGATACGTGTAAACCAAGACAGAATAATTTGAGGATCTGGAGTTTAAATGGGGGAGGGGTTGAAAAATGTCTAATTGCCTTTAGATTTTGCTATCAAAGTGACTATTATGTTTCATTTGAATAACAAAAAAGAGCTATGTAAAAAGGCCATCATTCCTGCCTTGAGTAAAAGGTATCACACCATAAACTGAAGAAGGAACTCTTAGACATTTACATCAGTGTCTCCTTTTGTGATTTAATGTGACAATTATATTCTGATGGATCCTCAGAAGTTTTAAGATAGGTTTTCATATCTCCTGTCACATAGAAAAAAGTTCAATGAGCATTCAGCAGATGTTTCGAGGGTTCACTATTTGTCAGATATAGTGCTATGTTCCAGTTACATCAATTAATAAAATATATTTCCTGCCCTTAAGGAATTTACCAGCTTGTGAGGAAGAGAAGGATGTAAACAGATGCTATCAATAACTAAGATAATAAGCACTGGGTGCACAGGGACACAAAGAAAGGACATTTAGTGCAGAGGAATTTGGAAGGGTATCGTGGAAAGATTGGGAGTAGATGGCACTGTGGTGTATGAAGCTGTCTGTACCCCAGAAAAACATGTTTGTAAAGTTAATTCATTCCTGTGGGTATGGACCCTTTGTACGTAGGACCTTTTGATGAGGCTAGTTCAGATAAGATGTGATGCATGTTATTCGGGATGGGTCTGACTCTTCATACTGGAGTCCTTTATAAATGTAGTGAATGCAGAGAGAGAAAAAGAAAGCCACAGAAGCAAGAAGCTAAATACAGTAAAATCTAGAAGAGAAGGGAGAGATCACTAGACACAGCCAAGTGCTAGAGAGGGAGGAAGGATTTCTAAATATACAAGTTCTTAAACTCTCCACTTTATACAATTTTTCAGTTTGTTCTCATATTGAGGTTTATGATTTTATGATGTTCAATTTTTTCCTGAACACTCAGACTTCTAGACTTTTCTCTTTGTAACAAGATTCCCATCTTATGAGGTCTTTCCTCATAAAGGAAGAAAGAAACCCTTAAGTGTTTACCGATATCTGTTAAATTAATAAACAGGGAGCTGATTACTCAGAGTTTCCTTCTTAAAGCATTTGAAAAGAGTATTCATAAAAAAAAAGCAAGGGATAGGTATTCTTTTTCTTGTTTTGGAGAGAGTCTTCCTCAATGATACTTCATAGCTTTCTTTAAGGATACCTTATTTACAGCTTTATTAGACGATACTTTTATTTTAGCTTATCAATTTCTAATCAAGTACTTCTTGAGACAGTACGTATATTCTCTACTATAAGTGACTATATAAACAGCCTCAACTCAAATATAAGCCAATGAAAAGTATGGTAAAATAATTGGCAAACTAGAGAGGAATGAATTTTAAAAAGAGTACAATAATATTTCCGAAGTTATAGTTTACTGAAATTTTGCTCTGTGTATTGGATTTTGAAATTCAGATGAAATCTAGATATTTGCTCCCAAACATATCAATATTCAATCCAACTTGAAGTGAAAATATAATTAATTAAATATAATATAATTGTATCTTCTTAAATGCTTTTTTCTCTTTCATAGGAAAAATTTAGATGGGCGATAATAGGCTGGTGGACACTTTAAGATCCGTATATTCTCCCATTTGATAGTCTTAGGGTAATCACAACAGCTGAAGAATAATTTGCAAACTCCTTAATCAATACATATTTTCCATGCTTTGATAGTAAATCTGAAAACTTATGTATATATAATTATAAAACTTATATATATAATAAAACTTATTATATATAGTATATATATATAAAAGATATATTATATATATATATAATTCATTTATTTTTAAAGGGAAATATGCACTTTGTAGAGGGTAAAGAGCATCAACCATTTTGGAAATTAATACTTTATTAAGTGTATTTGTCTTTATGCTTAAATTTTATTTAACATAAATACATGTATATGAGTCAAAGAAAAAAGTACGAGAAAGATTCCTTTTAGCTTTTGATATGGACAGCATTAATGTAATCATTTGTTTAGTTTTTTTGTCTTACTGAGAGAACAATACATATTAACGAGAAAATAAATTTATATCTGCCATCCTGATTTTTTTCAACAATTTCACTATTTGGTTCTAAATAGGCCTACTTTCTAGAAAAATTGGAACAGTAATGCAAACAGACTTTATTTCCAGAAGAAACAAGAAATAGCATTTTTGGGTGTAAAATATCTGTATTCAGAATGACATAACATTTTGGTTTTGATTTAAAATTTTTAGTGGTAACTATTACCTACATGGGATGTTTGTATTTTTGAAGCAATAGCCTTTAATGTCAAATAATACATTTTCTGAGGATGCACTTTTAAGAAGGTGAATTCTGAGCCTTAATTTGAGAGCTAAATAAACAAAATATAATTGGAATCACCACGTAGTTAAGTTTATGATAACCCACTGTCATCCTCCAAGTCCCATCTGTTTTCTGCACTGGCCACACAGGAGAGTTGAGTGGGGATGTGGTAGAAATCACCACACATGCATCCTTCAAGTCTTTAAGAGTGGCACTAATCTCTGCAATCCCTCCAGGAAACTGGTATTGCTTCTCATTCACTATTTTGCTAGGTAAGGGCAGTTCTAGTGGCTTCCACTTGGCCTTTCCTACCATGATAGCCCTCACTCCACGAGGAGGAGAAACAATGTGGGGATTCTGCCTCTTACTGAGTGTGTCTATTTTGATTATGCATTCTGGAACTGGGGAAATGACTAGAATGCCCACTGGACCCCTTATGAGATGAACTCCATTGGTCACCCGACCTCCATGGACCCCTACTCTGACTGGTGGACCAGAGTGACATTTTGGATCTCCTGGAATTAATGTCACTTCTGAACCAGTGCCTGAAAATCTCCCAAATATCTGATTATTTCCTTTCCCTCAATGGACAGTCACCTTGGTGAAAGTTTGAAGGTCTCCTTGGGGAAAACTGGGAAGAAGGGTAACAGTGTCAATTCTGGGCAGTGTAACAGGGTCTTTCTTCAAGGGTGCCTGATCCTCCCATCATTCAAAGAGCTCTGGGTCTGTAAACTGTCTCAAGTCTGGGAATTGATTAAAGGGCCATGACTTTCTGTTTTTCTAATTCAAATTAAACTTCTGTTCACTTGACCTAGAACTCTACTTACGCAGCTCAAACAAGAATTGAGTAGACCACCTATCTATTTAACTTCTAGGTACTCCATGATCTACTAGCCAATGCCACAAGTCTCTGCCAGTCACATTATTTTGACTGCTGCTTTCAATCTGCTGCCCTTTATGGCGGCTACACCCACCTTGATTAACTGTCACCACATGTATTCTGCCAACTCAGGATCCGTTCATCCCCACTGTGTTTTAAGGATTCCAGCTCAGTGACAGCAGTTTCTGTGGTAATATCTGACCTCCAGAGAAGGGTGGGTGACTATGCAGCTTTTAAGGGATGATGAAGCTAGTCTCAAAATTTATTTATTTCTGGTGAAAGATGTGTCCTCTGGACATTTATGGGGAGTGTGAGAAGGTCTTCCGTGATAAATCTCCTCTAACATTTCAATATCTCTAAGCCTCTGATCTCATCAACTACATTATAACAAGGAAGCCCTGGTATTTTAACTTCAGGTAATGTGGGCCTCCTTTTCATCCATGTTTCTCAGCCAACCATCCAAACAAACTGTTAATGCCTTTTACAACCCTTCAAGCTACAAAATTGAATGCAGAATCTGTGCTTAGTGGGCCCATATCAATAAATTCAGCTTCATCCAACTTTATAGTCCTTCCACCATTATCCCATATCCTTAATATCCATTCCCACACATTCTCCCATAATTTTTGTCTATATAGATTGGAAAACTCATGCAGTTCTTTTGGACTATTGCATACCTCCTCTTGTGTCACATTTTGCACCTCATATTTTGGGGTCTGTTGAAATTTTAGTCTAATTATAGATGTTGAAGTAAAGAGAGGTGGTGGCTGTTTCCTCAAGACAGGCTGGAAGTCAGGAAGCTCCTTCCTCTGGACAGTGCATTACAGGTTTATCTAGCAAAGGCTCAGCAGATTCCAGGGATTCCTTCTCCCCATCACAATCATTATCAAGCTATATATCCCCATCCAAAGTTTCAAGATCACTTTATTTTCCAATCAATGCCCTTAATTTAACAGCAGATGCCCTGCAAAGTTGAGATTTTAGTTTACATTGTAAATCTGCTACTCAAGCAATTAAGCTCTGTGTCCAGTTTTCAGAGATCTCAAGTCTGCAACCACAGGAATTAAAAGTTTCCTCTAGGGCAAACACTGAGACTTCACCGTCATTAATGCAGGACTCAAGTTGCAAATCTGTAGTCTTCAGCTCATCCCTTTCACTTATCATTGTATCCAGCATATTTAACAACAGCTAGCCAATGTCATTACACCTCTTAATTCCACAAAACTTTGTAAAGGTGTCAAAAACACTCTCACCCAGAGCCTTGCCTTGTGTAAGTGCACAATTAGCATAATCTGATGGTGAGATATTTAGTGTATCTCTCTTGCCAATTCACCCCATGGACTGTCAGTGCCATCTTGATTATTGCAAACAGAGGCATTAATACCTTTGAGTCTAGTCAGAATACTAAACCAATTGTAAAAACCCATTTTTAAGATTCTGTTTCTCAAGAACCACTTCTGGTACCAAGCTGTGTTAGTCAGGGTTCTCTAGAGAAACAGAAACAACAGGCAATATCTGTAAATATGTGATTTTCAGAGGTTTCTCATGCAACTGCAGGAATGGAAGAGTCCAAAATCAATCAGTAGAGCAGGTTGTGAAGCTCGCAGCTCTGATGAGGGATCTGTATGAACTCTACAAGAGAGGCTCACGGGCTGAAGAAATGAAAAATTCTCTCTTTTCCCTTAAAAGTCTTCAAATGATTGGATTATCTCATTTGTGAGAGACACACCTGAGTTGTTTGCAGATGTAATCAGTCACCAATGCAGTCAACGAACTTATGATTTAATATATGTGTCTTCTTGTTTATCCACCAGCCATGAAGTATCCTTGCAGTAATGATCAGGCCAGTGCTTGCCCAACCAAGCAACTGAGTATCATCACTTGGCTGAGTTGACACTAGAACCTAACCATCACACTGATATCATGGTAAAATGTTGCCTGAGAAAGGATAACCACACCTCCAGGTGAGCAGAGGCTACATTTTATTCCTTTTTTGAAAATTCCAACTCCACCTTAACTCTATCCCTAACATCATCTTTCCACTGCAATGTGATAAATCTTTGATTGAAGGATGGTTCTGGGAATGTTCTAACCTCAAGTGAAAAATCCAGACTCTTTGATAGCTTTATCTTAAATTATGGAGAGCTATATTTTTAAGTTTCAATATTCAACAAGGAGCCTGGATGTGTGTTTTCATTTAGAAGCATAAAGTGACTATTATCACAGGGAAGTAAGTAGTTGCTCTATTTTGACTTCAATTGCAAAGGAAGCATTTTTCTTTAGTTAATCAATCTTTAGCTTACTTTATGTAGAGTGGACCTCTTAATGCTCCTTTTCAAAACTTGAGGATAATACAACCAGAATGGAACAACGATTCAGTATAGGAGGAGGTGTAATATCCACAGTGTTCATGAGCGTATGTGTATATAAATATGGGGTGGTGCAATGATGGCTCATTGGCAGAATTCTTGCCTGCCATGCTGGAGATCCGGGTTCCATTCCCAGTGCCCACCAATGAAAAAAAACAGTATGCATGAAAATATGCTCCATTTAGACTTTCTGGAAAATTCATTCTCTTTGTTAACCTATTAACTTGCATGGGAAAGAAGAGTGTGTTTAATTCAAGATCACAGAAAATCAATCAAAGGACACCAAGGCCTAGAGATAAGACATACCCAGAGCCATGCAAGGAATCTTTGGAAGAACTGAGAGAGAAATGTGAAGGGAAAGAAATGTTATCTAATCTTCATGTAATTCCATAGTGATTTTAAAAGTTATATATGATGAATACTAAAATGTTACAGTTCCTTTATAAAATGTATATATTTGACTTAGGAATAAAAGCAACAGTTTTATAGCTATAACACTTAGGCTATTAATTTAAATTGGTTAAATGCTTTTCTCATGCATTAGTAATAAAGCTAGACAAAATTACAATCTTTAATTTTTTACTGATATTTTTGCAGCTTGGTAATATATGGAAAAATTACAGATCTACAAAAGTTTTAATTGATCTTTTTCCCTTTCAGCCTCTGAAGATAAGAAAACAAGAGTTACAATAAAGTGAAATTTAGTCCGTGCATTAGAAATATAAACTCTAAGAAAGTTTACCACTAGTTCATTTACAATTTTATAGCAACAACAAAACAAAAAGGATTATAAACTGTGTGTCAGTTTATAATGAACTGTATAGTCTATTTTACATTTAGCACTTAAAAAATAGACTTTTTACTTTAGTATAGGTTTTTATTTAAAGTTACAAAGATAATACAGCATACCCACAACCCCTTCTTCCACTTTACGTATTTTTTAATATCATATTTTTGTGGCAATTTGTCACAATTCATGAACCAAGATTAATACATTAGTATGAAATAAAGTCTGTACTTCATTCAGATTTTCTTAGTTTTTATCTAATGTCCTTTATCCTATTCCAGGACCATGTTCAGGATACCACATTTTATTTTGTCATTGTGTCAATTTAGGCACCTCTTGGCTGGGAGAATTTCTCAGACTTTCCTTGTTTTTGATGACCCCTAAGGGAGTACTGGTCAGGAAATTTGCATATTGTTTCTCAAGTAGAATTTATTTGAAGTTTTTCTTATAATTAGACTGAGATTACAGGCCTAGGGGAGGAAGACCAGGGTGGTAAAGCGCTATTTTCACCCTCCAGGTGATATTTTCTGGAAGCATTTTTACCTGTGGCTGAAGATAAGAAGATTAGATGTGGAAAAACTAGCTGTCCTGGAAGTTGATCCTAGATTACCTCTCCCTCCACTGGAATCTCCACATATATTAGCAACAGGAAAATCCAAACAGCTGAATAATGAGTAATACATAGAATTTGCATAACATGGCTACAAAGATGCTATAAGAATAAATAAGGGGGCAGGGAGCAGCAGCAATTATTAACAGAGTTGTTACAAAGCAGATAAAAACTGTTACTAAAACACTGTCATGAATTTAAATGTAAATGTAATGAAGCTACCTCCATCTATGAAGGAAGAGCACAGCAAAGAAGTATACAACTTTAGAGAAGATGTGATGAGATAGGAGAAGATGAACCATGAACTGGCAAAACTCCGAAAAGCAATGTGGGGGAAGTTACACAAATGAAGATAAAACTGGAAAGAAGACAAGGCAGAAAAGACAGTGAAAACAGTAACAGATTTTTAAAAATTAGAAAGGAGAACACATAAAAGTCAAAGTAATGAAAAAAGATTAAAAAGGTACAAAGGGTAAAAGATGGATATGGAATATTGACAAAGGAGAGTCACCATAAGCAAAGTGGGAGTTATTGAAGAACAAAACTTTTCTAGTTTGCTAGCTGCTGGATTTCAATATACCAGAAATGGAATGGCTTTTTAAAAAGGGGAATTTAATAAGTTGCTAGTTTACAGTTCTAAGGCTGAGAAAAAGTCCCAATTAAAACAAGTCTATAGAAATGTCCAATCTAAGGCATCCAGGGAAAGATAACCTTGGTTCAAGAAGGCCAATAAAGTTCAGGGTTTCTCTCTCAAGTGGGAAGGCACATGGTGAATCCGGTCAGGGTTCCACTCTCATCTAGAAGGGCACATGGCGAACATGGAGTCATCTGCTAGCTTCTTCTCCTGGCTTTCTGTTTTGGAAGCTCCCTGGGAGGCGTTTTCCTTCTTCATCTCCAAAGGTCACTGGTTGGTGGACTCTGCTTCTCGGGGCTATGTCGTTCTGCTCTGCTCTCTCTGAATCTCCATTCTCCAAAATGTTTCCTCTTTTATAGGACTCCAGTAAACCAGTCAAGACCCACCCAAATGGGTGGAGACATGTCATCACCTAACCCAACTTAACAACCATTCTTGACTAAATCACATCATCCAGGGAGATGATATGATTACAGTTTCAAACATACAGTATTGAATGGGGATTATTCTACTTTTATGAAATAGGATTTTGATTAAAACATGGCTTATCTAGGGGGCATACATCCTTTCAAACCAGCACAAAAACAAAAACAAGGTGACTAAAGAGTTATTTAAAGAAACTCGACTTTTTTCAAGATAAGAGAAAACCTTGACTCTACATGTTAAAAGTACATTAAAGTGTACTGGGTTGAACAATGTCCCCTAAATTTTGCATACATCTACAAACTCAGTATATGTTCTTATTTGGAAATGAGGTGTTACAGATGTAATTATTAAGATGAAGTCAAATGGGGCCCTAAATCCAGCAACTGATATCCTTAAAGGATTGCAACAGAATATGATTGTATGCATAAAGTTATAAAAACATCTGTGCTGGTTTGAAACTGTATGTACCCCAGAAAAGCCATGTTCTTCTAATGTTGGGTGGGACCTATTCATTAGACTGTTTCCATGGAGATATGACCTCGCCCATTCAAGTTAGGTCTTCATGGGCTTAATGGAGTCCTTTAAGAGAGAGACATTTTGGAGAGATCTCAGACAGAAATGCCCTGGAAGATACTAAGCATGGACCCACAGAACCTGAAGGATCCAGAACCTGGAGAGAGCTGAAGAAAACTGAGAGATGAAATTCAGAGTTTGCCCCAGAGAAGCTAAGCAAGGACCCACAGATGCTTAGAGAGACAAATGACCCAGAGTGGCTTAGAAAAGACCTGCAGGACCCAGAGATAAAGCTACTGAATCAGAAAATGAAAGCAACAAACCAAGATCAAGGACCAGAAGATGCCAGTCACTTGTCTTCCCAGTTGACAGAGGTGTTCCAGATGGCAGTGACCTTTCTTCAAAGTCCGGGTATCATTCATTTGGATACGTTAGATTTGGACATTTTCATGGCTGTAGAAGTGTAAATTTGTAACCTAATAATCCTCTTTATAAAAGCCAATCCATTTTTGATATATTATATTCCAGCAGTTTAGCAAATTAAGTGTCTAAAGGTTATTATAAGTAAGGATGGTATAGCAACATGTTAGTGAGTTAAATTAATATACATGAACAAATAACTTACATCGACCAGCTAGAAAATACATGATTTACAAAAAGGGAAAAGAAGATCAAATGCCTATGAATAAAACAAGAATTTAGTAGATGGCCCATCTGTTTTACTTCTAGGTACCCCATGATGTACTAGCCAACGCCACAAGTCTCTGCAAGTCAGATTATTTTGACTCATGCTTTGAATCTGCTGTCAACTGTGGTGGCCACAAGCACTTGTCTATGATAATTCACTGTCACCACATGGCTTCTGCCAGTTTGGGATCCGATCATCCCTATTATGTTTATGGGTTCCAGCTCATAGTAATATCTGACCTATGCAGAATGCAGTCTACAGAGCTCTCCAAGGGTGATGGAGTTAGTCTCACAATTTATTCTTCACAGTTCTGGTAAAAGGTGTGTTCTCTTGACATTCCTGGGTTGTGAATAAGCTCTCCATGACAAAACCACTCTAATATTTCAATATCTCTAAGCCTTTGGGTCCCTCATTTACATTATACCCGGGCAATTTTGGCATTTCAATCTCAGGTAATGTCAGCTACCTTTTGACCCATGTTTCAGCTAACTACCCACACAAACTGTTAATGCCTTTTCTAACCCCTCAAGTTACAACATGGAATCCAGAATCTCTGCTTAGTGTGGGTATGCCAATAAATTCAGCCTGACCCAGCTTTATATTCCTTCAGCCATTATCCTACACCCTTAATACCCATCCCCACACAAATTTCCCTGATTTATGTTTATATAGATTGGAAAACTCACGTGGTTCTTTTGGAGTATAATGTACCTCCTCATAAGTGACACTTTACCTCACATTTTGGGCCTGGTGGGACTTTAGTCTAGTTATATATCTTAGAGGAAAGAGGGGTAGTGGGGGTGATCATGGAAAGAAATAGAAGTGTCTTTCAAGCCAGTTACCTCAGGACATTCTTCTGCAGATTCATCTGATGAAACAGAATTAATCTCTCCAGATAGAGGATTGATGGCTATTTCCCTAGGGTAGGTGATTACATTCTAGCAGGCACTGTAGGGTTAATCTTGTTAGTTGGAGGTTGGATGGCAGACTCCTCAGGGTGGACTGGAGATCTAGATGACCTTTTCTCAGGGCATGCTGGATGTGGCTGCGTGGCTGTCTCCTCGGGGTGAACTGGAGATTGGTTGGAACATTCCTCAGGGCAGGTCAGGGGTGGGGCAGCTGCCTCGTCTGGGCAGACCATTACAGCTTTATCTAGAAAAGATACAGCACAATTCAGGATTTCAATGTCTCCACAGTCATCATTATCGTTTCATGTGTCCCCATTCCCATTTTCAGGACCCCACTCCTTTCTAATGTATGCCCTCACTTTAACTGCAGACACCCTGCAAGGTTGAAATTTTAGTTTGCTTTGTAAATCTGCTACTCAAATAATGAGGCTGTGGGTCTCGGTTTGGTTTTCAGAGATCACAAGTCTACGGCCATAGGAAGTAATATTTTCTTTCAGGACACTTACAGAAACTTTTATATCTTCCAAACAGTACTTAAGTTGCAAATATGAAGACTTCAGCTCATCCCTTTCCCTCATAACTATATCCAGCATATCTAATGACAGCCAACCAACATCATTATACCTTTTAACTCCACAAAACTCCATTAAGATGTCAAAAACACTTTCACCCAGAGCCTTGCCTCAAATGCAATTAGCAGAACTAAATTGTGTATCTCCATTGCCAAATCATGCCATGGACTGTCAGTGCCATTTTGATTATTGGAAACAGAGGCATTAGTGCCTTTGAGTCTAATCAGAGTAGTAAATGAATTGTAAAAACCCATTTTTAAGATTCTGTTTCCAAAGAACCACTGTCAGTACCAACCTGTATTAATCAGGCCTCTCTAGAGAAACAGAACCAACAGGAGAGATCTGTAAATATGAGATTTACTAAAGTGTCTCACAAAACTGTGTGAATGAAAGAGTCCAAATCTACAGGGCAGGCTGTGATGGTGGGAATTCCAATGAATGGTCTTGATGAACTCCAGAGGAGAGACTCACTAGCTGGAGAAGCAGTGAAAAGTATTTCTTCTCCCTTAAAAGTCTTCAAATGATTGGATAAAATCCAACTGTTTGGATTCTGTTGTTTACAGGAGACAATCCTTCAGTTGATGATAGATGTAATCTGCCACAGCTGCAATCAACTGATTGATGATTTAATAAACCAGCCTTCTGGTTTATGAGATAGCCATGAAATATCCTTGCAGTAACCCTTAGGACAATGCTTTCCTGACCAGATGACTGGGCACTATCACCTGGTCAAGTTGACACCAGTACCTAACCATTACACATGTGAAGAAAAAATGTTAATTTGTAAATGATAAGTATGGAGGCCTAAAGTAAAGACCTAGCAATAGTGAGTAAAAAAAAAAAAAAAAAAAAAAAAAAAAAGGTACAGCCATCACTCAGGTAGCAATGTCAAGTGCACTGCTTCTAGGTTTTAACCAAGGTCACTTATCTGTCATGTCATGATGAACATCCAATAAGAAGGAGGTGTGGGATATTCAGCTCTGGTTTGAGCTATTAAAAATGTAAAGAGCTGCCAGATAGTTCCCTTTTATTTCTTTTTTCTGCTCTTTTCCTTTAAGTACTTCATAGTTGGAGCCATTATCTTATTTTTAGATCCCCTCTTGGACACCTTAGTTTTGGCTTTTTTGGTAGAAACCTCTTGTTTTTCAATATCCAGATGCTTCTTGAAATTACACCTTCCAACATGGCCCTAAACTTTGAAGTTAGCATGTACCTTGTACTGAACTTGGGCAAACTTTATTGTACCAAGGGTAAACAGTTATACACCATCAAATGCCATTCATAGTTCTCACTCATTCATGCAACCCATGAATGTTTGGTGAGAAACATGATTTAATAGGGGATATCTTCATATGTAAATATATCAAGCAGATGCTGAGAATGAGGAATAGATTTGATTGCATTCTGAGGAAACTACGTGGAAGTGATGATATTTAAGGTAACTCCTGAGTTAGTTTGCAAGCTGCTGGAATGCAATATACAAGAATTTTGGAATGGCTTTTTTTGAAGGGGAATTTAATAAGTTACAAGTTCACAGTTCTAAATTTATAAAAATTTCCAAACTAAGGCATCCAGGAAAGTTACCTTGATTCAAGGAATTTGATGAGGCAGTCAAATCAACCTCATTGGGAGAGAGCAGCTTCTTTAATAAATGGTGCTTGGAAAACTATGTACCCATATTCAAAGAATGAAAGAGTACTCTATCTCACAGTTTATGTAAAAATTAACTCAATATGCATCAAAGACTTAAACATTAGAGATAAGAACAAAAAACTTTTAGGAAAAATGTAAGAAAATATCTTAAAGATCTTTTGATAGAAAGTGATTTTTAGACTCTACATCCAAAGCACAAGTAATGAAAGAAGAAATAGATAAATGGATATCCTTAAAACTGAACACTTTTCTTCATCAAAATATTTTGTCAGGAAAGTAAAAAGGTAGCTTACACAATGGCAGACAATATTTGGAAACCCTGTAGCAGATAAGGGTTTAACATCCAGAATATATAAAGGGGATTCTACAGTTAAACAACAAAAAGAAAAACAACCTAATTGAAAATTGGTTAAAAACACATGGGCAGACACTTTCCCAAAGAGGAAATACAAAATATCAAAGCATATGAAAAGATGCACAACTTAACTGGCTATTAAGGAAATACAAATCAAAACCACCATAAGGTACCATCACTAGAATGGCCATTATCACAAAAACAAAAAACTACAATTGCTGGAGTGGATATGGAGAAAGAGGTACACTTACTCACTGTTGGTGGGAATTTTGAATGATGCAACCACTTTGAAAGGCAGATTGGCTGTTCCTTAGGGGGATAAGTATAGAATTGCTATATATTTTCCAGCAATCCCATTACTAGGTACATATTTGGAGGCACTGAAGGCAGGGACATGAACAGACATTTATGCACCAGTGTTTATAGTAGTGTTATTCACGGTTGTCACAAGATGGAACCAGCTCAAATATTCATCAATGGATGAGCGGATAAACAAACTGTGCTATATACATATGATTGAGTACTATGCATCTGTAAGACAAAATAAAGTCATGATGCAGGCAATGATGTAGATGAAACTTGAGGACATTATGCTGAGTGAAATTAGTCAGACACAAAAGGACTAATATTCTATGGTCCCACTAATAAGAACTAGTATCAATGAGCACACTTTGAGAATTAAAGATGAGAACATAAGTTATTAGGAGATATAAAAGAGGGCAGAGATCAGGCATTTGATGTTAAAGGAGTACAAAATGTTCAAAAGGATTGATTGTAAAAATCCAGAAACGGATAGTACAATACTATCTGATGGTAGCACAATATTGTAAATACACTGAACAAAGCTGAGTGTGAGTATGATCGAAAGGGGAAGATTAGGGGTATGCATTGCACCACAAGAGTATAAAAACTGGGACTGTATAACTTAGTGAAACCTAGAGTGGACAATGATGGTGGTTAAATGTACAAATATAAATATTTTTACCTGAGAGAAAATAAATGGATGTCAGCATTGCAAAATGTTGAAAATGGGATGGTATACTGAAAAATACAATCAATGCAAATTAGGGTCTATAGTTAACAGTAACATTATAATATGCTACCATTAATTGTAGCAAAGGCAATTTACAAAAGCTAAATGTCAATAAGAGGGGGCTATAAGGGAAGGGTATAGAATTCTTGGTGTTGGTGTGCTTTTTCTCCTTTTCGTTTTAATTTTTTTATTCTTCATTTTTTCCTCTCATTTCTTTGAGGAAGCAATGGGCATACATATAGATTGTGGTGAGGAATGCATAACTATGTGATTATAATGGGAACCATTTTTTGTTTACTTAGGATGGATTTAAACAGGTGCTGGAGAAAATGTAGAGAGAGAAATGAAATGTTTCCTATTCACTACTAGTAGGGAGGTAGAGTGGTGCAGCCCCTCTGGAAGGTAGTATGGTGATTCCACAGGAGACTAAGTATCAGGTTGCCATATGATCCTGTAACCCTATTATTAGGTATATACTTGGATGAATTGAAAGCAGGGACATGAATGGACACTTACACACTGTTGTTTATGGCAGAAGTATTAATCATTCACAATGGATGGAGTGGTTTGAGGGTCCAATGATTGATGAATGGAAGTGCAAACTGTGGTGTATACATACAATGGAATACTGAACTGCTGCAGGAAGGAATGAAGTTGCAGCACCTACAACTAGGTGAATGAACCTTGGGACAATATACTGAGTGAAATAAACTGGATACAAAAAGGCAAATATTATAACACTAATATTTATAACACTAAATATTATAACTAATATGGACTAATTATAATGTGTAAATTCTGAGAATTGAATTGGAAAGCATAAGTTATCAGGGAAAGGCTTATTGTAAAGCTTCATAGACTGTAAGCTCTTACAGAAGTCACATTTGTTCTTGAGTTGTAACTGTTATTTCTAAATTCTAGGTCGTGGAACTATGTCTACCTAGTGGTTCCTTGGAACTTCAGGTACCTGTGTGACACCTGAGACTCTGAGCTAGAGTTTTACAACTATGAAAGTAAGCATTATCCTATACAAAAGCTGTTTAAAAACTGAAAAAGAGATCGGATTTCAATTAGAAATATCGATGAAGCTGATCTGGTTAGGACTAAGGTAAATCAAACTCACTGGTAAAGGTTGATATTGACTATGTTCTAAAATTTATACTTCTGTGTAAGACAAAAGAAAAAGATGTTTATTTTGTGTAAAATTTATATTTTCTGTAGCACACTATCTAATTTAACCTCAATGGTTAGTTTATTTGAACACCTTAATTACATGGAATCTTGAATAGGGACTGAGACCTTGTTGATTTGTATAAGTTACCTTATACAAATTTGTATAAGTTGTACCTTATACAAATACCCTGTTATATTCTAGAGTAATTTAGGCAAAAAATTAAAAAGTATTACCGAAGTCTCCTAGAGGGACCAGGGAAGAATGTGGAAATATTAAACTTTCCCACCTGGGGAATTCCTGTTATTCTCACAAGCATTGGGGACTACCAATTTAATAGGCTGAACCCTTGATCTTTTGACTTCTCCTTATAAAATTTATTGCTGCAAAGGAGAAGCTAAGACTACTAATAATTATGCCTAAGTATCACCCTGAGAACCGCTTTTGTTGCTCATATGTGGCCTCTCTCTCTAAACCAACTCTGCAGGTGAACTCATTGCCCTCTGCCCTACATGAGATATGACTCCCAGGGTTGCATATCTCCCTGGCAATGTGGGATATGACTCTCATAGGGAAGCCTGGCTCTGGCATCATGGAATTAAGAATGCCTGCTTGACCAATAGGGGGAAAGAAATGAAACAAAATAAAGTTTCAGTCATTGAGAGATTTCAAATAGAGTTGAGAGGTTATTCTGGAGGATATTCTTATGCATTATACAGATATCCCTTTTTAGTTTTAGTGTATTAGAATAGTTAAAAGGTAATACCCAAAACTGTTGAACTGTATTCCAGTAGCCTTGATTCTTGAAGATGATTGTATAACTCTATATCTTCTACAATGTGAATGTATGATTGTGGAAACCATGTGACTGACACTCCCTTTATCCAGTGTATGGGCAGGTGAGTAAGAAAAAATAAAGACAAAAATAAATAAATGATAGGGGGAATAAGAAGTATATGATGTTTTGGATGTTCCTTTTTATTTTTATTTTATTCTTATTATTTTTTTGGAGTAATTAAAATGTTCAAAAATCGACTCTGGTGATAAATGCACAACTGTATGATGATACTGTGAATCATCAATTGCATACTTTGGATGATTACATGGTATGGGAATATATCTCAACAAAATTGCCTTTTAAAAACATTTGACCTCCCTAGTAGACAATGATGGGATCCCTTTCCTTGCTCTGTTCTTTTGGAGCATTTATGTTGTATAAGTAATAAGAAGTCATTGGCTGAAGGCTTCTGTTGTGTCTGGGTCTGGGTTACCATGACACACCATAGAGAAATTCATTCCACAGTATTCGTGTGTGTGTGTGTGTGTGTGTGTGTGTGTGCACATTTGCAAAGCTTATTAACAATCCAAAGTTAATGCTGTATGATATACTCTGAGAGAAATGCTTCTATAGGTTGTGAAGAACTATTGGAAACTTTCAAGCCTTAAAATCACATGGTTAGCACATGAAATTTTGGGAGATCAGTCGGGCAGCAGTTTGTGTAGACTGGATTGGGGGAGCAGAAATTAGGTTCTCAAGACTGACTAGCAAGCCAGGGCACCTGTTCAGATGATAGAGCCTCAGAACCCAAGATAACTTGAAGACTTCTAGAAGAAGGTAAACTGTTGGATGAAGGATGAAATCCAAACAGCATTTAACCACCATGCATGCTGAGTAAAGGGAAAAGGATGAAGAAACCAAGCACTAAAAGAATACTGAACTATTTTATTCCTCTTTCTAAATGATTATGCTTGGATGGAGAAACTTCTTCTGTTGTTTCCTTCTGCTATGTGGGAAAGACACCTCTGTAAGTATCTATATCCCAGGGTTATTGAGAAAGCATAATATTCCTAGATATTTTCTGTTTAAATTCTTACTCAAGGGTTACAAGATATTTAACCTTGGGTAAATAGATAAAAGCTCTCTCTAGTGTGGTTCCATCATTGGTAAAGTAAAAGAGAGAAGTAAATATAATTATTTATTCCATGTGTAATATTTGCCTGAAAAATTGTGGGCAGTCAAGAAATGCTAGTTCCTTTTTTTTTTTTTTTTCCATGGGCAAGCATTGGGAACCGAAGCCAGGTCTCCGGTATGGCAGGTGAGAACTCTGCCTGCTGAGCCACTATGGCCCACCAAAAATGCTAGTTCCTTTTAAAAAAGAGCCTCTATATTTCTGCCACATTCTTTACAGATAAAAACTGCAGTGCTGTCCCAATGTTCCACTCCCTCCCTTAACTTTCATTCTGTTTCACACTGTATTGTCTTTCAGTTGAACTGAATTAATAAAATGAGGAGGGAATAATTTAGTCACTGCTAGACAATGGTTCTCTAATGTTTTAAACCCATGCAACCCTAGTCTTTTTGCCCTCTTATAATTTTTTCCTCAAGCAAGAAAATGTAGTGAAGCTTTCGAACACTACCAGGGGATTTCGCTTATTTGAGCAAACAAGCTCCCCAAATTTGCCCTACCCTTTGCCTTATTGAGAATCACTGCTTTGGTCATTTATTTCTTTGGGGCATGTTAGACTCTTCTCACCATTTCTTTCCAAAAATGATATCATGTTATAGTAAATATTTGTTAAATCATCCAATGATATTTAATACCAAATACTTTGTGCATCCTGATTACACTGTAATAATGATATGCCTAGGTCTGTATATAAGAGAGTCCTATATCGTTATACGTGTCAAGTAAAATCAGAAAATTACCCAGCTTTTTCTGCAGATTCCATCTAAGTTGAAAGCATTCTTTTTATTTCCTAAAGATGTCACTTCCTCCTATTTTTACTTAACCTATTGTGCTGGTTTGAAAAGATGTATGGACCCTAGAAAAGCCAGGTTTTAATCAAAATCCCATTTCATAAAGGCAGAATAATCCCTATACAATACTGTCAGTTTGAATCTGTAATTAGATCATCTCCCTGGAGATGTAGCCTAATCAAGTGTGATCGTTAAACTGGATTAGGCGATGACATGTCTTCACCCTTTGGTTGGGTTTTGATTGGTTTACTGGAGTCCTATAAAAGAGGAAACATTTTGGAGAATGAGATTTGGAGAGAGCAGAATGACATAGCCATGAGAAGCAGAGTCCACCAGCCACTGACCTTTGGAGATGAAGAAGGAAAATGCTTCCCGGGGAGCTTCATGAAACCAGAAGCCAGGAGAGAAAGCTAGCAGATGATGCTGTGTTTCGCCATGTGCCCTTCCAGATGAGAGAGAAACCCTGACCCTGTTCGCCATGTGCCTTCTCACTTGAGAGAGAAACCCTGAACTCCATCGGCCTTCTTGAACCAAGGTATCTTTCCCTGGATGCCTTTGATTGGACATTTCTGTAGACTTATTTTAATTGGGACATTCTCTCAGCCTTAGAACTATAAACGAGCAACTTACTAAATCCCCCTTTTTAAAAGCCATTCTGTTTCTGGTATATTGCCTTCTGGCAGCTAGCAAACTAGAACACCTATCTTTGTACACAATCTATCTCACAGAAATATGTTATACTCAAGCAAACATGTCCACCTTAAATGGTTAAATTAAGAGAACCATAAGAAATATTCTACAACTTATGTTTCTATGGACTATGTTGCTGGTGCTTAAATATTGAAATTCTAATGTCATTTTGCTCAGGTTGCTCTTTGTCAAGACAGTACAGTGGTTAAACAGAGGCAGTTCTGGAATCACACTAATTTTCCCTAAGTCCTAATTTCAGAGATGTAGTGTTGGGATAAGCCTTTAAGATATCAGTTATCTAATGTGTGGGGAAAGGGCTTACCTCGGAAAGCTGATGCAAGAAAAAGTAAACTAATCTGTGCAATCTGCTTAATATAGTGCTTGGAACATAGCATAAATTAATCAAAGACCAACTGTTATATTTATTGTTATCTTCTAATAAATTGTTTAGAGCTAAAGAATGATTCAATATGTGACATTTGGGGAAAACTCATGGAAAGAAACAGGAAGTTTTATTCATGAAAATATGAACTTGAACAAAATATAAGCAATGGAAAATTATTATTGAAATGCTGTCTTCATTACAATTTAATTGATTTTTAAACTACTGAAAGGGAAAAATGTAAATGTTGTTGATACAAGTTGGAGAGCACAGTACCTATTTATGTTGTACAAAAATTTTCAAAACTTAAGTCAAAATAGGATTTAGCCTGGCCTAAGGCCTGATACTTCAGTTATTAATTCTAATAATTTCTACCTTTAGCCATTACAAATATAAAGGATCATTTAATTGGAAACAAAGATAATTAAACTTTTCAATTAACAAATTATGAAATGATGTAAAAATATAAATATAATGAAAAATTTGTAGCAAAAGAGCACTATGTCAGCATAATCCTAAGCAAAAGGACACTGTTTTTAATACATGCTGATATTTTTTGTATAATTAAATAAAATAAGACATGCAATGCATTAAGATAGCTCAAATTTGATTTCTTTCTTTTTCCATTAGAAAGAAACTTAATTATTTTCCACTTAGGTGGTTTCTCTGAAACAGGCCATTTGGAAAGTTTTTAGAACAAATAATGTATTGACTTTTACTTAACACTTAGGACCTTTTGGCTATGTACTCTTTCCAGTTACTCTGATCCCTTTTGAAGATCTGAAGGTTAAACAAACCCTAAAAAAATAGTTTACTTAATATTTATTGGTGGAGAGATAATATAATATTTATTAGTGCCTTAATAATATTGATAATTAATTTGGGTTCCATCAACAATAAAAAACTTACCAATGCAATGATTAGACAGATGAGTAAGAATGACAACTAAGAGTTAAGGGAACTAAAGCAAGAGCTGCTGAAACAGAGTAGGAATAAAAAGTTAAACTAAGATATCTATGATGAAGTTAACCCAAATAATAGTGCTTCAAGTGTAAATAACACCACCAGCTATCCAGTAGTGCATGCCAAAAGACTTTAAGCATCACCCTTTATCACTACTCCTCACTACTCAATTCCAATCCCTTCATACAGATGCCTCCCAGAAATCTGTGTTGAATCAATACTCTTGCTATTCCATACTCACTGACATCATTCTAGTACTTTCAGCTGTTTTGCTCATTCTTCATGCAAGAACCCTGGCCCAAGTCCAATGCTGGGGAATAGACTAACATTCTTTTGGTTCTGAAATGCCAAATTTGGAGTCATGAGAGGCCTAAAACTCATATCTGGATTGTCTATTAGAGACATTTGTGAAACAAACTACCATGGGAAGTAGGGAAGGCTACAAAACTATAAAGCCTCTTAAAAGTAGGATTTTATTGCTGAGAAGACAAAGACTGGCCAGGCAATTAACACAACTGAATGCGCCAAAGGACCATGCCAAAGGACCCCTGGTAATGGGATGAATAAGAGACAGACTGTGTTTGGCCAAAATGGCAAACCAGCCTCAACCCAGCATTGTCCCTGTTTGAGGCCATCAGTATCCTACTCTATCTGCATAGCATGATAATGGGTAAATCCTTTGTTGGAAGATAAATCATCTCATACCTTTCTGTTTTTTTTATATGCATGTTATTTTTTGATAAAAAGTGATCAGTCATGCAAGGATACTGGTTATATGACTAATAGTAAGAGAAAAACTAGATGATGGAAACCAACATGCAGATAGGGTTGCTAGATTTAGCAAATAAAAATTTAGGTTTGTCCAGTTAAATTTGAATTACTCCTAACTGTATACATGTATACATTTAGATGAAGAAAAAATAGTTCATTGTTTAGCAGAAAATGCTTACTGCAGTTAAAGTCTATGATCCATTTACGTTGGAATATAGCTGCTACAGTGGTCACATTGACATATTTTTTTCTTTGCCTATTGAATATCATGCTGGAGAAAACATGCTCAGCATTAAAAAGTATGAGCTGGTCTACTGAAAATGAACTAGCATAATGTTAACAACTCTGAGAACTGATCTTTTAATTTGATTTGTTCAAGCACATAATAATTTTCATGGGATAACGTGCTTTTCTTTTTTCAGGATTATTCACGTCTTTTTATCAAATGAGTTTAAAATGTTGCCCACCAACAAAATGAGATTCGCATCAATTTGTATTTTCTTTCTTCTTCAACACTAAACATGACAATTCAACTGCAGCCCAGGCTGGAAGTGTACTTGGTAACATTCAGGTAAAATTAATAAATACTTCACAGGATGCATTAAGACTGTCATGACAAGTGCCATAAAATTATTCACTTGAAGTCAGAATTTCTTTTCTTCTTCATAAGTAATGTCACATTTAAGAATAGCCTTGATGTTTTAAGGGATATATTTCTGTTGACTATTTAACTCATTGGACAAGTTCCTTTACCCCATGGAGTACTCCAATAATGTTTGCTCTTTCAATTTGTGTAATCCTATTTCTAAAGAGGTAATGAAAAATATGAAGAAGAATAAGTAGGCTTCACTCAAAGATTATTTTTAAAATCAAGAAATACAGGGCGTTTTCTTCAGAAGTAAAATAAAATTTTAGTACTTCACAAAAATGAAGATTCCATTGCATTTCTTAAAGAGAGTCATCAGATTCTTGAATGTGAGACAACTGAAATGTACTAAATCCCCCCAAAATTACAAAAACACATTAATCACTCAGTTTGAACAGTATAAATACTGATGTAAGAGAACAATTTCATAATAATAACAAATTAAAAGTAATTTTCATAATAATTCTTTTGACATAATAATTCAAGGTCAATAGAGAAGACATCGGATGTCATTTAAGCAACTTTTTGGAAAATACAGGTAGAGAAGTCAACACCTTCCATAGAATCATTCACTCTTTACCTCAACTTTGGATTAACATAGTTTGCACTTTTTTACAAACATTCAATGAAAGCATTTGTATTATTTTTGCAAAAAGCAGTGCTTTTTTTTTCTTTGTAAATATGTTTTTCATGAAAAAATATTGTACAACAATGGGAAATTTTTTTCTGCATTGTGATTATTTTCACATATGATAATTCCTGTAATAATAAATGGGGCTGTTATTTTTAAAATTTGTTGCAGAAGATAGCATACCAGCACTTGAAAATTAGTTTGCAATTTGGGAATCAGAAAAGAGTTCTCATAGTTAATTGCATGCACAAATAGTCATTTGAGATTAAAAAAATATGATATATAGTGCAGGTGGCTATTACAACTTCTGCTGCACTTATTTTTATCTTCATTGGAATTCTTCTTTAGTAAAAAATTATTTTATCACTTTTTTGATACTAGTTAAGGAAATCATTTATCTCTTATGCTTAGTCGTTAGTATATGCATGCTTATATCTAACTTTCTACCATTTTTTTTATATCAAATGAACAATTACTTACTGCAGAATGAACTTCCAAAGGACACTTTTCCATTTAATATCTCCTATTCATAAAATTCATTATAAAATCTACACTTATATGCTGTCATTTTGGGATTCAAACATATGGAAAGAAAATTAAATATCAGCAAACACTGGGAGAATTGAGAAGACTGAATTTGCTAACCCCACCCCCCAGCTGCATCAGTGCTGCTGTCATTCACAAGTTCAGGGGTGGAACCATTGAAAGATTGAACACTCGGAAACTATATATTAAAACCAATATCTCAGTACAAAAATGGTGAACTTCCCATTTTCCTGCAACGGATAGTTGTGCTTGTAAGAAAGGCAGATTCTCTCTGAAAGAAGCAGAGTTGGTTTATATGAGGTTTGGGGAACCTGGTCTGTAGGGCTTGCTGAACTTTCAGAAGTGGGAGTGTTTAGGAATTAATGGATTTAGGGCTCTGCTACTTGTGGACAGTGGAGTAAAGCTACTGCTGAGGACTAACTTTCAGTGCTGCAGTCACTGGAGTGAATCCCTCACTAATAAGCAGTTGGGGAGAGGTATGGGGCTGTCACTAATTGACTGTCTTTCAAGAATAGGAGTTTATCACCGATTGGCCAACTTTCAGAAGTTTGGGTTTGTCGCTGATTCCTAATTTTTAAAATCATAGCTACTGGAATGAAGATGTTGCTGACTAGTTGATTTTCAGAAGAATGACTACTGTTGCAGATTGGCTGACTTTCAGAGCATGTGTATGCATGCAGTTATCTCTTAATTAATGGCGATTACTTGTTCACAACATGGGACTTTAGCCAAAGAACAGTCTTTTCCTTTCTTTAATATAAAAATAAGTACTTTTAATTCTAAGTCCTCCTCTAAGTCAAACCTGAAGGGTTTGTCTAGATCGTGGGGATTTGCTTTTTCCGATATAGTAATCACTGTGGTGGGAAATAGCTTTAATTCTGGGGGTTTTGGTAATGCAGTGATAAAATAGCTGAATGCAGAATATTTAGGCATCTGCCGGTGTCAGTTCAGCACATGAGGCAAATACAGACATGTGATGTATACATAGAATGCCTGATAAGCTTATGTGCAGGTATGTTAGTTTGGAGCTATGTACTCCAGAAACGGCCATGTTCTTTTAACCGATTCTTGTGGTGCAGACCTACTGTGAGTGGGACATTTTGGTTAAGTTGTTTCAATTCAGATATAATCCATCCAATTCAAGATGGATCTTAATCCTTTACTGGGTCCCTTTCTGAGAAGATTATGAAAGGAGGAGGGGATCTATTATAATAAGCTTCTACCACAAGATCTGCAAGGCTCCATCTTAAAGGACAGGCAGAAAAGGGGTTTTCTCTAGTAGAGAGGAGTAAACAGGGCTAGAAGGAACCAGGCATGGGAGAATGGGATGAACACATGGCATGATAAAAGTTGTGTTAGCTGATTCTAGGAGGGGTTATTAAGTAGGTGTTGGTCCTCACTCCAAAGCTCAGGTCAAAAAGCTCAGCCATTTTGAAACTGTCATATACCCCAGAAAAGCCACGTTCTTTAATCCTCATACAATATTGCTTGGTCCTCACTCCAAAGCTCAGGTCAAAAAGCTCAGCCATTTTGAAACTGTCATATACCCCAGAAAAGCCACGTTCTTTAATCCTCATACAATATTGCTTGGTGAGATCTATTTTATTGTTTCCATGGAGATGTGACACAAGACTTGTTAATTAGGTGGTTCCACCCAGTCAAGGTGGGTTGCAGATGCATCTGGAGTCCTTTAAGAGGGAGCCATTTTGGAAAACGTCAGAGCTGAGAAAGAGACAGACCTTTGGAAATGCAGGAAGGAAATGCCCCCAGGGAAGCTGCTTTGAAATTAGAAGCCAAAGGTCCAGCAGACACCAGCTATATGCCTTGCCAGATCAGCCTTTCTTGAGTTGAGGTATCTTTATCTGGATGCCTTAGTTTGGATATTTTTATGCCCTTAGAATTGCACAAGTAATTTAATACATTCTGTTTATAAAAGCCAATCAATTTCTGGTATAATATATTTGGGTAACATTAACAAAGTAAAAAAAATCAAAGTTCAAAAGTAAGGAGAGAAGCCCAACTAAGTTTTGGTCAAGTAAGCTTAGCAGACATTTTGCCTAGATTGACCATGAGGACAAAGGGTTCAGTTAGTTATTTACTAGACAAATAATGGGAATTTAAAGAGTTCAGCCTGTTCCTAGGCTAACAAATTAGTTGTACTTGTTTGAAACTGCTGTGTACCCACAGAAAAGCCATATTTTAATCCTGATTCAATATTTCTGGGTGGTATCTTTTTTATTGAGTTGTTTCTGTGGAGGTGTGTCTCCACCCATTCAAGATGGGGTCTATGCTGGTTTTAAAGGATGTATGTACCCTAGAAAAATCCATGTTTTAATCCTAATCCCATTTTGTAAAGGCAGCCACTTCTTCTAATCCCTATTCAGTACTGTATGTTTGAAACTGTAATTAGATCATCTCCCTGGAAATGTGACTCAATCAAGAGTGGTTGCTAAACTGGATTAGATGCAGATGTGCCTCCTCGCATTCCAGGTGGGTCTTGATTAGTTAACTGGAATCCTATAAAAGAGGAAACATTTTGGAGAAAGTGAGAGATACAGAGAGAGCAGAGGAGAATGTCATAGCTGCAAGAAGCAAAGAGTCCACCAGTCAGTGACCTTTGTTTAGAAAGGTAAATAATCATGTAAAATTATATTTTTTTCACAGCCAGTGATCTTTGGAGATGAAGAAGGAAAATGCCTCCCAGGGAGCTTCGTGAACCAGGAAGCTAGGAGAGAAAGTTAGCAGATGACACCATGTTCACCATGTGCCCTTCCAGCTGAGAGAGAAACCCTGACTGTGTTCACCATGTGCCTTCTCACTTGAGAGAGAAACCCTGAACTTCATTGCCCTTCTTGAACCAAGGTATCTTTCCCTGGATGCCTTTGATTGGACATTTCTATAGACTTGTATTAATTGGGACATCATCTCGGCCTTAGAACTATAAACTAGCAACTTATTAAATTCCCATTTTTTTAAAAGCCATTCCGTTTCTGGCATATTGTATTCCAGCAGCTAGCAAACTACAACAGGGTCACTTACAGGAGTACTTTAAGAGGGAACCATTTTGGAAAAAACTTCAGAGCCCGCACAGCCAGAGACCTTTGGAGATGTAGAAAGAAAATGCCCCCAGAAAAGCCATTTGAAGGGGCCAGGAGAGAAATATATCAGACATTGTCATGTGCCTTCACAGCTGAGAGAGAAACCCAGAACATCATTGGCCCTTTCTTGAATCATGTTATCTAGATACCTTAGTTTGGACATTTTTATAGCCATAGAACTATAAACTTGCAACTTATTAAATCCCCTTTTTGAAAACTGTTCCATTTCTGGTATATTGCATTCTTGATTTAACAAACAAGGGGTCATCCTTAAAATTTATCTAAGTTATATGAGGAAAGTAGGTTCTTTGCAGTAAGTTTTCATGAGCACAAAAGGGCAAGGGGTGGAATATCTCGATGATAGCTGCTTTCCAGGGTCAGGGGCTAAGACAAAATGCTACATTGTTACTATACAACCACCATTAATAATCAGCTTTAATTACTACTTAAGGGCATTGTAAAATATTCACAAAAATCAATTAATTAAAAAGTGGAAAACAGAAAATCTGTCAAATGAGATTGCAAATCATAAATCCAAAGGAATAAGTTGTATTCCTCAGAGATGGGGTGATGGGTCATTTTACATTTTCTTCTTTAATTTTTTCTGGAAGTTAAAAATTTCCTTTGGTTGGGGTCTTTTGGTTTAATTAAAACCTCTTCGTTCAATCGAGATGTGATCCATCCTATTCAGGTGGGTCTTAATCTTTTACTAGAGTCCTTTGTGAAGACTGTAAAAGGTAGTCAATACCCAGAGAGACTAGAGAGAGAAATGCTTCGGTGGAAACAAGCCAGAACCCGCAGGAGCTGAGGGAGAGAGTCACTGAAGCTAGAAGGAAAAGCAGACATCATCCTGCGCCTTCCCACGTGACAGAGGAATGCTGGATGCCAGCAGCCTTTCCTCAGAATACGTATTTTCCTCTTGATACCATAATTTGGACATTTCCAAGGACTTAGAACTGTACATTTGTATCCTAATAAATACCCATTGAAAAAACCAACCCATCTCTGGTATATTGCATTCCAGCATTTTTAACAAACTGAAATAGTGAGGGGGACGTAGTTACAAATCCTGCACGCTCTCAGAAAGCCACTAATTATAAGTCCTCTCATCTACCATCCCATCAGCCTAAAAGAATTGTCTCTTCCAAAAACTCTCTTTTCTTTTCTAGCACAGGATAACATTCATATGTTCAGTACAACACAAGGCAGACTCCTCATGACCTTGACCCCAACCCCATGCACTTTTCTGGGAGTTTGCTCTCCTCACAATTCTGCCCACTCTACCCTTTCCATTAGTTCCTCTCCCAAGGACACCCTCCAGGCACGTGGCTTTTTAGTTTTTAAAATGGTTTTCACCCTTTCTTCACTCTCTACTCTGTCCTTCCCTCCTTTTTTAATTTCCTTTACCTCCCTCTCTTTCTCCATTTCTTTGGTATAATGTTTGTGCTAGGCACTTCAATTTTCTTTTTTCAATTTATATATCGAAATAATCTATGAAGTAGGCATTAGCATTTTCATTTCACGAATGAATAGTGCCTCAGAAACTTCAAATTCAAATAACCTCCTCAACTAAACCCAGCAATTAAGTGATGACTACAAGAAACTAAGTCAAGTTCCTCTGATTTTAAAGTTCATATTCTTTCTTTTATATCAAGTAAACTTTGGTCTGACCTCTACCCTATCACCCTTTCTCAGAGGCTTTGTGTGACAACTGGCATTAAGCAGTACCATGGACTATGAAAAGACTGAGTCTTTGCTTCCAGGTTTGGTAACTTTTCAAACAGAAGACCCATCTAGCATGAGCAAAATATTTAAATCTACCCTGCCATCTTTTTATCAAATTTGTGCTAAATGTTATCTTAAAATCATATTAAACCAACATAACTGAAAAAAAAATAATTTTACATGATTATTTACCTTTCTAAACAAACTATTTTAATCTGTGCTTTCAATTTTATTGAATGATTTGGAATGGACATTTATACTTAGTAAATTACCCAAATTATTTGTATAACTAAATGAAAAGGAGATGAATATTTTTCTTTCAACCTAAATATTTCATTTCAGCCTTAAATGTTTTTTAATTAAAACTGTATTATTCTATAAAAACAAAACTGCATTTTTTTGGAGGGGGGATTAAAATTCAAACAATCAGATCTATGCAATTGAACAGCAATAACAGCCAAATTATAGATGCTTTAGTTTTTAAGAGCTAAACGGAATAATTGCAATCGATATGAATATCATTCACACCTTCCACATGATGAACTCATGAAATTGGTAATATTGAATGTGGCTAGCCACATTAAACATTTTGTCTAAAGAAAAAGCCATTGACATGAAGTTTAATAAAGGTGTTTTGCATTTAATTGTACAGATTATATCACTGAGATATGATTTTAAATTACTTTCCTTTTGAAGAATGTTAGGCTGTTGTATAATTATATATTAATTTCCTTGCAAATTAAGTTTTAAATGATTAATTTTCAAAATAAAATTACAACATAACACTTTATATACATTAAAATTATATGCCAATTTATACACTGCTAGTGGAATTGTGGAAATTGCTCTCCTGGTAGAATAGACAGATAGAATCTCTGACTTAGAATGGAAACAACAGGTCATTTTGACAAAAGTATTCCACACTGTGGAAAATGAAATAAAAGTGTTTTGTTTTTATTACACTTTTACTTCTCTTATGTGTTTGGTTCAGCACATTTAAAACAAATTGTAACAAGCAGGGTGAGTCTGTAATCTTGTTTCATGTTATTTATTCATAAATATTTTCCAGTTAGATGATTTCATACTAATGATCAGAATCAGTGATCCTTCGGGCACATTGAGGGGGCAGTAAATGGATATATTGATATATTACTATGCCTGTTTACCCATATGCTTGATCATCTCTAAATTTACTCCCTCAAATTTACCATCTTCGTTTTGAATTATTGTGACTTTGGGAGCTGTGATTTACCAAATTTTGTCTTGGTCAGAAGACATACATAAAGAGCTGTCAACCCTCTCCAATACAGGTGTGGGGTTACTGGCAAAAAATGGCTTTCATGGGTTCTGATGGAAAGTTGTGTTATTCACATAGAGAACAGAAGCAAGGTCAGCCTCACTAATGGGTATCTTTTCCCCATAGCCAATAAATCTTGATATATGGCTGAGGCAGGGAGGTGTTCTATGCTCAGCACCCCTTTCATGTGTTTGTGTACTGCACTGGAGGAACTCATTCTCTCCCCATCAGGGAGAGATCTACCATGAGGGTGTGAACTTGATGACATAAAATATTCCTACCAGAGTCAGACTGTCTCCAGTGAATATTTACACATGCCCAGACAATTGGAGGAAGCATGTACTGGTCATCTCTTTATATACTAGGTGATTGTATTTTAGGCCATGAGTTCAATACATCTGGTCCTGAACACAAGATGTATTTGTGTTTCCCAAAGAAGGCAGCATGTTGCACTAGGACTGTCTCCTACCATACTTTCTAACCTTTTATCTGCTTTCATCCATTCTTACTCTTTCCTGTTTGCAAAGGTAAAGGTAAATGTGGGCCTGCACAACTCCATATGGTGATAAATGGCAGGGCAACTTTTTCTTGTGTTAGTGTTCTGTCTGCTATACACTTGACATTAAACCTCGATCTCTAAGTCACTTTTTGATGATCATTTGGAGCAAAGGAGTAAAAAAGAAGAAAATTTGAAAATATACAATCAGATGTTCCTGGACCTGAAAACATGTTTTCAGATTATGTCATGATATTTAAATTTGGGTGCTCAAACCCCATGTGACATGTAAGATGATCTATTGGGATGTTAGATTAACACATGGCATCTTTTTTATTAGATAGGAAATGCATTTTTAATTTGTATTTGATATTCAAATTTGTGGTCTATTTTCTATTGTGTCACTGAAAAAGTACCTGAAAAAATATGTTCTCAACAGCAAATGAATTTGCTACTAAAATGCTGCATTATGGGAAAACTGTGTAAGAATGACTATTGTTGAAACAGGTTGTTTTGACTGAATATATATAGTCATCAAAAATGAATTTAAATGCTACATCTTTCATAGGCAATCTGTTACAGGAAGAAATAGAAGTCAAAAGTAGACAAAATTATTATGTAGAGTGATAACATTAAGGAGGTGATAAATTTTACATTTCTAAAAAGAAATCTAAAATATAGTAGAATCCTTATTATACTTTATAGTGATATGCAGCTTATCCTAAAAATCTTTTGTACCTCAAAGTGGTTCACTTGTCATCTTGTGGCAAAGTATTTAAATTATTGAACCTGAATAAGATTGAGACGATTATTGTTGCTGTTGATAAGATAATATTCAAACTAGCAAGTGTTTTTAAATGAATAAACAATCTGTCTCTTTAGGGTAACAGTGAAATATGAACAATGAGAAAGAGAATTAATGCTTTTTGAAAGAAGTTTGGGCTTTGGAGAGAATTTTTGAAAGTGGATATTTGCAAGGCTTCCCATAATCTTATTGCTGAAAACAATTATAGATGTCATTATTGAAACTTTTGTATCTGCATATTTAACTGTTATAAACTGAATCTTCTCACTCATTTAAAATCTTTCAAGCAAAGCATTTCAATGGATTTTGAATATATTTATTGAAATATAAAAAGTGAAGTTTATTTGCATAGTAATTGATTGGTGTTAGGAAAGATGGATATTTACTAGCTAATGTCCACAAAAAACACTGAATAATTAGTAAGTGAGATTAGAAATAACATAGGAATCAATAGATAGATCAGATTTAAAATGAGTTAATGGCTTACGAAGCACATCGTATACATCTTCCACATGGGCTTATGCAATTTTTTTAAAATAATACTTTTAAGGTTGTGACTGCTAATAAAACCAATATTAGAAAAACTAAACATAAAATTTGCTATGAATTAATCTATCCTGTCACGTGTTTTGAACCAATATCTCTCAACATAATGCATCATATTCATTTACCTTTTTCTCAATGAAAGCATCAGTTTGACTGATAAAATTGAAAGTACCTATGGAGAGGATAGTGGGAAGATGGTGGGTTAGAAAGCTCCCAAAACAGTCCCTCCACCAAAACAAAACTGTTAAATGCAAGAACTGTCTAAATCAACAGCTCAGTTTTGAAACTCTGGAGTCTGCTGGAATACAGTGCAGCATCCAAGGAAGAGCTAGAGGAAAAGACTGTTCAAGACCGATTTTTATCATCCCTGAAATGGTCACCATCCTCCATCCTTCACCCTTGTGCAGGCAGGAGTGGGAACTGCACCCTGAGTTTCTGGGTCAACTTGCTGGTGACTGGGCTGGGCTATAAAGGCCCCATTCCTCTAAATTCTAGGGTTATGTGGTCCAATCATTGATCACTGCTTTTGATCAGCTACTTCAGATCACTGGGGCTGGCTCTGAGGATGACCATTGTTTCAAACCCCCTTAGTAAAGAGGGACAGAGGAATATTCAAGATAGTACTCTTTTAGTTTGTTGATGCTGCCAGAATGCAACATACCAGAAATGGGTTGGCTCTTATAAAGGGGATTTATTAAGTTACAAGTTTACAGTTCTAGGACCAGAAAAATGTCCAGAGGAAGATACCTTGTCACAAGAAAGGCTGACGGCATCTGGAAATACTTCTGTCTACTGGGAAGGCACATAGCTGGCATATGGTGGTCCTTTGGCTTCTGGAGTCAAACTGCTTCCCTGGGGGCATTTTCTTCCTACATCTGCAAATGTCCCTGTCAGTAGAGACACATCTCCTTGGAAACCACCTGTGCCAGTTTGAAAGGGATTATATACCCTAGAAGAGCCATGTTTTAATCCTGATCCATCTTGTGGAGGCAGCAGTTTCTTTTAATCTCTATTCAGCACTGTAGGCTGGGAGCCTGATTAGATTATCTCTATGGAGATGTAACTCACCCAATTGTTGGTATTAACCTTTGGTTACAGGAAGATGTGACTCCACCCATTCCAGTTGGGTCTTGATTAGTTTACTGGAATCCTTCAAAAGAGTAAACGTTTCTGAAAAAACTTCAGAGTCATGAGAACCACAAGAGCCCACATAGCCAGAGACCTTTGAAGATGAAGAAGGAAACCCCCTCCTGGGGAGCTTCAAGAGCATATTCTGGAGGCTGCTCTATGTAAACGTCAGTTAGAGAATGCTAATTCACATGGTTTGCTAAATCCCAACCAACATCGCTCCTGTTAACTCTTAAGAACACCTAGGACTTGAACTGAGTCTCTTTAAAAGTTTCATGCTCTAAATTTGCTTTCCTGAAACCTATAATTTTCAGAGGGATCCTAGGCCGGATAAATGCTGGAACCCAAAGGGACTAGCCTCTCCAAATATTATCAACCAATTACATTCCCCTATCCTTTAGTGTTGATACTACTTCTCAACATGAGAAAGTCAGAACAGGCATTATCTAAAGATACCTGTAGATTAGGAGAAGGATCAAAGAGAAAGAAGACGTATAACAGAGAAAATAAAAATCAACAAATGAGTATGACTGCTGAATCATTCTATTGATATTTCTTCTAGCCTCCAGTGTTTAGGAGCAGCTAGGAGGAAAATTCTGAAATAGTGGAATGGTAACCCATAGCAACCTCTCAAATCTGTTCTGTAACTATCCGTTGAAGTGTACTTTGAAAATTATTTCTTTTTAAATTTTCTTTGTATTTATATTATATTTCACAATAAAAAACATTTAAAAAATCATTCCAACATGCTTGATAATTACAAACCACAGCACCCCATTTCTCTGGTACCAAAATCTGTTTTTAGTTTGCTGAGGCTGCTGGAATGCAATATACCAGAAATGGGTTGCCTTTTATAAATGGGATCTATCGTTACAAGTTTAACAGTCCTAAGGCCACAAAAATGTACAAACTAAGGTATCCAGAGAAAGATACCTTGACTAAGGAAAGGCTGATGGCATCCACACCTCTCTCAATTAAGAAGTCATGTGGCTGGCATCCTCTGGTCTTTTGGTTTCTAGTTTCAAACAGCTTCCCTGGGGGCATATTCTTTCTGCATCCCCTGATGCCTCTGTGCACTGGCTCTGAACTTTTTCCATAATGGTTCCCTCTTAAAGGACTCCAGTAAGTGGGATTAAGGCCCTCTTTGAATAGGCAGAGGCATCTCCAAGGAAACCACCTAATCAAAAGGTCCCATCCATAATTGGATGGTTCACATCTCCTTCGAAACAATTAATAAAAAATATCCCACCCAAACAATAAGTCTGCCCCCACAAGATTGGATTAGAAAAAAGAACATGGCTTTTCTGGAGTACATAACTGTTTCAAACCAGCACAGTACCCTTCTTCAAATTTAGGGAAATTACCTAAGGTGCTGCAGTAACTGGGCAAATGATGATTCAATAAATTGTTGCTTCAAAATCATAGGAGAAGCTCTGGGTAAGTTTGCTCTTCCCTCTGCTACCTTCAATCTGTGCAATATGGAGTCAACCTGTGCTACCATTGTGGATTCCTGGTCCTGTTCCAGAGAGAGCAGAGGGACAACTGTATACATACTGGGGTCCAAATATGTCGGTACTAATATATTGGTTGAGCAGGACTGAACCTGGGAATTTGTCTCAGGCTTACCCTCCCAAAATTTGTCAGAGAAGTGGCTTGCAGACAGCCGAGAAATAATTCAGTTGAAGTGGCCTGGGGTAAAGGACTACTTGCAGTGTCACAAAATAGAGCACCAAGGTAGGGGTGAAAATCTATTTCAAAAGGATTACAGGGGGTATTCAAACTCCCATGAGCTGTAAGTGGGGGAGTTCATATGGCCATACACAAACACACGCCCAGGAAGTTAACAGGCTTCATAGCTCCACTCAGGTTAAATAAGACAGAGGACTTTGCATTCATCCTCACCAGATCTTTATAGGAAGGCTAAACTCTGAAGGAAACCACCATGCAAAGTGGAGCCAACTTGCAGAGACTGTGAAAAGTGGCATTTGCTTTGGCTTTTTGTTCTAGTTAACTCCTAACACTCAGGAAAATCTCTGTCGTCTAACTGGCTGGATAAAATTTAAGGAACAGATATCCCAGAGCCCAAATTCCAGAGTTAACACTTTAAAATATGAGGTAATTTTTCATCAACAGTCCTACCTGACAAGCAAGCTAAAGGGAGTTATACAGGTGAAATAAAAAGGACACTAGACAATGGATCAAAGTGGCATAAAGAAATAAAGACCTCTTGTAAAGTTAAACATATGAGTAATTATAATTGCTAACACAACTGTATTGAATTTTTAGCTATGCAATGTCACCTTTTCCTTCTTACAGTTTCTAAAATGCAAAACTTTTAATGTGCCTAAAGCTAAAATTGCAACCAAGGATTTTATGTCCAATGAGATTTTCTTTCAAAAATGAGGGAGAAACCCAATGGTATTCCTGAAAACCCTAGAGAACACCCTGGACGCTATCTAGGACTTTATAAAAGTTTTACTTATTAAGTTTATTTTTTCAGCATCTTAAATCTTCTAGATTGTTTCTATGCCAGGTAAGTCCCGAAACATAAGGTACCAGTTTCTCCAAGAACATCAACCAATTTTAGTCCTCTATCCCATCATGTCAGCACCCCCTTTCAGCACAAAGAAATTAGAGTGGTTATTGTTTAGACATCCTTGAAGATTGAGAGAACAATTAATTGAGAGTGAGGAGTTGTAACTAAGAAGTTCAGATTTAACAAATGATTATAAATATTGACTAATTATATAGACATTTCTTTTTTATGTCTAGGGTTTTAAAATAACCAGAAGGAAATACCTGAAATTGCTGAAGTGTAATCCAA
Organism: Tamandua tetradactyla; assembly: GCF_023851605.1. Classification (NCBI taxonomy): domain Eukaryota; kingdom Metazoa; phylum Chordata; class Mammalia; order Pilosa; family Myrmecophagidae; genus Tamandua; species Tamandua tetradactyla. The sequence continues at coordinate 44,538,134 of NC_135329.1, read as the reverse complement.
CAGCCTTGATCTTTGATAATGATTGTACAACTTTATAGCTTCTATTTTGTGACCATATGATTGTACAAACCTTGTGACTGACATCCGTTACCCAGTGCATGGGTAAATGAATAATAAAATAAAGACATGCTAAAAAGAACATTAAAAGAAAAGAAAAATGCAAGAAAACAAACAAAAAAATGGACATGCTTGAAAAAAATGGGTGATCGCCGATTAAGACATTTACAGATAAATGAAAGCTGAGGAAGTTTGTTATCACTAGAAATATCTTACAAGGAATGTTAAAGGGAGTTCTTTAAACTGAAAGGAAAGGACACTAGGCAGTTGGTCAAAGGAACATCGATAAATAGAAACCTCTGGACCATGCACCCAAAAAAGAAATAAAACCTCTGGTGAAGGTAACCATATGGGTAATTATAAATGCCCACAGCATCAAACATTTTTATGGTATGTATTGCCACATTCTACTTCTCAGAGGTTCTAAAATGGATATACATAAAAATATGATATAAAAATGGATAATGATTTTAGATATATAATGGGAAATGGTATAATTTGTGACAAGGATAATAAAAAAATGAGGATGCAAGTGTATAGGAACAGTACGTGTATGCTATTGAAATTAAATTGGTATAAAATCAATTATTATTGTTATAAATTTAGGATGCTACATTTTAATCCCATGGAAACCACCAAAGAAAACATATGAAATATATATTAAAGAAACGAGAGGGGACGAAAATGATACAACACATAAAAATAAAATATGAATATAGGTATTTGCTGAAAAATTGAGGGTCCCAAAATTAATAAGACAAACCATCAAAGTGTCAAAAAAGAGTCCTGTATCATCAATAGTTATTTCAAATGTAAATGAGCTAAATTCTTCAGTCAAAAGGCAGAGGTTAGCAGAACGAATAAAAAATCTTGTGTCAACTGTATCTATATGCTCATTACATGAGACTCAAATTAAAAAGCACAAGCTGGTTGAAAGTAAAAGGATAGAAAAATATGTATCATGCAAATAGTACCCAGTAGAGGGTTGGGTAGTTATTGGAATATCAGGTAAAAAAAAAAGATTTTATGTCAAAATTTGTTTGAGGCACAAAGGAAGTCACTATGTACTGATAAAGGGGTGGATTCAACAAGAAGACATAAAAAATATGAATATATCTGCTCTAACAGCAGAACCCCAAAATATATGAAGCAAACATTGAAAGATTTGAAGGGAAAAATAGATGATTCCAAATAAATAGTAGAGACTTCAATATGGCATTTTCAATAACGTATAGAATATCGTCAGAAGATCAATAAGGAAATAGAGGATTTGAGTGCCAATAAATCAACTAGACTTAATAGACATATATACAACACCCAACAGCATTAGAATACACGTTCTTCTTAATGTACAGGGATCATTCACTGGGACAGTCCATATGTTAGACCACAAAACAAGTTTTAATAAATCAAAAATAATTAAATCATATATCTTCTCCTACCACAATGGAATGAAGCTAGAAATCAGTAACAGAGGGGGAAATGGAAAATTCACAAATATGTGGAAATTAAACAATGTAATCTTCAGCAGCCCATGGACCAAAGAATAAATCAGAAGGGAAATTAGAAAATATCTTGAGTTGAATGAAAATGAAAACACAGCACATCAAAACTTATGATCTCCAGTCAAAGCAGTGCAATGAGGGACAATTATAGCTCAAAATACTCAGATTAAAAAAAGAAAAAGAAGAGGGTGGGCCACAGTGGCTCATCAGGCAGAGTTCTCTCTTGCCATGCTGGAGAGCTGGGTTCAATTCCCAGTGCCTGCTTATGCAAAAAAAAAAAAAAAAAAAAAAAAAAAAGAGGAATAATCTCAAACAGAACCTTAATTTCATGACTGGATGATCCAGATAAAGAAAAGCAAACTAAACCTAAAGTGAAGCAGACAGGAGGAAAACGAAGACTAGAGCAGAGATAAATGAAAAAGAGAACAAAAAAATAGAGATAATCAACAACACCAAAAGTTGGTTCTTTGAAAGATCAATAAAATTGGCAAACCTTCAGCTGGGCTGACAAAGAAAGAAAGATAAAGGACACAATCAACTAAAATCAGAAATTAAAGAGGGGGCATTATACCAAGTCCACAGAAAATTTTAAAAAGTACTCAAAGAGGATACTCTGAACAACTGCACACCAACAAATTTAGTAATCTAGATGAAATGGACAAACTTCTAGAAATATATAGAGTACCCATACTGACTTAACAAGAAATAGAGGATCTCAACAAATCAATAACTACTAAAGAGATTAAATCAGTAATCTAAAACCTCCCAACAAAGAAAAGCCCAGGACAAGATGGCCTCATGGGAATTTTACAAAACATTGCAAGAAGAATTAACATCAGTCCTGCTCAAACTTCTAAAAAATTGAAGAGGAGGGTACATTACCTAACTCATTCTATGAGGCCAGCATCACCATAATACCAAAGCCTACTAACGATATGAAAAGGAAATTGCAGATCAACATTTCTTATGAATTTGGGGCAAAAATTCTAAGCAAAATACTAGCAACCAGAATCCAATAACAATAGTAAAAGAATTATATATCATGACTAAGTGGGATTTTTTCCCCAGATATGCCAGGGCAGTTTAACATAAGAAAATAAATTAATGTAATACACCACATTAACAGAAAAAAGGGCAAAAACACACATGCACAATAATTTCAATTCATGCAGAATAGATTTTATAAAATCTTGCACTCCTTCTTCATGAAAATACTTAGAAAATTAGGAATAGAAGGAATCTTCCTCAGCATGATAAAGGTCATAGATGAAAAATGCACTGCTAATATCACATCCAGTAGAAAGACTGAATGTATTCCCTCTAAGGTCAGGAAGGAGACTAGACCCATTGTCACCACCACTATTTACTACTGTACTTAGAGCTCTAGTCAGAGCAATTAGGCAAGAGAAAGAAATAAATGACATCCAAATTAGAAAGGAGTAAGTGAAACTTTCCCTATTTGCAGACTGCATGATCCTATATATAGACTATCTAAAAAATTGCAACAAAGCCACAAAAGTAATAAATGAATTCAGCAAAGTGGTGGAGTACAACACCTACATGCAAAAATCAGTAGTGTTTCCATACACTAGTGATAAATAAGAAATCAAGAAAAAATTACCATTCACGATAGCAACTAAAAATCAAATATCTACTAGTAAAACTGAGCAGGGATATAAAGGACTTATACACAGAAAACTACAAACCACTGGTAAAAGAAATTTAAAAAGACTAAATAAATGGAAGGCTATTCTATGTTTGTGGATTGGAAGCCTAAATATTGTTAATATGTAAATTCACCCTGAAGCGATTTATAGATTCAGCACAATGTCAAACAAATTTCCATCAGCTTTCTTTGTAGAAATGGAAATAAAATAATCAAATGTGTATGAAAGTGTAAGATAATCCAAATAACCAAAGCCATGTTGAAAGAGAAGAACAAAATTGAGGCCTCACACTTTCCAATCTTAAAATTTATTACAAAGCTACCATAATCAAAAAAGCATGGTACTGGCACAAGGACAGATACGTTGACCACTGGAATAGAACTGAGATTTCAGAAGTAAACCCTCATATCTAAAGCCAACTGATTTTCAACAAGGATTCCAGGTCCACTGAACTGTGAAAGAATAGTCTCTTCAACAAATGATGTTGGGAAAACTTGATGCCCACATAAAAACGAATGAAGGTGGACCCCTACGTCACAGCATATACAAAAATGAATTAAAAATGGATCAAAAACCTAAATATAAGAACCAGAATTACAAAACTTCTAGAAGAAAACATAGGGGTCAGGGTCGGGGTAGAAAATGGGGAGTTAATGCTTATTGTACAAAGTTTTTATTTGGGGTAGTGGAAATATTTTGATAATGGATAGTGGCAATGTTAGCACACTCTTGTGAATATAATTGACAGCACTGAAATATATATTTGAATGTGGTGCACAGGGAAACGTTCAAGTTGTATGCATGTTACTAGAATATAAATTTTAAAAAAAGTTAGAACTGTACAAGATAAACAATGAACCCTTACATAACCACGGGCTATTGTTACTAGTATAATAATAATACTATAATAATATTCTTTCATCAATTATAATAACTGTATCATAGTAATACATGATGTCAATAATAGGGTGATTATATGGGAATGTGAATTTTCTGCATGATTTTTTGGTAATCTACAACTTTTCTAATAAATTTTTAAATGTAATTGCAACAGTAATAAATAAAATACAGAAATTATCTTAAACATGTTCATTTATCTTTAAGAAACCAGTTTCTATATATATTTTGTAGTATAATTAACTATTGATGTAGTAGGTTCTGTGTATAATACATATACATATATTTATAGCATCTATCCTGCCTTACCCATGAAGTTAGAAATTGACCCTCAATTCTGACCTTGTACAATCCTTTCTTCTCTATAGAATGGCAAATGCTCGATTTTTGTCCAAATATCACTATGGAGGAATCTGAGCTCTTTGGATAGGAATCACTTCCCTTGTATCATAAATCAGTGAGTAAAAGTTTCCCTGTTAAAGGTAACAGGAAATTTTTATTTTTTTTTCTTATCACCCGGGACCCCACCCTCAAAAGAGTTGCATCACGTATTTGGCCTTTGAGAAGAAACAGCTAAACATTTTGGATGACTGACTTTATAGGACATTAGAAATCTCATAGATCAGATTTATCTTATAATTCACTTCAGTGGATTTTGTAATATAGTTCTCCGAGTAAAGAGAAAACTGGCTGGAAATGTTCAATACATTTCCAGGGCATTGCTTTATTACTGATGTGACTTTAATACTATTGCATCATTGATAGAAACATTTTTTTTCAGGTAGTTTTTTTTTCCTTGGAGAACTAAAACAATTAAAGTTGAGACATGTCATTTTTCACCTCCCATCCCCTTCTTCCCCATCCCTGCACTCATGGAATTAGCATCTTATTTTCTAAAAAGAATGCACTAAGATGAAATTATTGAACCGAAATATGTTCCAAATGTAGGTTCCAAATTTATCTTCCTCCTTCTCCCCAAGGCCAAGTAGGGAAAATGGCTGTCTAAGCAGAATTCTCTCCTTCCCAAATGGATATTTCTCCATAATAGTATAATCATTTTATATCTGTGAAAATAGTGACTTGAAAACCAATTTCACAGTTGAACCAAAAACATTTTACTATTCAAAGACCTGAAGGTGTCCATTTATATCGTGATGAGGTTGTACATTTCCTATTTGGAAAACTGGCATGGTATACCCTTGGATGATTTGGGTTGCTCCCAAACAAAATGTTTGGCTATGCTATCTTAAATGAACACATCAAGGCATAAGCTTTATGGATTTTCCTGAGATGGTTCAAATCATTTTCTTCATCATAGTAAGGAGAAAGAGACCAGAATAAGAAATAATATCAAAGGATCTCTAGAATGAAGGGTTTACTTAATTCCCTAACTTTTATAGGAAATTAATTGCCATAGTTCCAAAGGGCTTATTTTGCATTCCTAAATGCTTTGTGGTGTCAGAGATGACAGCAGAAGTTAGAAAGTGAAATATTAGTCATAAGCTACCAGAGAGCCTAAAGGGATTTGATATGAGGGGTTTGGGAAAAAAGAGAAAGGATCCTGGGGCGAATGCTTTCAGCTGAGGGTCTATCAACATTCCCACAACTACTCTCACTCCTTCCATGATGAATGAAGGAAAAGAGAGAGAGAAAGCGAGAGAGAGAGAGAGAGAGAGAAAAGAAAAGAAAAAGATTTACTTCAGTTGGAGCACAATGAGTTTTGATTATAATTTGGAACTATCAATGCTGCAGAAATATCTTATCTGGTTATCGTAGGAATATTTATTTACCAATTGTGTCTTCAGAACTCATATGGAAGCTTTCAGGTTCCTTAAGACCACAGGTAAATCAAAGACTTCTTTGAAATACCAAAAGCATAACTGCAGCAAATTTTAACTGTATTTCTAAAAAAAATTTGCTTTTCCCTCAGCTGTTTCTGGGAATGAGTTATGTGTAAGTGGAATAAATGGCATGACAGGATGTACTTGTTAGAGATCTAGGAAGTCATCATATACTGTCCAAATTTCCCCCTTTTGCTCCATTTTCCCCTGCAATTCTCTAACAAGGCACAAAGCTTTTGATGTTGTACTTAGAAATGGATATTTCTAAATCATATTTAAAGTGCAGATGCTCAGAAGAGGACTGAAACAAGTTATATATTTCATTGTGAGGTTTTCCCGAAAGGAGATTTTATTATTAAAAAATGCAGAAAACATGAAGGGAATGGAAACCTGAGAGCAGGGTTTCTAGGATGTAGGGCCAGCAGGGTGCTGAGTTTGCAGTGTGAACCAGAGTTGCTTCTAGTCATTTTGAGAAGATAACTGTCTCCTTGTGATTCTTTACTTTGAATCCCACATCAATCCTAGCAGTCCCAACTGGCCATCCCTTTGCCCTTTATGTGTTCTCCCACTTCTCTTTCTTTAAAGCTCCAATTCCTTGGCTTTCTCTTTCCTTTTGACACGTCATTGGCCATCCTTCTGATTACTGCCTTTGTTAAAGTGGTCTCTCTGCTGTTCCCCTTTTTAAGTCAACTGAGTTCTTGAAAGAAAATGAGGTCTCTTCAGAGTGATAAAGAGCTTAATTTTCAAACAATTGATTCTGACTATTCAATACTCATACATAAAAAAATCTTAACTTTCTTTTTTGGTGTTTGACTGTCAGTATACCCAATTTCTCTCAAAAATTCTGAAAAGGAAAGCAATCTGTAAAACATCAGATTTAGCTGCTAAATAATTATACTAGTCTCAGCTACCTTCACTGGAAGAGGGGGCAGGTCCAAAAATAGGAAACCAGAAATGGAATGAACCTTGTTTGTGGGCGCAGAAAAGAGCCAAGCATTTAGGAAATTGAGGAAAAGAAGGGATGTGGACTTAATTTCTTTTCGATCTGGTCTTCATCAGATTCTCAAACTAAGGTGAAAAAAAGCAAAGGCATTTCTGACCAGAATAAAAGAAGACATGGGCAGCATGGTATTTTCGCTTTTTTCCTCGGTTTAAATATTTTCGTATATAGGCTACCTTTTACCTCTATATAAAAAGGCAACTGGACAATAGACAAGTAGGCAAATAGGCTGTCTATATTTATGGTGAAAATAGTTTAGCTGAAGTTATGGAGGTTTATCACATGACTTTGTTTTAGTTAAATTTTGTTTTCAGAGGTTTTTTTCCCTCAACAATATATTATAGTATTGAAATAGTTTTTTCCATCTAACTGAAAAAAAATACTAGTTTATATATTAAAATAGTCAAAAAATATCAGTGAGCATCTTTCACATATAAGTGACTTGTAATGAATCATACTAAACGCTGGTGTGGAAGTCAAAATCTGTGTAACACAATATTTTGCAATTAAGTAATGAGATAAGGGGAACAATGAGATATCTGAGAGAGCTAGACACAGAGGTTTTAGAAAAATCTAGGTTCTAGCAGAAAAATTAGAAACCGTTAGTTCAGGGATGTTGACCTCAGATGCAAGACATCAAGTAAAGTGATGAAAACATGTTCCCATAAGAAAGTGTTCCTTCCAGTACTGCCTTCACGGTTCTCATTCCTAGGACCTTACACCGTGCGACTTTCTCTCATAATGAATGTGTAGTTATTGGTTTAATAGTGAGCAAGGTCAAATGCATTCGGTGTTCAGAAATTGGTTAACCATGTGATGTTACTTTTAGTAGGCTTGAAAGAATTCCTAGGATTTCTTAAGTGTGTATACGGAAAATACAAAGAAAAGGACAAAAGTTGTGTCTTCTGAACATAAGCATTAGACTAAACATTTTTACCAGGTTTTCCTTTCTTCTATTTACCTATGAAAAATAACTAGGAATGAGATTCTATAAATTAGTCAATACAGAATATAACCATGACAAACCTTGGTCTCATTTGAGTTGTTATCGAAATTTACATTTTTATATGCTAAAATTAAATTATATATTCATATACATTAAAAACATGATTAAAGAAGGGAAAGAAAAATAAGAACTGTAATGTGAAAGCCAATAAGCAATCTCTTCCTCTAAATGCAATACACTAATCTTTTAAAAATGAGTCCAAAACTCTACCGTCTCTAATGACGTGAAATTTAAAAGATATATTTCTCTATCTGTCTGTCTGTCTATCTATATATTACCTGTCTATCTTCCTATATAGACAGAGATTTATTATAAGGATGGCTCATGTGACCATGGAATTGACAATTTCTAATTCCATAGAGCAGCTACAGGCTAGAAACTTTGAAATAGGTGATTCTGAAATCTGGTTCATCAAAATGCTGTAGGACAAGTTGCAAGCTGGAAATTATGATGAAAGTGAAGTTGTATTCCCCAGAAGTTCGCTGGCTGAAGAAGAGGAAGACATTCTTCTTAATGACTGCTGAAACCCTCAGTTCTTCTTTGAGAATTCTGATTGGATGAGAAGACTCCCTTCACTGCTGAGTGCAGTCTCCTTTGGTTATTGTAGATGCAATCAGCTGTAGATGTAATCAACTGACTATAGATGTTATTCCATCTTCACAGTAGCAATCTGGCCAGTGCTGACTTGACCAAACAACTGGACAGCATAACCCACTCAGATTGATCCATGAAATAAACCATCACATGGTTTTAAGAAGAATTTAGAAACAAAGTATTGAATTTTTTATGCTATACCAAGTGAAAAAATATTTAATATGGTAATTTATTGTTAAAAGTGATTATTGAAGAGATTTTTAAAATTTATATATATATTTTTCATTTGTCTCATTTATTTGTGGTACTGCAAAAAGATTTTCACAAGAAATCTATACTTGCAACGTACTTTTCAGTGCTTTCTCAATTTCATTTGGTAAGTATGGAAAAGGCAGATGTTATTTTTATGCTCAACTAAGCCTAGCATAGATCTGATATGATTCAAATCTTTTGAAAAAGTCCAATGCCTCCATAAAAATGTATATGAAGTGCCCATGTGTGATAGAAGGGAAGTTTTAACTTACTAATATTCATAGATAGAACATAACTGTACAAAAAAAGAGATATACTTTCATCAGGAGATATTAAGACTGTGTAAGTTAAGGGGCTGATCACTAGTTTGAACAATACATAAATTTTTGGAATGTTTAACAGACATACAATGATTTGATTTGACTGGGGTTAGTAGGTTCTTTTCGTGGGCATCTTTTGTGTGACAGAGTCTCAGCCGGGCTCAATTCCTGGAGTTTAACAATCCTCTTCCACCAGCATGTTAATCTATCAGTGTTCAGTGCTTGGATGTCAAAGTGAGTGTTGATGACACGTGGAAGATTTGGGGAAGCATGTTACTAAGCTGATAAAACATTTCTTCAGAAATATTCTGTGGTACCAAAAACTGCACTGTCCTAGAAATTCCTCCATCCCATGAAGCCATTTCCATCATGAAACCTTTGACACATTTAAACACAAGTTCTGCTCTCCTTAAGCACCAGGGTATAGTCATTTCCTCTGACATATCATGCACCAACAAGAGAGGAATGCTTATTATTGTGATGTCATGGGTACAGCAAACCTTGAGTATATTTCAGAGCCCCATTATGGCAGGATCACGAGCAGTGATATTTCCTGATTTCACATTGTCATCCACACACAGATGGAAAGCAACATGGATTTCTGAGAGATTAGAATGTCATGTAATGTAAAATTCTCCAGGTAAAATATTTAAGTAGTTTCTATCAGAATTCTTCGTCTTATCATCACTTCCTCCATTTTGGTTTCCAGAATCATGTGATTCTTTCAACTTATTCCTGCACTGGGTTCTAGCATAAAGTACCACCTGCTGGACAACTTCTAGTTGCTCTTCAATTCGGGGAAAATGAAAGTCAGTGCATTCTTGGCAAACTGTAGCAAAATCTCTTTTAATACCACTATATGAATTGATTCGATTATCTACTAGTAAAACGAAGCCACACAGAGATGTAGAAAAAAGTGACAGTGCTGTTTGGAGCCGATGGAGTTTTATACCACTTCGATGATTTCATTTATGTTTACAGAAGTCTAACATATCTGCTCTCAGCAATCTCAAATTATGCATGGTCTTCAACTGAGCTCCTAGGTGAATGGTAAAACTTTCTTCTAACTTTCTCTGTTCCTCATAAATCCTTCCATTTGCTTCTGTAGATTCTCTGAATTGACTTGGCTGAACTTTGATTTCTTCACTGAGGGAGCTGTTATTGGGGTTTTTTAGATCTTGATGAAGTTTTGTCACCCTTTCCTGATACTCTTGCTTTTGGATGGCAGTTGACTGTTTTAATTCACTCATCCACTTATTCTCTAAGTCTTGCTGGGGTTCAAAATGCTGAGCAGCCAATGAATTTACATCTTGATCTGTCAGTGATTTTCCCAATTCTTGCATCACTTTTTCCATTTCAATACATTGTCTCTCACGCAATTTTTTCAGCTCCACATCTCTTTCACCAATCAGTTCTGAGATACTAACAAAGTAATTATGTGCCAGATTTAGGAGCGTTTCAGAGGCAGGAGAATGGATTAAGTCATGATACACATCTGCAAAATCTTCATCCCAGCTGGGTTCTTCAGGCCGTGCGTACTCTAATGTGGTCTCAGCATAAGCTTTGGCCCATGTATTTGCCAACTGATGTAAATCTACTTCACCTGATTTCAGAGCTGCCAGTGACACTTCGGCATCTCTATCATAATCTCTGAGAGATTCTTTTTCCATAAACTGGCTCAGAGCTTCTTTTAAGTCATTTTCTATAAAGGAGGGTAAATTGTGCAGCAACATCAGACGTCCATGCAAATGACTGGCATTCTCTTGAACAGGAAATTGGAGGGGCACCCTTAGCTCGAAGCACTGACTTCCTACTTTGAATTCATACATGAATTCTCTCTCTCTGTTGCAGAATCTTTCTCTGTTTTTCTTCATCTTTGGCAAGATTTCTATAAAACTTGTCTAGTCCCGAAGTCTTCAGCGGTCGGCACACTCCGCGTGGTCCACGAGCCCCGGCACTAGGGATATCAGCTGTTTTACCTATTCGTTTTTACATCCAGCAGTTCCGTCGGCAGATTCGCCCACACCACCTCCTCGTCCCTGGTACTGGATGGAAAACCCATCGATCTAAGCACCACTTATTTCTTCTTGCTTCAATTTAGGAAGGTGCATTTCTACTGTTATTGCGTATTTCAGAGACGGCGCAAAAGTCACTGTCATCACGAAAGTGCGAGGACAAAGCGCAAACTCCACTGGGGTTGACCGGATACGGAAGTGCAGTCCTAAATTTATATTTTTAAATAAAAAATATAAATATATATTTTTAAATTTATATTTTTAGTGATGTCACATCCACAACATTAGGAAGAGTCCAGTTATACAGGTCACAAAAATTTTGCCATTTTGAAGGTATTAAAGAACAGTGAGTGCAAAATTGAAAAATACAAGTTAGAGTGCAGCTCTTATTTACTTTAAGAATAACTAGCTATCAAGTTACAAAATAAATTTACATGTGAATGAGAAAATGATTCTACTAAAAGATTTTGCTAAGATTCCACTAAAATATGAATATCCCTTTTGTTATGTTCTAGGCTGATTTTGTTCACTTTTTAATTTTAAGAACATACCCGTCGATGTACTTACAGTCAAATAAAAGAATTTTGAGAGGGTGCAGAGATTTGATACAGCCATATATAAAACATGTCAATAATGAGAGTTAATTTAGTCATTTGGAAAACATGTGCTAGCCATTTCTGAGTTCCAAGCACTGTGGTTGATTCTGGTGATAGATAAATAAGCCAGTGAAACCTTCAAAGATCTTACAGTTTCATTTAGATGAGAGATGAGAATTAAAAAAGCAAACAAGCAAACAAACCAAATGATTCAGTGTGCTGGGAGCAAAACAGATTAGTACATGAAGTATGAAATCTCATATAAGGAAGAGACTGATGAGTTGTAAGGGTAGGCAAAGACTTCATGGAGGGGAGCTTAGTTTTTCTATCATAGACAGGATGGATGGAGGGATGTCATTTGGACAATAAGTGTTGGAAGGAAAAAGAGGCTATAAGGCATAAGACTCTATACTTGAACATGAGAAATATCATTACATACTTAGCATGAGAAGGAGGTGTGGTTTGGAATGCCTGGCTGGGAAGCAGAAAATAAAGATGGAAAAAGACCTGGTATGCTATATTAAGAAGATCTAATGTCATCTGATAGAAAGGAAGGACATACCACATAAATGAAGCAACATAGTAAAATAATCATAATGACTTTTAGAAGGGCCACATTACCACAAGATAGAAGGTTTGGAACAGGGGAGAAAGAGTCAGGTCAACAATTTTGAAGGCTGGTATATTGGACCCCTCAAAGATGACAATTGCTTTAAATAAGAAAGAGGGGTCAGGGATTGTGAAAAGAGAATGAAAAAAAAAAAGATATACGACAGAGATATTTAGAAGATTTATTCAAGAATACATAGTGCCCAACTGATTCTGCACAATGAGAGGAAAGGATATGTTTTGAAAAACTCTGAAGGTTTGTCAAAATAATGTCAACAGATTTTTAGCACTGATCATTTGGATTGTGATAAAACCATTTAACTTATTCAAAATGTCTGCTTTTTTTTGAATGATGCTTTATAAGCTTTTTTTTCTGATCCACAGATGTCTTTGTAGCAAACATATTCTTATAAAATCTTGATTGATAAGATTCTTGATAAAAATTATTATCTGCAGTAGCCATGCTTTAAAGGGCTATGGTGTTTGAGGCATTTCAGGGCAAAGTAGCCTTAAAGGAAGTAATCATCGTTTATAAATTTCAAAGAATGCAATCAAAGATGGAAAGAAAACTTTTTTCTTTTGGTAGAAATATATTTTCCTTTTACTTGGAAGGAAAATAAATGTATTCATTCTTTAATTCATTTTACTGTCTTTTTCAATTTGGTTTAATCACTAATGCATGGTGAAATTCTACTACATTTACACCATAAAGAGGTTAAAAAGTATAAAAAAGACAAACTAGTCAAGAGATTTCTCAGTCCTGAAGATATGCGATTTGAATCACCCCTTACACTAAGATTTCAATAGAAAAACAAAAACTGATCAGAGTGGATTCTTATTAGTGAATTATCTCTAGGCTTCATTTTAGTTTCCTAACCGCTATAACAAATGCCATGCAATGGGTTGGCGTAGCAACAGGAATTTATTGTTTTACAGTTTGAGAAGCTGGAAGTCTTGCTTCCTTCTGGGGTCACTGTCTTCGGGTTGGCCTACCATCTTTGAGGGTCCTTGGCCTTTCTGTCACATGGCAATGCACATCGTATTGTCTTCCCCTTTTTTTCTGGGTTCTGTTGACTTCCAGCTTCATGCTTCACCAGTGGCTTCTTACTCCATCTGACTTTCACTCTGTTTATAAAGGACTCCAGCAGAATCTAGATTATAGCCCAATCAGTACATTGGGAATACTGACTTCGAAGAAGACAGGAGTAAGAGTTGCCATTATATATCTTTCAAAAAGTGTAAACAATTAGTAATTTCCGAATCATACTCGACCCTAAAGAGGTCACAAAAATCACAACCACAATAGCTAAAACCCCTCAATTTTTTATGGAGAAGATTTGATACCAGCATACTAGAGAATTCTTATATATTATCTCATTGAATTGCTTCAACAATATTATGGACTAAGAAATATTTTCATACCATTTTAGAGATGAAGAAACTGAAGCACATGAAGCCAAAGTAGTTTGCTTAAGGTCATAGAGTAAAAAAAAAAAACCACTCGTAAACATGAATGTCATCTAATAAAATATGGAAGCTTTTCAGAATATATTTCATCAAACACTAGTTTTCTAAGACCTTACTTAAAAAAAAAGTATCCCATTAGTCAAAGAGGTTGGAAAACCATAGTTGTAAATTGTGAAATACAAAAATTTGTTATTTTCATCGTCCCAGAGCCATTATTATGTTAACATTCACCAAGGTACCTTGAAGAAGGTATGAAATGCAACTTCTATTATAATCACATCAAACATGATAGTGTAGTATATGATAGTGTGGTTATTTACTGAATGGTTATTTACTGAATACCTGCTATATTTCTGGCACTATATTTATAGTAATACATTATCTAATTATTTCTGATAAACATCTGATTAAATATTGAATATCATCATTGTTACATATATGAAAATTAGTTTTTGTTAAGTTATATAATTGTCCAAGGTCACAAAGCTAATCAGAATTAAATACAAAAACTTGTTGGTCCATCTTTGCCAAGTATGCCTAGCTAAATATGCCCTTGTCTCATTTAAAAGTTGATTTTCAAGGTAATGATGGGGAGCATAATCCTATAGGGTTCATCATGGGAAGACAAGCTCAGGCACAACAGGAAGTTTCAGCAAATGGCCACTTTATTCTTTAAATAGCATAAAGGGGCCAAAGAGCAGGGGAAAATATCCCATTGTGGCTGCTCTCCTGGGGAGGCCAAACTACTGTAATCAGGATCAGTGGATGGCTGCTCCCCAGGCTCCAACTTCCCAACTTGGGGAAGAGACAAATCTGTGAAACCTGAGGTCAGTGTTTTTATGCAACTCAGGAAATCCCCTGCCCCTGAGAGTTCCAGGCCTGATAGGAAGCTGGGGCTGCTTGTCTCCACTTTAGGATTAAAGGTATGGTCAGGCTGCTCCATTACACCCATTATCTCCCCCAGACTATGGAATGGTATATCATAGAAAAGGAAGCAGGGTAGACAAGGCCTGGGAGATAGCCTATGTATGTGTTTAACTTCCCCAGCAAATTTTTATTTGTATTTCACATTAATGTACTATTATTTGCATTTTAGGATATAAATAAGCCACTAACAGCAGAGAGAGAAATGAGGATCAGTCGGAATTCTTTATGAAAGGTTTATGTGTGTTCTTCAATGCTTGATTTACTCCCTGTTTGCTTCCATCATTGAATCTAGTTTACTAGTTTATCTTATTTTTCATGGTGCCATAGAGAAGTTCAAATCCCTTCATAAAATTTTATCACAATTCCTTTCATGATCTACTAATGCACTGAGTAGAAAAAAAAAAGGAGATATAATTTAACAAGTAAGACTTAATTGATACCATCACATCAACAAATATGCCAAAATAATCTTCAGAACTTCTCTATATTTATATTATTTGACACTGATTTTATTGAAAGGAAATGATAAGAAGGAAAGAATCAGAACTGACATGAGCATCTGAAAAATAAAATCAGCTAAGGCCTAGGGAGTAATTAGTCAGCAATCGAATTAGGTATTTTATCACACATTTTTTCTCAGTTGACTGTTTCTTCCATTAAAATATTTCCTCTTGTGGTTTTATTATTACTTCACTGACAGAACATTCTTTTCAAAGTCCAATTTCTGCATTTGCCCTCTGTCGGACTGGACTGTTCTCCCATTGCAAGCTGTCTAGATGATGCCATTTCTTCTTATGGATTTAGAACCGGTTCTATGATATTAAGCCTGGTCCAAGTTTTTTCCTATAAAAATGAGGTTTATACATTGAAACGAACACTTATAAGAATATATTTTACTGATCACTTAAATTTTATATGTCCCAAAAGTAAACACGTACCCCTATTTTGGCTTATTGTATCATTACAAAAGGTAGAAACCTAATAGGTTTGAAGTTCCCTCTTTCCCACCTTCCATCCTTTCCTCCTTCCTTCCCTCCCTTTTTTCTTTTTTTTCTTCCTTCCTTCCTTCCTTTCTTTCTTCTTTCTTTTCTCTCTTTCTTTCACTGCTCACATATTCTATCTCATCTTTAAATTTAGGGAGTTTTAACTCTCCCAAAATAAAAAAAAAGACCACTACACTCCAAAATACATCTCACATCTCTCTCTATGTTTTTTTATTTCCATTACCACTACTTCTTTTTAGGCTATTACTGTGGCCTTCTGAATGGACATCCCTTTTCCACCCTTGCTCCCTTCTATACTTAATCAACACAGGCACATGCGAGTTTCATTTTAAAAAGTAAATTTGCTCAGTTCATGTCGCTACTGCATTTAAAACTTTTTAATGGATTATCCTTTCCCTCAAATCTAAACTTTTTATCATAACTATAAAGAATGTGCATGACCAGTCTGGTATCTTCTTCTCCAACCTCATCTTGTCCTAGGGCTTTCGTCATTTTCTGGGACAAAGTAATTTCTTTCCTGTCTTGGAAAGAAATTTTTTGTTTCCTTTTCCTTCCATCCAGCTCCTATGAAGGCAGTTTGTTATTAACCCTCAGAGCTCCCACTTTGTTTTAACCCTTCCAACTAAACAACACCTCTACATGATCTCCAATAAATAAATAAATTATGTATTTTATAGCACTTTCCCCCAACTGTATAACAGTTTTATTTATTTTTACTGTTTATTGGGGCTTATCTCCTGGAATATTTGCTTCTTGAAGGCAGATATTTGACCATCTTGTTTCTCCTACATCTCTATTAATTTAATAATTCATTCCATAATTAAACATAACATAAATCATTCATTACTCATTTATTAAATAAATAGTGAATTGACTGAACGTATTTATTTTTTTACAATGAATGAATAAGTGAATGAATTCCAATACATACTAGACTGGACAGCTATTCCACACATAAAAGTTAATTCTATTGACAAAAAGAAAAACAAATCCCCCTTATTAATATGAGTGACAGCCAAATTATTTGATGATAGGGAAAAGCTGTCCTTAAAAGAGAGAGGAAAAATAGAGAAGACATAACTTAGGAAAACAAGTTATTGAAAAACTGGGGATGGGCTCCGGGTGGCAGGAAGAGTAAAAGCCTGTCTATGATAAGTTCAAATCACTCTCTCAAGGTGCTTGACGATACCGCTTGGACCTGCATCAAACAGAATGAGCCAAAATCTATTGTTTCTAATTTGATTTATTCTACTCTTCTTCTCCCCTCTACTATTCTACTCTTTCACCCCCTCAATGCTGTGAATGTAGTATCTTCTCATTCCTCCGATCAATCCATTATTTTTGGCATTAGCAGGATAACATAGTGCAAACAAAATGAGATCTGAAATGAGACATAGTCTCAATGCCACTTTTCCCTGGGATATTATGCCAGTTTGAAAGGATTTACGTACCCTAGAAAAGCCATGTTTTAATCCTAATCAATCTTGTGGGAGCAACCGTTTTTTCTCATCCTTGTTCTGCACTGTATGTTGGAAATTTGATTAGGTTATCTTCACAGAGAAGTGACTCAACCAATTGCAGGCTCTGAATTTGATTAGGTGGAGATATGTCTCCACTCATTCTGTGTGGGTCTTGATTAGTTTACTGGAATTCTGTAAAAGAAGAAGTATTTTGGAGAAAGCTTCAGAATGACACAGAACCATAAAGCAGAGAATCCACCAGCCAGTGACTCTTGGAGATGAAGAAGGAAAATGCCTCCTGGCGCTGGAGAGGAAGCTAGCAGATGACGCCGTGTTCACCACGTGCCTTTCCAGATGAGAGAGAAACCCTGAACTTCATTGGCCTTCTTGAATCAAGGTATTCTTCCCTGGATAACTTAGATTGGACATTTCTATAGAACTTGCTTTAATTGGGACGTTTTCATCATCTTAGAACTGTAAACTTGCAATTTTTTAAATTCTCCGTTTAAAAAAGGCCATTCCATTTCTGGTATATTGTATTCTGGCAACTAGCAAACTGGAGCGGATTGGTCTGAAAAGGCACAGTTTTCTCAGTTATAAAATGGGAATACCTTATACTTCAGAGAATTAACCACCATATATCATATGTAAACATTGAAGAAATATATATATGAGAATATTTTATCTGTATTTATTCTATGTTATAAGCACACATGGATAATTTTTTTTTAATGCACAACTCAGAAGTTCACTTCCAACTAAATATTTAGGTCAAGAAACAGCATTAAAAGCAAACCAGAGCATACCTTTACATCAAAAAAAAAAAAAAAGAAACAACTGATCTTCAAAATAATTTGCTCTTCGTTTTGTTTTTCCTTTACCACCAAAACACGTATCCTTAAATGCTATAGTTTTAACTTGTTTGCACTTTATGTAAATGGAATCCAATGATGTGCACACTTTTGGGTGTACCTGTTTTCACTCAAGATGAGATTTCTGGAATTCATTCATGTTGCATGTGGTTGTAGCTCATTAATTGCTATTGCTGTAGAGCACGAATCAGCAAACTAGAATCTGTGGACAAATCCAGCTGCCTTTGACCGCTTTAATAAAAAACTTTATTGAAACACAGCCACAAACATTTGTTTACTTCTTGTCTATGTATGGTGTCATGTACAACAGCAGAGGTGAGTAGTTGGAGTAAGAACATACGGCCTACAAAACCTAAAATGGATGCTTTATGGAAGGTTTTGTGGACCCTTGCAGTATACTATTTCACTGAATGAATGCATTCTGATATAGTAATCCATTTTTCCATTTATGTACATTTGGATTTATTTTTTCTTAATTTTTAGGTACTGTAAATATTCATCCACATGTCTCTTGTGAACACATCCACGGAGACTTATTAAAATTCTGAGAGTAGAACTGCTTGTTCTAAGTGAACATCATTAATTTTGCTCAATAATGTCAATAATGTTTTGTTTTGTCTTGCTGTTCTGGTTGATGTGTAGTTGTATCTCATTGTGGTTATAACCCGTATTTTCCTGGTTATAAGAAAATTGATCACAAATGTGGTTGGACACATTTTATGTGGTTATTGGTTAGCCTGATATCCATTATTTTAAGTGTCTGTTGGAATCACTTACTTCTTTATCTTAGTAGGTAGTTTGTGTTTTCCATAGGGATTTACAGGAGATATTTATACATGGCTATAAGCTCACTGTCCATTATGTGTTACAAAGATGTTCTTGTACATTGTGCTTGACTTTTTGTTCTCTTATGGTGTCTCTGCAAAAACAAATATTCTTAATAGTAATGTTGCCTACTTTATCAATCTGTTCTTTATAGTTATTGTTCCTTGTGTCCCTTTTAATAAATATCTCCCTACCGGAAAATGCAGATATCTTCTGATGTTATCTCTTAGACTTTTTCTTTCTCTGTTCTTTATATTAAGATCTAAACTCCATCTGGAATTTATTCTTGTGTAATGGGGTAAAATAGAAGTCAAGTTTCATTTATTCTTTTATATTGATATCTAGTTGATTCAACACTATAAAAGGAAGAAAAACTTTTCTTTCATGCACATTTAGTCATAAATCAGGTGTCCATGTAAATATAGTTGTTTCTCAGTTCTCTTTCCTATTCTCTGAGTCTATTTGATTGCCCTTGCATTAATGTCATATTTCACTGGTGAAAGGCAAGACAAAATGCCAAATTATAGTACTTGAAATCTGGCACATACAGTCTCCATACTTTTTTCTTTTCAACTTGTCTTGGTTATTCTTAGTTTCTATATTTCTACATATATCTTAGATTCACCTTGTTAATTAACACAAAAGAAAAAAAAAACCTTCAGTAATTTATATTGAAATTGCCTTGATTTATAGATTATTTTGTCACAAATTGATACTTTTATAATAAATCCTAATGTCTGTCTTTAAATTGTATCTTTTTTCATTTACAGCTAATATAATTATTAAAATACCAGGGCTTTGACACTTCATTGTAGACAATGATTTTGAATTACAACTTGTTTGTATGCTCTTTTATATGATTTGCTTTCTTCTGAATTGAATTAAATGTTTTTTTAACCATTTCTTCTTTTATCCTTACATTATGTGCATTAATCAGGATTCTCTAGAGATTTATAAAAGTGTCTCACACAGCTATCGGGACCCTAGAGTCCAAAACCTATAGGGCGGATGAAGAAGCAGTGAAACCTTCAACAGATTGGATCCTTCTGTTTGTGGAAAACACACCCTTAGTTGATCACAGATGTAATCAGTCACAAATGTAACCAATGACTGATGATTTTCATAAACCAGCCTTCTGGTACATCAACCAGCCATGAAGTATCCTTGCAGCAAAGGCTAGGCCAGTGTTTGCCTGTCAGATAACTGGGTACCATCATTTGCCAAACTGACACTTCAACCCAACCATCATATTATGATTTGATATTATTTAGGCACAATGCTATTATTTAGCTACAATGTTATACATCCTGATGCTGGTACTTCTACCTTCTTCCCAGTGAAAGATCTTAGAGTATTTTAACTCCATGTATCCTTCATCCCTTATAACACATTATTGTATTCTCAGTTGGGGGAGTGGTATGATTTGAATTATGTGCTTTATTATTAGTGGAAATAGAAATCCATAAGTACATTTATAAATTCTGTAAAGTTCTGAGTATTTCTTTAAATATAATACTTTTAAATTAGTTAAATGTCAATTATGTTTGTGGTTGGTTGGTTCTTATCAATTTCTGACTACTTTTATTTTTAAAATACTACTTCTCCTTAAGTCATTTTGATATTCCAGATTAGAATCAACCATTGTCCCCTTGTGATATCACACATCACTCATTCCACCTTTCATATTCATGCACATGTTTGTTTTTACAAGTAATTCATAATTTCATCATGTCAAAAGCCAGGTTCTGTTCTTCTTTGTACTTCTAGAGCTACCAAAGTAGTTACAAATTAGGTGATAAATACATACTTGGTGAATTCATTCATTTGGCAGATTTTGTATTTCTATGTCTACTATGCACCAAGATAATCACTGAAGTCGTAATAATAAACAAAAAAGAGAGGGATCCTGAATACTGCATTTGAGTAGATTTATGAAATATATTATGAAGAAATAAATTTCCCTATTATATATCAGGAAAGAAATCACATTATGTAGCACCTTGGGAAGAATTGGTGCATCATAAATTTAATACTTTCAAATTTTGAGTGTGTGTTAAGAAATAAAGTAGCAGATAAAAGAAATATTCGTTTCAATGGTTATGGTCAAGGCCTGTCTTGGTCATGGACTTCAGAATCTTCTCTTCTTCAGTCATAATCGTCCTACAAAGTCAGCCTTACAGCAGGTAATTAAATATATGATGTTATTTTTGAGAAGTGGGAGGTCCTGTTGTCTAGGACAATCGTTGGTAACTTTTACTTTGATGCACCAGGCAATAAATTATTTCAGGTTTTGCGGAACATATAGTTTCTGTTGTGAACCATTAACCCTATGATCATAGCACAAAATCATCCATAATCAATACATAAACAAATGAGTGTGGGTATATTCCAGCAAAGCTTTATTTACAAAAATAGGCATTGAGACAGATTGGACCCTCTCATATAGAAGACAATTTCCATCATTCATTGACCATTGTAAAGTTCATTCAATCACTTAGAGTTTTTTTGCTCCTGTTTAGTTTCATACAAGAAATGTATTGTGGTCTCCTGAGCATAAAAAATATTAAAGTCCATGATAATACAAGAGATTTAGTATAGAAATCACTAGATTTAGTGTCAAGAGACTTGGCTTCTAGCTCCATGGTTTACAGTCACTTTCAAATCTATCAGAAAAAAGCAATTAAATTATATTTATTGATATTATTTTGGAGGAGAGGGAAAGCAAACTGGAAGACACTGATTACTAAAGGAATGATGCAGAGACAAATGACTGAAGGAAAATGGTGCAACTGGGGATGCTGATTAAATTTAAATTTAACATACCTACTTCACACAGTTGTGCACAGGGGTAGTTTTGATTGTATATATTGTGACAAATTTCTTTTTAAGACTCTATCAAGTCTCTGACAGCTTACATTCATAGGCTTGTGTTTACTCTTAGATTTTCTTTAAACAACCAAATGTAGGAGGGTCAGGTTGAATTAAATGTGAAACCTATGGAGGAAATGAATATTCACAATAAATTTCAATCTACTACAGTTCAAATAAACATGTGGCTGAGTTCCAGATCTTACAAGCACAGCTTGAGACAGTGATTTATTGCAAGTGATTTATGGAAGGAGTTCCTTCAGGTGACCCCTGTAAAGGCAGGGTGTATTTAAGGCAGGGGAAAATATTAGGCAAGGATAGGATATGGGTTCAACTGAGTCTAAACTCAGTCTGATTTCACAAGGGGTCTGAAGCTTGTAGGGAACTACAGAGTTGCTTCACTTTGAGGTAAGAGGGCTAGGTTTTCTTACCCCTGCTATTCAGTCATTGACTCTAAGTGTTCCCCTGGGGAGGCTGGGATCAGGTTGATAGGATAAGAGGATAGAGTGTATACTTATGAGGGATGGGCTTAACCTCTCTTTTCTGAATGAGGTGCATACATTTACCAAAACAATTTCATCACAGAAGGATGCAGCTGTGAGCTGTTAGCAGCCAATATTCACAGCAGCTTGGGAATGGCCATCTAAAGTGATTTGAGTGGTACACCAACAGTGACTACTAGGATCAATTTTTGCTGACCTATTTAAAATTTTTTTAGGCAATGTAGAATGTATATTTTCCTCTGATCCCTGGATATTTCCACCTAAGAAGCTCAACTAAATTCATGTTTGTTAACATATATTTTGAAACTATTTTTACAACTTAAAATCTTACATTGTAAAAGAAAATAATAATGTGGCTTAGAAACTGAAAACTTACTGTAGAGTCCAAAGTATAAGGGCTCAAACTCTGGCTTAGCTGGTTACTAGCAAAGTGACCTTGGTAAGTCATTTAATACCTTTAAGCCTCAGTCTCCTCATCTGCAAAATGGTCCTGAAGAAACTACAGCCCCACACAGGATTACTCTGAGGAATGGATATGACAGTGTTGGGAAAAATCTTTACGTATTTCTTGGGATATGAGGGGTATTTAACAACTCAAAGCAATTGTAATATTTGTATAATCAGTATATGACATGTTCCCCAAAAATATCTCTGATAAAATGAACTGTGGGTAAACTGTAGGTAAAAAACAAAACCACCTCATAATTATTGAGTAACTACTTCATAATAGACTCTTACATTATTGTTTATAATGCTGGTGGCTAGTGAGTTCTGGCTCTATCCCCTACTGGTTCCATGGCCTTGGGAAAGCCTCTGGACCTCATTATGTCCTAGGTTCTCTCACCTAAAAAATAGGGATGATAATAAAATGAACTAAGTCAAGAGGATGCTTTGATGATTAAATAAGATAACGGTGGGGAAGCACCTAAAGAAATACTTGGTATGTGGTAACAACTCTTTAGATATCAGATTTAAAGCTACATAAACATCTTTAATATCATCTTATACAATGTGTATAATAAACTTTGAGTTGACTGTTATAGTTAGATGTTATTCCTGGCTTACAGTTGAGAAAAGTGAGGTCCAGAGAATCTTGACCTTTCCTAATCTCATAGAGCTGACGATATCCATCCAGCTCATCTCAGTCTGGTCCTAATGCTCATCAAGGTTAATGGTCTCAACCACATTCCTGAATATATGAGGCTCTAGCTAGACAAGACATGTGTCTAGCTCATTCAATATTTGAATGAGCTAGACACTTTATTCATTTGATTGTTAATTCAATGTTAATCAAATGACTGAGCACTTTCTATGTGCCTGGAATTCTATGAGGCACCAGGGAAACTATGACTATGATGCAAGACTTTTCTTTGCGTATCTTGTATTTCCTGAGCATGCCAGTCAAGTGAAAAATACAGTGTAAAAGTGATATAATAGGGGTGAGCGGATGGTTCTGTGACTGTGAGAAAGGGATTGCATACTCAGAGAGATGAGCATGCACGGAAGATTTTCTTGAGATGATGGCTAAGCTGAGGCATAAATATGAAAAGTTAGGTAAATGGAAGAGTGGCGGTTAAGAGGGTTCCAGACTGTGAGGATTACGTGCAATCTCAAGGGTCAAGTAAAACTGTGAAACAGAAGATAGTGGGGAAATTCAAGTTGATTGATATGGTTGGGCCAATTAGCTGGTGGCAATGAGCAACAAGGGAAGATACTTTAAAGAAGCCTTGTGAAGCAGCAGCTATTGACTATAGCTACAGAATAAAAGAAACAAAAGAGGACTCTTGCAGATATCTAGCTTTGATAACCAGAGAGTGAAAAACATTTTTCATACAAAAATAAAATAAACGAAGAAGATCAGATTCATGATAGAAGTGGGGAATAAGGATGGGAATACACGAACTTGAATTGGATGATATCAAGTTAGAACTTTCTAGTAAGCAGTTTACAGTGTGGTTCATAATGATAACCACAAATAGCATTGCCCAATCACTTTCTGTGCATAATTTAATTATGCCTCACAACAACTTGGTGATATTAATGCTATTATTACTTCAACTTTACAAGTGAAAAGCAACCTCAAGTACTCTGGAATTAATAGTTACAGGCTTAAGTTGATATTTAGCTAAATCCAGAGCCCTACATTCTAACAACTTTGTGTACTGCGTCTTGGTAGAGAAGTAGCCCAGTGTAGAGGATAACAATTTCCAACTCATTACTAAAATTCAAGTAAATCATTTGCTTTATCAATACTGTAGTCATTCTGTGGTGGTTTGAAGCTGTTGTGTATCCCAGAAAAGGTCATATTCTTTTGTGCCATTCCTGTAGGTGTAGATCTATTGTGGGTGGGACACTTTAATTAGGTTATTTCAATTGAGAAGTGACCCACTCCATTCAAGGTGGGTCTTAATCTCCTTACTAGAGTCCTTTTTTAGAGGATAAAGCTGTGCTGCCATCACCACCAACCATTACCAAAACTTTTTCATCAACCCAAAAAGAAACTCTGTAAGTTAAGCTTCTATTCTCCATTCCCTATTCCCACCCCATTCCCTGGTGACCTATATTCTAGATCTTGACTCTATGGGTTTGCATACTCTAATTATTTCTCATTGGTATGATCATACAATAGTTGTCCTTTTGTGTCTGGTTTGTTTCACTCAAAATGTGTTTGAAGTTCCTTCATGTTTTCAAATGTTTCAGGACTTCATTCCTTTTTTAAAAATTCTTAAATAGCTTGATTTAATTTAGTTGTGCTGCTTATCCTGAATCCTTTTAAGTAAAAAAGTTTTAATTAACTACTGAAGTTAATGAATTAAGATCTTCCAGAAAATAGGAATCCAAAAGGAAATGTCCAACAGGTGATATGAGCCAGAGACTTTAGGATCTTTCCTGATTCAGTCTCAAACATTCTAAACATCAGTGGGAAAAAATTCTCTAGTGTTTCAGCTTTATTCTTCTAGAGTACATTTTTTCTGGCCTGTTACTAAGTAAGAATGGCCCTCAAACAGGTAGGTACTCAATAGCCAGACAAGACAATGGCGGTATTTGGAATCTGCCTGATGAGGTGGGAAAATAATTCTCGAAAACAGGCAAGATAACCTTCTTTCCCAAACACCAGGCTAGCATTCTGGATGAAAGATTTGTACTTGGTGGCTTCCTCACTGAGCTGCATCCCTATGACTTCATGAGGATAAGCAATACCGGAGGCACAGCCCTTAGAAATCACAGCAGCTGCAGAGTCCAAAAATAAATAAAATTGTGGAATAGTCTGTCCCATTTGTGGAAGAGGCCAATGGACTGTCTTTCAGACGTTTCTTTAAACTTTAACAAATAGCAAACCCGATTACAGTTTCTGAAATGTGAGCACATGAGGCAGTTAATCCTCTGTAGCAATGAGAAGCATCTTCTGTCTAGTAAACACAAGTACACTGGAGCCTCTCACTATTGGTTTTAGCTGCATTTTGGGCTTTAGACGTCCATATAGAATTCATTAAGGAATTTCTGACAGGCTTGTAGAGCCAGCTGACAAAAATGAACATTGTTATTAGGCACGAAACTGCTCTTAAATTGCTCTCTGGCTTTGGAGTAACATGAAAAATACACAGCCCTTAATGCAGCAACTCCAACCAAATTTGCACCCAAGCCTCTAAAAAGTGACTTTGATCCCTCTTTCTCCAAGATTGACTTCAGAACATGAGCCCCAGCATCACGGAGGTTGGCCTCACCATCTCAGCTCCACTAATGCTCTCCAGATGGCTCTGCAGATAGCAGGCTATCCAAAGGGCTAATGGTGGCCACTGCAACCTGGTCTCAATGACTTCCGGTGGACAAGTGCGAACAGCACCAACTGTGCACCCCCCCCCCCCACCTTCCTGACTTCCTCATCTCATTCTTCCGCGGTCCCTGAACCCCTCCAGCCTGCTGCTGGCCAGCATTACTGGCCACGAGCAACTCCTACAGTCCTTCTGACGTCGGAATTAGTTCCTGGTCTACGCTGAAGAATTCCTGGGTGAATCCGAGCACCAAGCCTGTCCACGGCTCTGGAAACGATGGACGGAAAGGGCCCAGGAGAACACAGGTGGCGGCGGCTTGGGAGGAAGCGGGGTGGACAGGGTCGCTGTGGGGAAGCAGAACCACCTCGAGTGACACTCACACTAGATGATTAAAAAGAGGGGAAACTGGCGGCGCCGAGGGGCGAGGCGCCAGGAGCGCGACACCCGCGAGGTCAAGTCCCCCTTCGCGGCGGCGGCCCGGGGGGGCTGGGGGACCCAGGCCCCAAGGCCGCCCACCCGCCGCTTCCCACCTGCCCCTGACGCCGCCACCTTCTCCTCCTCCCGAAGCCGCGAGTCGCCGGGGTTGGGCCGGTAGATGGCGCGGGTGGTCTAGGGGAGGAGGCTGGGGCTGGGGCTGGGTCCGGGGCAGACGTGGGACGCCGGGGTATTCGGGAAGCAGGCCCGGGGCGGCTCAGGGGTTCGCGGGGCAGTGAAGCAGCCCGCTCGCCTTCTTTTGGGTGCGCATCTCCCTGACCATCGGGTGCCATGGGCGCGTGGCTGCTCGTCGGAGTGCGCTGGCCCCGCAGGCTGTCAGGAGGCCCCCTGCGCGCCGCCTGAAGTCCAGCTCTCCTGGGTCAGCTGCCTCCAACCCTCGCCCTGGCCTGTCACAGGCTTCTTCATTCCTTTTGACTGAATAATCTTCCTTTGCATGTACACACCTCATTTTATTTGCCCATTTTTCGGTCGACGGCCCCTTGTGCCTTCCATCTTTTGGCAGCGGTGATGTGAATAAGGCTGCTCTGAACATCTTGTGCAAATATCTGTTGGAGATCCTGCTTTCAATTCTTTGGTGAGAAACGCTGCTACATGAAAAAAATAAAACGTCGTTCCAAATCACATTAAACATTAATTTTGTGTTAGTTACATTGTGGATTCGGTGGTCTTTCGTAAACTCATGTGGATAAAATTGTAACTTTGATTTTCTGGGAAATTAACTTCTGACTTCTGAGCAACTACTAGTTAGTTAATTAACTAATTAATTGATTCAACGCAGACTTGTGGAGCAACTTCTATGCGTCAGATATCATGCTAACAGTTAATGAACAAAACAGGTAAGCGCCCAGATGACCAAGAATTTACATTCTATGGAAAGGACAAAAACAATAATCAAGTATACAAATAAATAAATCTAAGGTCAAAAAATGAAACCGTTAAGTTGAAAATAATATAGGCTGATAGAGAATTTGGTTAGCAGATATCCATTGATAAATGACCAAATTCACAAGAAGATTAAATGAAACCCTTGATCAAACAAGGGGTCAAATACTTCAATGTTTAAAATTCCTTTTAATTTAGAAAGAAATTCCCAGCATCAATGCATTAGAAGACCTATGACAGAAAAAGGCATCTGCCACTCTGAGCAGAGTGTTGCTTTTTGATGTAATCAATATCTAAAGAAGCCAAAGTGAGAGGAATTTCTTGGGTACACAGGATGAAAGACATTCACAGGAAGCATTTTGGGAAAATGTATGATATTGATTTGTTCTCTGCTTGCCTGCCCACATCAACTTGTTTTTCAGTGCCCTTCTCATACCAAGGAAATATTCTGCAATGGGTACATAAATGTTATGACCTGGTGATGTACACACATTTTTCAAAAAAGGGCAGACAATCAAAAGCAGTATCCCCAAGCAATCAGAACCACTTGGTACTGAGTCCAAAAAGGTGGGCATTCTGATTTCTGACTTATAGAGTTTATTGTGTGAATTATTTTAGCATCTCCTCAGGAGCTTACCATTTCATGGAACTTCTCTCTTTCTCACCTGCACAAACTCCCTGCAAGATGTGACACTCGTGTAGGTTTCACTTGGCTTTGATGTGTGATTGGAGGAAGTTCCTTTATCACAATTCTGTCAACTGAAAATTAGCTAGATTCTAAACTTTTCTATAACAAAAGAAAATATGTAGTTCATTTATTAGCTAAGGCTAAATTATTATCCAACTATTCAAATTTATATTGAGACAATCATGTCAGTCTTTTTGTTTCTAGAGCACTGGGTTTAAAAGTGTTTCCATTGTAGGCATTGTAAAGAACACTTTCCAGTATTATATATGGGAGAGAGTTTTATTATCCTTGCCACAAGTTGTAGCCTAAAACTTTAAAACAATGTAAACTTTAGATTCAGACAGCCCTGGGTTCATGTTCAGGATTCTTAATATATTAACCATAAATAAACTAATTAGCCACATAAAGCCTCAATATCTCCCACTGTATCGTGAGTATAATACTTTCTGCTAAGTATAGTTAGAGGATTTAATGAAATAACATACCTGGAATGCTTAACAAAGAAGCAGACACTTGTAACACACCTATTAACTATTAGTCCAGTTTATTTGATAAGCTTGTGATACCTGCATCTGGGTTGTCATATATTAGCATAAAATTTGTCCAAGTGAAAGACCTATGATTTCCCTTTTTGTAATATTGTCGTAATGCTCAAGACATTTTGCAAAGTTCTGACCTTTCACTTTCATATTTTATTTGGCTTTTCAACCTTTCCCTTTTCTGTTCTGGAGAGAAAAGAAAATTTTCATACTTGCTTTAAGCATTCTAGTGAATTTATTGGTGACTTTGTGAAGAAGGGCCAGGTAATAACCACAAGTTGTATTAATGATTC
Source organism: Tamandua tetradactyla (assembly GCF_023851605.1). Classification (NCBI taxonomy): domain Eukaryota; kingdom Metazoa; phylum Chordata; class Mammalia; order Pilosa; family Myrmecophagidae; genus Tamandua; species Tamandua tetradactyla. Next base: position 44,509,179 of record NC_135329.1, on the reverse strand, counting down.
GGTGAGCCAACAGTAGTCAATTTTTTTCACTGTATAATTAACACGTTCCCCCTTTCTACTTGAATATTTTAGCTAGAAACAAAATTCCTTGAATACTTCATTTGGAATGTTATCCATGACAGTTAAGATGAAGTGAAGAAGCATGGTACAAATGGACATATTTTTAAAAATGTATCTACAGCTGTTAATCCTGATTAGATTATGGGGACTTTTATTTTTGGAGGATATAAGTGAGAGTGAGCTTTTGAAACTTTTTGAGGTACATCTGTCCAGAGTCAAAATTGGAACAGCCCTCATACCTACTCAGCTGGACACTGAGGTAACTCCTTGCCCATATGCTCTCAGTAATAAACTAGAGATATGCAGCACAAACGGCATATCAGATATCCTTAACAATTTAAAAATTCCCTCCGTCCCTCAGTAAGAGTCAAACTGCAGTTACGAACAAGTCTGAAATTCCTTCATTACTAGATTTGTTTTCTGTAGAGTTTCTAAAGTGAGGATAAGAAAGCCACTACATAAAAAAAAAATTTCTGTAATGATAGTTTTATTCAAAATAATGAATTCAACTTTTAAAAGTGAGGCACTTTGAGGCAGTGGTTTCAAACAGTTTAAATTCACTGAGAATTTTAGCAAAGGAAGCAGCTCTGGTATTGAGGAAAGAACAAGAACTTTGACATCAACAGAACTGAAAGCACATCCCAGTTCTGACATTTCAACTCCCTGAGCTCCATTTCCTCAGTTGTAGACAAAGAATATCAATATGTAGTTGGCAGAGTGGCTCCTGGTGACATTCAAGATAAAAATCATTTTGTGAATCACAAACAATATGCAGACACAGGGATGGAAGTGAGAATCAAAATGTTCTTTTATATTCTTCCCATATTTTAAGGGCAGGCTGCAGGACATTCACATGTTCAGTCAGGGAGCATTTATCGAATACCTACTGTATGCCAAATACTAAGCACTGTGGCTATGACAGTGAAAACACTGACAAGGTTCCTGGTTGGATGTAGCTTAAGTCTAGATGAGGGTGATGCACAATGAAAACAAAGAAACAACAACAACAAACAATAAATTAGATGGTGGTAAGTACAATGCAGAAAGTGATAGAGGGTGATTAGGAGTTACCTATGGATTAGAGTGTCACCTATGGATTAGACTGTCTGATGAGTTTTTCTGAAGCCTGAGGATTGATCCTGTAACTGAAAACTGACTGACTGGGATATTGTTATCTGGAAATCAGTGGAGAGAACATTCTAGGCTAATGAAACAGTTAATTCACAAACCTAAGGCAGAAACGAGCTTGATATTTTTTAGAGGATCCAAAACAGGCAGTTATGACTGGACAATAACATGAAAGAGGAAAAATGGAACATGAAGAGATTGGGGAATAAGATAGGTTACATCAAGGAGGGCTTTGGAAGTTGGGATAAAGAAGTTGGATATTATATTAAGTCCAATGGAAAACCATTGAAAGATGGTTGTTTTTGGACAATGGATTATAAGGTAGCAAAGCAAGGAGCAAGGAAATTAGTTTGGATGGTATTTCTTTAGGTCGATGGTGTCCAAGACTTGGGGGTTAGAAGTGGAGATGGGGAGAAATTACTAATTTGTCTTTAGAGACTCTTTTCTAGAACATAATCTCCCTGTGGTCTCATATGGCCCTCTGGAATCTGAGGGTTGGTGTACAGTAGGAAGAGAAGCACTGTAGATCTGTGCTCTCCAGAAAGGCACTCTGGGGGCCTTTGGACTGGGAAAGTCAGAGAATGTTTGTGGGCATCCTTTCTATCTCGAATGGATTCTAAACCAGTTAAAGTATTGTTGTATTATGAGAAACCAAAGGAAATTATACAGGTATGTATAGAATGTGTGCACGTATGCATGTTTACCATGAGAGATGAGCATGGCTCAATTGTAGAAATCCTAGCAAGTAAACTCTAGTAAGTTGTCCTGAGGTAGGAAGTGATCTTTAGGCAGCAACAGATCCTCTGTGCTCAGACTCAAAACCTCATCATTTTCTTTGTAATCCAAATAATGGCAGTTGCGATGCTCCAAGTTGGAGGAAAGTTCCAAGAGAGGGAAATCACCAATCCAGAGTTTATGTCATTTTTACACTTCCATGTTATATAATTCTCTTGCTACATAAAAGTTATTTGTTCATATGTGAACAATATATACATCTTGTTGTGATTAACCAGATTTTTGCAATAATCACAGAGGAAATACTGATTATTTGTATTGATTGTAACATTGCTCTCACTGCTCATAATTAGGTCAACAGGGATTTGGAATGGGCATTCTAATCCATTTTTCTTATCCCATATCCATGGGAAATCACTTATTGATGCATTTAGCACTCACTCCACCAACATTTTCATGTGCTTACTGTGTTATAGTCTCTATTTTAATCCCTAGAGAGCTAGAGAATGTACAGACCTAGAATTAGAGAAGACGCAGTAATAAAATGCAAAATTTTTAATATCAGAGTGTTTTTGAGCATTAAATCTTGCTTTCCTTATCTGGAAAGTGGGAATAATAATAGAACTTTCTCATAGAATCCCTGAAAATAGTAAATAAGGTTATGGTATCTAAGGATATTATTTAGCATAATGCTTGTATATATAGCTAAGCATATCATCAAAATTAGTTATTAGTAAATATATTGTCATTATTATTATAATTCAATGTAAATATCATAATTGAAAAACTACCTACCTACACTTCCTCTTGTGACACAGACTCAGTTTTCATGGTAGGAAAGGAAATTATGCTCTAGAAAAGTCTCTAAAGATAAATTAGTAATTTTTCCCCATCTCCACTTCTAACCCCCAAGCCTAGAGGTAGAGGTTTAGGGAAATATTCTGAGTCATGTGAGTTAGAGATTGGGTTGGGTTTGAAGATATACATTTCAGAGAATATTTCAAGATCAGTAGGGAACAGCATCAGCAAATGGAAAGAAACAGCTTTGAATAATTAATCAAGCACAGAAACCATAAGGATGGACCAAATCAATCATGGAAGCCCCACAAAGAAGCCTTAGTAATTACCTCATCATCTCCTTAATCCAAATTTTTGCATCTCCATTTTGGTTTAGTTTCTTTGAACCTTCTTTAAGGCCAGATATGAGAACTAATAACCCCCAATCAACATTGTCATATTTGACACTTTGCAAGTATATCATAGTCATGCAGGTCAGCTTCAAAAAACAGGACATTTGGAGAAAAATTTATTCAGTGAACACATTTTTTTGCCAACTCATTGTGCAAGAACATGTACTTTTCATGGCAAGTGCTGAGGGAAGCAATTGGGCTCAGTAGACATAGCGTAAAATCTATGGTAAGAGAACCTGAGTTTGACTCTATACTCTACTAAGTTGTGGAATGTTGGACATTCATATAGTCTTTGTTTGACTCCATTGTTTTATCATTAAATGATGTCAATAATTCTCCCTACTTAGGTGTTCTTTGGAGAATGAAAAAAAAAGAGAATGCATTAAATACATTAGTGATGATGATATAAATGAAATTAATATTAACTTTATTTTGAGTAATATTATAATCAAGGGTTTGCTGTAAGGTATTCACACATATATAACAAAATGCTAATAATAAGGACAGTATATCATAATTGTCGAAAACTAGATTTTGATAATTAAGGAGAAGGAGTCACAAAATGGAGAAATCACACAAGGAATGACAGTTGACCATGAAAGGATAGGTAGAATTCATATAGACGGCAAGGGGGTATTTGGACATGATGGGTTAAAAAAATGACATTGTTACATCACACAAACAAATATGGTCTTGCTATGTTTCTGTGTGGACCAAAGAAATAAATGAGAATTTCAAAGAATGAAAAAGGAAGTTTGGGAAAAAGTCACATTAATTTGCAGAGAAAGTAATTAGTTAAGACAAATAGAATGAGCTATGTCAGTAAATGCACACAAATAGGTAGAGACCAGCAGGATCTTGTGTAAAAATAGATGAGTTATTCTAGGAGCCTGCAGAGTATGTGTACTGAGGTACCTGGTCAGGGAGAGTTGTGCAGTAGCAGATTTACTGTAAAGCTAAAGAGACATAAACATTAGAACCACTCTTTTATATAGATCCCTTCTGAGACCCCAGGAAGGGTTCCAGGAAGTTGTTCAATCACCATCTGTTTGATAAAATTTGCAAGATTTTTTTTCTTAAAAAGATACCTTCCCCCCAATTTTATAAGTTTTGCAAATTTTTTTTGCCCTTAAAGATGTTCCAAGAATATACTTGAGATTTATTCAAATAGATCAGAGAGTAGAATTAAGAGTGAAATGCACAGGCCTTACTCACAGATGTTTTCATTGTAGGGCTTCATCATTTTGCTAATATTAATATAACTAGAAAAACCACATTCAATTTAAATAGCCATAATATAAGATGCCGCAATGCATGGTCTAGCTAGTTCTACCTTCTACCTATTAGAAGATCTGGGGTCAAGCTTTGGGTAAATACAGTGTTCTAGTTTGCTAGCTGCCAGAATGCAACACACCAGAGATGGATTGGCTTTTAATAAAAGGGGATTTATTTTGTTAATTCTTCAGAGGAAAGGCAGCTAACTTTCATCTGAGGTTCTTTTTTACATGGGAAGGCTCAGGGTAATCTCTGCTGGCCTTCTCTCAAGGCCTCTGGGTTCCAACAACTTTCCCTGGGGTGATTCCTTTCTGCATCTCCAAAGGCCTGGGCTGAGCTGCAAGTGCTGAGATGAGGTATGCCAAGCTGCTTGGGCTGTGCTACATTGCGCTCTCTCATTTAAGCACCAGCCAATTAAGTCAAGTGTCATTCATTGCAGCAGGCACGCCTCCTAGCCAACTGCAGATGTAATTAGCAACAGATGAGGTTCATGTAACATTGGTTCACGTCCACAGCAACAGAACTAGGCAGATTCACCTGGCCAAGTTGACAACTGAATCTAACTACCACATACAGCTACATACCAGCTATTTACATTTTTAATAGTTATCTCATTAAAAATGCGTTAAATAAAAAGTCATTTCTGTCTTCCCTCCATGACAAATGTTAACTATTATGATTTGAACCTAGAATTCTCTAGTTCTGAACACTTCTGCCCCTCAACAAGGCAAGGGGAGTTCCCTGGTGCATGGCCCACACCACTTCTCTTCCTTGCCTCACCCTGTCTTAACATTTTATACTACAGTGAGTCTTGTGTGCATGTGTGTAGACGTGCATGCCCAGATATCCAAACACCATCCATCCCCCATAAATGTCTGCCTTTTAGACAATTCTGAAGGTTACATTTGACCACAGTAGCAGTGTGGCTTTATTTTTCATGTGCCAACAATGGTCACTTAGACAGGTAGCTAGGGACGTTAACTTTATCGACTGAATACCTGAAAAATATCTGTAGGCTGATCACATTTTTGTCCTTTAGCTTCTATACATTCTTGTTCAAGAGACAGTCTGCTAGGCTTCAAGAGAAGAGCCCGGAGTTCTGGACTGTCTCTACCATAGAGAAATCAAACCTTCACTAAACTTTGGCTTCCTCATCTGAAAATGAGGAAGTAAATTATTTTTAAATTCACTCTTAGCTCTAAAGCCTTAAAATCTATGACACGGTCCTTTTCAAGATTGATTCCAGTACTTCTATCAAATACTTGAAACAATAAACAAAGAGTTGGATCTTGATTTATAGGATTAAAAGCTATGAATTCTTACTGAAATGGGCATGTTAATATATACATTATAGTTTGGAATTCAAACTTCATAGCACTTAGTCCTGGAGAAATTAATGGTAATTGAATAGAGATAAACTCACCTTTGGGAATAAAGAATTCTTTTTTGATCTGTATACAATTAAACAATGCCTGATTCAGCCTTGTATTTCAAGTTAGTTAGTTGATTTTCCAGATGGTCTTTTAGGGTATTTTTAGCATTTCCTCAAATTGTTGCTAGGTAAATACCTTTTTTCTATGCCTATCTCTATAAAGGAGGAAGTCTTCAAATTCGCAATCCTGGAGGCTTCTTTAAACTGCTATGCTGTGTGTGGTCTGTGTACTAATTTCAACCAATACTTGAAATAGAAAATCAGAGTTACTTTTTTTCTTTTTCCAAACTCTTTAAGAGAGTCAAACTGAGCTGTGAAATGTTTCAAAGACAGCCAAAATGAAGGGAAGCCCGAAACAACTGCCTTTTAAGTTAAGAATGGGATATATTTGGTTATAATAATTTAATTTTAATATGTGATAAATAAAAGCTTGGCAATCCAAATTAGTCATGAGCAACCTTTAAACATTAAAAGACAAATAGTCACCTTATTTATGTCAGCAAAACATAATGAATTATGAATACTTAATCATTTTCCATTTGGTGTTTGAGACGTTATCTATCACTATAGTATAATTATTTGGTTATTTTTTTTATTAGAAATAGTTATGAGAGACTATAAAATGGCCATATAATTTGAATGAAAATCCAAATAATGAATATTATACATTAAAGAGAAAAGAGGATCAAAATGAAATAATAGCAAGAAAAAACACTGTAGAAGCCAAGAGTTTAAAGCAAGACCTACAGAATTTGTTGCAAGCTGCTGGCCTCGGGATGGCAGCGGTAAACTGTGGTGATTGTTATGTAGAGCAGTCTGGGAGGAAGAGAATGTTTACCCAAAAACAGTTATGTTAAGTATGAAGAACACTGTGAGATAAGAATCTTGCTCCCTCAGGAAATGCCTGCATATCTATTGACATCCTGTGGTATATAACAAGGATCTGGTTAAGAATAAAGTTGTCTGAAGTCTGTCTGAAGTAAACTCAAGCTTCAGACCCCCTGAGCCCGTCTGTGTCTTTCTTTCTTTCTTTCTTCCTTTCTTTCTTTCTCATCATTCCTTAATATCCTTCGAGCTCCGTTTCTACAGGAAGCAACAAAACACTTAAGATGTATTCTAGTAAGGAAAGACTCTAAGTGTGCCTGTACCATTTGAGACTGTCTGACTTGACTTTATGCCCAGGACCCGAAGGAATTTTATTTCCTGATGAAGAAATGCTCTCAGCAATACAGTATAAAATGTGCTTCAATTTCCACATCAGTGTATTCAATTTATAATTGCTATTCATGATGAATAAATAAAAAATATTTTTGCCATTACCATGCAATTGTTTCTGGGGCCATTGAATGCCTACTTTCTAATTGGAGGGCATGTCCATGCTTTTAGCTGTTGAATACATTTTTTTATTTTAATTACAAAGAGAGAGAGAGAAAAGTATATGGCTATATTCCAATGAACATTATAAAAATTACTTCCAGAACACTTTGGGGCAGTTTAGTAAGTGACCACAGTGAATTATCACAAGTCAATTAACAGAAACAAGGCCCAACATTCAATTGACAGAACTTGTAAATTATGTACATACATATGAAAACGGCAAAACTTTCTCCATAGTATCCTCTAGTCATTAGTACACAGACTACACACAACACAGCAGTTTAAAGAAGCCTCCAGGAATGTGAATTTGAGACTTCCTCTTTTATAGGGATAGGCATAGAAAAGAGTATTTACCTAGCGACAATTTGAGGAAATGCTAAAAGTACCTTAAAAGACCATCTGGAAAATCAACTAACTAACTAAGCTGTACCTGTTCACAGATTTACAGAAAATCCTCAGGAATAGGAAGTGAAAAAACTCTGTTCTGTATCCTTCTCTCAGATTCTGGTGGGGAGGTCGCCTTTTCTGCCAGCATTACTTGGGAATTTTAGAATGGATTAGACAGGTGAGAAGAGGCCTGTTGGAATGACTTAGGTCTCAGTGTTCAAAAGAGTTGCCTATGTCCTTACCTTAATGTTTAAATAGTTGGTGTAGAAATTCAATACAAATAACGATTCTTTATTTTTTTAAAACACTTTCTTCTCTGGACCAAACTTTTATTTTCTTTCTGCTTCACTGTTTTTATTCAGTTTGCTTTTCAAGTTCCCCTTTTCCCTGAGGCACAAGTAATGGTGTCTCTGAGCATTCTCCTCTCTACCCTAGTGATCTTATCTATTTTTATTATTTTAATTACCACCTAAATGTGTTTATGTGGTAATAAATATATGTCTTCTATAGGGATCTCTTCACAGTCTGAGTCGATATTGAACTATTTTAATGACTTCCCCACTTGGATGCACCAAAGCTGAACTCTTCATAATCACCTCCTCCCCAGTCTATTGAAATTTCACTTTGTTGCAAGTTTTCTATAAATAAATGCAGGAACTTCTTAGTCCAATAATGATGGAATGTCTTGAGGAAATCAATACTTCTCTTAGGATGACTAGAAAAATAGGGATAAAGTAGAAAAAAAATTTTATATGTGTAGGAAAACTGCCAAGATAAGCATGACTTAAGGTTCAAGATCATAAGATAAGCAAGTCTCATGGAGGTCAGGATTATGGTCCATAGTTTTTTTTTTTTTTCTCTTGAAGAATTTTAAAAAATTGTAAGCTCTGCCAAACAAATAACTAAGAAGCCAAATGAAGAGCTGCTATAAATCAGAATAATTTCTTGATAGAGCTGAGGAAGTAAACATTGAAGTTCAGGATTTTTGAAGAGCAAAAACCCCTACTATGCCAAATGCTACACAAAGTATAGTATGCGTCTACTCAGGTACCAGTTGAGACACTGGAAGTCTACACTGTAAGGATGGAAAAAACTAGATTTAGACAAAGCCTTACATATGTTGCAAATAACACTCAAGATAATTCAGTCCTTGGTTGAATTAAGGTAATATTCCTAAACTCTTGATGGGATATCTGGCCTAGATGTTGGGATTAGCAGTTGGCTTCTTAAATAACTATTATTAATAAGTAGATGATGAGATGGATAATTTCACCACAAAACTGGAATCCAAATTAAAGGATCAAATAGAAATTCTAGAATTGATAAACCAGCAAATGTAATTAAGAACTCCGCAGGTGTGTTTTATAGCAGAGTGGGCAGAGTGAAAGAGGATTAGTGAACTGGAAGTTGTAATTAGAAAATATTCAAACTGAAGAACAGAGATCCCCCAAAATGAAGAAATAGCCCAAGAGACATATTAGACATTGTAAAATGTCAAACATACAAGCAATTGAAGAAGGAAAGGAGAGAGAATGATGTAAGGGCAATATTTAATAATACAATGGTTCACAGTTTTCAAAACTGATTAAAATAAATATCAAGTTACAAATTTAGGAAGCTCAGTAAACCCCAGAGTTTGAACACAATGAAAACCATGCTTCGGAACATCATAGTCAGACTTCTAAAAACCACAGACAAGGAAAGTCATAAATACCCAGACATAAATGACACATGAACATCAAAGGAGACACAACAGATCCAGTGACTGACTATTCAGGTGGAAAATAGGACCAGAAGACAATAGAATGCTGCCTTTAAAGTGCTGAAATAAAATTACTGCCTACCTAAAATTTTCATCTAGAAAAATAAATATTCAAAAGGGAAAGCTAAATAAAGACTTTTTCAGGTGAACACTCTGAGAAAATTTCTCACCAATGGACTTGCCTCAAGAGAAATACTCATGAGTATTCAGGCAGATAGTAGGAGAGGAATAAATATGATTAAATTGTTCTAACATCCTTTTATTGTACTATGCTAAAATTGCAATGCATAAGGGGAGCAGGTAAATGATGAATAAAACAATTTAAAATAACCTATAAAACAAGTTAATATGTAGAAAAAAATAATGAATGACCCCACCTTCCAAGTTGTTAAGCAAGAAGATTAGCAGTAATGTCTTATTTTTCTTCTGTCTGAAGAATGCCTGACAATTCTCCGATACTGATAATTCACAGTTTTGTTTAATAGTACCGTCAAATTATTATCTCCAGCTCTACTAGTTTTAGCCTAGTCTGGCCACGTGGACTGTTGTGGCAGCCCTTCAGTGACTTTCCCACATTTACTTTTCTCCTTTTTAATTTATTTCAATATAGCAGGAAAATTAAACTTCTTAAACCCTACATTAGTTTATTATATCCTTTGACTAACCTCTACCTCTGCACTCTGAACAAAATTCAGCTTTTATGGCTTCTCATATACTTAGAATAAATTCAAAGTTTTACAATGGACTGTAAGATATTCCATAGCCTCGTTACTATCTAATGCCAATCACATTTCATACCCTCTCTTTCTCGCTCACTATGCTATAGGCAAAGCAGTCTTATTTCAGTTCCTGAAACAAGCATCCTCTTTCTCTCTCCAACACAAGCATTCCCTCTCCCTTTGCAATTGCCTATATATATATATATATATATATATATATATATATATATATATATATATATATATAAAACTATGCCTATATCCTCTCCATTTGTATACCACTCTGCATTGTTATTTCATTTTATACTTAGAGTGCATCTTAAATACCACCTTTTAAAAGAGCTCTCCGTCAACGGGTAAATTGGTAAAATTGCTACATAACAGAGGCTTAAAACATAGAGGTTAAGTCAAGCATTTTATCATTTTTGTGGGTTTTGTGGGTGAGCAATTCAAGCATAGCACAGTGAACATGGTATCTCTTCTCCATGATATCTGGAGCCTCAGCTAGAAAGACTAGGTGGCTGGATTGGGGCAGCCAAAACGTCATTCATTCCTATATGGTGCCTGGGTTAGGATGACTTGACTAGTACCTCTCCTTGTGGTTTGACTTCCTCACAGCATGAGGACTTAATATTTGCTCAAATTTTTTTCAAAGAGGCCCAACACTCTACACACAAGTATTCTGGTGAACAAGGCAAGGTTGCCCTGTCTTTCAGAGCCCAGCCTTAGAAGTCACACAGTGAGAATCAGCTTTATTGTTTTAGTTAAAGCAAGACAAGAAGATCAGCCCAAATTTAAGGGGAGGTGACACAGTCCCCAACTCTAGAGGTCAAATAATTTGGGCGCATGTTTAGATATTCATTTTATTAAACTAAAGCACTGAGTTAATCACAATTTGTACTTATTCTATGCTTGTATCCATGAATCTCTGTGAAGAAAAGAAAAACAAAAAACATACTGGATGATTTTAAATTCATGTTCAAAACCTCCAGGGTTCTAATCCTGCCAGAATCATACATATTTCCCTAATGCTTTAAAAGCATTATACTCTTCTATATTACTATCTCAAACCTCCATATCTTTTCCTTAATGTTTATTTAGATGATGATCCTGCTTCCTCTTTCACTGAGAAAATTGGTACAATGAAAATAAAATGTCTAAAACTTATTTCTATTTGCAATTACCCAAATATATGAAACTATGCCTATATCCTCTACCTTCTATCTTGTAAATACGGGCAAATTATTCTTGCTCCTATATAAGACCAGCATTGCTCCTGGTTCACTAAAGCCCCTTTCCTCTTATTTATTCTAGGTCATATCTGCCTTGTTGCTACTGCATCATCAGTTTCCCTTTCCTACTTTATCTTTTCCATCAGCCTACAAACATTCTGCTTTACCTCTCATCTTTAAAAAGAAAACAAAACAAACAAACAGTCTGGCTATAGCCCCTATTTATCTCTTCTTTTTTATTACAAAAGAAAAAATCATCAAATAGTTGAGTAAACACTACCTCCAATTTTCTCATTCTTTCTTAAATCCCATTCCAATCAGATAGTCAAATGGTCTACTTTAACTGCTATTCTGAAAACCCTCAGTGACCTCCGAGATCCTCAACATAATGTTAAAATTTCAAGCATCATGTTGCTTACCTTACCATTACCACTGATCTTATATCAAACTTCAAGGACACCATGCTCTCCTGGTCTTACCAATAACCCATTGGCTGCTCATTCTCATCCTGCTTTGAGAGTTCTCCCACCTCCTCCAGCTTCCTGGCCTCTAAACTTTAGCATGCCCTACGCTCTGTCTTTGGATCTCATCTCCTTTTCCTATGCTTACTTTATGATGGCTTCTAATCTCATGGCTTTCAAAAGCTTAAATGTTAAAGACATGGAATTAGAACTCCTCAATTTTTTTTCTGACAGTTGAACTCATGGGTACAATTTATTTATAGCGAAAGGCTAGAAAGCTGAGTCAGCAAAGGGAAAGCACACATGCGGAGAAGTCTGGAGGAAACCAGGTACCAGCTCCCAAGAGTGTTCTTCCTGTGGTGAGTCCTCAATTTTTATCTCCAGATCAGTCTTCTTCCCCTTATTTCCAGATTTACATGTTCATCTGCTTTTCAGACATAACCACTTTGATGTTTTGCAGTACTTTCAGAATTAACCTCTCTATAGCTTATCTTCTGGTCTCTAATCTCCAAATCTTTTCCTCACCTCAATTCATAGCCATACCATCCTTCCAGATTTTTAGGCCAAAAAAATGTAAACATATATTTGATTTTTCTCTTCCGTGCTTTACATCAAGCCTGTCTGCATATCCTGTTGATTCTACTAATCTATAACCAGCGTCTGACTCTTCTGCTAGCTTGGGCCAAGCTGTCATATCAATCTCTTGACTTGGTTAGTACAACAACTTTACACTTTTTTCCCTTGGTATCCTTCTACTTCCCTAAAATTTATATTCAACACAGTAACCAGACTGATCTTGTTGAATAGAAGTCATAGAATGTGACTCTTCTGCTGAAAACTCCTATGTCTTCTCACCTCTTTCTGAATGAAGCCAAAGTCCTTAAAGTTTCTTTCAAGACCTTTCATGACATGACTTCTCTGCTCCAGCCATATTAGACTCCTTGTTATGCAATAGCCATATTCCTGCCTGACAGCCTCTACACTGGCTCATTAGGTAGCCTGGAATGTTCTTTTCCCTAATATCTGCTGAGTTAAATTCTTTAACTCCCACCATATCATTACTCAAAATTTACTTATTTAAAATTTAAAGCTGAAAATTACAAACTCTCTCTAGTTACACCTTATCCCTTCTCTTCTTTATGTTTTTCCTCTGTAACATTTATTACTATAAACTACTCATTGTACTTTACTTATCTCATTTCCACATCTCTCCTCCACACCATAAATTTCATGAGACCAAGCAATTTTTGCTTTGCTTTTGTTCACTGCTGTAAACTCAAGATCTAGTAGGTTAGAAATTGCAGATAAGCCCTGAATATGGGAATATAACTATTCTATCTTTTCTTTTTCAGAGTTTTCCAATACTAAGAGATGCTCTTCTCAGAACAAGCTCGTGTCTATAGTTTTGACAGTTTTTTTCAGTGTATGATTTTTAGCAGGTGTTGAGGTAAAATTACAGCAACTATTGGTTTTATTGGAAAAAGGTAAACTGAATCTGACTAATCTGACTGAAATAAAAGATCCTTCCAGGGAACACCAAGGTTAAATATAAAACTGCCTAGAATGTTAAAGAGGTTCCTTTATGTAGCCAATTTTAAATTTTAAAACGTTCCTATAAGAGTTATTGTAGAATAAGTAGTTGGTCTGGTTTTATTTAGACAGTTGGCAGCTGTACGTGGTTGTGGAATGAGCTTCTGTTTCTCTGTGGGCCTGACACCCCGAGTATACAGGGATTAATACCGAAGTTTGTATTTCAATGAGAGAAACAAATTCCATTCCCTTGCCGCCCGTCTGTGTTACAGCTTGTGGTTAAAGTTAAGGTTTTCAATTTGGTGCCCCTGTTTACCCAAAAGGACATATAATTTTTGTCCCAGTGATACTGAAGCTGGATCTTGCAGAGTCCTTTGAAAATGGGTATGAATTAAAATCATTTCTCATCATGACATACTTACTTTTTCCACTGAGAAGTTTGTGGATTTTATAAGCTTTTTCTCAGTATTAGATTCTACCAGAATCATCCAAGTAGACAATTACAATTGTCTTATTCAAGAGAGTATTCAAAAACTTCAGTGGTATGGGTTTGAGCAAAAACATAGCTCATATTCTTATTACACCTATTTATCTGGCCCCTCTCCTCTCCTTTAAAATACTGACCCCTCTAGCTATTTTATACTTTTTTCCTCATGTTCAGATGAAGATCTGCTTTCCACACTGTTGTTCCTGCCTTCCCTCCTTTATATCCTTTTGAAACTTCCTTTTTGATTTACTCATTCAAATATCATTTGTTTTCCTTAGAAAAATTACAAACTTAAGATCAGAGACCATATGACTTAGTAGGTAATAGACACTCAATAAGTCATTGTCTTCTAAATATGTAATCAGAAAATTTAAAGAGTTAAAAAATAACCTGACAATACCCTTATGTTTGGGAAACTTGTATTCAGTTCAGAACTCTGACTACCAGCTTGATATGTGCTCTCCCTGGAATCACTTACATTTTGTAGCCTTTATTTTTCTCTGTTTGAAAGCGACTGGGACTATAAAAGAAGGAATTTATCAAAAACACTAACTTTAATAGTTGATATTTCTGTGTTACTGTGGCTGAGAAATATATGTATTGCTTTTCTTTACTGTGGAAAAATGATATTTTCTCAAACTATTTTTTGGAAGGAATAAGAGGCAAACAACTTCAATTCAAGATGTTGACTATTGACTCTTCTTTATAGCACTCTTTCCCACCCATGTAATGAGAACAATGGAATGTCTCTGAGGAGGTTAAACATAAAGTAGATGTTTACTGCAGTAAGTGTGGCTTAAATATGGCCTGGTGGACTTGTGGTCTTGAAATAGAAAGAGACTGTTGCTGTTCTGTTCCTGGGGATAATGGAAAATTTAAGTGCTCCAGTTGTAGGGTACAAGAAAAAAACAGTCTTGACACTAAGACTTCAGCTGGGTCTTTCCTCTCTTGAAAAGTGAATGCAAAACGATATTCTTACTTCGTAGTATCATGGCCTCCAGAGGCAGACATGCTGGCAGTTAGGACCTGGAACCACATCTGAAAAGATTTTTTATATCATTAAAATCATTATGACATTGGTGCCCACGGCATTCTAATGTAAGACTTGATTTTGGAAATGAACTCAGGTAACTGGGTGGGCCACAACTGCTAGACAGAAAAGGGTAAACAAATACATGGAGAATAGAAAGGAAAATGTAACAACCAAGGAAGAGCAGTCTCAATACCAAAATTCAAAATCTCTTGAAGTACAGAGATCTTCAGAAATAAAACGAGACAAACAAACAAAAAATCATGAATTGTTTCTGATAAAATGCAAACAATGGGAAATCTAAATATGGCTTTAAAAGAGTATTCTAATTTCTTTGTCATGATAATGGGAAGCCTAACCTCCTTAAATATACTCAAGAATTTATGAAATAAAACAAGAAGTAAATAAAACAAGAATAGGTAGATGTCAAAAAGAAATAAAAGAATTACTGGACATGATTTAAAATGTAACTGAAATGAGGAGTTCAACAGATGAGAAAGAAAAGATTAGACATCATGTATTAAAAATGATGAATTAAAAAATACTTCTTAAGAGTTCACCCAGAAAACTACCATAGATTAAAAAAAAGAAAGGATGGCAATATGAAACAGAAGTTCAGAGATGTAGAGGATACAGAGACATGAGAGGTTACAAAGCAAATCCAGCAAATAGAATGGAACTGAAAAGGAGGTTCTGAAAAGATAATGACTGTGTACTGACTAGAATCAATGAACCCTCAGATTGAATGTAAACATGAGGATCAGAATAAAGAAAAATAAAATATACTTGGGTACATTGAGTTAAAACTTTAGAATCTCAAGGGATATATCTGGCCTTATAAGTTCCCAGACTGAAAAAAGATATAACTTTTAAAAGAAAAATAATTACACAGTGAAGCTTCCATTTAACAACTAACTGTAAGTGGCACAATACAATGAAATATTCTCTTCAGAGTGCTGGAAGTATTTAATAACTGCAAACTTTGAAGTTTATATTAAGATAAAAATTATTCAAAGTTACAGATAAATTAGAAACATCAATATACAAATTAAATCCTGAGAAAGAATATTTGCAGCATATAATACAGAAAAAGTGTTAATACCCTTAACACATAAAAATCCTCTGAAAATAAAAAAAAATTTATTATCTACAATAATCTTGCAGAAAATAAGCTAAAATAAAAGTAAGGAGTTCATGTAATAAAGACATTTAAATAGATCATAACCAATAAACCATGTCAATCTTGCTTATAATAAAATCACAAATTATAATTAAGACAGTTTTTCACTGTCAGATTGAAAAAATAAAAATGTTTGACAACCTTACCATACTCTAATGGTAAGGTTAAGGCAAAACAGGAGATCTCATACATTGCTGATAGGAAAGCAAAAGGTAAAATCCTATGGGGGATAAATTTGGCAATATCTGGCAAAATAACAAATGCATTTACCTTTTAAGTCAGCAACACCACTTCTAGGAAATTATCCCAAAGACAGCCTAGAAAACAACAAAAGCAATACACATCGCTGTATTTTATTAGCAGTTTTTAATATCAAAAGGTTGCAAACAATCTAATGTCAATCGATAGGGGATTGATTGAATAAACTCTGGCATATCTACAAATGAAGTACTGTGTAACTGAAACCAGGAATGAGGAAGGTCTTCTAGTACAACTATGTAATAATCTCCAGGACATTTGTATTAAGTGAAAGGTGGAGTAAAGCAAATGTTGCATTATACACTATTTTTCTAAAAAAGCAGAGGCGGGGTATGAATGCATATGCATATTAGATAATGTTTTTTTAATGGAAAAATAAAGCATACCGTTATAAATGGTTGTCTATGATGGGCGTAGGAATAGACAACAAGAGAAGGTACAATTTTCCAATATATACCTTGTTTTATAGATTTTATTTTGAAATTAAAAATAAATTAAAGCAAAAGCAAAACAAGTTGTAACACTACATTCTTAAAAAAACCTAAATGACAATAAAAATAAACCAATCTCTGTATTCATTTGGTACAATTAATCATAGTGAGTGGAGCAACGTCAAGAAACCATATAACAAATGTTATTGTACAGTCTTGGTGCGATATAACATATAGAAGACAGATCTGTCAAAAAAAACCTACCACAGGGATTGGATGTATTGAAGGACATGAAAGACCTTCACGGTCACCAAAACAACCAGAAATAGAGGGATGCATTTAAAAATCACACTGTCTTTTAATGTCTTCTAAGAGCTATGGACACTAGAAACCCTAATCCATTACCTGGATAAGTAATGGTCCGAAGATACTCATGCTTAGTACTGGTTGCTGTGGTGATGTGCAGGATGTGTTGAAGCCAGAAAGTACCACAGACTTTGCTCTGATGAGACAACAATCTTTTCAGAAGTTCCAGTGGGCTTCTGAAATTGAGTCTGAAGGAGCCCTAAACTTATTGATAATCTTTTCCCCAAGTAACGAGGATTCTGAGTGAGGAAAGGTTGGAGTTTGATTTGAAAGAGGAAATGATCTTGGGATCTCTTAATCAAACTACTTTTTTTTTGGCATGGGTAGGCACCGGGAATCGAACCTGGGTCTCCGGGATGGCAGGTGAGAATTCTACCGTTGAGCCACTGTTGCCTGCCCTCAAGCTGTTTTGAAATTTTGTGTTCTTGAAACAGCACAGAATCACATTTCTGCCTTCTCACAGTCTGGTAATCTTGTAGCCTCAGTTTTGCAAATATGTGGTCCTTTGTTTCACAGGTTATACTTTCCCATATTTGAAAGACTGCAGGTCTGTGATCTGTCAGTATCACAATCTTGAAGCCAAGAGGCCTAGCAGTCCAATGGGATTTGGTCCCTAGGTCTTCCTGTTGATTGAGGTATAAAATCATATTCAATGCATTTTGAACTGAGAACAAAGAACTGAGTCTAAGTGTGGTAATGGTCCTTGTGATGGTTAGTTTCTGGTGTCAACTTGGCCAGGTGATGGTACCTAGTAATCTAGTCACACAAGCACTGACCTAACCATCACTGCAAGAATGTTTTGTGGTTGGTTGATAAGCCAGAAGGCTGAGTTATTAAATCATTTGTGGATGATTACATCTATGATCAACTAAGGGTGTGCCCCCCATAAATGAGATAATCCAGTCAGTTGAACACTAGGGAGAAAAGAGAAGTTTCATGGCTTCTTCAGCCAATGAACCTCTCCTGGATAGTTCTTTGAGGTCCTTCAACAGAGTTGCCAGTCTCATAGCCTGCCCACTAGGTTTTGGACTCTTGAATTTGCATTGTTGCATGAGACCACTTTTATAAATCTTATATTTTCAGATATCTCCTGTTGGTTCTGTCTCTCTTGAGAAACCTGACTAATGCAGGCCTCAGAGATGTCCAGATCCAAATCATTAAACATGGAGAAAAAATAATTAAGTTTCTTGAACAACTAAGGTTGCTAAAGATGACTTAACATGGGAAGTATCCTGGGTCACCTGGGAGACCCAATCAAACCATATGAGTCCTTCAATGTGTAAAATAGAAGCAGAAGAAGGGGATCAGAGAGATGCAATGTGAAAAGAACCCAACCCACTGTTGCTGGCTTTGAAGATAGAGGAAGGGAGCCACAAGCCAAGGAATGCAGGTGGCTTCTAGAAATTGGGAAAGACAAGGACATGCATTCTCCACAGAGCCTCCAGAAAGGAATGCGACACTTCCATAACTTTGATCTTAACCCAGTTACTGAGATCCATGCTAGATTTCTGACCTCCAGAACTGTAGGATAATCAAATAACTTTGGGTTGTTTAAAGCCACTAAGGTTTTGGTTATTTTTCTTTGCAATAGCAATAGAAAGCTAATATACCAACTAAATCTGCAAATAAACCTCTAACCAAGTTTCATTCTAATATGATCAGAGATGTCAGGCAGTCTATTCTCAGTACAGAAACTTGGGGCTGGGCTTAAAAAAAGTCATCTCCCTTTCGAATTCTGGTACTTAATTATCAAGGCCCTACTAGTGAGATTAAAATAAAAATTGTACCCAAATTGATTACTACAATTTACTGATGAAGTTATAATGCTCAGGCCTTCCCCCTAGCTGCTTAACAAAGAAAAGGAACATTCCTTGTTGGTGACATTTTTGTTGTATATATATATAACAAAATATATATATATGTATATGTGTATATACATATATATATAACAAAAAAATATATATATGTAAGCTAAGACCATGCATTCAGACAAAGAATCTGACATATAATAAGCTAAAGGGATATAAGAAGAAACAGGAAACCATGACATTCATAAAACAGAAAAAGAATAAAACAGTAAATATCAATGGATCACAGAATTATCAGGCAAGAACTTTTATCACAACAAATATGTTCAAGAAACAACAGGAAAGATGGGTGAAAAGATTAGAAATTTCATGTGACATATGGAGGGAAAAAATTGGATTTCTAGTAGTAAAAATTAAAGTATGACATACCAAAACTTCATTGGATGAAACTAAGCAGATTGAACACAAGAGAAGAAAGGATCAGTGAATTCAAGACATGTCAATAGACATCGTCCAAAGTGAGGTAAGGGAAGAGGACAAAAAATGAAAAAAAAAAATTATTGAAGGCTTGTGAAACAGTATCATTTACACAAACATATATGCAACTTGAACTCCAGAAGGAGACAATAAAGAGAATGGGGCAAAAAAAAAAGAATATATATTAGTATAAAATGAGGCAAATTTATCAAAACAGCAACCCACAGAACCAGAAATTACAGCAAACCCAAAGAGGGTTATTACAAAGAAAGCCACACACTTAGATGCATCATGGTCAAACTGCTGAAAACCAAACATAAGCTGAAATTCTAAAAGCAGCCAGATTTTTTATTTTAAAAGATACATTATACATAGGGCAGCAATAAAATTGACAGATGGTGGTTTGTCACAGGAATAATGGACTCCAGAAGAAAATGTCACTGAAGAAAAACTTGTCAACTTAGAACTTTATATCTAGGGAAAATGTCTTCTAAAAATGAAGGGTAACCAAAGCTGAATTAAATTGTTGCCATACCTAAAATAATGTTAAAGAAATTTTCAGGCCAAAGATAAATTATACCAGATGGATATTTGATGGCACAGTAAATAATGAAATGCTTGAAATACTAGAAATAATATTGATGAGTACATTTAAAATCAGTTATTTTCCTTTATTACTTAAATTCTTCAAATGTTAACTGACTTTAAAGAGAAAGCAATAAAATAAAGTAAGACGTATAACATAAAATTTAAAATATAAGACAACAATAGCATATGAGAAAGGGGATAGTATATATACAATTATAGTGTGACTCACATTCTAGTTGAAGTGGCATTACACCAGGGTAGAATGTAAAAACATAAGAATGAATATTATGATTCTAATAGCAATCACTGAAATAAATAGTATGAACAAAAATGTCAATAGGGGACAGAATGGTTTCTAAAACTTTATTCTTTTAAACCAAAATAAAACATGAAAGGAAAAATGAAGAAACAAACAAAACTGAGGACAATTAGCAAACGAATAGAAAACTGGAAGACTTAAATTCACCACTAAAAAGTGCGTTAAATGTCAACAGATTAAGCATTCCAATTATAAGCCAGAGATTGCCAGACTAGATAATAAGAAATAATCAGGTATATCCTGTTTACAAGTATGATAGTTAGATTGTAAGTGAAAAGAAAGTAAAAGATATGCTATGAAAACAGTAAGAATAAGAAAGCTAGTATAGCTTCTAACTACCCCAAAACTGAAAAATGAAATCTTTTCATGTGCAAATGGAACTTTGACAGAATAGATGATATGCTGAGTTATTTCTAAAAGGTCTCGATTAAATCACAGTTTGATCACATAGTTGGAACTAAATTAAAGACGAATATAAATAAGTTATCCATAAAACTCCAAAATATTTGGAAACTATTCAACATATTACTAAATCACCCAATGGGTCAAAAGAAATCACAAAGATGAGCTAGAATATTTCAAACTGAATGATCATGAAAACAAAACATAATCCAAGTCTAGAGGAGACAACTGAAGAAATGCTTACAGGAAACTATAATTTTAAATATCAGTTTTAGAAAGGAACAAAGGCATAGAATCAGTGGTCTAAGCTTCCTTATTAAGAAGGGAGAGAAAGAGGAGCAAATAAAGCTCAATACAGAAGAAAGGAAAGAATAAAGAATAGTTATAAATGAAATACAAATCCAATATACAGTGGATAAAATCATTACGTTCAAAAGTTTGTGCTTTGAAAGGATTAGTAAATTGATAAGGCCTTAGGTAGCGTAAGAAACCCAAATTACCAAAAGAAGTTAGTATGCAAAAGGAGATATCTCTAGAGATCCTAGAGATATTGCAATTATAAGGAGATACAACTGAACAACAACCTAGATGAAATAATCAAATTCATTAAAAACATAATTTACAAAATGGAGGCATGAAGTAAAATAAAATAGGTATAGCCTTTTATGGATTGCAACTTGAATTTATAATTAAACCTATTCACAAAGAAAACTCCAGATCCTTTTGGCTGTATTGGTATATTCTGGTTTCTAGAACTTGTCAGTGATCAGAAACAGAAAAGGTGTTTTAAATTATTTATCTTAAGACATGGAACTACACTACTGTGAAGGTGCAAAGCTGCTTCATGTTAAAAATATCATATAATGAGAATGGGGCAGGCCAGCTCAGGGCGAATAATTAGATACAAGTTCCTGACAACAGGACATGTGTATATCCTGTTAACAGTTCAAAAAACTCAGCCGACTCAAGGGTATTTCCCTGCACAAACTGAACTGAGATGCTCAGGGACGAGGCTTATTATTTACGGCTTAGAAGTTCAGAGGAACAAAACTGAGAAACTCCAGCACCACCAGAATCCCTTACGATGACATGCTTGTATCACATACTGTCAAAGTAAGCCACAGTTTGAAAAGATCTTTAAAAGTATGATAATGCCCTGTGAATAAAATGTATATTTTATTAATAGTAATTAATCTTAAACTAATTAAATTAATTCATATTAATATCAAATATTAATAACCTCACAAATATTAAGTTTGTCTCCTTTCTCATGCCCAAATTCCCAGTATCAAATAAACCAACATCATTACTCATTAATTTTGTTTCACAACATATACATCTGTTCTGATTAACTAGTGCTATTAGGAATATTATTAATACAGAGTACAGCTTTTTTGCAATTTACTTTTATAATGTGCATGTGTGTATATCTATATATATATATAAAATTATAATTTGTATACAATGAAATGCAGAGATTTAAAGGGTATATTTGATGAGTTTTGACAAATGAGATATAGGATACCATTCTCATCTTAGAGCTTTCCATCATGCTTCTTTATGGTTAAGTTCTTTGCCCAAATAGCTAATCTTATTTTTGTCACCATATTAATTTATTTAAATACCAAATTATTTGCCCATTTACTTACAATTTGGAAGCTTTGATGTTTTCCAGGCTTTCCTTGTAACAATGAGGCTGCAGTGAACATTTCGAATGCATTTCTTTATGCAATGCGCTAGTGTTTCTCTAAAGTGTATTCCTAGAACTAGAATTGCTACATTATATAGGATATCCACATTATAATTTTAATAGGCACTGTAAAATGTCACAGCTGGCTTAAATGTGAATGTGGTGATTTTTAACTATTTAAGTGTTGGTATAAGGTTTTGGTAGATGTTTTTACCTTAAATCAAATTTGGGAAGTCCTGTTCTACTTTGGATTTGTAAAGGTTTTTTTTAATAATTAATACTTAAATTCTATCAAATGTAGTTCTTTCACTTTTTTCTTTTTTTGCTTCTATTAGAATAGTTTTTATTTTTGTAATTTCAATATAATTGATGCATTAAATGATAGATTTTCAGCTCTTAAGTGATCTCTGCATCACTGAGATAAATGTTACTTATTCAAGATGTATTTAAGCTACTTTGTACACAGCTAGGTACATTATTAAGATTTTTTGTTTTTAAGTTCACAAATAAGGTTGAACTATAGTTAATCCTTTATTCTGTCTTTTAAAGACAAAATTTTAATATTTTTTCAATGAAAATATAATTAAATTCAGCAACATCATACCAGTTTCTGTAATCAACACTCTTTGTGGGGTCTTACCACTCTTCTCCAGATCAGATTTCTTTCTGGTTGAAATAGTCTTTTAGATTTTAGTTTAGATGAGAATTGAAGCTTAGTCATTGAATTCTGAAAAAAGTTTACATTTGATTCTTAAACTTTTCTACACTTATTATAGAACTGTTGAAACATGTGGTGGAAAGGGAAGTATAATTGACTCCAGTTTACATATTACATATTACCCATCTTCTGCACTTATAAATCATGGCTAATGTGGTTTCCTCTTTCCCCTCCCCTTCTTTCAGTCCACCATAGCTGATATTGGCCATCACGCTCCTTTGTTGTAAATCCCCTACTTTAATAGCTTGTCTTGTTTCTAGCCACCAATCCAATTTATTTTTCTAGTTCTTGTTATTTAGATATTTGGGTTCTTTCCTGCTTTTCACTGTATTCTGTAATGCTGTAGTCTATATTCTTTTACACATGTCCTTATGCAAATGTGCTAATATTTCCCTAAGGTATATTTCTGTATGTATATAGGTATACATATTAGCTAGGGTTCTCTAGAGAAACAGAATCAGCAGGAAATATCCATAGATATAAAATTTATAAAAGTGTCTCACAGAACCATGGGAATGCAGAGTTTAAAAACCATAGGGCAGGCTGTGAAGCTGCCTCTCCACAGGAGAGGTTAGCCGGCTGAAGCAGGAAGAGAAATGTCTTTTCTGAATACTCCTTAAAAACCTTCCTGTGATTGGATTAAGCATCACTCATTGCAGAAGACACTCCCCTTGGCTGATTATAAATGCAATCAGCTGTGGGTGCATCCTACATGATCATAATTTAATTCTATGAGGTGTCCTCACAGCAACAGACAGGCCGGCACTTGCCCAACCAGACAAATGGGTACCAGCACCTGGCCAAGTTGACACATGAACCTGACCATAACAATATATTTCCAAATATTTCTACATGCACCTCCAAAACACATATCAACAATTTCTAAATATACCGACAACTCATTATCAAATGTGAAATGAATGAACAATAATTTTTTAATATCATCACATATCTAGTCTTCGCATTTCTATAATTGTCCTAATATATTTAAATACATTTTAAAAATTGATGTATTTGAAATGGAATCCAAACAAGTTCCAGGTATTATCATTGTGTAATATATCTCTTAATATTCTCTGAGTCTAAGTGTTCTTCCTCCATTACTTTATTTTCCTTTTCCAATTGTTTGTTGAAGAAATTGGAGTACTTGCCTGGTAGAAGTCCTATCAATTGACTTTCATGAATGCATTCCGGAGGTTTAATTTCCTAAAATATTTTCACCAATTTTCTATAAATTAGTATTTAGGTCAAGATGCTTGAGCAAATTCCTGCTTGAAATTTGTGACAACATTACTTAATTGTTGATATTATGTACTATTATCAAGAGACACATAGTATCTAGTTGCCATTTGTTTCTTTGATGTTAGCAGGCAGTGATAATTACTACCATGCCCCATTAATTGATTATGGGTAGCAAGTTTTTGGTGTTTTAATATTACCATTCCTTTCTTTTTTATTAGCTGAAATGTTTTTTAGAAAGAGAAATTTCCCTTTATCAATATTCAACTATTAGGTTATCCTGAAGTACAGTTTTTATGTAAAAGGCAAGAAAAAGCTTTTGTCTTTCCTTTTTTTCCAGTTTGAAAAACTGCAAATTGTTTCTCTAGTATCTTCCCAAAGTGATAACTGATTACTTCGATTTTATGCAATTCATAGGATTTATAAAACAGATGTGTTTTCAGTACCTTAAATTATTATAATTATTGATGCTAAAATTGTCTCAGTCTTTTCCAGTGATAGCCTATTTATGCTCATTCCTGAGTACTTTTCAAGGAATTCTAATAAATATAAAAATCGGGTAGAAATGTGCACATATTGAATTTTTATGAACTGGACACACTTTTGTACCAGCAATAACATCCACCGGCAGAACATAATCAGCATTCCCGAAGTACTTCTTTTGCCCCCTTCTGATCATCAGGTTAGCCCTGATAACAACATAGATTTAGTTCTGCCTGTTTTTGTTGTTTATAGAAATGTTATCACAGAGTATGCAATCCTTTATACTTAGCTTCTTTTGCTCAGCATTATGTGAAATACATCTGTGTTATTATGTGTAGTTCTAGATTATTCTCTCTTGTTGCTTTATATTATTCCCTAATGAAAATGTACAGCAATATTACCCATTTTATTTTTAATGAAATTTGTGTAGTTTTCTTTTGTTGGCCATAACTCATAGCACTACTATGAGTATTCTCGAATATGTCTTAGTATTTTTAAAATAAGAATAGTAGTACTGGATATTTATCATTATTGTTTTTTGTTTTTCCTCCTAGTATAGCAAGATGTGCAGGTTCATCTTGTAATTTGTATTCCTAGAAATAGAATCAGCCATATTTCTAAGGAGCAGTGACTGTTTTTCAGTGGGATATTGTATTTAGAGGTCACAATATATTTTTAAACATTTTTTATTATTTAAAATTTATGAACAATTCTACCCAGCTAAATAATCTAAAAGAATTAGCAAATAACAAAATAAAATGTTTTGAACTTCAATATATTTCATTTTCTTTATTATTCCTTATGATGAACTTGTCTGTGAACACTTGAATAATGAAAAATATTAGCAATAGAAAAAAATCAGCAATGGCTCTGGGAGGTTCAAGTTGCAATTTCTGAGTGCAAATATAAGCAGCATTACAAAACCCTACATGTTATAGTAAAATAATATTTGTACTTCTAATAAAAACCTAATTGAATCCTTGTCACTTATAAGGCAATAAATTCAACTTAAATTGAAAATTTAACTGTAAAAAATTAAACAATGAAATTGCCAGAAGAAAACGTGGAAACATCGTCTTATGTAATCTGAATGGGGAACACCCCTATATATGAATGAAAATGGAGTGCAAAATTTTTATATTATAATCTGATTAATAATTTGAATGGTTCATGGCTCAAAGAAAATGAACAAAGCAGGGAATATATTAATATCATGAAGGGTTAATTTTTATAATATTTTAGAGTGATTTTACAATTCAACAAAAAAGACCAGTAATTTAACTGAAAAAATGAACAAAAGATAAGCAGAAAAATTTCATCAATAAATGAATTACAAATGCCTTAAAGGCTGTATAACTTCACTAAAAATATGGAAAATGAAGATTGAAATATGAATTGCAATTTTATCATCTTAGATTGAGAATAACTTTAGTAAGTAAATCTAGTGACATAAGTAATCTCACATTGCTGATGGAATTTTAAATTTGCTTAGACTTTATGAAAGACAATTGAGAAATATATACTAAATATAAAATATTCATTTTTTTTGACTGGATGATTCAGTTTCTTGAAGTTTATAATATTAGAAGCAATCATATATGTTTAAAAAAGTAAATGCATTGATGTATAATAAGAGCAAGAGAATGGAAATACTTTATTCATATTTCAATAAGGCATTGCTTAAATAACCAATATTGTATCCATAAAATTGAATAGAATGTTTTATTTTAAAGAATGAGTAGCTCTATGCTAATAAAGAGTGATCGTCAAGATAATATTGAATAAGAAAACAAAATAAGGTACTGGACCATGTGCATAGTATGTTTCTATTTATGAAAGATTTGAAATGAAGGAAGATAATAAAATAATTCTGTATAAATAATATATTACATACAATGTATAATATGGAATACATAATATATAATGCCATGTTATATAAAAATAAATATATAACATACCGTATAAAATAAATATATAAAGTATATGATATGTACAGGATGCTATACATCTTTTGCCTATATGCAAAAATATATTTATATATGCATACTGTAAATTATTTGTTTCATATACATAAAATATTTCCGAAATGTCTATAAGGCAGAAAAAGCAGTAAACTTCAGAGAAGATGTTAAGTTATTCAGTGGTATGGGATAGTTTCCCTATAGTTTTTAATTTTTCTTTCAAATTTTGTAACTATTGAACATATTCAAATGCATTTAAACATTTTAAAAGTAGTCAGATTTTGAATAAGAACAGTCTTATTCAACTGTTTTTTTAGGAACAGTTTTTAAGAACCCTATTGCAAATGATGGACTATAAATAATAGCACAATTCTAAAAGTATTCTTTCATGAATCATAACTACTGTACCATATTAATGCAAGGTGCTAATAAGGGTCGAATATGAGAACCCTGTATTTTATGCATGATTTTTCCTTAAACCTGTGACTTCTCTATTTAAATAAAACAAGACCTCCCATCGCCAGTCCCCCATATTTAATGACTAATATGGCTGAGACACCAACTATTCAGAGTGTGAACTAGCCAGAAATAAGTGGAACTTCTTGTGTATTGTCTGCTGTGGTTACAATATTTATCTCAGCTAGATTCACAGCTAGCATAGGACAGTACTAGGATACAGACTCTGGCAACCAGTTTCCAGTACAGTAAAATAATTATATTAACTCACAGATAAACTGAAAACATCTGGTTGATTAAATTATCAATCTTATGATCACTTATTGTGTTGGCAATGACCAGGAACATTAGACTGCTTCAACAGGGATTCTGTGATGCTCTATAGCTTGGGTTCCTTAAAAAAACAAAAAGCCAACAACCATGTTTTTTCTTATTCTTTTCTAAAAGCAGGACAAATAATGTGCAGTTGTATTCCATCTGGGACATAATAACATGACCACAGTTGTACAAAATATTGAATGCAAGACTGAAATTCCTGTTCTAGCAGCTGGAACATGCCAAGTACCCACAAAATGGTTACAGCCTGAATAAGTGAGTAAATGAAATTAGCATTTTCCCATAGTTGGTTCATCACCCTCAGCTTTTTTACAATTCCTCAGTATGGTCAACAGTAAATGTCCATCAGAGTGTAACTTTCAGACAAACAAGTCGAAGGCTTCAGGGTCTGGGCAGGTTCCAAGGGAGAAAAAGTAGAGAAGAATGCAGACAGGAGGAGGTCTTAAACACAGGGTCAGAAGGCTGGATGAGAGAAGCGGACTCAGTCTGGGAGCAAATGGCGTAGGAGCATTGGGAGAACATTGCAGCTAAGTATGAGGGTGATTCAGGCCAAAAAGGAGGATTTGGTCAACAGAAGTCAAACCTAATCCAGGTGCTTTCAAAGAGAGGGTTCAGATTTTACTGAGAAGCTGAGACTTTGGGCAAAGTTTGCTTGACTATTAAAATAGGGCATATTTCTCAGTATGAGGTAATATATTTTCTGCCAGTGAGTCCTCACTCTCTTTCCTAAAGGTGATGGATATATTTCCATCCATTATTTAAGTCTAATTCTTCCTAGGGTTCACTGACTAAGGTCATGCCAATTATTAGTCTTAAAATTGAGTGCCACTTTCACCCAGGCTAGCTGACTGATTGCTACTTGTTTCAGGAAGCGTTGTTACTTCATGTGCATATACTGGAGAGAGACAAGGAAACCTCATGACAATTGCTCAGCTATATCTCAGGTCTGAATGCTGACAGTTTGCTTTATTGTGCTATGATTATTTAGGTTTACATTATACAGTGCTCAAAGCATCCAGCCCAGTGTTTTCTTGAATACATTCAGTTTCAAGAAAAACATGGTTCTTTTTTTCTGCATACTTTTTTCTTCCCCCTGTAATATTTTGTCATAGACAAATGAAGAGCCTCTCTGGAGAACTTGTCAGAGGAGCTACAGAGAGATGACTTATCTTCTTTGAATAAATTAAAATGTATTTTGTTCAAAATAGTACTATGTGATGGTCAAATGTATTGTAATAATTCCAGGGGCTCTTTGAGTGGAGTTATCCACTCCTACTACTGTGTCCATTTCTTTACAGTACAAATAGAAAGGGGCTGCTTCCTTACTTGTATTTTTTCCTTCTAATTTGTAAAAACTAGTGTGAGGGATAACACTATTAAAAAGTACAGGATAACTCCTGAAGATTCCTAGGCCCACAAGACAAAAAGTTCTCATAGGGAGGTGATCTTTTGGGTGCAAAGCAGCAATTTTTCTCAGCACTAAGCCCCCAAAAAGGTTTTTTCAGATAATATTGCTCTCTTGAAGGCAAAATAATCTGTGGGAAATTATTTGAAAACTCTACATATTAGCCCCAGAATTTTGAAGAGGACGAACCTTTTCTTTCCCTGCCCTTTTGGCTAGGTTCACATACCTCATCTCTGTTTAGTGTGTTCCTGGAGCTTAGGCATTGTGCTGGTTTGAAAGGATTATGTTCCCTAGAAAAGCCATGGTTTAATGCTGATGCCATCATGTGGAGGCAGCCTGATTTCTCCTTATGAAATGCGACAGGAAAGCAATAAACTGAGAACTGAACTCTTGGGTACAAAGAAACTAGAAATTGATGTTCTGGAAAATTCTGGGCTCCCAGGAAGGGAGACTCCAAAGAACAGTGCCCCACTTGAGGATTTGACCAAATGTGGAACCAGTCAGCCATTTCAGAGAAAGCCAGAATTGGAAATGGAGTTATCCAGGAAGGATTTGTGGAAACGCCTTATGTCTGATGGGTGTGATCCAAGTTTACTACATAGAAAGCCAACAAGACTGTTGCAGGATCTATATAAACAGAACCACTGCTAGTCAAGAAATCTCTGACCAGAGAGGACCCAGCCAAGCAGGTGTAGAAGGTGAGTTTGCCCCAAAGGCAGAGATGGGCCTTCCACCTCTTGCAGTGGAAGAGTGGTGCCCCTCAGGCCTTGGAGAAGGTGAGGCACATTCCTTGGGGATTGGGGAGAGCCTGGCTGCCACTCCATGGAGTGATTGAATGTGTGCCCTGAGATAGCAGGGAGCCCAGGTGTGGCCCCGATGCTTGGAGAGGGTGGAGCCAAGAAAAAGGTAGTCTCCTCAGTGTTCCCCAAGGTTGCATTTGGAGGGAGGTGGGCCCCTACATAGGCCTTTGGAAAGGGTGTGGCTACCACCTTCTGAAGCCCTGAAGATAAAGGACTCTCAGACTTTGAAATCTAATGGAGTTTGCCCTGCAAGTTTTCAAAACTGCTTGGGTCTGGTGATCCCTGTGTTCCTTCCAATTTCTCCCTATGGAAATGGGAATATGTATTCTATGACCGTCCCTTCTTTGTATGTTGGCAGCAAATGGTTTGTTCTGAGTTTTTCAGGTCCATAGCCAGAGGAGAATTTTGCCTTATGACAGACCATACCTGTGGTTTACTTTGACAAGACTTTGTAGAAGGTTGTACTGGTTTTAACCTTCTATTGTATTTGTATTTTTACTGAAATGATTTTAGGATTTCTGATATTGTGATAAAGTGAATGTATTTTGTATATGGGAAAAACATGTCCTGCTTTAGGGTCCAGAGGGTGGAATGTGCTGATTTGAAAGGATTATGTACCATAAAAAAAACCATGCTTTAATCCTGATCCTAACATGTGCAGGCAACGTTTCTTTTAATTCCTACTCAGCCTTTTAGGTTGGAGATTTGATTAGATTATCTCCATGGAGATGTGACTCACCCAATTCTGGTTATTAATTAGAGGGAAATGTGACTCCATCCCTTCCAGGTGCATCTTGATTACTTTACTGGAATCCTTTAAAAGAGAAAGCATTTTGGAGAGAGAGAGTGAGGAGAACCATGAGAGCCCACACAGCCAGAGACCTTCGGAGATGAAGGAAAATGCCCTTGGGGGAGCTTCATGAAACAAGAAGCCTGGAGAGAAAACCAGCAGATGTCATCAAGTTCACCTTGTGCCTTCCCAGTTGAGAGAGAAACCCTGAACTTCATCGGCCTTTCTTGAGTGAAGGTAACCTCTTGCTGATGCCTTAATTTAGACATTTTTATAGACTTCCTTTAATTGGGACATTTTCTCAGCCTTAGAACTATAAACTTGCAACTTAATAAATTCCCCTTGTTAAAAGCCATTCCATTTCTGGTATACTGAATTCCAACAGCTAGCAAACTAGTATAAACACCAACATCATGTTGGCCTGTCTACAGCATGATATCCACATACCTTACATGGCACCTCTCCTGTCATGTCCTCAAAGCCCCTTTATCCAGTTATTCTCTTGGGGCAGTATATGGTGTAGAAGTCCCACCTTAAATTTTCTCATTCCACTGAAATCTTAAAGAGCATGATCAGCCAGCGATTTGTATCATCAACATTCTCATACAAGCTTTCCAAAAACGCAAACTCACTCAAGTATTTTTTCTTTTAAAGTTAAAAGCTTGTATTAGTAACTGAATAATTATTCTCAAAACTAGATCATTCTAAAAAAAAAAACTGGATCATTCTTGGAAAAGGTCATTAAGATGGTTACTTCCATCAAAAATAAATTTGCATTATTTGAAGTATCGTAAATGGGCTTTGTCAAGATATTTATTATAGAAGATTTTGAGAAATTGGATTTGTCTGGAGATGCTGCTTACTGAAAATATTTGTCACTGAAAAATTTAAACTATATAAATCAAGAAAATATTCTCCAGATATATATAAACAGAAAATTAAACTTTTGACTTTTTAATTATAGAATATAAAATTTCATAATTACATTAAATTGAGAAAAGTGGCCATTATCTACTTTTAATGGAGTAAAAATTTAATATCCATTATCTTTCTTCATACCAAATTCTCAAAAGACACTCTTAACTTTGAAATTTGTTATTTGTTAAAAGGCTATACCCAGAGTGACAAAATACCCTTTTAGGGAAAAAACCATACATATTACAAACATAGAGGTTAATTTAAACATATACATAATGCTAAATGAGCATGATAATTTTTTACTTCCAGGGAGCAAAGAAGGAAAGAAAATATATGGTGTGCACAGTAAATAGATTTGCAATGCTTTATAATATCCAAGAATTTAAAAACTGGAAGATTGTGTAACCCTTCACTTAATAGGCCAGGAAATTAGGAAGCTTTATTTTTTTTTTTAACAAATTAGTTTGTGACTCCTGGCTTAAACAGAGGAGCTATTTTTACTATACGGTGATTTCACAAACATGACTAAAAATCAAATCACAAAGAACGAGGAAGAAAGTCTGACCCATATTTTGAGAAATGAATGCCTCTGGATATCTGGGTCCTCTCAGGATCGCTGTTGACCATGTCCTTGTTGTTCCTTTTTTAATTTTTAATTTTTTTTTCTTTTTTTACCCTCTATGTCCTAGTCTATATATTTTCTGTTTATGAATAGTCTGGTTTACTGATCTTGTTTTTTTCTGTACTTAATCTCTTCTTAAACCCATATGATGAGTTTTTAATTTCAGTAATTTTGCTTTTTAATAGAATTTCCATTTGCTGCCTTTACAAAAATAAGGGATGATTGCATTCTCCTTTTCATCACCTCTTTTCGTAAACATATAAGTCATCATCATTTTGAAATTCATGTTTAATAATCCTAATTGTCTGCGTCACCGTTGGGTCTGTTTCTCTTTTTTTCTTCCCCAACTCCCACCTGGTTTGCTTGATTCGTTTTGAATGAATGCCTGATATTACACATGACAAAGCAAAGAGATAATTTGAGGCTCTGGGTGATACTAATTCCCTTTAGTGAGGATTTACTTTTCAATTCATGCAGTTTATTGGAAAAGGTCAGGTCACCTTATCTATGTTCAGATTTGTGCTGAGAAGCTAAATTTCAGTTTTTGTGTGAATTTCAGATTCAACCTAATTCCTTGTATGAATCCAATCTTTGGTTCTATGCAAATGTCTGGGAGTGTTTACATGAGTACCTCTGCTTATGTCTGGTCTGAATTCTCAATTTTAAATCTATAGCCTGGAGAGGCAGCCGAAAGCTCCACTTGGCCTCCCAGTCTCTTAACCACCATTTTCTATTCTTTCTTAGCCTCTCAGCACTTTGTCACTTACAAATTGGTAAATCTTTCAAGGGGAAAAACTTCACAGGACTTTAGACCTACCTCACCATGTTTCCCCTCTCTCAGAATCCTTAGGTCCTGGCTATTCTGGTGGTGCTGAATCCTGACCTTATGTATCTCTACAGCCTTATAAGTGTAAGACCAATTAGGAGCTCAGCATCAGTGAATTTGGGCTCTAACCCATTTCTTTATGATCAGCTTCTTATATTCTCTATTCCTAACTAATTATGTATTAGGAAATGACTCAAAAGGGAAAATACCACAAAATGTCATGTCACATCAATCTCTTTCCCTTCTTTCAAGAACTCCAGCTCTGCTTTGGGAGATCTCTGCAGGCCTCAAGAAGATTTCTTTTTCCTTTCTGTCCAGCTTTTCTTGTCCATGATGTGACAGTAAGTTAGTAAAAACTGTCTTGCCATAAACTGGAAGTGTAAATTCAAGAATACATTTCATAGAGAAGGATTTGTAACATTACCCAACAAAGACAAGGGTAGCAAGATTATAATTAATATTATTCCTGGAATAAACATTAAAGTGAGAAAAATTATGAATAAGAAAATTATCAAAAGAGCTAGCTAGGCATTTGAATTGCCTGATGATATTCCTTACCCATTTATTTATTGAATTTCTTATTTCTTTCCCCAATTTTGACATAGTCATCCATTAGAATAATTCCTAGGGACTAATGATGGTCAGCATTGTCTTAGTTTGCCAGCATACCAAGAAAAATATCATTTCAATGGGTTGGCTTAAACAGTGGAAATTTAGTGGCTCATGGCTTCAGAGGCCAGAAGACCAAATCAAGGTGTTGGCTAAAAGGTTTGCTTCCTCCAAGGGTTGGTAGTGACTGGTTGGCATTCCTTGGGTTTCTTGGCTTTCCCATCACACGGCCATGCTACACCCTGTTCTTTTCTTCTGATTTCCTGCTGACTTTTGACTTCTGGCACCTCCCCATGGCTTCCTCTCACTGTTTGAATGTTTTCTGCTTATAAAGAATTGCAGTAATCTGGATTAAGGTCTACAGTCATTCAATTGGGCCACACCTTACCTAATAATAACAACATCTTCAAGAGATCCTAGTTGCAATGGGTTCATATTCATGAGAATGTCAATTAACATAAATGGAGTAGATATACTTAGCAACTGGTAATATACCCATACTGGTTCCCTGACTTTGGAGTGAGAGCTGTTGAGGTGGCCAGGCCATATAGAAGCCACTAAAACTGCTTCTATCTAGAAAAATATGAAAGCCATATTGCATTTCTGGAGGAATTGCAGAGATTAATACCATCATCAAGGAATTGAAAGATGCAGGGGTGATGATTCCCACCATATCCCCATTCAACTTTCCTGGTTGGACTGAGCAGAAAATAGATGGGTCTTAGAGGATAACCGTGGATTATCATAAAGTTAACAAGGTGATGACTTCAGTTGAGGCTATTGTTCCAGATGTGGTGTCGTTGCTTGAGAAAATCAACACCATCTCTAGTACCTAGTATGCCACTATTGATCTGGCAAATGCGTCACTTAATACTTATTATTAAGGAACACCAAGAACAGTTTCATTTTGCCTGATAAGGCCAAGAAAGACACTTCTACTGTTTTACCTTAGGGACATATCAGCTCTCCAGTCCTATGTCATAATTTGGTCCACAGGGCTGCTGATCACCTTTTTCTTCCACAAGAAATCAACTGGTCCATTACATTGATGACATTATGCTGATTAGATCTAATGAGCAAGACGAAGGAACAATCCTAGACTTATTGGTAAGATAGTTGCATGTCAGTGGCTTAGAGATAAGTCCAATGAAATTTCAGGGGCTTTCCTCCTCAGTGAATCCGGTGGTGTGGGACATGTCGAGATATCCTTACTAAGGTAAAGGATAAGTTGTTGCATCTGGCCCACCCTACAATCAACAAAGAGGAATGTTGCATAATTAGCCAATTTGGATTTTGGATACAGCATATTCCTCATTTGGATGTGCTACACCAACCCATACACTGAGTGGTCTGAAAACCTGCTAATTTTGAAGGGGACAAGAAGGAGATTGTGCACGCTGACCTGCCACTTGGGCTAGCTCATACAGCAGACACAATACTGACTGATGTGCCACTGGCAAATAGATATGCTTTTTGGAAACTTTGACAGGCTTCCAGTGGAGAATCACAGGGAAAACCTTTGGAATTTTGAAGACAAACTTACCATCTTCTGAAGATTACTATTGTTTTGACCAACAGCTTTTGTCCTGAAACTGGTCCTTAGTAGAGACTGAACCACCAACTTAACATGAGACCTAAGTTGCCTATCATGAGCTGGGTCGTGTTCAACTCATGAAGTCATAATGTTGATTGTGCACAGCAATACTCCAACATCAAATGGAAGTAGATGTTTGAGACTGGACTTGAGCAAGCCCTGAGGCACAAGGAATTTTTACAGCAGAGTGACCCAAATACCCATGGCCCACACTTCTACACATTAACTTCTTTCCCACAGCTATAGCTTCTTGGTGAAGATAAAACATTTGCCTGGTTTATAGATGGTTATGCACAATATTCAGCTATCAGTGAAAGTAGACAACTGTAGCATTACAGGATATCCTAGAAGTACAGTTTTGAAGGGATATCCTCCCAGTGGGCAGAACTTTGAGCCTGGTTGTTTTGCACCAATTTTTTTATTTTTCTTGGGAGGAGAAATAACCAGAGGTTCATTTGCATGCTTATTCATGGGTTGTGGCCAGTGGTTTGGCTGGGTGGTCAGGGACTTAGAAGAAACATGATTGGAAAATTGTTGATATAAAGAGGTCTATGGGAGAGGTGTATGGATATACCTTCGTACCTTGTTAAGATATTTGCATCCCATGTAAATGCTAATCAGAGAGTGATTGTAGGAGAGGAAGTTTTAGCAATCAAGTGGAGAGCATGATCTGTTCTGTGGATACTAGTCAGCCTCTTTTCCCAGCTATTCCTGTCACAACCCATGAATAAGATAGTCATAGTGATAGGAATGGAGGCCTTCATGGGCTCAGCAACAAAGACTTCTACTCTTTAAGGCCAATCTGGCTGTAACCTCTGTTGAGTTCCCAATCTACCAGCATCAGAGACCAATGTTCAGTCCCTAATATGTCACCACTCCACAAGGTAATCAGCCAGCTAGCTGATGGCAGGTTGGTGACAATGAACCCCTTCCATCATGAAAGGGGCAATGTTTTGCTCTTACTGGATGAGACACTGACTTTGGACATGGATTTGCCTTCCCTGCATCCAATGCTTCTTCCAAAACTACCATCATGGATTTACAAAATACCTTATCCATTAAAATATTATTCAACACAGCATTGCTTCAGATCAAGGAAACTACTTCATAGCCAATAAAATATATCAATGGACCCACACTCATGGAATTCACTGATCATATCATTTTCCCCATCATCCTTTAGCCAGTCCACTCTGCCTCACCAGGGAAATTTAACATCCCCTTCTTCAGAGTTTCTAATTTGTAGCTTCTCTTGGGGAATTATATTTCCCTTTCATTGAGTTTCCAACTTAATCCTACCCTATGGAATTTGGATTTTCCTTTTAATCCCCATGGTTATGTGAGCCATTCCAATAATAAATCTCTTAATATATCTATATCTATATCTATCTATATATATATCTTTCTAGCTATCATATATTTCAGCTAAGTATTGACTTTGAGTAATTGCCTAGATTTTATCAGATAGTATTTTTATTGTCCTTTATTTAAAATTTTTAATATTTTATTTAAGTTCCTATTGAACTTAGACATATTTCCTGTCATTTTTTATTTCATATTTTATTACTTCAATGTCCGAGAATGTAGTCTGTAGCAGGTTAGATTCCCTAGGGAAGCATACTGTATGTCAGAGTTTAATGTGCAAGATATTTATTAGGAGTGAATACTCTTGGAATCAACACTCCAGATGGGAGGGAAGGAAGTGGTTTTGGACACAGGAATAAGACGTCTGCTCATTTCCACAGTGACTGCTAGAATAGGTTTGGCCCTTCAAAGTGGTCCCAAGTTGGGTAAGCTTTTTTTTTTTTTTTTTTGGGTAAGCTTTTATACCTCTGCATTGATCAATCAATGGATGAAGAGGGACCCCCAGAAGAGGATATGTGACCTTGAATAAGACAGTTTGTTCAACTGAAGCAATCCCAAGAAACTATCTGACCTCGTGGCATGATACTTGGTTACTTTTAGTGACTGTTCATGTGCTCAAAACTATTATTTTCTGTTTTATTATGTTTTGATTTTCTGTATTTTTGCTTTTTTTTTTCATTGAGATGCTGGATAGATGTGACATTAGTTTTATTTTTAATATATTAATTTAGAAGTATGCATTCATGTTATTGGAAATTAAATCAATAAAACATTTTCATCTATTGCATTGTTTATTCCCAAATCATTCAACTATTTTTATACTTACATAGCTAAGAAAAATAATTTGTGATAAAAAGCAATGCTGTTCTTCCATCTCATAGTCATATAATTTGGCTAGTTTTGCCAAGGTAATTTTAGTGACAATTAAAGAATAAATGAGAAAATATAAATGAGAGAAGTTTATCAAGTCAGGAAAACCCTGAACATGTTCTATGCCATTTTTTCTCTAATTTAAAGAGAACTTACATCTCTCTTAATTCTTCCCATGTTTACAAGCAGACATACACATACACACATTACAAGAAGCTATAGAGGCTTTTTTATTTTTTCTTAATCGCTGCTCATCACTCCCTATGTTGCATTTGTACAATTTCCATTTTTACCCAGAATACAATGCCCTTTTTTAAGTCTCATTGATATAAAACATTTTTTTTTCATAAATTATATCTTGGAAGACATAAAGAAAGGCCCAAAAGGTGAAAAAAATATCTGCCACTCTGTTAATTTTAAATGAACTCCAAACTGACTTACTGCTAAAAGACAAAGATCATCCTTTCTTTTGCTTGAGGAAAATTACTTACATATTTCCCACATTTATTTTCTCATATCAAATATTTTAATAGGAACAAGTCATATTAGACACAGAGTGAACATGAAGCTCAGCCATTCTACTTTTCTCTCCTGGTGCTGTTTCAGGAAACTATTCTCCTGACTCCAAGTGTCCTTGCTGCAACGTTGACTACCAAGTATGTGTGCTCAGTCCTGCCTCTGTGCTTGAGGTCTAATGTCAGTGTACTACAGGACTTCTCCTCCTGCATATCTTGTCCATGTCTTAAACTTAATGAGTTCAAAACATAGATCCTCAGCTGCTGCTGCCTAATTTCCTACATTGGCTCTTTCTCAACTTCTTCTCTGTCAATAGTACCATTATGTAATCAAGACACCCAGTCTCCAAACTAGCATGCTATTTTTAAGTCACCTTTTAACTCTTTTGGCCTTCATAAGCAGTAAATCCCTTTGTTTTACCTTCAGAATTTGCCTCATGCTCCTCTTTTCTTCCCAGTTTCCATGCTTACACCTGAACTTTGGTTCTAATCAAATCAAACCTTGAAAAGGTCAGCAGGATACTAGACAGTAGAAACCATAAGGCTAGTTAAGAGAGCAAGGATTATGGAATCCAAGTCCTGAATTCAAGGCATGGCTCTAAGCTTACTGTCAGTATGAAAAGTACATAAGTTTTCTTATCTGTAAAACTTGCATAAAATATAGTTCAATATATGGTTCAAACAAGAAGTAAGGATATGCATATAAAGTTCCCAATATCATAATAATCATCAATACTAAATGAATGCTTTCCATATCACAGGGATTATTTCTTACATTCCTTATAGCTAACCTATAAAATATGTACCATTATACTTCCACTATATGGACATTTAGTTACCTAGAGGTATTAAAACTTAAATGCATATAAGATGGTGAAAGTGAGATAAAGTTTTAAAATTCAAGCCTGTTTGAATTCAGAACTGTGCTAGTTTGAAAACTGGCTAGAAATACCATGTTTTAATCCTAATCCCATTTTGTAAAGGCAGCCATTTCATCTAATCCCTATTCAGTACTATATGTTGGAAACTTTAATTAGTTTATCTCCATGGAGATGTGGCTCAATCAGTGTAGCTATTAAACCTGATTAGGTGGAGACATGTCTCCATCTGTTCCAGGTGGGTCCTGATTAATTTAATGGGATCCTATAAAGGAGGAAACATTTTGGAGAAAGTAAGAGATTTGGAGAGAGCAGAGAAGGATGACAAAGAATGCTGCAGAATGACATAGCCACAAGAAACAGAGAGTCCACCAGTCAGCGACCTTTGGAGATGTAGAAGGAAAATGTCTTCCAGACAGCATCATGAAATAGGAAGTCGGGAGAGAAAGCTAGTAGATGATGCTGTGTTCACCATGTGCCTTTCCAGATGAGAGAGAAACCCTGACTGTGTTTGCCATGTGCCTTCTCACTTGAGAGAAAAACCCTGAACTTCATCGGACTCCTTGAACCGGGGTATCTTTCCCTGGATGCCTTAGATTGGACATTTCTATGGACTTGTTTTAATTGGAACATTTTATTGACCTTAGAACTGTAAACTAGCAATTTATTAAATTCCCCTTTTTAAAAAGCCATTTCATGTCTGATTTATTGCATTCCTGTAGCTAGCAAACTGGAACAAGAACCTGTCCTCCTTATTATTACTATTTTTAATACACAGGCATTGGATTTTCATTTTGGGGAGAATGTACAGTCCTGAGTTTTGCCACATGTATAAATTTGTGTGGCCACCACACAATTAGGATGTAGGAATTCCATCACTTTCAAACATTCCCTTATTCTGTCAGACCCTCTCCCCATCCCTGAATCCTGGCAACTACTGTTCTTTGGGCTTGTAATTTTGCCTTCTCCAGAATTTTATGTAAATGGAATCATGCCACATACATCCTTTTGAGACTGGCCTCCTTTGCTTAGTGTTCTAGTTTGCTAGCTGTCAGAATGCAACACATCAGAGACAGATTGGCTTTCAATAAAAGGGGATTTCTATAGTTAACGTATAGTTCTTCAGAGTAAAGGCAGCTAACTTTCAACTGAGGTTTTTCTTACCTGGGAAGGCACAGGACAATCTGGATTCCAACGACCTTCCCTGGGGTGATTCCTTTCTGCATCTCCAAAGGCCTGGGCTGAGTGTCGAGTGCTGAGATGAGGCATGCTCAGCTGCTTGAGTTGTGCTACATTGAGCTCTCTAATTTAAGCCCCAACCAATTAAATCAAACATCATTCATTACAGCAGGCATGCCTCTTAGCTGCCTGCAGATGTAATGAGCCACAGATGAGGTTCATGTACCATTGGCTCATGTCCACAGCAACAGAACTAGGTGCCTTCACCTGGCCAAGTTGACAACTGAAACTAACTACCATGCTGAGTAAAATAGCTTTGAGATTTACTGTTGCTGAGAAAGTATTCCATTGTATAGATGTACCACAGTTTATTCATTCACTTGCTAAGGACAGTTGGTATTTCTTCAGTTTTTGAAAATTATTCACATAGCTGCTATAAATATTTATGTAAAGTTTTTGAGTAAGCGTGCGTTTTCGTTTATCTAAGAGTAAGGCTTTATGGTAGCTGTGTCTTTGACTTTATGAAAATTTGTCACGTGGTCTTCCAGAGTTGCTGTAGCATTTTGCATTACCACCATCAGCTTTTGAAAGTTCCAGTTGCTTCGTATGTTCACCACCAGCTAATGGCGTTATGAATTTTCAAAGTGGTATTAAGTTGTAATTATGTAATGGCCAATGTATTGAACATATTATCTGCATTTTTTCCACCCATGTATCTTTGGATCAGGGTTTTTATAAGATTTCAACCATTTTAGGTAGTTTGTTTTGTTACTATTGAAATTTGAGAGTTCTTTATATATTCTGGTCCTTCACAAATAAATGCCATTTGCAAATATTTTCTCTCATTCTATAGCTTATCTTTTCATTCTTTTAACAGTGTCTTTCACCAAGCAGTATGTTTTTAAAATTTTGATAAAGTCCAATTTTTTTTTCTTTTATGGATCATGCTTTTGGTATTATGCCAAGAGTTTCATGCCTAACTCAATATCACAATAATTTTCTCTTATGTTACCTTCTAAAAGTTTAATTGCTTTCCATTTTCCATTTTGATCTATGATCCATTTTGAGTTAATTTTTCTAAAATGTATGAAGATTTTGTTGAAGATTATTTTTTATGTACAGATTTCCAATGGTTCCAGCACAATCTGTTGAAACTCTATCTCTACTCAATTGAATTGATTTTCTAAAAAATCAGTGGTCACATTCTTGTGGGTTTATTTCTATAATTTCTATTGATCTCTGTATCCACTCACCTATAACACACTATTTTTATTAGTATTGATCTATTGTAAGTCTTGAAATCAAGTGGTATGAGTTTTCCAATTTTCTTCTATTTCAGTATTGAACTGGCTATTATAGGTACATAGTTTTCCATATAAATTTTTAATTGATTTGTTGAAATTTAGAAAATATCTTGCTAGAATATAGATTGGGATTACATTGAACCTATATATCGAATTGAAGAGAACAGAAAGCTTAACAATATAGAATCTTCCAATCCATGAACAAGTAATATATCCTCCATTTATGTAGGCCACTTTTTCTTTCTTTCATTTGTATTTTATAGTTTCCAGCATACAGATTCTACTGCTAAATATTTTCTTTTCCTTTTTTATCTTCTGTAAGTTAAAAAGTTGTCATTTCCAATCACTTATTGATAGACTATACAAGTACATTTGATTCTTTTAAGCCTTGAACTTTTATCATTTGATATTGTAAAACTAATTTATGTGGACAATCATGTTGTTTACCAAAGATAGTTTTATTTCTCCCTTTCTACATAACCCTTTCAGATTGTTATGTACTTTCTTCCTTTTTCTTGCCTTATTTCACTGGCTAGAACTTCCAGCATGATGTTGGATAGGAGTGGTAAGATTGGACATCATTTCCTTTAGACATGCCTTAAAGCATACAGACATTAACTGTGGTAGTTAGATTCAGGTGTCAACTTGGCTAGGTAAAGATGCCTAGTTCTATTGCTGTGGACATAAGCCAATGGTATGTGAACCTCATCTGTTGCTCATTACATCTGCAGTTGGCTAGGAGGCATGCCTGCTGCAATGAATGATGTTTGATTTAATTGGCTGGTGCTTAAATGAGAGACTCAACATAGCACAGACTAAACAGCTCAGCATACCTCATCTCAGCACTCACAGCTCAGCCCAGGCCTTTGGAGATGCAGAAAGGAATCAACCCAGGGAAAGTTGTTGGAACCCAGAGGCCAACAACTCTGCTGATAGAAAGTCAGCAGAGACTGCACTGTGCCTTCCCACATAAGAAAGAACCTCAGTTGGAAGTTAGCTGCCTTTCCTCTGAAGAACTATACGTTAACTAAGTAAATCCCCTTTTATTGAAAGTCAAACTGTCTCTGGTGTGTTGCATTCTGGCAGCTAGCAAACTAGAACATTAACCATTAAATATAATGGGAGGTTTTTTGAAAATGCCCTTTATACTGTTAAGAAAGTTGCCTTGTATTTCTAGCTGGCTAAAGAGTTTTTATCATGTATGTATACCGAATTTTGCCATATGATTTTCTTCTGCATTGATTGATATTGCCATGTGATTTTTCTTCTTTAGTCTGTTAATATGATGAGCTACACTGGTACTGTTCAA
Organism: Tamandua tetradactyla; assembly: GCF_023851605.1. Taxonomy (NCBI): domain Eukaryota; kingdom Metazoa; phylum Chordata; class Mammalia; order Pilosa; family Myrmecophagidae; genus Tamandua; species Tamandua tetradactyla. The sequence continues at coordinate 44,466,678 of NC_135329.1, read as the reverse complement.
ATATTGAACCAGCCTTACATTTGTAGAATAAACTCCACATCATTTTGGTTACATTTTGCTGGATTCAATTTATTGATTTTTGCGTGTGTAAGGGTTTTTGTGTCTCTGTTCATGGAGGCAATTGTTCTGTAATTTTTTCTTCTTCTGCATTTATCTAGATTTAGTATCAGAATAATACTGTCATTATAAAATGAGTTGGGTACTTGTGGCTTCTCTTCTATATTCGGAAGATAAAATGTAGAATTGATGTTACATATTCTTTAAGTGTTTAGTAGAATTTTCCAATGAATTCTTCTGGGCCTGAAAGTCTTTTTTAATTTTTTCCCTAAAGATTTATATCTGAAAGTTCAGCATCTCTAGTAGATATAGGATGATTTGTGTTATTTTTTGGTTATCTAATTATTGGAGAAATTTTGGTAATTCATGAATTTAAAAGAATTGGTTTATTTGAGCTAAGTTGCCAAAGTTGTGTGCATAGAGATATTGGGTAATATTTCCTTATTATTTTCTTTAATATCCATGACATCTGTCATAATACCTTCTCTTTCATTCCTGACACCGACAATTTGCATTTTTCTCTTTTTTCTTTGTCAACATTGCTAGCAGCTTATCAATTTAATTTTTTTCAAAGAAACAGCTTTTGTTTTCATTGAAAACCCTATCAAAACTTCTTATAATTTTTGCTTTCAATTAGCTTCATAAGATAATGAACATAAGAGAAGAAAGCAGTCTGTCATATTTAACTAATATTTATCATTTTTATTTCTTTCCCTTTATTCCTCTATTTTCAGGTTTACCTGTGCTATCATTTCTTTCCATCTGAAAAAGATCTTCTAACGTTTCTTTTTGAGCAAGCCTGATGGTAGTAAATTCTCTCAATCTTCCTTTATCTGGGAATTTCTTTATTTTGCCTCCAATCATGAATGATATTTTTGTTGGATATGGAATTTTGAGTTGAGAGTACTTATTTTTTCCAGTACTTTAAAAGTGTTTTGCAATTTCCTGCTGGCCTCCTTGTTTTTTGATCAGAAATGTGCAGTCATTTGAACTGTTGTTCCCTTGTACATAATTCATTGGTTTTCATGTAGCTTCTTTCGGGTAACTTTGACTTTTATTTTCAGCAGTTTGATTGTGATAAATCTGTGCTTGAATTCTTCAGAGCTCATACTGTTTAGCATTTGCTGAGCTTCTTGACCTTGGAAATTTTCAGCAGTTTGATTGTGATAAATCTGTGCTTGAATTCTTCAGAGCTCATACTGTTTAGCATTTGCTGAGCTTCTTGACCTTGGAAATTCATGTTTTTCATCTAATTTGGGAAGGTTTTAGTTACGTCTTCAATTTTTCTTCAGCTTCATTCTCTTTTCTCTCTCTTTCTGTATCTCCAATGACATAAATGTTAATTTTTTTGCTATTGTGCCACAGGTCCCAATCTATTGGAAAGGTCTTTTGCTTTTTTCCCAAATAATTTTGCTCTCTGTTGCTAGGTTGGGTCAGTTTCTACTGGTCTAACTTCAAGTTCCCTGGCTTTTTCAGGTCTTATGCTGAATCAATCTAGTGACATTTTAATTTTGGTTGTTTTCATTTCTAAAATTTCCATTCACTTCTTCTTTAAATATATAAAAAAATTTTTCTGTATCTTTGCCAAGACTCTAATTTTCAATTCAACTCAGTTCTGGGTGCATAGTTTTAATAGTTGCTTTAAAAGCTTTGTCTGATAATTCCAACATCTGTATATCTCAACGGGTTGCCTCAGTTAACTTCTCCTCAGCAAGATGTCTGCTTCTTCACACGCTGAGGAATTTTGGTTTGTATGTTGAAAATTGTGAATACTATTTCACTCAGAGTCTCCTATTTAAATGCTGTGTAGAATGCTGATTTTTGTTTTGTATTAGCAGGAATTGACTTGGGTAGATTCATCCTACTAGTTTCTATGTGACTTCTGTGAGCTTTGGTTCCAGCATCAGTTCAATTTTCAAAGCCTTTACAGTACTCTTTTCATCTGTTTTGTGTTTATATAATCCTGTGGCCAGCCTGGAGCCTGAGCAGTGCTATTCTTAGTTCAGTTTTGAAGCTCTGGGTTTGTGACTTAAGTGTATTAAATTTAAGGCCCATTTACCAGTAGCTCTTTGGTAGGTCCAAGACTTCAAACACAATTTAATGTGATTGTTTTCCTGTTCTTCCTCTTCTCTGTGATCTGCCTGGTACTTTTGAATTCCCATGTGTTCACTCCTGATCCTCATACTAGACAGCTGGGTTTTATTTTGCATGCTCTGTTGTGTACTTCTTGTGAGTATCCTCCAAGCAGTGAGAGGATACAGGCAAAAATGCAACTAGGATCCTCCCCATTCTAAGTGGGTCTTGATTAGTTTACTGGAATCCTATGAAAGAAAAAGTATTTTGAAGAAAGCTTCAGAATGCCATGGGACCATGAAGCAGAGAGTCCACCAGTCAGTGACTTTTGGAGATGAAGAAGGAAAACGCCTTCCAGGGAGCTCATGAAACAAGAAGCCAGAAGAGAAAGCTAGCAGACTTCACCATGTGCCCTTCCAGTTGAGAGAGAAACCCTGAAAATCATCGGCCTTCTTGAACCAAGGTATCTTTTCCTGGATGTCTTAGATTGGACATTTCTATAAACTTGTTTTAATTGGGTCATTTTCTTGGCCTTAAAACTATAAATGAGCAACTTATTAAATTCCCCTTTTTAGAGCCATTCTGTTTCTGGTATATCATATTCCCAGCAGCTAGCAAACTAGAACAGTCACTATCCAGGAAATGACTGCCCTTCATTGTCACCATCCCTGCTTGCTGAGACAAGGGAGATTACAATAAACAACCCACCAAACAAACAAAAAGTCAGATGATTTCTCCTATTCTGTCTGACTTGTAGGAGTCTTCTTTCTGGCACCTCAGACCAGAAACAGAACCTCCTCTCAGAATTCTTTCTATCTCCATCTGGTGCACAGTTCTGGGTTTCATGCTGCCTATGAGCTGAGATATATTACAGGGGAAAATGTGGGAAATTTATCACAAGTTTGGTTGTGCATTGAGTTCTGATTTCCTTCCTTCATCTGTCCTTAATCGCCAGCCTTCAAATAACTGATCCATGCATTCTGTCCAGGGTTTTTAATTATACCCAGTGGGAAGCAGGATGAAGTGTGCTCGTTCTCTCTTAACCAGCACTTGAAAAAACAGAATCTATGTTCTTAAGCTCATTTAGCTATGCTACCTGGCATATAGAAAGTTCTTATTTATTTGCGACTGATACTAACTTTAATGTTATTTTTCCTGCCTTCAATATCTTTATTTCATCAAATATGAAATTATTTAGTATCGACTATGTACCAGGCCTAACAGATATACTAATACAACTTTAGAACCATCATTACCAAAATGATTTAGGGCAGGCAGATATTTAATATATATGACACATTTGTATTTCAAATTACTAATCTGGTTATTCTCTCTGTATTTTCCTTTTATTCTTCTCACTCAAATGTACTCTGTGAGAAACTTTCCCTCTCCCCTTCCCACATGAAAGGAGAACAACATCAAAGAAACGGCCTACTTAATTATCAGAAGGTTTTCTTTAAGACCTTCTTGCAGCCTGATTTTTCATTTGAGAAAAGCTGCAGAAAGGATTGGAGAGAGGCTGAATGCCATCTGTTCTAGTCTGCTAGTTGTCGGAATGCAATATACCAGAAACAGAATGGCTTTTAAAAAGGGGAATTTGATAAGTTGCTAGTTTACAATTCTAAGGCCGATGAAATGTCTCAATTAAAGCAATTCTATAGAAAGTCCAATCTAAAGCATCCAGGGAAAGATACCTTGGTTCAAGAAGGCTGATGAAGTTCAGGGTATCCTTCTCTCAAGTGAGAAGGCACATGGCAAAAACAACAGAAGAATTTTAGTTTGCCAAGGCTACTGGAATACAATACACCAGAAATGGACTGGCTCTTATAAAAGGGATGTATTTACTCACAAATCTACAATTCTTTGGACGAAAGGAAGCTAGCTTTGCTCTCACTTTGTCTGTCATATGGGAAGGCACACGATGATGTCTGCTGGGTTTCCCTCCAGGTTTCTGGGTTCAGTCGGCCTTCCCTGGGTAATTCCTTTCTGCATTTCCAAACATCTGGGTCTGTGTCAGCTCTGAGCTCTGAGCTGAGTTGTGCTGGGCAGTACGGAACCGTGCTGGCCTATTGAGCTCTCTTCTCACTCTCCTTTTAAGCCTCCAGCTAATTAACTTAAACATCATTCATTTCAAAAGGCACTCCCCTTAGATGACTTCAGGTGTAATCAGCCACAGATGACATTTCACATGCTGATGATTTAAGTCCACAGCAACAGAATAACTGGGCACCATTGCCTAGACAAGTATACACCTGAATCTACTATGCCTTCTATCTATGTATCTTTCTACATAGCTATTCATCATCTATCTATTTTGTCACCTAAGTGTACACCTATTCATTAAAATGAGGTATATCAGCATGGTGAATTGTGCTGGCCAGGATGCTTAGAACCCCAACACCTGGTTCAGCTCCTGGATTTCTCACCTAGTGGTTGTTGGACCTTAATCTGGTAACTTCATTTCTGAATCTCAATATCCTCACATATAAATTGTGGGTAATAATAAAAACTACGTCCTTAACGAGGAACTGATAACACGTATACAAAGTGCTTAGAACAGTGCCTAGGACAGTGTAAACACTCAATAATTCTAATGAACAAATTCCTATTGTACTAATTCCTTTTCTACACTTGAAACATAAGGGGAAGTCAGCAATTATGTAAAAGTTTTGATCAAGTTGGTAAATAAACATTTTATATGGTTCCTCCAAGCTGTCCAGCTTAACAGTTTCTCTCCAAACTGCCCAGCTTTAATTGCCAACCCATAGAATCATTAGTTATATAAATGCTTTTATTTTTTACCATAACTATTGCTGTAAAAGAAGTTACTTTACCAAATATAATGCAATAAATAGATTTACTTGTCAACAGCCCTAAGTTTTGTGCAATTTCTCTCTGATTTATTTAAATTAGTCTATAATTCCCTCATTCTAAGAGATACAGAATTTCCAAATTACTCAATTGCATTCACCAATTGTATTGTCAGGAACTGCTGTGTTTTAGGCACTGCACCCTGAAAAAAAGTACAGCTTTGCAAAAAAGTCAAGCGGAAGGAAGGTAATTCCATCAAAAAAGAAGGATGTGCATTTATGTTTATGTGTGTCTAAATGTATGCATACGTATGTGTGTGTGTGCTCATCAGAAGATCAAAAGAGAGAGTTGAGAATCTGAGAATCAATGTAGCCAAATCAGAACCCAGCCAGTGAATTTAATTGGGCTAGAGAAACGTTCTCAGTTAGGGATATGGCTATTGATAATAAATAAAGCAATTTGAATATTTTTGCTAACCTGCATCTCAATGAACACACTTCTTTGAAATTCAAATAAAATCAGATGCCTCAGAGAAAAATTCTTAAGTTGGTTTATTAACCACTGGAGAAGAGATATGATGTTTGTAATGCCAAAGCCATGATAAATTAGCTAATGATTGTTTAGTCAGCCTTGTCGAAGGCTTGGAAAATCCTTCTGGGAAGTGTGTCTGTAGTTCTGAAAAGACATGACAAGATGAAACACTTTTCATAAAGCTGCACAGGCACCACATTCAAAGCTACTAAACTGATTGAGAAGCAGAGCATATTTTACTTCAATACCCAGATTTTATAGAAAGGAAACCAGGGTAAGGAGGTCGAAGAGTGCTCAAGATTACATTATCATTTACTATTAAAAGTAGGTGTAAATTATTTATGTCTGGAATTTAGTTACTGTAAAATCATACGTGGACTGTGGTTACCTGAATAGGCTCCTCTTCACCCCCACCCCACTCTGAGGAAATATTTAAGTGATTTAAAGCAGAGTTATCAAAAACTCATAAGTACTATAGTGACACATGGTTAAGTAATGAGGAATTTTAAAAATTAGTTTATTCATGCAATGCTGACTCATTATTAGTATTGTAGTTGGTCAGGAGTCTTCTTAGGGTTTCTCTATTTTATTCATTTAGGAATTTAATTCTTAAGAAAACTGTTATGTCTCATATTTTTAAGAATGGTGCAGGCTTCAAAGGAGGAATATAAATAAAACTAATGGTAATTAATTGAAAGCCTATATGTAAACAGTTCAGTTATTATATATCAAATGAACTCAGACTTTGAATGTTATTTTTTAATGGTAGCAAATTATAAGAACAGTAAGAGTATTTAGTTAACGATTAAGCAGTATAGATTGGCACCCAAGACTTAGAACAATCAGTTAAAAACTTTAGGAATTGTTTCTGTTTTTTGAAATGTAGGGCTTTCATTTGTAAAAGACAGTGTTCAGGTAGGATATCACTAAGACGTATTTCTACTTTAACTTTTTTGTGTAATAGGCAGGATATTATATCTACTTGGTTGTAACTTTCTAGCTGTTCTTTTACTCTGAGGAAACCTGAAAGGAAATTTGTGGGTTACACCCTCTCCTTCATTTAACTATACTTCATAAAGTAATAATATTTAAGAAAGTATGAGAAAGCTCTTTTCATACTGTTAAATGAAAATATCTTGAAGTATCATTATAATATGTATGTATGCAATAATATATACTTATCATTAAGCATAGAAAATATATTCAAAATTATATTTTAATTATGAGATTATAGAATATTAATTATCTTCTTTATTCTTTTTCCTCTTTTCTCCAACAGATAGGCTTTGCTTTTATAAAAAGGAAAATTTCTAATATATATGATGGTGTATTTCCTACCACTTAAACTTGTCAGGTTTTCTCTAAGGCTAGGACTATTCCAGCTACCAAAATAGCTATACCTACTTTTCTGTCCTCTGTATTTCTGATTAACCAATTTTTTAGGTCTGTTTTTAAACCTCTGTTTCCTCCATTCCTCTGAGGGCTTTCTGTGACTTATCAAATCTGACTTTGTTACCATTCCTATGTCTCTTGAAAACCTGATTCTCCCCTTATTTTAGTACTTATCATTCTTTATTTTAATTGCCTTTTTAAATCTCATTAGATTTTAAACCTTGTGAGTATTTATCAATGTCTGACATACTAGACACTTCACAAATAAGCAACGAATGGAAGAATGCATTTAATAAAGTTCCATTATCTGATAGCCGTTAAAACTCCAATCCGAAGTACAGCTCCAGACTACTTTATCTGAATATAATTTTGTTAATTATGCATTAAGTGACAGAGAACCTATTATGTGTCAGGTCCTTTGCATATTTTATCTCAGTAAATCTTAATAGCTACTCTAGAAGGCAGGCATTATTATTTCCATTTATTAGATAAGAAAACTCAGAATAAGAAAGGCTACTAAGGGAGTTAGTTCTGAGGGGAGCTGAGAGTGTGCTCTAGAGATTAGTCCATCTGCCACCCAGATGTTTGAGGAGGGTGGGGCCGAAAACACAGTTGTCTCCCTAATACTTGAACTTATTTGAACCCTCACCCCTGTGTTTGAAGAATGTAGGGCCGTTGCATATGCAGACCATAGTCCCATGCAATATTTGGGACATACTTAAATGAAATATTGTTATTTATTCGAAATTCAAATGTATCTGAACATCTTGCATTTTATCTAGTAATCTTAATAGCAGGGTAACTAAGGAACAACTCCGGGCACAATATCCACATTGTATTTTATATATGTATATTCCTGGAGTTGTACAAGATGATGATAGTGATGGAGGTACATGATCTTCAGCTATGTAGAATAATGAAAATTTACTAAAAACTTTAGAGGTTAAGTATTTATAAGAAGCAGAATGGAGAAAGAATGAAAATTATTTTCCTGGAATAATGAATGATGATCTATACTCAAGGACTAGACGAAAAGAAATATGAATAGGTGATTTATAAAGGCAGAATAAATATCCTTCATAATTCCAACTGGGGCTGGCCTGGCTTGCTCTTGCAAATTCCCACAAACTTAATTAATATATTAATTGCACATCTAGTATTTTCAGTGTGCTACCCAACTTTTTCTATCAAATTTTAAGGTGCATTTGGTACTTTTTAAAAAGTTGCTTTTGAGATACAAGCTTTCTAAAGTTTGCTATGGCTTTTTGTGTATGTATCTAGTAGGCATGCATTTTTTTCTGTTCTGATTGAATTTCTTTATTTCTCTTTGGACATCAAAATAAAATAACATAAAACAAAAAAAATGGCAATACATAACACAATAGTGGCAACCCATGACTAGATACATTCTTTGCTCTTTTTATGTTTTTTCTTATAAATTCCTTTTTATATCTATCAGTTGAAAATGAGCCTGTGATATTCAGAATGACCCACCTAAGTATACTTCAGCATGAACATAATTATGGAGGTTTCCCATCTTGCTTACTTAGAAAAGTAGAAATCCAATCCACAAAATCAAGTGTGTGTTTTAATCGCACTTCTACTTGGGTAAATCATAAGTTGTAAACAACAGTGCTCAGTCATGCACATATTGTGATGGCAACTTTCACGCTACAAAAGCAGAATTGAACAGTTGCCGCAAAGCCTGTAAGACCTGCCATGCTCAAAATATTTACTAAATGGACCTTCACAAGAAATTTTTCTGACTTATGCTATAAATCAACTTAAGGATAGAGCACATGTATTTTGAATGCATTTTACAATGACTGAAAAAAAATCCACTGCCACTGATTCTCACTGATAGGTATAGCAAGATGAATTCTTCATGCTAAAACTTTCTTCAAAGAATAATCTCTCCCTGACCGCCTCCAGTGCTAATTCCAAAATTACCTTGAATAGCTGGCATCAATTCTATGCCTCCTTTTTTTTCAATGTTTACTAGAGAGGGATGCAACATTTGAGTTTTTTTTTTTTCTTTTAAATATTGGATAATTACAAAAGACTATTTATTCCAGAACCTTTGTGGTTTTTTGTTGAACTTCTTCTTGGTCCAATTCTCAGCTACCATAGAGATATTTATTACCCTGAATTCTGTGGCTTTCTTCTGGACATTTGCTTTAATCATAAATCTATATATTCATAAGTAATATATGTTGTTACAATTTTACATTTTGAACTTTAAAAAAATGAATAATACCATGTGTCTTCTTCTGAGACTTGATTAGTCTTTAATTATGTTAATATGTATTTATGTTGATTAATGTATCTGTAGTTCTGTCCTTTTCAGAGTTAAATACATTCCATTGAATTATAGCACAAATCCATTATGTAGTTGATGGACAAGGGGCAAAGGGCTCAGTGTTAACCCAGCCAGGTGGGATCTGGGGTCATGGGAGACTGGATTCCGATACAGGAGATGTGAGGACAAAGGAACACAGCCACTACCAGAACTGTGGCAAACCATGGTGGGAGGAGGTTGACACTGATAATAAAACCCCCCTCTCCTCCCATCCTTAGGTCTCATATGCAGCCTGTCTGTAATCCACTTACTATAAGTCAAGAGCTTATGGTAACCCATCCCCACCCCAAGCCCTGCCAGAGCATGGAAGGAAAGGGTAGAAAGCTGATCAAGGGTAGAATCCAATCAAAGCATAGCCAGCAAAACATATTCAGTAAGTTTTCTAGAGTATGTGTCCAGGAGTATATTGCTGGGCATTGAGTATGTTCATCATTTTCATTACTAGGCAATACCAAATAGTTTTCCAAATGGTTGCATAATACTGGCTTATAAACTCCCAGGTGTTGTATAAAGTTTGCCTTTTCTCCCCTTTCTTCCCAGCATAAGATATTTCCAGATTTTGCCAGTCTAGTCAGTATGAAATGATATCTCAGCATGTTTTAATTTGCATTTTCTGGTTATTCATAATTCACATGAACTTTAGACTTTCATATTTCTTCTTCCATGAATTGACTATACTATAACTCTTGCCCGTTATTTCTTATGGTTTTCATCTTTTATTGATTTGTAGGTATTATTTATATAGTCATCCTTATAATTTTTGTTAGTTCAGTGAGTTGCAGGCATCATCTTTTTGCCATTTATTTTATACCTTAATGAAGCATATGTTATCATGGACTAAAGCAAGACTCCAAGTGAACTGAAGTCAAGAACAGTTTTTTTCAAAGAAATCATATGGTGTCTATCTCTTGCAATCTGGTCCATTAGCCTTAAAACAAAATTATGCCTGTGAGCTCTTTGTTTCTTAGGTGGTTTTCCAAAATATTTCTCTAAACCTCCATACGAATATTCCTTGATGTACCTGTCCCACTGGACTTCCAGGTATTCCAAGATATTGCTGAATTATAGGGTGCACTACATATGAGCATCAAAAAGGACCCCTGCTAAAGATATATAAAATCTAATTGTGCCCTTAAGGAGCCTAGAGTCTAGTTCAGAAGAAAGCTGGGTATATGCCAAGCTTAAACCAGAGGTATAAACATACTGCATATATTGAAGGAGAAAGCAAAGAGGTCAAAGAGTCAAACCTTGGGATGAATTTCTAGAGAGGTACCTTTAAGTTTGGTCTTAATTTGGACTGGAATTTTAGAACTTGAAATCAAAGATAAGAAGAGGAAGACATTAATGAAAGTATAAATCGTGAACATCCTGATCATAGTCAGTGGATAGGAAGTATTTGCTGTGCAGATAACTGGAAATATTCTAGGGAGGATATTTCAAGAAAACTGTTCTCAAACAATGGGACATTTATTGGTCAGGCTATGTGATTTTAATTCTGGGGAGAAGGAAGTTTTTAAAGAAAATTATGGTATCTCTTAGAATCGTGCTTTAAGAAAGCCACTGACATTATTCTATTTAGCCCAAGGAACAAGAAAAGGCTTAGATTAGGGAGACTAGTTAATTCACCAGAAGGAAGGAGACTTGAATATGGGTTTAAGTAGGAGTGAAAGGAAGACGCTGATTGGAAAATGTATTGCAATTTGGTGTAATGAGATTTGCTGTCAGCCATTAATGGAGATTCGTCTAGAGCTTGAGAAGTTGTGGAAATGATGATGACATTGCCTAGGTGAGAATGATCACGTTTCGTTTTATGTTTGCTATTTTGAACATCAGTTTAGGTTTCACTTATTTGAGCCGAGGTCAAAGTCAAATTTATGTACACAGACATGTTGAGTCAATTGTCATAAAAACTTGAGTCTTAACCACAGGAGAGCTATCGGGGCTAAGGATGTAAATTGGTGGTTCATCTTCAAACAGGTCTGTTGCAGTGAAACTTAATTCTTGATTCCTTTGCTTCCTGACCATGTATTTTTTTTAGCGTTTCTTCAAATTGGCTTTGAACTCCTCCTGTAAATCTTGACACTTCATCAAACTCTATTCTGTCTAGGAAGGCCAGGGCTCTAAGTTATTGATTTAAGAAATAAATTTATTATCTGTCAGAACTGGTATTGTGATTTTTAAATCTTGTCTTAGAGTGTGGAAAATGTTAACTTTCACTACATGATAAAATATAATTCTTATTGATAAAGGCACTCTTTTCAAGTACTGTCACATAGAAGTAAGGTAAATAAATGAAATAGGATGGCTATGTTGGGAATAAGGAGACTGATTAAGAAGTGAGAAGTTAACCCAAGTTCACCAGCAGAACTACTAGGTTTGAGATTAATAGGAGTACGTGTATGGGATTCTTTTTTTCTTTTCATATTAGAAATCACACTGCCAATAATTTTATAATAATAATGAAATGAATAACTGCCAACCCTTTTAACTTGCTCAAGATACTAGCATTCACTTTCTTTTATTTTCTGAAGTTTACCCTAATTAAAGGCAAATACCTCATGGGAAAGGTTTTTAAATAGTAAAAATAAATAAAATGAGTAAATAAATAAGGTTAAATTCTGACCCTGGGATATCTACTTGATTGATACTAGTTTAATACTGACTACGTGATAAAACAAATTGTTAGATTACCCAAATGCTTAGAAAAGATTAGGTTTTGTCTACTGGAAAAATATTTTCACTTTTTTGCTGATTTTTTCTCATTTTCTTTATTATGTAAATGATCAAGTAATTTAAAAATGTTAGAAATTAATATAGAATAAACTGTATTTTATTACTTTTGAATTACTTTAAATGTTGATATTTGAGTACTCTTTTTTTTAGCCCTTATGTTCCCTTGGATATTTTGATGTTACATCCAATGATTTAAAAATGAGTTATTATCGATTGATAGTTCTGAAATCACCTTTACTTGTGTTTTATATAACATGACCACAAAACAATGAGACTAATTTTAGTAAATGACAAATAAACCTGAGTTTTACATTGTCTCTCTTATTTTGTACCTACCTATGCCTAGGGAGACATAATCTCTTTGGCATAAATAATTATAATTTAGTGTCCCCTAAAATTTTTGTGACATTTCCTGGAATAATGAAAATATACCATTTAAAATTGTCATATAGAAGAGTACTTTATTCATTAATATCTATTACATGGTATCTATAATAAGATCAGAACCTTTTTACTGCAACGGATATATTATTCTTATTTTTTTCTTTTGAAATACATATTGATAGTAAAATAGGAGCAAGAGATTTTAGTTATTCCCTTAAAGTTTAACAAGCAGAGGACCTGTGGATTATAACCAAAGAGATAAAAGGAGAATTTCTTCTTTTAAAATAAAAAAGGATCAAATTACTGCCTGCAGTGGCATTATAATGAGACAACTTCCAGGAAGCTGTCTATATTTCCAATCTTACCTTCAAACCTCAGTGGGCCAACTCTAAAGCAGCTCTCCAGCTGCTGAGTTGGAGCCCTGAAAAGGCTTGCTTGTATTAGGAAAAGAGAATTCAGGGAAAAGAATCTAGAAAGGAAGCTCATCTTTCCAGTTTAATTAACAGAGGCTTATTTTTTATTAACTAGGAAGACTAGAGGCATGATGATTATTTTCTCAGTTTTTGTCCTTTCATACTTGGTGGCTAGGGGTAGGCTGGGGATTGTTGAGTGGATGAATAGCAATGTGAAAATACAGTTTACCTTGTTGATCCTACACATGTTGACATGTGATTGCTTTTCTCCCTCCACTACGGCTTTAGTTTTGATAAACAGTTAGCTTAGCATCAATTTTATGAGGAAGGCCACAGAAAGAAGAATACAACTACTTAACATCACCCAGGATGTGTCCAAGCTAAGAATGCTGAAAGCACCAGCTGGTTTTAAAAGCCAAATACAATGACACAAACTGCTTGACTCCAGAAGAAAATGACAAACACGGTTTTTGATGTTTGAATATGTTTTGCTGATGCAGAGAAAGGAGCCTGCCATTTGTAGCAGGGTGAAAAGTATCCCCCAAATATATCAGGCCCCAATCTCTGGAAACAGTAAATGTTCTCTTATATGAAAAAAAGATGCAATTAAGCATCTTGTTATGAGGAGGCTATCCTGGATTATCTGGGTATGTCCTAAATGCAATCATAGGTGGTTTAGATGGGTGGGGAGAAATTTGACACCCATGCAGAGGAAAAAGCAAGTGAACCCAGAGGAAGAGATTGGAGATTGGATGTATGTATACATACATACATACACATATATATATATATGTATGTATGTATGTATGTATATATATGTATTTATATGAGTCAAAGATGGCTCTTGGCCACTGGAGGCTGGATGTAGCAAAGTGAGCTTTCTCCTCTAGAGCCTCCACAAGTGGCATAGCTCTGCTGACACCTTGATTTCTACCAGCAATACTGATTTCAGACTTCTGGCCTCCAGGACTGTGAGAGAATAAATTTCTATTATCTCAATTTAACCCCATTCATGGTAACTTGTTATAGCAGCCACAAGAAGCTAATACACCATCCCTAGCCAAGAATTAAAAACTCCTGTTCTTCAGTAGTCCAGAAGGGTTAGCAAAGAGCGAATTAAGAGTCCAGACAGCTTGTGGATATTTTCCTGTCTGGTCCAAGGAGAGACAACACTTCTGCCAACAGGTAACAGCTGGTGCAAGAGCTGCGACCTGGACATGAATTTCCTGTTACCTTAAGTCGCCTGCCCCCAAAGTGTAGTCCACACACTGAGAGCATCAGCATCACCCAGGAATTTGTCCAAAACATAAATGACAGCCCCACCCTAGACTTAGAGAACTTCTCAGGTGAGAACTAGAAAAATGTGGTTTAATCAGCTCTCCAGGTGATTCTGTTGCATTCTGAAATTTGAGCGCCACTGCTTAGGCTATGCCTGAGAATAGTCAGAATGTCCTCATTCTTATACAAGTAGTTGGGGTAAATTTGACTCTAAAAATATATATGGAAATATGATGGAATATTATTCAGCCATAAAGAGGAATGAAGTAGTGATACATGCTACAACATAGATGAACCTTAAAAACATGATGCCAAGTGAAAGGAGCCAACAGAAAAGGCCAAATATTGTATAATTCCACTTCTATGAAATATCCAGAATCGACAAATCCAAAGAGACTGAAAGTAAATTATTGGTTGCCAAGGACTGGGGATGTGGGGAATGGGGGTTGGCTGCTAGTGGGTAAAGATTTTGTTCTGGAGTGTGAAATGTTCTGGAATTAGATAGTGGGGATGGTGGCACAATTTTATGAATATACAGAAAACTGAATTGTCCACTTTGAAAACTAAACAATTAGTATAAAAATATGTGTGCAACCAGATGGGAAAATAAACAAATAAACAGCACCATCACCACTAATCAAACAAAGTAGGCAAGCAAGTGTGACCAGGTGCTGAAGGACCAGACTGCCTATGTATTTAAAGGGCTGGAAGCTCCCTTAGGCAATGATAATTCCTGAATTCTTAAATACTTATTATTGAGCAAATATAGCACTTGTATTTCATGCAGAGAATTCATATAAATATGTATATACATGTATTTATACATATATGTATATCTTTCAATTATTAAATATTTTAGGAGAGAGTTGGGTGGCTAAAGAAAAAATAAAGCCCATTTCAAAGCATTGTTTTCTTGAAGGATTGTAGGACCAAGGGAAATTGTGGTAGGAACAAATATCAAGAAAGCAAGAAAGCAGAAAAAATTTTCATCTCTGAACTCTACATGTGCACATGCATACGGATAAACATACACCCACAGTCACTTTTAACTGGTTATTTTGGCATCATGCAGGTAAATATGCAGATAATATGTCATATATGAGGAAAGAAAATACATTCCTGACTTTTAGCCCTCACAATTTAGAGAATTCCCAAGCTAAAGGACTAGGAAATACATTATTCTTTAACTGAATTAAATACCATAATGGGGTAAGTATAAGTGTCATCTCTTACCTCCAAGGTGTTCATTACACGACCTCAGTTTATAAAGTAGATCAATTGTTCCACTTATAATTTCTAAAGTTTTTCTAAAAAAAAAATTCAGATGACAAATTTACAAGCAAAGTCTGTTATTCACAGTGTAAATGAAACATAAGTGAGCCACTGTTTGATCCTTTGTTTTCTATCCATGTTTTTTTGGGAGGCATTTATCTGGACCCTGGTGGTACCTCTGGAAGGTCAAAGGTATGCTATGGCAATTCACTATGCCAGTAGGCTGATATGAGTGCACATTTTACCAGCAGAAAGCTTGCAAGAGGCAGGTCCTCAAGAGAATCTTGAATACATAGGAAGAGATGTTTTCCTTCCATTTGCTTCTATTTGCACAGTCCCTTTATCCTCACTCCTGAGAGAGTACATGCAGCCAAGGCCTGGGTATGGAGAGAGAATGGCATGTCACTTTCTTATGAACTGTGCTGAGCCAAAAAATAGTGTTTGGGAAAGTCACTCAATTAAAAATTGGGTACGTTATAATATGTCATCAGTTTACTGAAGATAAAGGATAAGAAAATCTGTGTATTCAGCCATTCATGCAACAAATATTCACCAAACATTCCTTCTTTAGGCTCCAAGTGTACTTAGCAGTGAATCAAGATGTACAGAGATCGTTCTGACATCACAAAGTTTTTAATCAAGACAGAAAAGGAGAACAATAGGGAAAGAAGATGATTCAAAAGGACCATGGGAAATAGAACATGATGCAGTGTCTTTTCTAGGTAGTATTGAGCCCTTTAATTCTTTATGAAGGAGGAAAGGCAACAGCTTAACCTAGGCATATACTGTTTCATTGAAAGTTTCTAAAATTAGAAAATGGATATTCAAATTTAAATAACAGGATACAGTGATGCACATATGGCATAAGTGATCTGCCAGGAAAGGTCTTAAATGGCAAAGTATTGTGCATTCCAAAATATGAAACTTTATTTATTTAAATGTAATCATTCAGTAAAAGTGCTCATAGCCAGTTTATTGAATTAAATGAGCTGTATTCAATGGGAGCACAAAGAAATAAAACTGTATTTTTCTCTATTTTTTACATCTGATTTTTCTAATATTTCTACACTTAAAGTTTTTTCAATATTGATAATTGTTTTCCTACAATTTTTTGAATAATCCATTCTCCACTATTTTTTTCTGTTCTAATGCCATCTCTTTCATAAGTCTCTTTTCCTTATATTTATGCACATGTATCTGTGTTCTTAATTCAGTTCTAGTAATCAATTTATTGATCCCTGAAATATATTACGAACTTCTAATACAGTTTTCATTATTGTTGATTTGTAGGTCTACTTTAGTTTTCTAGGTTGCTCAAAGCAAATACCATGAAATGGGCCAGGTTAAACAATGAGATATTAATCAATTTATTGATCCCCAGAATATACTATGAACTTCTAGTAAATTTTTCATTATTCTTGATTTATAGGTCTACTTTAGTTTTCTAGGTTGCTCAAAGCAAATACCATGAAATGGTTCAGGTTAAACAGTGAGAATTTATCTGCTCATGGTTTTGAGGTAGGGCACATGTCCAAACCAAGGCATCATCAGGGTCTTGCTTTTTTCCCAAAGCCTGGCTGCCACCCATCCTTGGTGTCTCAGTCACATGGCAAGGCATATGGTGGCCCCTGCTGGTCTCTTCCTTCTCTTCCAGGTTTTGTTGATTTAAGCTTCTTGCTTCCTGTGAGTTTCTCTCTCTCTGTCTGGATTTCACTCTCTTACAAAGAACTTTAATAGTAGGATTAAAACCCATCCTGATTGAGATGAGAGGTCCCTTAACTGAAGTAGCTTCATCAAAAGGTCCTACTTATAATGGGTTTACACCCACAGAAATGGATTAGATTTAAGAACGTTTATCTTGGGTAGATAGAGCTTCAAACCACCATAAGATCAAGCTTCCCACTGTCACTGGCACTTTGTTCTTCTCCATGTGTATTTTCAAATCATCAATTTCAAGTTCTACCAGAAAATATTGAATTTATAAATAACACATGGTTATATTCTTGCCCATTTATGTAGCTATTATTTAATGATTTTTTTCTCCACAATTGTTTCTTGGTATTTTCTAGGCTTTTGTAAATTTTATCTTCAAAATACATGTTTCCTAATTTTTTTGTTGGTGAAAGAACTTTTCTTTCTTGGCATACTGATCATGTATCCAGGAAACTGGATCAAAGGGTCAAATTTCTTTGGTTCTAATACTTATGTGTGTTTGTATATATGTATATTTGTGTATGTGTGTGTGTGTAGATGTAGATATATTTATATTTATGCATATGTTTATTTGCATACATGTATAGGTATTTGTGCAGTTTTTTTCTTACATATTTATTAGGATTTTCCAAGGAAGCGATCTTGTCATCTATGAGGAATGACAATCTTGTATTCTAGTTCAAATCCTGGATTTCCATTTACTAACTCTGTGACTTTTCTTAAGTTCTCAAACTATCTGTGCTCACCATTTTAAACTATGAAAACATCATACCAATTGTACCTAATTTATAGTTTTTTTGTGTGAAAATCAAATTAATATGCATGAGGTTCTTAGCACAATACTTGGCATATTATACACACTCAATATTATTGTGATTATTAGTATATATTTCCTTATACTTTTTTCTTCTGTTTTTTCTGCTCTTGACCTGGATAGGGCTGCCACTTGAAGGTCAAATACATGAGCATTAGTTGCCTCTGGGCAAGCTTGTATTTTTCCTGACCGTAAATGTAATGATTATATTCATCACCAATTATTATATTTCATATGTTTCCATTTACCAGCTAGCTAAAGATTGTACTATTTCTAAATTGCCAACAATTCCATTTTGGCCATAACTGATCACATTTTTATATATTTGCTAAGTGTATTGGACACACCCCTGATGCTCTGCCTCACATGCCCACAGCCTCGTCTCTCTGCCTGGTCAAGGCCAGGGCACATACTTCTGTCCAACTCACACTGAATGTGCTTCCACTTCCAGCATGCCCTTAATTCTCTCCACCCCTGTTTAGCAGATTCTCTCAAACTGTGGTGATAGACATTTGTGAGAGTCCAATGACCACACTCAACATTTATAATTAACAAGGGTTAAGGAGTTAACACCAATGGAGCAATTCTCAATCAATGTGAGATGCTGTGCCCTTTATCCTCAGGATGAATAATTTTGAGGCTCCACCTGGATCAATCACCTCCTTTCTACAATGGAGTAAATATATGCTTACACTGACCTTTCATCCTCCCCTTTTTTACTTCCTTTGATTCCTGATACATACTCCCAAGCCTTATATCCCAAACAAACTTTTATCACGAGCAGTGTTTGTTTGCTTGTTTCAGGCTCTGCTTTTGCAGGAGCAAAGGAACTTAACAGTGGTTCTAAAGAAAATGGGCCCTCAAGATGGGAATTTAGGGCTGGATTAATGCCAGCTATTCAACCAATGAGTGAAGGGGTTCAACCCCTAGCACTGTTTCCTGACAATTTCTAAGATGTGATGGCTGTAGATGAGGTATGATGGTTGGAAGATGCTACATTGGGCTATGCAGAAGTGATGACACCTAAATTCTGCTGGAAATAATAAAGATTATAAAGTTATCTGGCTTCTATTAACTATATCGAAAACTTTGAAAAAGAAAACAATAAGTACTGACTTGGAGCTTGCTAAGAATGTCAGAAATTTTCATAGAGGCTTTTAAAGATTGCTTCATCTCAACCAGTCACATATTAGAGATGAAAATCAGGCCCATAACTTAATTTTAAAAGCAAAAACTGCAATGGGTACAGAGGTCAAATTTAGTCTTCTGAGACTGAGTTGGGGGCACTTGGGTTAACAAGCCTGGAATCTTAAATCCCTGCTCTCCTGATCCCTCCAATCTAGCAGAAGCAACCTCTTTCTTTTTGCTAAAAATTATCAGCCTCTAAGGGAAAGCTAAAGACCTTACTATTGATTCTGTCTGTAATAAGTGTCTTGTAGGATGACTATTATCCTGTTCCAGAATTACCTTCACCAAGTCTCAAGTCCTAAATCAAAAGTCAATTCTAAGCACAGAACAAATGTGCTAATACAGTCCCTGTTCTGGGAGGAAATGGCCTGTACTCTGCTTGAATTTTAGGGACTGATATTAATTAGATGGATTAAGAGCCATCATTGCTACTGATGCCATGTAGAGGCCCTTGTAAATGACCTAGCTCTTGCAATGATAAGTCAAAAGCAATACTCTATTATGACAAGTGAACTTGCAGAGATAAGTGCAGGAGTGGAGAACATTCTCACATCCCTTACTGTTTCTTTCCTGTTTGGTCCCTATCAAAAATGATGTGAATTATGAAAAGTAACGTTAGACTACTATAAAATTAACCAAGTAGTAGCCCCAATGGGGAAAACTATGCTGACTTTATTTTATTTGATCTTATTTTTTATAACTGGAATGGGTCACCACAGGTTCTTCTACTTGCTATGTACCTATTAATAAGGCAAGTGCATTCTCATATATAAAGAAGACTCAAATCACTTTTACAAATGATTCATAGGGACCTTGACTGTCTGAGAATACTGAGACTTCCTCTGTAGACCACTAGCCTGATAATATTATACTGAAGAAGCTAGCGAGCAGAAAGTGCCAAGTTCTCTGTATGCCCCACTACAACATATGCAGGCCAATTGGTTGAAACTAAACATCATGAAGATGCAGATGCCTGTCATATGGGTAACTTATTAGAAGTCCAGTGGTTTGGGACATGCTAGGATGTGCCTTCTAATAAGAACTAGCTGTTTCGTCTTGCACGCATTTCTACAAAGAAAGTGGAATCGTCTTTGGTGGGTGTTCTGGTTTGCTAGCTGCCGGAATGCAATATACCAGAAACGGAATGGCTTTTAAAAGGAGAATTTAATAAGTTGCTAGCTTACAGTTGTAAGGTTGAGAAAATGTCCCTATTATAACAAGTTTATAGAAATGTCCAATCTAAGGTATCCAGGGAAAGATACCTTGGTTCAAGAAGGCCAATGAAGTTCATGGTTTTTCTCACAAGTAGAAGGGCACATGGTGAACACAGTCAGTTTCTCTCTCATCTGGAAATGTACATGACGGACACGATCAGGGTTCCTCTCTCATCTGGAAGGGCACATGATGAACACAACATCATCTGCTAACTTCTTCTCCTGGTTTCCTGTTTCATGAAGCTCCCCGGGAGCATTTTCCTTCTTCATCTCCAAAGGTCGCTGACTGGTGGACTCTGCTTCTTGTGGCTATGTCATTCTGCTCTGCTCTGAATCATTTTTCTCCAAAATGTTTCCTCTTTCATAGGACTTCAGAAACTAATCAAGACCCACTCAAATGGGCGGAGACATGTCGTCACCTAATCCATTTTAACAACCATTCTTGATTAAATCACATCTCCAGGGAGATGATCTGATTGCATTTTCAAATATACCGTATTGAATAGAGATTATTCTGCCTTTATGAAATGGGATTTTGATTAAAACATGGCTTTTCTAGGGAACATACATCATTTCAAACCAGCACAGTGGGACTCTTTAAATTTAGTGCACGTACCACATTTGGGAATATTACTCTTATCCATTTACTAGTTAACTTGGAAAATTGAAAGTTAAAAGTGAGATTCTGGGTAGTAGAAAACTCTATGGCAGCTCCAGCGGTGTAAACTGCTCTCTACACAGTCCATGTGCTCCAGAAGTTCTGATGGTACTTAGAGGTATCCATAGTGGATAAGGATGCTCTGTGGAGTATTCAGCATATTCCAGTAGGAAATTCCCAGTGTAGATTCCAACAGATCTGAAGTAAGGACATTTGTCTACTGAAAACTGCATCCTGCCTTGTGTAAAAGAGCTCTTGGCATGTTCCTGGTCTTAAGTAAAACTAAGATACTGACTATGGAATATCAAGAGACAATGCAACCTGAGCTATCTATATTAAATTGAACATAATAAAATTCACTAGTTAAAGTTGTGGGCAGAAGCCATAGCTAATCATTTTATGTAGAAAACAGAACAGTTAGTATTGGACCTGAGTCTGGATGCCCCACTACAACACATGCAGGCCAGTTGGTTGAAATTAAGCACCATGAAGATGCACCTGTTTCATGAACTAGGTGGTCCACACTCCCAAATCACTCTGTTGTACGATGCCTCTTCTCCAACTAACACCCATGGGCTCATGCAAGTTTCCAATGACCAAACAAGGGAGAAAAACAACTTGGCCTTGTTCCCACATGAGTCACTGCAATATATTGTTGCTATCCAAAAGCAGATTGCTTTTACCTTACAGTTCCACTCAAGACGACCCCAAAATACATTTGTGAAAGGAAATCCCTCCCCAGTGAGCAGATCTGCAAATAATAATTCGGGTTTTTATAGGAATTGATATCCATTTCACGTATGGAATTTTCCTTTCCTACCCACAGTGCCATCACCAGCACCCCATACAAAGGGCTTAGATGATGCCTGAGTTATTGGCCTTAAATTCCACATAGACAACCTGAAATAAAGGGACCCTTCCTACATCAAAGGAAGATTGATGCTGGACACATGACCACAGGATTGACTGACTATTCCATATATAATATCATAGTAGCTGGCTTAGGGAAAATGAGTTAATCTAATATAAAACAGACTATATTAGAGCACCATCTTCAGGGTTGGGGAAAATATATGAAACAAGGGTTTTTCAGACACTGGAAAACAGTCAGTGGAAGACAAACAAATTAAGTCAGCTCTCAGCAGCCATCTTACTGATTAGGAAGAATTTCCAGGGCACAGAACAGGGAACAGAACCCAAATGATGTCAGGTGGCTTCACTGAGTTGTGCAGATAGAAGTTGGAGCTCAGACAGTCTAACATGGACAGAATTTTGTGGGGCAGAGAGTTGGAGTTCAGGAAGCAGTACACAGAGTTCCCATATAGAAAATCCTAAGCCCATGTGGTTTCTCTGATGACTTATACCAAAATACGAGAAGGAAATAATATCAATTCTATGCAAAATCTTCAAAAACAATAGAATGGAACAGATCACTTCAAAGTTTCTTCTATCAGGCCAGCATTACCCCAAAACCAAAACCAGACAATGCATTATAAGGAAAAAGATTACAGGACAATATCCGTCAGGAATATAGACTCAGAAATCCCTAACAAACTGTTAGTAGATTGAATCTGGCAATGTATAAAAAGTATAATTTGTTGATCTAACATTCAAAATTAGATCAATGGAATTCATCATAATTAACAGACATGCATGTAGACCATATGGTCATCTCAATAGATGCAGAAAACACATTTGAGAAAATTCAAGAGAATAAAGAACAAACTGAGCAAACAAGGAATAGAAGGGAATGTCCTTCACATCTTAAGGACCTTTATAAAAAACCCACAGCCAACATGTACTGTATGATTAAAGATTGAACACTTTCCCCTAGGATAGGGAACAAGCAATAAACGTCCATTCTTACCACATCTATTCAACACTGTGTTAGAGATCCTGTCCAGTGTAATAAGACAAGAGGGGGAAATAAAACAGGAAAGGAAGACCAAAAGCTGTCTACATTTTCAGATAACATGATTGTCTATTTAGCAAATCCAACGACAGTGCCAGAAAAAGCTACTGAAGAAATGAGTATAGCGATTTTGCAGTATAAACAGGCAATGAATCAAAATAAGTTGCATTTATGCTAGCCACAAAGAATTGGAAATAGAAAATTTTAAATACATCATTTACAAGAGCATCAGTATATGAAATATTTAGAGATTTATTTTATTTTTATTTTTTTTCATGGGCAGGAGCTGGAAATCGAATCCAGGTCTCCAGCATGGCAGGTGAGAAGTCTGCCTGCTGAGCCACCTTGGCCTGCCCTGAGGATTAGTTTTATATTTGCTTTTGTCAGGTGTCCATAGGTACCCTATGGATACTACTGAGAATAATTTCATATTATTTTACCAACATTGTATTTCTCAGCATTATATTACACAGAGCAAATTTGAACTCCAGACCCACTTGAGAGCAGTGAGACTATTATTTTGATGTCTTCCCACTAAGTATATTTTTTAAAAATCTGTACTATTATAGAGAATCCCCTTCAAGAATACCAGTTGTGTTTTGCAACTTCCAACTTCATGGTTCTTCGTAGGGATAAGACCATGATTTCTCGAACTGGGTGGTCATTAAAATCCCATCACTCTCAGTGAAACCAGCAATCCAGATTGAATACCCAACTGTTAAGTGATGGAGAGTGGGTGAAGAGAGTTATTTTTAGCTGTTGATGTCTTAAGTGGTATTTGCATGCCTAGGTTTATAGATCTTAATTTTTAAAAAAGATCTTGCGATATTTGATGTTTACAATTATAACAGCTACATATCATTATGTGATTAGTTTGAGACATAGTCAGTGTTTATTTAGAAGAAAAAAAATTAGCTTAGTATATATAAATTAATAAAACAATTTTAAACCTGAACACAATTCTAAGTTTGAGGGTGAAAAGATCATCCATGACAAGATGATGATAAAATAAATTCATGAATTTCTTTACTACATTCATTATGTTGGAGCATAGTAAATTATTTGAATTAGAATAAGGTTTAATTCTTTATTAAATGGGAGCATTTGTCATCCTCAAAAGACTTAGTTTAAATGCTTTTATAAGCACCTCTACATTTAGTAATTAGATAGGAAAGGTTAGCTGAAATTAAATGTATTTTTACCCCTTATTATTAAGATTATAATGCTGCTGTGTATTTCTACTGAAAGATAAGGAAGGTCTTCTATACCTTATTATAGTTAAGGTGCTGATTTAGGAACTGTTAATTAAAGCTTATACAGTATTACAATAATTGTTTCTTCCATAGGCTTTTAAAAAAATCTACTATGCCATTTCTGAATAATGAAAGGGTTTTAAAAAACAGTGAATAACCAGACACTGTGAACTCAGAAGTGAGCACAAAAGAAAAAAATTAAACTTGGTTTGAATTAGTTTCCTAAATCATATGCATGTGCTATCATGGTTTTCTGAGGGAAAAAAAGGGGGAATTTTTTCCCTCCAATTGCAATGAATTTTCCCACATACAGTGAAGTGTACAGTTGGGGCAATTATTTAGCTAATTAATGCAAAATTGCCTTCTTTTAAAAAGAAAATACCTTCTATTGGATGTGGAACACTCGTTCATTCACAGGGAATTTTCATACATTTAATCTTACTTTTCTCTCAGTGTGAAGCAAAAATAAAGAAAAAAGGGATTTGTTTTCATCTTAGGGATCTAGAAGGGGAAATGTGACTGATAAGATGCTGTAACTGATTATAACTAACAGAAAAGTGTTCATGGTGGCTGGTTCCTAAAACTCTTCAGATAAGTAACTTATTATTTTTAATGTACCAAGTAACAAAACATCTCTTTTCACCAGACTTACTAATATAATAACCTCCTAGAGAACCTCCAACTTTCAGTCGTATTAATAATTATCTTTCTAAAACACACATTGACCAGGCCAATCTTTAGGTCCTGCTGAAACCCATTTTTCTATCTATGTGTGGGCTGAATTGAGAACAATCTGCCCTACAGTGGGATTCATGGACTATGGCAGTTGGGATCTGCCTCCCTTATGAGCATCTGGGATTTAAGCACCCTTAGCATGCCACAAGGATCTACTTCAGCCACCCAAACCTCCTTCTTCCTACCTACCTTTGACCTTTACATGTAATTCTTTCTTCCTTCAATAATGATTAAGATCAGATCAAATTTACTGAACACCAATTCAAATATTTGGCATACTAGATGAACCAGATGCACATATAGTGTTAAGTACCATGAAAACCAGTGACAATAATAATAAAAACAATAATAAGAACTGATGTTTACATACCAATGAATATGTGACAAACTTTTCCAAGGGCATTAATTTTTCTAATGAAATAAATGCTTTTAATTTAATATTGGCAAACTATCTAAAACATTTAAATTTCATATTACAGAATGGCAGCCTAATATTGAACAAGAAAAATTTTAACCAGTAAATGAAATAAATTAATCTTAAAAGAGAAAAAAACAAACAAATAACAACCTTGATGTGCGAGCACAGGTGTTTAGATTTGAAACTAATTCATAAATTTAGCTTCAGATATCCCTAGGTGTCAATTAAATTAAAATTTAAAGTGTTATTTTGCAGTGCTCCCTCTGTAGAATGCACATTGAAAACTGGTAAAGAACTATAATTAAAATTTGTACTTGAAAGGAAGTGAGTGAAAATGAGGACGATAAAGAGAGTTGTATAAAACAAGTTTTTATTTGACATATCTTTTGCTTATTTTAACATACATTGGACTATTTGGAGTCTTTTTTGCGTGAAAGAAATTTGTAAAATTTACTTCGATACAAAAGTTTCTGTTGTACCAGATTTTAAGGAACGAAGCAATTAGTACTTGTATTTGTATCCACTAGATTGCTTGAACCACTTTGAGCTAGAGTATCTCCAATATGATGGGCAGATGAGGCAGAGTATAGTTCTTCTAGTACTCAGAAATGAAATGCATGCATTTTTGTAACTTTTTTATGGTATAGTATAACATATATACAAAGCAAAGAAATAAAAATGCAATAGTTTTCAAAGCACTCTTCAACAAGAATTTACAGGACAGATCCCAGAGTTTGTCATGGACTACCATAAGATCCTCTCAGATTTTTCCTTCTAGCTGCTCTAGAAAATAGGAGGCTAGAAAGCTTAAATATTTTTTATAAACACAATCAACCTTTTTTTCTTTCTTCTTTTTTGTGAAAAATAACATATACACAAAAATGCAATAAATTTCAAAACAGCACCACAATTCGTTGTAGAACATATTTCAGCGCTTGACATGGGTTACAGTTCGACAATCTTAGTTAATCTAAGATACTGGAGATTAAAAGATAAATCGATTTATTGATTTGGCATCCATATTCATTTGTTAAATCTTATCTTCTCTATATAACTTCACCGTCACCTTTGATCTTTCCATCACTCTCTTTAGGGGTGTTTGGGTTATGGATATTCTTTTTCATGTTAGAAGGGTCTGTCACTAATATGGGGTAGGGAGATGGAATTATCTGATGTTCTGGGGAGGCTGAGCTAGGTTTCAGGACTTATCTGATCCAAGGACCCTTCTGGAGGTTGTAGGTTTCTGGAAAGTTACTCTAGTGCATGGAACCCTTGTAGAATCTTATATATTGCTCTAGGTGTTCTTTAGGATTTGCTGGAATGGTCGTGGTTGTGGTTCAGCAGGTTATGATAGGTAGCAAGGTCTAACTGATGCTTAAGAGCAACCTCCAGAGTAGCCTCTCGACTCTATTTGAACTCTCTCTGCCACTGATACGTTATTAGCTACACTTCTTTCCCCCTTTTTGGTCAGGATGGAATCATTGATCTCACAGTGCCAGGGCTGGATTCATCCCAGGGAGACATTTCCCATGTCACCAGGGAGGCTTTCATCCCTGGATGAAAGCCCAGTGAGGGTGGAGAGGGCAATGATTTCACTTGCAAATTTGGGCTTAGAGAGAGTGAGGTCAAATTTGAGCAACAGAAGAGATCCTCCAGAAGTAACTCTTAAGCACACCTATAGTTAATCTAAACTTCTCTGCTACCTACATAATCCTCACAAGAGTAAGCCTCAGTATCAGAGGCATGGCCTATTGATTTGGGTGTCCCTACAGTTTCACAAAGTATTAGGGTATTCCCTGAGTATAAGTTTTAATAGTTCCATATTCTTTCTTCCATCTCTCAAGGAATTTTGCCAGTACTTTTTGATTATCTTCTTAATTTGCTCTGCAATGTATCCAGGCATTCCCTTTATCTATACAGGATTAAAGGACCTCTTTCTTATTCTGGGTCCCCTGTGTTTCAGTTGTTAAAGTGACCTATACAAATAAGTTGAGTTAGATTATGTGCTACAGAAAATTTTAGTTCCAGACCAATAAACCTTTCTTCCTTTGGTCTCAAAGAGTATGTGTGGTTCTAATATAGATGCTATCTTCCTTACTCCTGTGTTCTGAATTACTTTAACCGCAACCTGATGAGCTTCATTCTTTTTCTCTAAATATATATATAAACACCCTCTCGAGATCCAGAAGTAATAATTATCCC